>NC_090943.1:103511732-104166176 GCF_040807025.1 Struthio camelus
ACAGCCTAAGTGCTTAGGCACATCTCTGAATAAATATGTGTACGGTTTATTCTTAAATCAAATGCACACTGTACACTCACATACTTATATATAACCCTGCCGTACGCATGCAGATACTTATATTGGGATAATTACCTAGGACTGCCAGGCCGAAATCCAGGTCCCATTAGGTAGCAGATAGAGCACAAAACAATATCCTTGTCCCAAAAAACTTTCAGACCTAGGACAGGACTGTCAAAGCCACGCCAAGGCAGGAAATACGAGATACCTAGGTGACAACTGTAAACAGCATGGAAAACAGAAATCCTGAGAAGGCAACTGAGTCACTTGTCAGGTCAGAGCCAAAGAGTCACTCTTGAAGTCAAGAGAGTCACTGTGCTAGTCTCCCTGCAAGAACTCTATTCACCATACTGTAACTAAACCAAAATTAGAAAAATATTGGCAAAAGTGTAAGGGTCTCTCTACTTATCATGAATGTATTTTTGTGGACAGTAAGGCTCAGAGTGCTGAGCATCTGTGGATTCCTGCTGAAATCAACAGTGGATGGTTTCCACAGCTTCACATAACCATACCTAATTCTATTGTTATTTTAGATTTCCTGGTTTATTCCTTCATCTAATATTCATTTAGTGTGGGTTTCAACATATATATCACTACTAGAAATTGCTCCATGGCTTATTTAAGCACTTTGTATAACCTTTATAGTTCATCATTTGGGATGCAATAAAGATTGGTTGATATATTCAGCAGCAGAATTACTCATTTGTGAGCTATTTGTTTTAAAGAGCCTCAACCAGCCAAACTGCAGATATATGAGGTTTGGAGATCAGAGTAAACCACAGTAACACATGTTTTTTGAAGCTTGTTTCACTTTTTCTTAAGTAATCAGCATCAGATGTGTTTTGACTAGGTTGCACTGGCTTTCGCCTTAAAAAAAAAAAAAAAGGCTCCTAGCAGCAAAATTATTCTACTGACAACAACTCTGTATATTGCAGCAGCAATAGCAACCGGAAATTCATTTTTTAGATATGTCATGGTGGGAGAGGACTTCAGCTCAAAATTTAGTCAAGGCTACAATCACTCCTTTTGGCCTAAAAATAAACTGGAAGGATGTTCCTGGTGGTCTGTACCTAGTTGCCGGGAATTGCTTTCACTTGTATTGGCAATATACCTGCTGGATACACTACATTCTCCAAGTATTCACCCATCATCCTCTAAACTAACAGAATGTTCTAAATTCAGCCACACCAAATGGATATCCTTGAGGTACTGTTTTTTTCTTTTGGCTGTGCCAAAGCTTTCCATAGGATATGCTATGAACGTTATCCATAAAGACTTGAGAGGACATGTTTCTGCCAGTTTGTTCCAACTTCCAGGACTACAGAGAGGCACAAAAAATGTGATCTTGACTCTTCTTTTTCAACAGGTAATGTCCTTTCTTTTCTGTGTCCTTTCTTCTCTGTGTCCCTTCTTCTCTATTTGTAAAAATACTTATTTTTACATTAATTGCCTAGAAGGACAATGGCAAACACCTGGGTTGGGAAGAAATGGAGAGCCCAATCTGAAATCCACAGGACATATCTACAGACTCAGTGGCCTTTTGATCACACATGTGTTATGCAGTTTTTTCACTTGGGATGCCACCCTTGGAATCTCAGCAAGAAAAAAAAATTCCGCAAGATGAAGAACAGTTATGTGCCTTCATCCCAGTTACTCTGTCCTTTGTCTCTTCTCTAGGTCTTGTCTTTTATGTCAGTCACTTCTGGATTTCTTCCTTCTTTCCTCCGGGACTGAGGTTCTGGATCTCCAGAGTATGTGGAAAGAAAAGGTAGATGGCTTCTAGCCATTCTTTCCACCCGGGCTTTCCACCTCTTACTCATGTACAACCTTTCCCCGACACTGCTCACGCACACAGGCTGCAGTACCATGACACAATATTCAAGGGCAAAACAACCTCACTGAACTTTCATGTTCCCCCAGTCCCTTGTTGCCTTCAGGAAGAAACATGCCGTCTCCTCAGTCGCTCTGAGGCTACGGGGCTACACTGTGAAGTGATGAGGGAATGGGTATGGCTTTAAAAAACTTCAAAGAAAAAAGGGTCCCTCATCTGCTTCGTAGTGTAGACCCATAAATAGCTGCTGTGGTACAACCTGAAGAGCAGAACAGCATATGGGAAAGAAGAAGTAGTATCTGTCATCTTCATACTGTGAGGACCAAGGCTCTAGGAATCAGGGTCACAAAAACATCAGCTTATTTCAAAAGGAGAGGGGTTTCAACTGCTATCTCTGACCGGAAGTGCAGTCAAAAGAGGACAACTTCCAGCTGGGCAGACAGACATTTTACATTGCAAGTTTCCAAAAACCCCTATGGCATTCCCTAGGTTTGGATTTTCTAGCTGAGAATCAGAAAATATAGAATTAAATCCAGCTTTTAGAATTACCTGCTGTACTGTAAAAGTTGTACTGTGATTTAACTCTGTTAGCACAGAAAACTGAAAGCGAGGATGACATGTTTTGTTCTTTAAATATATATGTGTGTGTGTGTGTATATGAAGAAATGTATGCATGTATAGGTATGTATTAGAGATGTGTGCATATATGTACATGTATAAGATATAAAATATTATATATACACATCTCTATATAATCTATATAGAGATATATAGAGATATCTATATATAATTTGTTGATATATGTACTCATATATAATCTATATACAGATATAAAAGATATATAAACTGTATCTTCCCCCCCAAACAAATTCCACCTGGGACAGTTGTGTACAAAGCAGAGAACTCGCTGCATCCAGAAAGAACAGCTCAAATCAGCTACTTTGTTGTAAGCCCCTCCAGGGAGATCAAATCTGCTACTAGCTCACTGTAATTAATCAGAGGTGAACAGGATGAGTTTTGAAATATTCTAAGGCTATGAAAATAACCAAGAATTACTTAAAGTATTTTCAGGGAATGAAAACAGAATTAGGAGAAGAAAAGAGCTGCATTTTGGCTAACGAATATTATAGGCTTCTCTGTACATTTCATTATTACCCAGGTGGCTGCTACACGGATGACATGAATTTGCTTAGCCCTTTGGTGCTCCAGCAGACAGCAGATGGAGATCCTATGTAAGGTAAATATCGCAAACTAATCTGAGCATCAAAAGCTATTGACATTTTTCCAAGTAAAAGCAGAAAGATTACTGAGGGGGAGGGGAGGAGGTAGCAGGGGAGGGATGGAGACAGGATATGAGTGAAAACATCCTTCTTCAGTATCAGCCCCAAGGTTAGCAGCTGGACTGCTGGGAACTAAATCCCCTGTCACTGGTTATCATTATCAATAGTTGCAGTAATATCAAACTTAGTGCATAGCAGCCTTAGTCATGAGCCTGGGTTCCAGCACGGTAGGTGTTTTACAAATTCAGATTCACAACACAGAGTGCCCTGATGGTTCCTGCCCCTAAAAGGTGATGGGCTAACTGTATGACAACTGACAACAAACAGATGCAGGTTGGAGGTGGAGCCCACTGGAACCATGAAATAGCACTCATCAAAATGAATGACAGACAGCTGTCACAGCTCTTCATCAGCTCAGACACCTGCTGCCAGCTGTCTTCATATGCAGTGCACGAAATCTGGGTTTCTGAAGGGAAGGAATTTCTGAAGGTTCTCTTGAAAGAGAACAAGAAAGCGGATACTTAAGGAGAACTCCTCCCTGCTGCGAGGATCAATTTCAGAGAAACCCCAAAGTGCTCACTTGGGCATCTAACAAGTGGGAAAAAAAATGTTAAAATTATTGTCCATTTTGAGGCAGGTATCAGTTTCCCAGTAAAGACTAAGAGCTGCTAGGTGACAACAGGCTATGAAGAGCCTTTGCAGTGAAGAAAAGCAGTATGTCCTTCATAAGCCAGAAGAGGTAGCAAGAAAACATGCAAAGAGAAGTACTTTACCAAAGCAGCCTAAATACACAAAACTCTTTTCTATTAAGGCTTGAGAAATGGCTGCTTCAGGAATTAAGATGTGTACTTCACAAGAAGTTCAGCTGTAAGCCTGGACAGAAAAGCTGAATCTTATAGACGTTGTGGAAAGACACTGCATAGATGAACAGACTGACAAGGTGGCCAGGATGGAAAGCGGCAGGGTTAGCAAAAAGAAACCTCTGCAATTCTGGCATGGGCAGAGAATCGTAGGAGGTGAAGGGAAGAGGAACCATGAGCTAAGGGCTGGAAGAAGGCTGAGGACTTTGCCAATTGTCTCTTGGGAGAAACTCAAGGGATCTACTGTGGAAATAGAACTGGGAGATAAAGGCTTTTACAGAAGTGTTAGACACAGTGAGAAGACTTAGAAGCTGAACCCCTAGCACATAGCTTGAAAGACTTCATACAAGGACACAGTGGCTGGACACTGCTGATCAGACTCAGTAAGGCTTAAAGCCAATGGATCAAAGATTTGGGTCTAGCATGTGGGTGTTACTCACGAGAGGGAGCTCAGAAGGCCATGTCCATGTTATAAAGAGGGGAGAAAGACGAAATGTAATAGAGAAATTAAAAGTTCTATACACCACTGAAATTAACAAGGGAAGAGAGACTATGAAGAAATAAATTCTAATAGTGAGACTTCCCAGAGATATCGCCAAGAACAACAAGGACAGTTCACTGGAGCTCGTAACCCCACCAAGGCTCTTTGGAACATTACCATTGGAGTGGTTTATTGCCCAGTGATTCTTTGGTAGTGCTTCCAGAACGGTGAGGAATCACCCCTTAGTTATCAGATGTCAAGCACTGCCATTACTACCACTTCACAGAAGAGAGGAACCCAAGCACTGGACTATCACTGAAGAACCACCAGCAGTGGATTAAGCCAGGAATTGTTTGAGAGCACTCAACCCATACCAATCCCTGGGACCATCAATGGGGCTGCATCAATGCTTTTGCAAGGCCTCCCTTTATTATATTTGAAAGCTCATTGAGATCAAGGGAGGTCCCCAACAACCGCAGAAAGGACAAAGTTGCACCCAACTTCAAAAAAGCCCAGAGGCACAATCCAGAGAATTAAAGGCTGGTCAGCCTCACTTTAGTCCCTGGGAAAATCATGGAGCAAATCTTCTTGGAACACACTTCAAGGCACATGAAGGAGAAGAAAGTGATTGGGGCCAGTCATCACTGATTTATTGAGGGCAAGTCATGCCTGACTGACCTGACAGCTTTTCTATGATGAGATACTTTGTTCAGTAAACAGGGGAAACCAGTGGATGTCATTTGCCTTGATTTTAGCAAGGCTTTCAACACTGACTCCCAAAATATTTTTCTATCCAAGTTATGACATTATAGTTTGGATAAGTGGAGAAAGAGATGGGTAAAAAACTGGTTGTATGGTTGCACTCAGACAGTAGTTCCTAATGGGTAGACCATCCTTCTCTTTTATAATAGCCTCCCTGTAGAATGTAAGCGGAGTAGTGCAGGTGTCTATCCTGCGACCTATCCTGTTTCACATCTTTATAAATGACCTGGGGAAGATGATGGAGTGTTTGCTCATAAACCTTGCAGATGACACCAAATTGGGGGGAGCAGCTGATAACACTTGAGGGCAAGGCTGCCATCCAGAGGGACCTAAGCAGGCTGGAGGAATAGGCTAACAGCAACCTTATGACATTCAGCGAGGACAAACACAAAGTCCTGCACCTCGGAAGGCAGAAGCCTGTGGCAACAGCACAGGCTGGGGACTGACCGGCCAGGGAGCAGCTCTGTTGAAAAGGGCCTGGGAGTGGTGGTGGCTAGCAGCAAGCTGGGCATGAGGCAGCAGTGTGCCCTGGCAGCAAGGAAGGCCAAGAGCATCCTGGATTGTATTGACAGCAACACAGCCAGCACATTGAGGGAAGTGACTATCCCCTACTACTCAGCACTCGTTGGACCACATCTAGCATACTGTATCCAGTCTTGGACCTCCAGTATGCTAAAGACATCGATTAACTGGTGAGAGTTCAGCAGAGGGCCCCAAGATGGTCAGGGGCTGGAACACTTGCCCTGTGAGGAGAGGCTGAGAGACTGAGCTTTTTCAGTCAAGAGACAGCTTTGGAGAGACCTGTCAGAAGCCTGTAAGTACCCACAAGGAGGTCATCAAGAAGATTGGGCCAGGCTCTTCATAGCTGTGCATGGTGAGACAATGAGAGACAATGGACATAAAGCAAAACAAGAGAGGTTCAGAATGGATACAAGAAAAAAAAAATCCCCACGAGGACAGCTAAGCAGTGTAGCGGGTTGTCCAGGGAGGTTTTGTAGTATCCATCCTCAGAGGTTTTCCAGACTCAACTAGATAATGTCCACCAACTTGGTCTGACCTCAGAGCTGACTCTGCTTTGAAAAAGAGATGGGACTAGAGACCTCCCAAAGTCCCTTCCACCCTAATTATCCTATGATCCTAAGACTACAAAACTGGATGAAAGCCAAGTTGAGGACTGGTAGTGGTAGGATTTGACTGGGCACTCCTTTAATTCCTATACTACTGTTCCCAGCACACCAAACCAAGAGATATAGGTAACACTCTCCAACATCTCCCCATGTCTGCACTTCTGTTCAGTATTAGGCATAATCTCTCTTTTAAGCCAGAGAAAGACTATAGAACCTGCAGCTGCAGTAAATATCTTTACTCAGGTTTTACGGGCAGAATAACGATCTAAAAATAGCCAGAGAAAGTTTTGAAAATTCATTACCTTGAAAGGTTGGGTTCACAGGTATGATCGTGACCCAATGAAACTGCATGTGTGTCTGAGCATTTGTTTAACATATCATAGGATGGAAAAGCCAGTAGGTTACCAGTATGCTACTCATTTGTGGTTTGCTGGTATGCAAGCTGCTCATTGTTTACACCTGGGTATAAAATACCCACAAAATTAAATTAGGATAGGTTAACTTTGAATTCAGAAGCAAAATGCATTGGTTATACCAATTTGCATCACCTCTCTTCTGTTTTTGAGGTATTCCCAAATTTTGGAGAGTTGTTATATATGTTTCAGTCAGTACTTTCAGTTAGACTACACATTACTCACTTCCAACATTTTCCCCCCTGAGATTGGTGATAATACTTTAAAGCACAGATTTGCTTTGATGGTTTGTGGTCATAACATTTGTGGTCACCCAATACTTCCTGATTTTTCAAAAGGAGATGAAGAGTAGATGTGTATACTGCAAAGTTTGGGAAGATTTTCTGATTGATTTAAAAAAAAGATATTTCCCTCAACAGCATCAACACGTTTTTGCCTTAAAGCTACTCTTCTTTTTTGTGTCTTTCCCCTCCTTCCCCTCCTCCACATCTTCTTTGGACTTCCCTTGTTTGCCCCCAAAGTTTCAATATTGCTCCTGATAGCAAAAGCACATCCCTTTTCCCTTCTACCTTTCTCTTACTTTGCCTTACGTCAATGCTTCGGTTTTTCTTCCCATGTGACAATCCGTCCATCGTCTCTCATTTCTAAACCACTATTTTCTTCTTTCCTTCCTGCTTTTTTGGCCAACTGTCTTTAGCTGAGAATCAGAATTCGAATCCTGTCTATTCTTCAGATGCTTGTTTGTTGACAACCTTTTCCCCAGCACAGTTCAGCAGCATTGCTATCAATGATTTTTTTTTTTTAAATGTATTTTAGGGGTTGTCACGTTTACCTCTTACTGTTTATAATAGCTATTTTGAAAGCTTTCTCTGTTCCAGCCCTACAAGGTTCTGAACACTCTCAGTTGGATCCTGGGATGCTTAGAGATCTCTGACCCGAAACCATTTAGGCACTTAGGATATGTTTCACTTTGAGCACAGGAACAATCCCATTGATTTAAATAGGACTACCCGCAAACTGAAAGCTCAGCATGGTCTTTAGTACTTGCCTGACTGAGGCCAAAAGGCTCAGGATCCTAGTGCTTCAATACCAGCACTGGCTGCAAATGATTCAGGATGTAACACCCTGACGGCAGAACGCTTGATGCTCCAGAGATTTCTAATCCAACTACCCAGCCTAGTACTGGGGCTCTGCAATGAAGGAGGTAATTTTGACTTCTTTCCATGGGTATGCAACACCAAAAAAGGAGTTCCACAATGTTCCGCAGAGTGTACAGACAAACCTGAGATGATATATGGCGTTGTAAAGGTTTTATTGACATTCATTTAAGATGATCTATATAACTCACCTATAAGAAACTCAACCTTCCCAAAGTCATGCCAATAAAACGTTTATGCTAGACCATCGTGTATTCTCTGTATGTACCTCTATATGCATACACACACACACACACACTTCATATATCTTCAATTACAATAAAACTAATTAGCCAATAAATCACAGTTGAGGCTGCACCTCATTTGTTCAGAAATCCAAGTTCAATTTACATACTAATGGTTGCATATTTGCCTTTAATAGATGCACTATTAGAAAGTAAACATAATAAATGAATAACCATTTAAGCAAGGAGTTACCTACTCTTGATGAAAAATATCTGAAAATGTAGCAGCCAGTAAATCTATTTACTTTTTTATTGGGAAATAAAGCTAATCACAGACTAAGAAGATAAATATAAATTATACAGTGTAGCATACTAACGATAGATCAGCCAGACCCATTCTTTGCAGGGAATGCAATAACATCAAATTGGTGGAAATAGCTGGCTTATACATTAGATGTTCTCCTTTTGAAGCATGGAAGAAAGGGTACATGCTAAGCTGGTTTAATTTGCAAAAGTTTCTCCTTGGATCTGCCACTGCATTTATTTTTGGCATCTCCTAAAGCTTCAGGACAAGCTAGCTATCTCCCAGCAACAACCAGGTACATGCATAGGAAAGATGCGCGAGGATGATGACTATCTCAGTAAACCGAAGAGTGCACAGTGAGGTTAAAAAGTGGTACGGTGTAACTTTGTGAACAACAAGAGGTCTCACATATGTAGCAAATGCTGCAAACTGGATTACTGGATAAATCCCTCCCCATTAAAAGAGAGGCCAATTTCATACAACACACTCAGCAAAGGGAAACAGGAGTGTGCGAGGAAGTTCCAGCCTTTGCTAACTAGCACTGCTTGTTGGTATGCACAGGAGTGAGAACAGCCCACTATGATTTCCTTTCTTGTATAATGAATCACTTCCTCCTACACAACCACACCTTTCAGAAGAGATCTTTTTCTCATCTTCTGCTGACCTTGACTGTTTACTTTTCAAAGCAGAGACAGTCTCCACACGTTAAGACCATGGACCCCATGTGGCTACAGCTGTGTGGCAGGTGAACTGAGCGCCACTTCTAGCTGCTTGTCAACTCTCTCTCTCTCCTCACCCCACTGTCAATGGTTACTAGCCCTTCAGGTCTCCCAGTAGAGCTGCTGTTGGAGCTCTGTCTGTCTGGGCTTAATCAAACTGGTCCTGCTTAGAAAGTCTACTATTTCAAGTATTGAAGCTAACATAGGTCATTTTGAAGCAACTGAGTTTGGAGAGAATGCATGTGCCAGCAGATCTGAGGAAGGACTAGCCTGTGGAGATGATGGAAGGCAGTGGTGAAAAGAAAGTACTGTGAGGGTTACTCCAGATATCATGGAATATTACAGAGGAAAAGAAGGAGAAAGCAACTCCTATAATTTCACACAGGGAGTCTGCAGTTCAGCTAGGAATTAAATCCAGACTCTCTCTGTACCAGTGCTTGCCTTAGAACACAACATAAACATGCCGCTGCTTCACCTCAGTCAGGGCCACAAGTCTCATGTGCAATCAAAATAAATAATTATTTAAAATAGCAGCAGCAGCAGCTGCCGTCACTACTGCCACCAGCAAATGAAAGTGACTTTGCAAGAAGAGAATGCATCAGCAGTCAATTGACAGGACATGCCGCCTGCTCGCTGTGGCAGTGAAATGATGGAGATCCCAGGAACCATCCTGCCTAGAGAGCCCATTCGTCTTAATCAACACCTCCGGGCATGCCGCACTTCATATGAACTGTGAGTGCCTTCCTTCCCTAAACGTCATTTCATTTTTGTACCTTTTCTTGTGAGATGTCAGCCTGTGGACACATCTTTTTTGTAAGAATGCTGGCTCAGCATGAATTAGAAAGCGACTGCATGCAAGTATGCTCAGAGCTCTGATGAGCAGACATATAACACAGCGTACTACATTGGATCCAAGCCATTTATTTTACTACAACTCACACCTTGCAGGCGCTTAGTCTCTCTTTCCCTGTCCATTCTCAGTCATCCTCATTTCATAGCCTGAAAGAAGCCCTACACACAAGTGACTGAAGGCAAATAACTAGCCTCTGATCCCCCATACTGCAGTGACTTGTGTCAAATGATGGCTTGAGCGATTTAGATAATCCAGACCAGCACAATAATCTGATCTGTGGGGAGAAGCACTCTAACACTGCAGTGTTGAGTAACCACAATGGTACCAGCCCTGTCAGCTTCTCCCAGCAGCTTTTTGACCTACTAAAGCCTGTACGCATATCCTAAGCAACTGTGATGAGACAGAAAAAGGCCTGACACATCCAGACTGTTAAAAGGCACAAAACATGTACTTTAAGTCCTAAGAATATGCTCAAATTAAACTCCATCTTTGAACAAGAGTATATTTAACCCAGCTATTACTAAAGGTTACTGCTTTTCAGTGCAGTGTTCATCTATTTCAAGAACATTCTAATGAACAGGAAGAAAAATATAAGTGTTGGTGCATAATATTCAGATTATAAGAAGTGGGGTGAGAATGTCCAAAGGTCGAGAGGTCTGCCTCAGTTAAGCAGGCAAAGGATGGACATTTATCTGGCCCTTGTGAGGCTGCAGGGTTGGATCTGTGTAATGAAAGGCTCTGAAAACATCTGGTTTGTCTTGGTTCAGTTCAGCTGAAAAATACTTCTATGCAGAAATTCTGGCACTTTTCTAATATCCATCAAGATTTTTTACAGCATCAACCCTGGAAGACAGTTGTGAGATCAGGCTGAAAGTTTTTTTTTTTTTTCAAATATGGTATGAATAAACCATGCGATTCATTAATTATGACTCTTTAGAGAGCAGACAGGTGTAGAAGGTCGGCTAACTTGGTTTTGCAGCATAGCTCAAAAAAGAGAAAAAAAAAGAGAAAAAAAATTGGCTTATTAACTCCCATCACCCAAGATCTAATGACAGCACTGAAGACTGCAATGCTTTTATTTGAAGAGTCATTAACCCTTTTTAAAAGCAATGTCAGTATATACGGTCAGAGCTCAAAAACTCATTGTAAGATATCAGATGAAAGGTGGATACAAGCTTCCTTTTAAACAGAAAAAATAGCTTGTCTTTAGTCTTTTATATTCTGAGATAGAGTTAAAAAATGTAAACTAAGGGCTAGGGATAATCACTCTACCAAAACTGAAGATGGGACACCCAAGATGCTTAAAAAAAAATAAAAGTTCATAAAATGGGCTTGATATCAGAGCAGAAAACTGCTTCTAAAACATTGGCCAGAATGCATCTTTAGAACGGAGAAAGAAAGGACTTGAAATAATTGTTCACCTATCTTTCCATCTCTGTTGCTCCTCTCCCACACCCCGTATTCTCACAATCTCTCCACCTTTCACTGCGTGGGCTATGATAAACTACCAACACATTAACACGATATAGCAGTAGTTAATGGCCCTGTAAT
Organism: Struthio camelus; assembly: GCF_040807025.1. NCBI lineage: Eukaryota > Metazoa > Chordata > Aves > Struthioniformes > Struthionidae > Struthio > Struthio camelus. The sequence goes on from NC_090943.1 coordinate 103,523,355, forward strand.
AAAACTCCAGTCTTTCTGTCTGGTCCAGCTTAGAGCACAGTGGCAGTTGACAGCCCCCACCTATTACCTCATTCCTCCTGATCCATTCTATTACTTAAAAATGCATTTCAGCCAAATCTCAGTTTCATCATTATCTCTAAAATGTCAGATTATTGGAAGTCTTGCATGGAGAACTTCTCCCCTTGTACCAGGTTGAACCAAGACCAGGTGAAAACAATGCTGCCTAGCACAAAGAAATGCCTAAAGACTTATCAAGACATTGTCACCACTCTCCTGTTGATGGCACAGACAGTTACCCAGCAAAACAGTGCAAAGCCATGTATGTGCTCCTTGTGATCCCTGCTCAGTTAATACTCTAGCACCAGCATCAATTAAAAAGAGAAAAAAGAAAAAAGAAGAAAAAAGATTTCTTTCACTTCTAGCTTCCTAAAAACCGTGCTTTTTACTCTGAACCTGGCCACATTAACCCATGCCTCTGTCACCTTCAGATCACTTAACTATACCTGACTTTGTCTGAAGCTGAACATGGCAATGACAACGCAACCGACAGAAGGCAGCCCTCTCATCCTCTGTTTGGCTCACCCTCAACATCAGACAACATCATCCTGACAATCTGGGCTCTCCCTCAAATATCCAATCTACTGTTAATACCAGTTTGAGGCTTGGGTCCACAGTTTTAAAGCAAGTAAGAGTCTCATCTTATTTTCATCAAAGATCGGATTGCAAACCATTAACCAACTAACAATCTATGCTCCCCAGGAATATTGCCAACAAGAAAGACCAGGGCCGAAATGAAGAGGACAAGAGCATCCCTTCCTGGAAAGGACAACTTTCTGTAAGAGGAAAAGGGAAAACCATTTGGACAGAATCACCTTCAGGAAACGTGGCAAAAAGCAGTCTTCTTTCTGTAAGTGACAGCTGCAGTCTGACTATCCCAATGCCAGTATCACAATAGCAAAGGAGACAAAAAGATCCAAATATAGTTTTGACTCTATCAGTGAAGATGTGCCAGAACTGCCATGAATCCCAAAACGGTTGCTGCTACTGGTTTGATGTGGAGACTGCTCAAGTATCACCTGAGCATTACCACTGTTCATTTCCCCTTTCACACTTTCAATTCTTAAAAAACATAAACAAGCTGTTCACAAGACAAGAAAGGAAAAGGATAAAAGGCAGTAGCAATAAGCATTTTAACATTTTAGTACTACAGACTTCAAGTCTGTACTTCTACTACGCAGCTATGAGCTCAACTCGCCCATAGATTAGCAAAACCAGCTGACTTGAACCTTCCTCTGCCCATGCTGAAGAATATTATGGAAGAAGCATTTCCACTCAATTCAGTTATGTTTGATTACTTTGCCACTACAAATGAGATAGGTTGACAGCTAGGAAAAAAAAAAAAAACACATGAAGCCTCAATACAGGAGTTAGAAGAGAAATATAGAAGAAGTTGAGTCTGCACCCTCTGCCCCACTACCACTTGGAGGAAAGAGCTGCTACTGTGTGCCGAGGCATGGAAAAGTTGCATATTAATAGCTATTCCCACTGATATATTAAAGATACAGAGGCCTGTTCACAAAGCATTTTCCCAGTATCTAACAGGGCAACTCACACTGACTTCAGTGAATGTAGAGTAAAAAAACAAAGAGAAAATCTGGAAATGTATTACTATATTTGAACAGTCAGCATCCAATAGATTTATATATTAATACAGAATTACAGCCCCGATTCAAGAACATCCCCAAATCAGGCACAGGCCTAAATCAATCCCTATTCTGGACAAATTTAAAAGTGAAATACATGCTTAATATTTCATTTTCAGCATATAAATATATGCTTAATATTCAGAAGGAAGATAGTCATTGGATATCAGCAGCAACCCACATTACCTGGCTCAAAAAATGTTACTGTCAAAAGCTGGATTTTGCTGTAATATATCAGAGAATCATGATAGCTGGAACGCTGCTATGTTAAAATCTCATTTGTTAATGGCACAGAATTTTAATCATGTTCTGTTCTCTAGGATTACACGTACTTTTTACTGACAGAAAATTGTTATTATATATACGCTATTTTACCTGGAATTTTATTTTTTGGCAAATGTGAGGCACAATAAACTGCTTCAAGAAGCGTTCATCTTCACTCCAGAACAGTCGGATGTCAGGTATATCGTACAGGATCATGGCCAGCCTCTCCAAACCCAAGCCAAACGCCCAGCCAATTTTATCCTGAGCACCAGCTGCAAGAAACAAAGAAATAAACAAGATAAAAATTCAAGAGCTTAAGTTCACAGCGTGAAATATTGCTGATAAAACGTTCACCTCTTTCCCAAGAAAAAAAGCTGATGTGGAAAGATAGCAAAGCCTGCAAATAATTGCCAAATGAAAGATCTAAAGGACAGATCATCCTACCTGCATCAAAAATAGCAGTAAGATTGGGTGTATCATTGAGTGCAGGAACCAAAAGTGGCAACAAAGAAAAGCTGCACTTGTGGCTTTCTCAGTCCAAAGTTTCAACCAGACTTTGAAGAATGCTGCATACCATTACACACCACTTTCCTTTATTGTCCTTAGGGCTGAGCATTTCTCATCTTACTCAGTTGTATTTTACAATACATGTAGACATGAATTTCCAGTTTAAAATATTTTATTTGCGTTGACAGTCCTGGTCAAGCCTGTGCAACATTAACATCACATCCAAAGTTTGAGAGTACCAAAGCCTCCTCTTCTGAGGCATCTAGAAGAAAGAGAGCAGTCACATGTGCAGAGCAATGGGATGTGAGGCACTGCCACGTTAGCAGTGCACCTCCGGCCGGGGACCTCTCAGGCTGCTGCACCGGGAAAGCCACTGCTCCCATATATGTGAGTCTCCTTTACACAGCACTGCATATAAAAAGACAAGGATATTTAATACAGAAGAGCTTTACAGATATTAATAACCTGGCAATTCTGTCTGGATAGTAAATATTAATACCTGCTTCATTTACAGGACAGAAGCACTGAGTCTTTAAACAGTATTTTTTTCCAACACCACGAACCAGACTCCATATTTAGGCATCATCCAACTTGATTATCAAATAAGTTGAGAGCCCAGCAGCTCTGACAAAGGCTCAGCGTTTTTTAAAATTCAAACATATGTCTAAACAAACACACTTGCTCTGAAAGGGTGTGGGGGAGTCAAAGAGAGACTTCACCCCTCCCCATCAGCACCAGCACTGTGCCCTCAGGGCATATAACATTACTGCATCTCTCACAGCTATCCAGTTAGACCAAGGCTGTACCTCTCCCTAAGTACTAATTCAAATGCTTATTTTTTGAAAACTTTGCACTTAGGAAATTCCCCACTATTATGCAGGAGGCTGGAGGGAGAACTCTGCTTGCTCATTCCTGTCTATTATCAGAGAGGAGAAAACAGCGCAATCCCAGTATTTGGGCTTTTATCCTGAGATATGCTGCCATATTTGATGCAGAGAGGAAACAATAGAGCTCTATATAAATTAGGCAATGGCATAATGAGGCTGGCAAGAGAGACACAGTCCTCATTTTGATTCTTTTAATTAATCTGAACTTTCCTATTTACCTGGAACTCTGGGTCCCCAGCAGAACTGATCTGTGCCTGATTTGCTACATCAGCAATGTTGCACTGCTCTTTAGAGAAAACTGCCGCAGGAATTTGATCAACCTCATAACCATCATCCTCAGAGTACCCTAGATATTCTGTCTTGTCCTTTCCAGTGTGCTCATAGTCAAGATTTTGCACTTTCTGACCTTTGAAAGTAGACAGTTAAAATACTGAATCACGGAAGTCCTAAGAAATAGAGGACAATATGTGAACTCAAGAGGCACCAGTTTACATCCTCACGGCAGAGCTGCTCAAACTCGTATGTTTAGACCAGCTAGCAGATTTTCAGCCAGAGGTTGAGGTTCTGAGAAACACAGCTGGCCAAAGTGGCAAATTTCAGAGACCTGGTGATTAAATCATAGCACCACTGTTTAAAATAACACAGCTCAATGGATAAAACTTGCCTGACAAACATGCTTTCCCCAGTTTGCTCTCAAAGGTTTGTAGATCGCCAGGCTTCTGATGCTTCATGTAAAAAGAGTTGACCACTCAGCAGAAGAAAATTGCTGGAAGCTTTGCATGCCAGTTACCCAGAGACAGAAAGGAAAGGATAAAACAGTTTGACTAGTTTCCTTCACTGGGGCCTGACACAGCCCAATCTGACTGAAGGAGAAGGTTGCGCGATTGCAACTGTGTCTCGCAGGAAAGCTCAAGAGTCCTTACCTTCCCTGAGAAGTCAAGTCTATCTGTTCTGTTCTTAAGCTTCCAGCCCAGATGAATCAGTTTACACTTAAATATAGACTAATCAAGCCATTCTCAAAAAAAATTTGTTAAATGAAAGCTAAGTTTGATATTTCAATCACAATTGAAATGCAATAAAAAAGGCAAGTTAAAGTTATTCCCTAATGTAATATCAGTCTTCAAAGATAAAGCTGCAACTGCAAGAGCACTCCATCATACTAGCACCATCCATTTACTAGCTTTCTGTGTCTTATGATACTACTACCAGTTTAAACTACTTCATCTAGGATGGAAGCTGTTGTAATTCCTTATTGAGACATATATAATGACCTGCTAGAGCTCATGGATTATATTCACTAAATTCATGCTATCCACAGACAGAAATACTTAACTTCCCAAGGAAACAGTTGTGTGTAAGTCAGGATATTTTGTCTTTCGTGTAAGATTTTTAAGTCACATTTTGCAACATAGAATTAGGAACAAGTTGAGAAAACTTTTTTTGTTATACACTTCAGTCACGCTTATTTTTATATGGGATGTGAGGCACTGCCTTTTATTTAACAATTTTCTCTACTCCTGTAACACTGCCAATAAAGAAATCTTTCTTTCAATACAGCCTAAATTGGGTCTTCAAATCCTTACACTCAGCAGTTACTGAGAAGTAAAAGAAATTAAATTTTGATCTTGGATTGAGGCAAAGTCAGGAGCATACAACAGCCTGCAAACAAGTCGTGCTTTGCAAAATGCCGAGAAATTAATATATCCAAAGTGGGAGTAGCTGAAGGCTCGGATGAGTTCCAGAAGCAAAGACCTGAATTTGCTCTCCTGCTTTCAGTCCAAACCATGGCTGTTACCTGAGCAAATTCACAGACTAAAGCAGAGGGCAGAGAGGCGGACAGATTCCCAAGCAGCCACAGCCTAGCCATCATGTTTTACAAAACCTGTCAACACTTTAGACTGTGTAGAAAGTAATTCATAGACACAATGAACACATGCACTCCTGAACACAGGCCCAACGACTACAACACATGAAACACTGAATAAAATATAGCCTTAGAGTACGCTCCCCTAATCCACCAGTGGAAAACAGAGGACAAGGAAAATCAAAATTCAAGGCTGTAGCCTTCCTGCAAAGCACAAATCAGAGAAAAAGATGAAACAAAACCTCGGCCATAGCTGCTATTTAGCAATGCATGACACCTCAGATGGTGAACGTGATTCACAAGCCTCAATTGCAAACATACGTTCTCACCCTATTAGACATCTTTTGGGGGTACCTTCTCATGCAAATAATATTACCTCAGTCTTCTGTGGATTGTACCTAAGCCACTTGTTCTCAGCTTCCTTCTCTAGGGTCTGATTCTCTATTTGCACATTCCCCAAAGCAGATAATGTCATGAGAATACTACCCCAAAACAACATCAATCTCGTGTCTGGGTTCCTTCACACAGAAGGCCCAACAGCCCAGGGAATCAATTGCAGGGTCATATGGAAGACAGGAGTACTGGAGCAATTCTTCTCAAAATCTAATTCTACAAATCACTGAAGAGCTCTCTGAGATTTAGATTTTATTGCAAGCTGACATAAAACTTCAAAAATTCCTGAAACAAAGACCTGTCTCACATTCAAGGGCTACGTGACTAACAGACAGCTTAGGAGCAAGGGTTTGAAAAACAGGTTCTGCAAAATAAAGATTCACTTGTCACTACAAACTAAGAATGCATATTCTACACGAGGGGCACAGCAATGAGGTAAACCATATTTAGCCCATGTGAGAAATAAGCCTTTCTAAATCCAACATTTAAAATGGTTTCGTAGCTTAGGTAAAACTCCAGTATGTGTGGGAGCCCAAAGTCTTACATGGAAAACCCCACACTGAGGCATCAGTCTAATACAGAATTGCTCAATGGAAGTGCGAGGTCAGGTGGCTGGAATGTCAATAAACTAAGGCAAAAACAACCGGCTGAGGTATCCTTCTGAACTGCTTCCTTCAGCCAAAGCAAAAATCAAAACTATCATATTATTCTCTAACTCCATTAAACTGATGCATTCTGGCTCCCATGTGCAATCCAGTTGAAATTACATCACAAAAGGACTTGGCTTTCAGACTACGCATGCTAAATGAGCCACTCCTCAAGAACTCAAGAAAAGAAGTAAATATTCAGTTATGCCTATTCTGTGGAAAAAGAACTGATCTTTTTAAAATCTCATCTGTGGAATAATTTTCTAACAATAATAGACGCTTTGAGACTACAGCTTTTTCTCCTGGGTCAGACTGATCTGTTTTGTTTGCTTCCCTCAAAGTTCTTTTGCTTACTTTTCAAGGCTTTGATTGTGTTTTTAATATTTATGTTATTTTTGTTCCATAATCAAAATAGCCTGGTAGATACCAAAGAAATAGACTATTTGAAAAATTTCTACCTAGGGAAGCCATCCACCATATTCAACTTCGCTCTAATATGTAATTAACTCACACCATTATACCAATATTTCACCAGGCTAAATAGCCAAGGGGAAAGAGTTTCTGGTAGAAATGAATGACTACAGCAGAGGAGGGCAGGAGAACTGGAGTAGAAAGAAAAAGAAAGAATAAACCACAGCGACAACACGAAGGAGTTTTCCCTTTGTTCTATCTCAGCCAGTCATTTCTTAGCTTCCATTTATTTTATTTTCCTGCTTCTGAAATTTCTCTATTCCCTCTACCCTGTTCCTTTCCACTTTACTAGCCTTGCCTAACTACATTTCTCCTATTTCCACAAGCCCTTGTAAACATTCACAACAAAACCAAAGAGAAAACCACGACTAAATAGAATCTTACTTAAAACTTCCGATATTTTTGAAAGTTTATAAAAATACACTGCAGTAACTTTCAACCTTTCAAATGATATGAGATGAAGCGTTTACTTAACTCCCAAGTGCAACACAAGATATTGTACACATACCTACAAATACTGCTATGGTATATGATCATGCTTTCTCTCTGCACTTCAACCTACAGTTCTGAACCAGTGGCTTTTTTTTTCCTTCACCCCTGAACACCTCAAGCCTGGACAGCCTCCACGGAGGCCAGCACAACCTGCTTTCTTAATTTATGTCACAGAGCACAAATGAGTTGACTTTGTGGGTCTATTCCCCCGGCTCTGCCTGAGGGTTTGAGAACTGCTCTTTTTGGTCTGTGCATGTAAAAACAACTTCCATTCCCTTTGAAAATGCTTTGTTCATTCAGGCAGAGTTGGATTTTGAGCTGTTGCATCTTTTAACATCTTTTAATATTGTTATATCTCCCTAGACACTGTGGCCATATAAATTTGAAAAAATATCTTATAAAGAAATACATGAGAGTTAGCCATTTGGTGGAAAGAAGGAAGTCTACATCACAGTTCAAAAAAAAAAAAATCTAATTTTTCAGGGGTATAAAGCACAGCTGGACAATTTCAGTCCCTACATATCCACCACCTAGAGGCAAGTTTTCTGGCAAAATTTCACCAGCACCAACTTTGACTGTTAGTGTCTTATGACGTGATCTTTACTTCAAGAACAACAGACAGAGTAAGGAACAGGAACATAAAAGGTTGTCACAATCTGATTCAGTCTTCAAGAGATTAAGACTCCCCCAAGAGACTGAGGCAGCGTATGACTAGACGCTATTTAGCATGTTTTGATATTCTTCTTCAAAACTCAAAATAGTCAGAACATCTCTATACATCACATCATCCATACAACCCCACTGCAGTATTTCATCGCAATTCCGATGATTCTCCAGGTTTACACAATTAATTTATTTCCAAGGTCACAACATGAAATACCCAAATGTACCTAAATGCCTCATCATATAGCACAGGCTGGAAAATCTTTGTTCAGAAGCACTAACCCCAATTTTCCTCTCTTCTTACTGGAGAATTACTCCACCAGCCCTGTGCTACCACACCAATTCAAAGGGTTTTTCTCAGTGATAGCGCTGAGTATGACTGCTTAACTGTGGCTGCCGCTTAGCGTTTAATGATAAAATGAAATCACACCGCAATGCCCACTTCTCTTCTGTGGCAGGGACTGAAGGGTTACATTCAAGACAAAAGAGAGTTCTCTCTTCTACTCGGGTCCAAAACATCTTCTGAAATCATATCTGGTCATGCAGAACACGATGGCTATTTATCTGTTTTCTCTGGAATTTGGGCAGCTTCCAAGAGGAAGCAGAGGTATCTGTAAGAAGCTGCCGAGCAGAAGTATAAGTCTGGGGGAAAACATTGCCTGCTTCACTACTACAAATTGCTAGCTGTCTAGCCTTAGCTGGTCTCTTAAGGTCTATTGTAAAGGGGAGAGAGAAACACTCATGGATAATTATTCCCTCTGTCATAAAATAGGTGGAAAAAAATGCCCATGTGCATTACTTATCTTTCCCTGGAAGAAGAAACAGAATTTGTGCAGGCAAAACACTTTTAAGTCAGGGAAATCAGGTGAGCTGAATTTGACGCTATTTAATGTTGAATTTAATGTTGTGTCCATTTAATGTTGAATTTTCATTCTGAAATAAGCATGCATGTATGATTAACCAGAAGAGAACAAAAGTCCCTAATCTCAGAACAAGCACAACACATACATTTCACTTTTAGATTTCTCTTTCAGATTTCACGGTTCTCATGATTTTAGTAACCTCTTTCATGATTCAGATAAGGCACCAGAACAGTGGGAATAGTGTTTTGAGGACTTTCCTGTCTTTTTCTTCCCCTGCGTGCACTCCACAAAGTTATCTATAGCTCTTTTTACTGTAATTCATCTCATCAACTCATCTCATTCACCAGAATCACAGCCAGACCTTCCCCCTGCTCTCCTTGCTTACCAGTAGAATATTCAGTTACAGACTATTTTGAAAATTAACCCATCATCTCCATATGAAGCAGGCGGTAATAAAAAACTGAATTGGAGGGGAAGTAACTGTTGTGCCTTGAGGTTCAAATGAACTCTTCTCCCTCTACTTTCTAATTTGTATGAAATTCCTGAGCTACAACAGCACCATATTTATTCCTCAAAAATAATGCTATCTTTAAAAGTGATAGAAATTGTATTATACTTTAGTATATAGTGGTTGAAGGCATTTCACACCATACAATATTAAGAGCCTCTATAGTGAACTGCTGTCACAGTTGGAAGCAGTGTAACATAGAGAAATTCCATGTTAATAAACTATAAACTGTATAAGAAAAGCTTGGTGAAAAATACAAGAAGTTTGTTTGAGGTCCCTGAAACAATTTGTGGAAGCACCTCAGTTGTACATTTTGCACAGGCTTCTTGCCCATTCCTGTCATGTAACTGACAGGGCACACAAATGATGAGGAAAACAGAGGCAGAAGCAGTAAAATATACAGGTGAAGTAGCTTATGCTCTGCAATTATTTCTAGCAAAACAGCAAAAGCACAACAACCCTACGGTAAATGAAATCTACAGAAAAAGAAAAGGAATTCTGCAAGAATTTGCTTTTCTCTCAGAGACTAATTTCTTGGCAAGATTTCGCTGCTCTTCGTATACCTTCAAAATCAAAACCTTCATAGACAGTCTTTCAATGGACACTTTAAAAAAAAACCTTTCATGTGTTCCCTATCACATTTCGTAGCAAAGGGTATCAATGGCAAAACGCTCCCTTTATTTGCAAGACAGTTTTCCCAGGGATGACAGGTGTCCAGGGAAGCATTTGCTCTTGCTAAAATTAAAATCATAATACTGCTTAATTAGACAACAGCAATGTGTCCCCACAGAGTGAACTTGTAAAATTTACTTGGGTTGGAAAACTTGACGGCATTCTTTCTAATAAGGTATCTATTCATCAGCAAATGCTGGTGCCAGCACAACTTCTGCAGCAAAAAGTTGGTCCTGTTGGGATGAAGTGCACATACAGTACAGCCATACTGGCAGACTGCTTCTAATACGGGCCTAGGGGGTGACACAAACACAGGGGTTTGTGTGCTACACTGAATTACTGATATGCTGATGATGTACCACGGGTGCTGTATGCTTATGTAAACACTCTCAGCATCCCATAGACAACCTCTCCACCAGAGTTATAGCTGGTGAGTAGAGTTATACTGCTAACAGCCAGGAACCAAGGACAAGTTCCCCGCGAAAGGACGTGCTGCAGTTATAATCCTGTAAGAACTCTCTCCCTAAGTATTCACAAATTGTACAGAACAGCTTACTCCTTGACAGAGCGAACAGCAGCACAAAACAGAGCAGCTTTTCTGGTCTTTCAAGGAAGAGGCAGTTTCCTCAGAAAAGATAGTCAAAGAAGGTAAAGACTGCAAAATAAAGCACTCCAACTTCCACAGTTGCTTGAAAAATCATGATTCTTCCACAACGTTCATATAAGCCTTCAGTTAAATCTAGCATTTAGTATGCATAATAATTACAGACGTACATACACACACACAGAATTACTCTACATAGCCTCTTACTATATTGCACTGATGACCCATAAGACTGTGATGACATACAACACAGTATCTATATTTTTCAGTTTTCATTTTAACGCAGCGAAACAGCCCACAAAAATGGGCCTTCTTACAATACTTTGTTTCAATGAAAACATTTAGACATTCTGAAATGCTAGAATTAAGGTTGCCTGAGAAACGCTAAAATGCCCTCCTCTTAGAAATACATTATGATGCTGTCTTCAGTGAGACATTCAAGTATTAATTTTTCCACAAGACCTTGATCTATTCAGCGCAGAGAAGAGGCAATGGTTAGTTAATGATCCCTGCTTGCGCTCCTTGCATTGCTGAACATGTACCCCAGCGCCTTATGTATTGAGCATTATTCAAACAGAGCTCTGAAGACATATTATTTCTTTTATGAACTTCTACACGAAGTCTCACGCTATTGGAATGCTTGAAAAATATTACATTTTTTTTTCCCATGTGTCTCTGTGAAGTAAGGAAGTATTACTATCCCCTGCATTGCGGATTGGGAACTTGGGCACAGAAACTTTGACATCAAAAGCATCTATTAATTTTGCTCTCGATCTGAAATACCTAGGACCTAACGTTACCGAGCACCAAGCATTATACAGTGTTTAATATGTTCAAAGTACAGTTCCCTATTTCTACAGCTGCAGCTGTGAGCGCTCAACACTTCTGCAAATCAGACTCCAGGGTCTCAAGTCAGGCACGGAGTCAACAAAGAGCACACAGCCAGTGGCCACATGTGAAAAGTTTGAGTTAGGAGAGGTCCCTATGCTCAAGTTGGAACTTTGTCACTTAGGAAAGAAGAGAAGCTAGTTGTCTCCACAGCAGCGCTCAAGTGCACAGCACTGTCATTTAAAGCACCCATTTTTGGGCCTTCCAACTATGGCCTCAGTGAGGCAGGTGCTTGCAAGAATAGCATCCTCCACTCAGCTGTCTTGGTTCATTTACAGAGCAGTGTCCATCCTGGACGCTGAATGGTGGCCCTTCGTGGGGCAGGAAGGAAGCATATGAGTTTGTGCCACCTCCGTTTTGACATTTCACAAATTGCAAATAACCAGTTGTGCAAACTTAGCACTGTTCTTTGCTTCCTAAACTGACCCTGTTCCCTCCAGAATTCCAGCTTTTGCATCAGGACAGTCCTCCTCTCCCTTGCCTGGACTTAGCAAGGCAGCCTTGGAGATTTTGAGAGAGGGAGCCTCTCTGCTCCCAGTGAAGGTACTGATGGCTGACTAGAGCTGAGGACTGACCTGCAGAGCCTAATTCAGCCCATGCCCAGCTCAGAGCGAGCAGTGGAGGAATTCACAGCTGCTAACAACCAAAGTTACTTCTGGGCCTGCACGGACTGCAATTTTGCAGAGGAAGTCAGACCTAAATGAACTCCTGTAGTTGAATGTATCTCTATCCTCCACAGAGCTAGAGCTCTATCCTACTCACAGGCACAATCTCTGAGAAGAAAAGTACCACTCACTGAAATCAGGTACATACCTCTTGCATGCTTTTTTTGGTTTGTTTTTGCCAAAATGCCTGCCTCACCTTTGGGTGTTTTCCCAAAACACCTGCCTCCTTTAGTAAGCAGCGAAACCTGCAAATGAAACGGGCTAAAGAAGAAATTAGCCTTCACTAGGAGCTGTCTCCAAACTAAGGATATATGTTTAAGAGCTACTCTGAAGCCCTGTGAAGACAATGGGGGGCGAGAGGGGAAACACCTACACTTCAGTAATCTCCCGAAAAGCTCCTCCTTCACTGAAGAATTCCTCATTCAGTGCACAGGGCAAATGCGCAGAAAACAGACCACTGTCTTGCAGGGAAAAAAGAGACATGATCATGTATGTAAACAGTGTGGGCTGCTAGTATCTAAATAGAAAAGAATCAAAAATAAAAGTTACTAGTTCTCTAACTGAAGTTCCTTTTTCCTAGTTGGTAATTAATTTGTTGTTATGCACTGAACTTCATTTAGAGTAAGTAATGCCACTGACACTTAAAGAAATTAATGATAAAAGAAATGCTAGACCCTCTCGTTCTGCAATTCCTGTGTAATGACAATTAATGAAATACTATTTTCCACTGGGAACTGCTTTAAGCACTAGATAAAGGGGCTACTGTGCTTTTAAGATTTACTCTCATCATCAAATTGCATCTCTTATAGTTATCCGAAATATAATTAAAAGAAGATTTTCCTTAAAAAACAAATCTACAGACAGTTCTTAATTATATCTTGTTTCCCTCACAGTTTTAAAGTTGACAGCAATTGCTATAGTAACCCATAACTGTGTCTGGTAATTTTTGCCCTGCACTCATTTAAAGTTCATCTTGAATATCAGTCCCACTTGTCAATAGAAGAGAACCTGAAAAATATTAACATTTAGTTTTACTGGATGGATAATAATTGGGTTGTTATTTTGTCATTGTGTAAATTTTCAGTGGCCTTTCCAAAAAGATATAACAAGTCAATAGCAACTGTTTCTTCTGAGCTTTCTCCTTATTTATTTTCTTATTTTTAAATAGACATCTAAAGTTTCTTACTCCATTTTCAGTTACATACATTTTCACTTTTTAAGGTTGAAAGGACATGCCTAAGATGCAATCAGTTGGGTTTTGTTGTTGTTTTCACTTTGCAATTTATTTTAATGGAGATTTTTCTAAGTTTGTTTTTTCTCAGTTAACATATTCAGTATTTAGAGCAAAAACATCAGGTTTTCCTGCCCAAAGTATGTTAAGAGCTTGCTCCCCTCCTTAACGTCTCCCCCTCCCAGAAGATGAAAAAAGAAAATACAATAAATATGAAAACACAGACAGGCCAGCTTTCAGCAGTTGCGTATTTGTGCATCTTTTAAAGAAATTACATTTGAACACACATAGATCTGCTTATGTATATATATACCTACTGAACTCACTGAATAACAGTGTTTGTAAATACAAGTTATATCGGCATAGTTACGGACAAAAACGTTATCAGCCCAAATCCTATTACTTGCTCTGCACTCTATCACCATATGCTTGGCATCACTTGGAGCTGCCTTCTTTCTGGTGGGCAAGGGGTCTAATCAATATCAGAGACAAAGTCAAGCCATAGTCCTTCTAAAAGATGGTATCACCCGCTTCAGCAATATTCTGCCTCACTGCTGAAAGCAAAAGTTTGTTCAGAAAAGCATGCAGCAGGGGAAGTAAATGGGAATGCAAAGTCTTTGCACAGTTGCAGAGCCATGAGCTCACTGGGACTACAGACAAGGTCCAGCATCGTCCAGCTCCAGCATGACTGGAGCACTAGATGGACACAGGCTTTCTGGAGACATTTAAAACTGGACTGAGCAAAGCCCTGGGCAACCCACTCTACCTCGACCTGCTTTGGTGTGGGGGCTGGACGAGACACCTTGTTGACACGAGGTCCCTTCCAATCTACGGGATTCTGGGACTGGTTTTATGTGTGTGCATGCGTGTGAGTGTGCACATGTGTGTGAAATTCCTGGTAGGAAAATCATGCCACTGCTCAATTTTTTGCCAAGGAGAAATTTTCAGCTAGGAGGAAGCCCAAAATATTAAGTTCAATAGGAAACTTTACATTTAGCCATTACACAGGATTTCAGCAGGCTTTACAAATAAAAGTTTCCTGGAAGTCTATATGATAACGTTGCCAAAACAAATGCAGGTAAAATATGACAGCGCAGTATTCTTTTTCAATAGATTACACTTTAAAGTAACACATCCTCAAACTAACGAGGTGATTTATATGCAAGCTCCCTATCAATTCTTTCTTTAGTAAAAAGGCAAGTGGGGTAATCCTGGGTGGATAAACTGCATACTTCCTACATGACAATAGGTCAGAATCCCAATTTTAAGTACCAACTCTTGCTTAGCTTCATCATGAAATTACAATCAGAACTTTTATAATGTTATTTGTCATTTATAGACCACTTCATTTCAAGGCATTGTACACAAATTAATTAATATTTAATGCAGCTCTTGCGATTGCAGCACCATTTAACAGACGAGAAAGAGGCTGGCTCCAATGTATGCCTTCTAAAGAAGTGACTGATCTTTGGGTGCCAAATCCTGGGCTTCAGGGAGCTCAATTCAAAGGGTCAATATTTTATAAAAGCACTCAAACACATGTACTCAACACATTCCTTTAAGAATATTGTAGTAGGATGTTTATAGTGAACTGAACACAAGGACAAGATTTTATGGGCTCCCACACTAGACACCAAATTACGTAAGATACTAAATTTTGCACAGAATTAGCTAACGTGGTCAATTGCTGAGGTTCATGTCTTGTAACATCTATGCAATCCCTGAAAATCATGTTAAACAGCATTTTTAAACCTTCTTTCCTCATATTTTTACAAATAATTGTTTGAATTTTACTTTAATATTTTGGAAAACAGAAACTTCTGACAGGAATGTAATGCTTTAGATCATAAACCTGATATACATCATCAGTCATTCAAATCAAATACATCCTGATGCAAACAAACAAAAATTGCAGACCATCTCAATTGCTCAGCACCCACTGTCTTGACTTTCTGATGTTATAATTTCACTAATGTTCTAGCTGTGAAACACTTGCAACACCGTCAGGATCTACATTTCTGCTATAAAAGACAATGAGCATAAAGGGATGTGTCATAACATGTACCAAAAAGCAAATTAGAGTTCTTTGGAGGATGCCTTACTTAGACGGACAAAACAATGCATGCTTTTGTGGCTAAAGTCCCTTGGCATTTCTAAGATTGCAGCCTGTAAGAAAAAAAGAAGTCTGTGAAGGTATCCAAAGATTAATTAGGCATGCCATGTTCACATACGTTTTTGGTACGTGGAAGTAGGCCAGTTCTATATTATATGGTGAGTTTTCATTGAAGTTAAATAGAAGAAATAATAGGAGTTATCAAATCAATGCACAGATACATAAGACCATCCAAACCAAAGGGGATTACATGTTGCAACTACTCCATTACTAATATGGGATTGGAAAATTGATAATGCCAAGTAGAAAACTCCCCTACAGGGAGATCTCACCAGATGGCTTATCTCAAACCCTGAAGGAGTTAAATAATAAAAGACAGTAATTTTCCAACAGCGATTGCTGTGCAGATTCTGCTGTGCGATAGCAGTGCAGATTCTAGGACAAGAACCAGGCAGGGCCTAGAGAAACTGGTTTTTATGAAGCATTTTTATAGCAAGGCTCCTTGTATTTTCTTGCAAACATTAAGCCTGAGAGAAGCACTATGAGATAAGGCTACCATTCATCTTATATTAGAGATGATGAAACTCGAAGCATACCGCTGCAATCCTTAAAGAAACCAACTTAATAGCTGAGTGAATGATGTAGCTCAGAATTCTTGATTTTTAGAACTGATGTTTGAGTCATGAAAGTATACTTTAACAGAAGTCTGCGTACTCTGCTCCAACTTTGAGAAGCTTTTGAACTTTCAAATATATTAAATTCTACACCATGATGCTGCAGCAACAGGATTTTAATTATACAGTTTTAAATTACTTCATCTAATCGATTATCTACTCATACTGTTTGTGAGGAATTTGTTATGACAAACTGAAAATAAGTAAGAATTCAGGATGTGTTTTTAAAATTCCTTAAAGGTCCATTTTATCAAAAGATACTGAGCCTATAAGACTTCCTTACTCTGTACCTCAAGACTAGCCATATATGAACAAGTTACACTTAATAAAAATACATGATTGTGAGTGTGTGGTATATTAGGTATATGGGATAACAAGCATCATCAGGCTTTGCCATGTCAGCTAACTGCTAAGCATTTGAGGCTAGAAAGAATGCTAGAAAGAAATATAGACAGTACTTGTTTCTCTGATGCAAATATTACTAGACATTAGGTGGAACAGCAAGATGGACCACCACTCAACTGTAACACAGAACTTGCTAATTTTCCTTTTATCATTTCTTTTTCATTGAAGTTTTTTAAAAAATATATGTACCTCTAAGAATGCAAAACACAAAACACTATACAATCGTTATAGTTGTACAGGCATGGTCTGGTATTAACATATTATAAACTTAACAGAATCATCACAATTCCATTTTCCTTGTCAGTTCCTACTGCACCAGTTGCATAAAATTACAAGAGGTTTTTCACTTCTGAGCACTGTTTTCATCATGGTTGCCTGCATTTCCAAACAATTTAAAACGTCATCGGCCATAAGATACAACCAGATTAATCAAGGTGTCCTTGGATAATTATCAAGTGGAGTTTGCAGGTATGTTATCATAACCTTTCTTTCCAAAAAATTTATGCAATTCCCCCAAGTCAGATAAGATAGAAACTGCTTTAGGGTATAGTGTTGTTTGAATGAATGTAAATCTTTCTTGTTTTTTGGTGTCACAATAGAAAGAGAAGTTCCTCTGCTGAACTCTTAGAAAAAATCACTGTTGTCAGCAGATTTCAGGAGGTATTCATTTCAGGAGGTAAAATCAAATGAAATAGTTTCCCTATCCAAATATGTAGTCAGTAATTAAAATTAATTTGTGCTTTTTAATAAGAGGAAAAAAAGCTATGGGAAAGTACAAATCCGTATTTTGGATTTAAAATAAAACCTCTACAAATGTATGTAACCCAAAACTGAAATTAACAGGTTTCTAGGTTTGTATAAAGAAGCTCTACTCTGAAATAGCTTATAGTTTATGTGCAGTCAGCTGGACTGTGTTGGAACTTGTACATGAGAGGCAGGATGAGAGATCGTCAAGCACAAGAGCACAAAGATGGAAAACAGAATGAGAGGTAAAAAGGGAAAAAAGCACACTTGCCTAGACTGGACTGCATAACGTGCTCAGCTGGTGTGAATTAGTATAAAAGCTCCTCCAACCTCAGTGAAGCTGTGCCAAATTAGACCAGATGAGATCTTAGCTGCCATTAGCCAAAGGGCAGAAAAAGAAGAAAAGGAAAAACAAAACAAAATGAGAAGAAAAAAGAGAAAGGCCCAAGTCTTATTATTCCGATTTCCACGCACGTGCACACAAAAATAGAGCATTGGCTTCGCTGAAGTTACTTCTGGTTTACCTCAGCATAAGTAAGAGAAGAATCAGAAGTATTGTGTTCCCATGGGTTTGCTCACAAACATCTATTATGCCTCCACAATCGCTAGAACTATGTAAGACCATCCTGTAATAGCATCTCAGATGAGATTAAACTCACCTTATTTCAGACTTCACTAAAAAGTCTGAAAGCTGGGGCAGACAAATCAGGAGGATTCTGCCAAGTTATAATTTTTATTAGCAGCTATATAAAGGCTTGGGAAAATTTCATCCTTAAAGAAGTCAAAAAAATTCGAAGGCTGTAAACACATACAGTAAACCAAGAAAAGCAGAAACGGACTCAGGACACCACCCTCCCCCCACAACATGGGGAGATGGAGGAAAGTTCGGATGGATATTTGTGCTTGGCCACTCTGTGCCTTCTCAGACAGAGGGGCTTATATATAGCTTTAGCCAGTATTTACATTTCGACAGCACTTTCAGACAAACAAAATTGCTCTTTCCTCTCCCTATTTTGTAGCCAATGTAGAAACTGAGAGGATGTCCATGCCACACACAAAGGCTAAGTAAGGGTGCACAGGCTCTTTCTCACACAAGCCAGCTCGGCTGCCAGTTCTTGTCTGGTCAGGGCAATAGGGAACTCCAGAAAGAATAATTTATCCCACTTCTTTCTTGCTGAGATAAATCAGCGAGCTCTGCTACAGCTAGCCTGTTTGTGGTAGACCTATTTCGAGGCACAAAAACATCTACTCATTTGCCAAGACTGCAGAATGCTCCTGCTTCTTCCACTGACTCAAAAACTGATGTTTCATTCCTCAGTCTTCTGCTCCTATATAAATTCATCACCATGTCACCTTTATTAAACCAGCTTAAATTAGCAAATCTGCCACCTATATCACAAAATCACAATTGCGTACTGATCCTCCCAAATTTTTAACCTCAAAATTCACATAATTGCACAGATGTGCTATGATAAGAAAATGGCAAAGTCTGCCAGTATTTATCTTTCCTCTCTTTGAATCTACACAGTTCAGCCAAGAAAGGAATGCGAATTTGCACAACTGCCTGTCAAGAAGTGCACACAAATAATTATGAGAACACATTGTACTCTGCCCTTAAACTGCTCCGTGTTCAGTGACCATGGAGATGGTCAGCCAAAAAATCCCCCAAAGCTACCAGAATAACACCTCAAAGACAAAAGACTTTGAAGACACTACATACGAATACCTCCCACTTCTCCCGGACACCACTGAAAAGTATGGATTTTTTGTTTCATGCACATTGTAAAGTTACTCCACTTGCCCATATGCGTAAGAACGGAATACAGTGTTAGGTGCTGATTAGAGGAAAAACAATATTACATTGCAGGAAGAGTAATCATGATATCAACTTTGACATTGTTTGATTGAACCAAGAAACATATGCTTGGGTCACCAACATAACAGAGCTCTCCTATATGTTTGCCATGGTTGATATGTTTTCTTTAACATTTTTACAAACTTGATCTAAAAGACTAATAAAAAGTAAGACCTCTGAAAATGATCAATACAGACTGAAAAGCATCCCAAAAGCTTACAACGGTCTGCTACGGTAGCATGAGTATAAGCTTCATTGGTGAAATAAAGGCACAAGACTATCACTCAGGTTGTTAAATGGTGCCTGTCAAAAAAAGGCCAGGTCTGATTATTTCAACAATAGCAGCCAAATCCATCTGGTGCTCAGTGACCATCTAGAAAGCATTTACAAGCTTCAAAGGACTAAGTTACTAAGGCGCCTCCTCAAGATCTATAAACAAAATCATTACTAATCAATTTTTATTTCATAAGCAGCTTTCTTCTGCCTTCCACCTTAAAGCTCAGCTGAGTGACAACGGTCTGCTGGTGAATTCTGAACAAAATGGTGCGAGGTTGGTACTTCTGCAAACAAGGCCAAATGTTCCCCACCCAGAGCCATTCTATTTCTAATTTTGTGAGATTTGATTTTATTGTTCAATAAAGCGTCTTCTAACAGCTGTGCATTGGGGGAACACAGACACACCAAAAAGCAGCTGCACATCACAGAAGCTCTGATATAATATGCCTGGTGGTTTCAAAATTCAGAAAATGTTCACTTAAAAGCATCAGCTCAGCTACGGTCCTGCCAGCAGAACTGTCCAGTCACATGAGCATCACTGAAAGTGATGGCAGGATCTGCAGCAACCTTGCAGTAAATAGGACCTTCATAATTTAATTATCGCATAGAATAGCAGAACTGATCACAACAGGACGCATCAACACCAAAACAGAAAACATCTCTAAAGAAATCTCTGCAACACAGGTCAATACTTTGCAACTGAATAGACTAGAACCCCATGTCCCTCACTTTTTTTTTAATAGTAAATAAGCCAAAAAAGTCAAAACTTTGAAAAAGATAACATTACCCAAGCCTGTAGAAAACCGTAAGCCTTCCAGAGTAACTCCTGCCATCTGACTCAGTCCGAGAATAAGCAGGGAAAATATATCCATGTAAGTCCGTACTCTAGATTGCAACAAAAGCAATCTGAAAAGAATGGATGGCAATTTAGAAAGCAAGAAGGAGTCAAATGTTAACTTCCACGAGCAACATATAAACACTGTTAGAGAAGGCCTCAAATACTTTCCTAGGATCTTCAGCTGTCTGGGATTCCAGATGGAGAAAATTCATCAGTCCTCTCCAAGGATCTTGTCTGACACATTAAGATTTGTATCTTTAAGACAAGACCCTTTAAAGTAATAACAAGGGTTTTACAGGCCTTTTTATTTAGGAACGCTGATGAACATCCCAACAAGAGTGATGTTACACAAGTTTTCATCTCTAGAAAACAGCAGCCAAAAAGCCTAAGAACAACCCCACACAACTGCCAGCTGTTCTTGATATCAGCACACAAGAAGAGAATAAATATTTTTTAATCAGTCCTTCATGGCAGAAAATGAACAAGCTAATGTTTCAAAAGAATATGCCTGTTTTCGGTGGGGAGGAGGAGGGAGGAGGATTTAAAAAAAATAAAAAACACTGGAACAGGTTACCCAGAGAGGTTGTGGAGTCTCCTTCCTTGGAGATATTCAAAAACTGCTTGAACAGGGTTCTGGGCAACCTACTCTAGGGGAGTTGGGCTATATGCTCGCTGGAGGTCCCTTCCAACCTCAACTGTTCTGTGATCCTGTTAAAAAAATATCAGTGCTATCCTGTAGATAATCTAGATGCTAGGATTTATATGACATGACTTAAAATCCATGATAAATGTATGTTGATTATTTGCTTAATAAACCCGGATTGTACTTCTTCATTTATGCAATAGGACTTCTTTCCCCAAAGAAAGATCCTCCCCTGGGACTCATAAAGGCAGTAATATTTTAGGAAGTTACTATTACACTAAGAATAGTAGAGACTGTCTTGCACTTTCTTGTTCACAGCTCTATAATTAACAAAGTAAAAATGTTGGCTGTTACGTTTGATGGAAGTTTCCCCAGAGAGATCAAACAACCTAAAGCAGCAGCAGCTTTCTACAGCTCTGAATATAATTAGAAGAGTCAATTTATTTTTATGGTGTAAACAGTCCTACCTAAACAATGGATCTTAGTGTTTGCCTTCTGATCTCCTTTTGGATCTTATTGTAAGGTCACCTGCAAGTAAGTCAAGTTTCGGCCACACCTTACGGCAGTGTACTACTGATAATTCATACCATACTAACAAATGTGTGCCTACAGGTAGGGGTACTGTATCATCAACATTACAATGCTGAATCAGGAATCAGTGTTTCAAACTTAAGAGAAGACCATCAGGATAACAGGGACTGAACAAACTCCTCTGCAAAAACCCATTTTTTCAAAGTCTGGCCCAGCTGTTTTTTTTAAAACAAACAAACAAAAACACCCTGCTGTGCTTAGTGAGGTAGACTGTTGATTATTTGCGAGTGATCACTGTATACAATAAGGCACATTTAAACACCCTTATATATATATATCTCTACATATATATGTGCACACATATATAGTAAATATATATAATACATATATGTAGTGCGTGTACACACACATACCCCGTCTTTCAGAACTTGAATTTTCAGACTTATAAAGAAAAAGAGCTTTTTCAGCCAAAGTGGCTAATAAGAACTAAGTTGCTGATGGAAGACACGATTTTCGCTTGAGGGCAAAGCTTAGCAGAGATATCCTAGAAAACAACAGATCAGGACAAGAGCTGGAAGGAGCATCCTGTAGTATAAGGCTAACAGAGACGAGAGAAACACGCATATCCTCTCCTGGTGGTCTAAAAGGATTCTAAAACCGATTGTGCCATAGGAATTTAAGGTAAGAATTGTAGCTGCTACAAAGCAAGAAAATAATGCCAGTATTTCTTTCTCAGTGCTGCAGGGGCATATGTCCCTACAACATGCAGTCATCACTAGTGACCAACATCAAAGACACCCAACATCTGCTACGGTTGCAGATACCACAGAAGCTTTGCTCAGTCTGTAGCTCCTCAAGAAGACAACATTTTTCATCTTTGCCGTGCACAGTTGGCTAAGCAATCCCACCACTACAACTCCCCTTGGCAAAGAAAACTCTTCCTACACAAACCCCTTCTATGCTCTGAACACCCTTCCACCTCAAAACGTTACTGCCTGCCTTCCTGTTGACTGTTTTCTCTCAGGATCCACCTTGCCTGGAAACAAAACCACTGTCCAGAGAGAGGTGGTGGCCCTTGGCAGTCTGTGCTGGAAGCATGAGAATCAGTTAGACATACAGGAAACTTTAGCATTTTGCTTGATCCCTCTACTCTTTGAAAACAATGTAAAATATTGAAACTGGGGATGCATGCTTAACACATTTTCTTTTTGATGATGTAACATGACATCTAACCAGACGTCCACGATTTTCAAACATATGCAAACCTTTCTTCACCGCTCCATTGTATGCTATGTTCACAAACAGGCATCAAGCTTAGCAGTGCTAAGCTTAGCTTATCTTCAAATATTTATTACAACATCCAAATATGTGGTCTGATTTCAAAAAAGATAAATACCTCCTGTTCACCTTGTTTTCAAAGGAGGTTTTGGTAAAAACTTCGTAAAAAGATCATCAGGCTATAAAACCCAGTTTCCATCTCAAAGTAAGATATTCTGAAACGAGACAAAGGTTTTTTTTTTGTGTGTGTTAAGTGAATGCTAGCAACTCTGCCTAGTTTGACACATTTTTGTTTCCTTTAGTGCATCTTGACTTTAATAAACTCCCACTGTAGGAATCTGCAGTTCGTATCCAATTCATCAAACCTTCTGCCCCGTGAATGCCTCAACAGCCCACTCATTATTTGATCATATTTTCTAATCCCAGTATTAGAAACAACATATAGCAAAGATTTGATGACATGCCTACATGTACACATTTCTGATAGGGTCAGGCTAGCATATTTGGCAGGAAATAACCAAAAAGAGAAAGAGAGGGGGGAAAATACCCTGAAAACCAGTCATGATATTGGACAATGAATCAGAGGCAAGTGTAGAGTAATGCAGCTGGATTCTTGTAGAACTGCATGCCATGGGTAAGGAGAAGAAATTTGCCTAAGTATCCCTCATTCTCTCTTTTTGCAACACAACCTCTCTGCTGTCCCTGAGATTCTTTCAGGATGGTGGCCACAGAGGAGGGTGAAGCTCCCCGGTAAGGAAGTATTGTGTGTTCAAACGATCTTTTGTTGATCCCAAAGATCACGCGTTCAAGGGTCTGAGTTCCCCAAGTATGAGAAAGAAATATAGTGAAGTTTCAGAATAGTGAGTATCTGTGAGCAAAACTTTTGATTAGATTACGGTACAGTGTACTTGCATCATGTGTGAATGTGTCACTGCATGCAATTATGCTTCTGAAACAGCATGAATAAGTAACAGAAGAGGAGAATAGAGCATTTAGCAAACACCTAAGGAGACCATCACATTAAATTCTGATTCACCTGGGAAGGAACTATGCTACACTGAAAAGCATAATTATGCATTTTGTCTTAATTAAATATGCTCTTAATAGTATAACAGAAAGCATCTATGTTCTTTTTTTGGCAGTGGCTGTGCACATAATACAGACCTTAGAACTAATATGCCCTACCTGCCAAGTATAAAGTCAGGTATATTTTAGCCTTTTTGCTAACCTGTTAATCACAATTACTCTGCTTTTGAAGTATTTTACATACAATAAATGCAAGCGACAAACTATGAAATATCTGAAAAGTATCTAGAGTCAGTGGTCATTCATATAAATCAAACATCCAACAATATGATCACATTAGGCAGAATACAGAAATGTGCACACATATTTAATAAAAACATGCACCGTAAGTTTTGCATATAAACAATTCCTAAAAGAAGGACTGGAAACTTTCTGAAACCTTCAAGGTTTTTTCTCCCCTGAGGGCATAATGTAGCTAATTTATTATATGCACTTCAGCCAATATTTGCTTGAAAAAACTGACAAATGTCATTTCAGTAGTATTCAGGAAATGATTTTGCTACTCCAGTATCCAATAAAACTGTCATAAAACACCAATTCTGTCAATCAGCTGTGTCCAATTTTAAAAACCTCTTTTTGTTCTGACTGGTTAGTACTACTGCTTTTACAAAAAAAGGTTATTCAGGTTAGATTTCAAAGATGGCCAGCGCTTAAGATGATCTGAAACCTCAAGCAGCACAGAACAGAGACTGTTAAAGGAGTGTAGCCTGCAAAATAAAATTCTTTGTTGAGAATTCAAAGCCTTTTTTCAGTAAAAAAAAAAAATACCAAAGGATACATTCTTTAAATATACATTTAGCCTTTGGCCTTACTCCACAAAGCTGCTCTTCAGCACGAAGAGCACAGCCAATAATATGTTGTTACAGGCTGACTTTCCTGATACCACTTTGCTTTCGAAATTCTAAAAGGATTTTAAATTCCCAAATAGTCTAGTCCCACTTCATGTAGTCTGTTCCATTTTTGGAAAGTAAGTATTAAAGCACAGCCTTAATTAGACTTATATAACGAAAACAACAACAAACCCCCAAAACAACTAACTAGATTTTGAGCGCTGACTGAGAACTAGCACAGCTGATCCATTAACGGTGACTGAAGGAAACTGCCTGCAGACAAACCCCAATTCCAAAATCAACAGAAAACTGTTTTTGTAATTATGCATAATCATAAACTTGTAACAAACAACACTGGATACTGAAGTATGCCCAATAAGGGGAAAAAAGTAAAAAAAGGCATTAACTAGTCAGCATCAAGACACAACAGGTTCTTCTCCCTTTTTTCACCAATTATTCATACTGTATTGCCTTACTCTGAAAATAGAGAACAATGAATCCAATGCACTTGCATGCTTTATTAATTAACATTACCTAATGTTTAATTTCTAGTCCTGACAAAATGTTTTTTAAATTACCTGTTAACTGGATAGAACTGATCAGACCTATCATGTTTGAAGGTGCCTATGGTCTGTATCTCCCTCTACCCCCTCTGTCAGCAATGAACACTAGACATATGGCAACAGTTTACCTATGTATTCCTCAGTACACAATGGAGAAACATCTTTCTGATGTCAACAGCTGTCACTTAGAAGTAAGAGAACTGCTAGCCCTTGGAATTTACCTTATTTATTGTAAATTATTAATGTCATATTTACTTGCATAGGTAGATAACATGAAATAAAACTGTGCTTGAAGTGGTAGGTTACTATGATCAACTGTCCTTGTCTGGGCTGCTAATAAAACCTCAAAGAGTCTTAAAAGTCCTTGTAAAGTAATTACCACAATGTGGGCCGCCACTGCACTAAGCTATTTTCTGGGGCAGTTTTTTTCCTGCTAATATCAACTGTTTTCCCTGCTAGTATCAACCACCTTTATCTCCAGAAATACATCTTTACAAATAGGGGGTGGTGCATTTTGCAATTCCCATTGTTGAACTTCATGGGATTCCTCTCTGCTCATTTCTCCTGCCTGTTGAGGTCCCTCTGAGGGGTAGCACACCCATCTGGCGTACCAGCCACTTCTCTCTATATTGTATTGCCTGCAAGACTTATATCATCAAATATTCTTTTAGCTCACTCTATCAGCTCAGCTGGAACCACCTGAGCCTCCAAAGATCTTCTACAGCTACCAATCTCGCAGCTAAACTCACCACGTTAATCTGCTGTGCTGATGAGGGAATACACTTGGTCTCCGGGCTGGACGGTTGATTGTGTTATGATTGCTGTGAATCACAGTCAACCCATAACACATTAACAGTAATCGTTTGCTCACTTATGTCCTTCCCCCAACATCTAATATTCTGATCTTGAGGTATTCACCTAATAGCAGCCTTTGAAAATCTCATTACTTTCCCTTCAGGGAAAGCACCACTCCAACCAGTACACAGAAATCATAATCAATGGCAACTTCCTATCTTTTGCCCTGACTGAGAAATAATATCTGATATCAGTCTCACACAAATCATCCCCTTTTTCTTCTGAACTGATCAAAACCTGTTTCCACAAGACTTTAAAACCAGTTTGAACACAAGAACTGAAACCACTAAAAATGCTCGTAAATGCCACCACTCACCATTAAGTGAAGGCACTGTGGCTTGCTCATTTCAGCTTTCAGAATTTGATGTGTTCTTTCAACTACTTAACTTTTCCTGAAAAGAAACATCAGAGATCTAGCTGCCCAGGACTATGCTTTAGTCCTTCTATTCCATGGTACCAACATTCCAGCTCTAATAATATTCAGCCAACTAAGGAAATATTCCTTGTCCTCTGTACCACTGACTCTGTACTTCTTGTAGAAAGCAAATCCCATAGGGAAGCCTTTTAAGAGCCTTGATCCCACTACAAGGCTCTCCGCAGCTCACCATTGTGTGATTGTCCATAAAGCTAGAATATCAGAACATTTTCCCCCCTTTTGAGTTCTTTTTTCTTAGGACTTCCCTTCCTCTGCTTTCTGAACTCCTCCCTTTATGTTTTGACAGGTTAACTCTAGGTGTCGCTAGTGATGATAATGGAGCTACTTGACTCATATTAATCCCTTCAAAGTTAAGAGGTATTCCATTAAAAACTGAAGCCTCCATTTCCATCTCCATCTCTTCTGGTATATCTTCTGGACATTGTCTTTGGCAACTGAAGATCAATAATTAACAGATTTCCCTCCAAGCCTAAATCCACACGTTATAGGACTTCAGCTTAATACTTGCTAACTGTCTTTTCTCAGAAAATCCACTCTCCAACTTCAGCTTAAACTATTTATTTTTCTACTAAAGCCCACTTTAAAGCTTTACCAATTGACTTATTACTGCCACATTCATTGTCTAGTATGTGACTACATTTGACCCACTCTCGCTCCAGACAGATGTCAGCCTGTGGCATGCATAACCAAGCACTGAGCTCTGTGCCTCTAGACTTGCACCGTGCTTCTAATGCTGTGTCCATAAACTAAATTTTTAAGCTAAGAGCATTGCTTGAGACTTTCTCTGGAACTCCACTATCCTGTAGCCTCTAGACACTAAAACCCATGCTCATATCTCCTCAGTTGCCTCTTCCTAAAAGCATGGATCACCCCTCAGCCAAAATTCCACTAAGGCTGTGGTGACCTGGGTTTTTTAGTTTAAATGCTGAAGGAAGCAGGGGAGGGACATAAGCAAGTCAATGAATTTCTTAACCTCAACTGTTTTCCTTTTAGAGAAAGCACAAAGAAATTAAAGCTTTCTGGACAATGAACTGACACCCTGAGCTGTAAACTGCATATTCCCCTGTCCCTCCTGCAGCCGATTACCTTTCTCTCAAAGATCTTGTAAGCATTTCAGATAAACTGAAGTGCTGCCTTTCTCCAAGCGTATTTTCCTGCACGTGGAGGTGGATGGCCCTCTTTATTCCTTCTTAAATTAATCTACCCTGTACTAATCCTTGTTCAAACACTCTGGTCCCGTTGGCTGGAAGCCCTCTCTGCAGATCACTCACTGTATAATGACACTGAGCCAGTAGTGAGGCACAACCATAAGACAGCCTTAGACAGATCTGTGATGGCTCTGCAGTCAAAGTGTGTTTCATATAATTCAATAAGCTGTTCAATAAGCTGTTTGGAATCTAACATGAGACTTGCTTTACTAAGATAACTTATTTCTCCATAATACGTAACACAGTCAACATAGAAAATGCAAGACTGGATACAAAGAAGAAAATACTAATTTGACATTGCCTGTGACAAGCATGAAATACTCAAAGCCAGAAACTTTTATTGTCCTCTAAAACAAAGCTTGAGAAAGAGGTCCTGATTACTGTTTGTTGGTGGAGCTTCTTCTCCACAAATATTGCATCAGGTATGAACATCCCAAATTGGCCCCAGGGAAAGCATGCCTACCAGTTCTTGAAATCATCACAACTCGGGCTGGATCAAAGAGGGACCGCAAAAGCATACCAGTTCATTGTAAGGAATGAGCTTATTTTTCCTGACAAATGGAATGTGATGACTTTGTCAACTCACATAGAAGTCAGGAAAGATAAAAGATTAACAAAGAGAATAATCTGTGCTCTCTAAGTAAAAATACTGGAATAGGAAGAAGTAGAACTGCAAATGAAATGGTAAAATACACTTAATCCTGACAATTCTACTTCATTTTTTGATGTCAGAACAAGATTTCTCCCACAGTCCTAAAGCCGAGAGTTCTTTCTGACAGAACTCTGCTCCAGAAAACCATGCCTTGTTCTGGTTACAGATGATGATTTCTGCCTTTATGGAAGGAACTGTGAAAAATAGAAGATCAAAGGAAATTTTTGAGGTCTGTATGATTGTCTTCAGAGTTTCACAGCATGCCGCCCTTAATTCCCGACTAACTATGGGAACATTGTAATGTAATGGTTTTGCTGATGGCAGCATGTGTGAGACTATATTAAGCTTGAAAATACATCTCTTTGATGTCTTTCAGGAGACCCTGAAGTGCTAATTCTTCCAGCACTCTTTTCTTCTCATTCACCTTTCTTCAAGAAGTCAACTGAACATTAGCTAGGAAAAACTGAGTTGCATCATTCTGATTCACATTCAGAAAGAGGTTCTTGGACAGCAGTTTGTTCTTTAGTCAGTTTTTGTTTTTGTGTTTTTTCTTTTTTCTTTTTTTAAACAGAATGCACATAACTCATTTCCTGAATTTAGTTACAAAATATAAACATTGTATTGGGCTCTCTTTTCAGTCTGGGGGTTCCTTTGCTGCTCCAGTTCTTTGCCACTAGAAAGGTAACTTCTTTTGGTTGTGACAATGCTTCTAGAACACTGAATATTGCTATCTAGAAAACTGAAAACTGCAAAATTGAAAATTTACAACAGAATCACACACAGTGTCACAGAATGGTTGAGGCTGGAAGGGACCTCTGGAGATCATCTAGTCCAATCTCCCTGCTCAAGCAGGGTCCTCTAGAGCACATTGCACAGGATTGTGCCCAGAACGGCTTTTAAATATCTCCAGGGAAGGAGGCTCCCCAGCCTCTCTGGGCAACCTGTGCCAGCGCTCACTCACCCTCACAGTAAAGTTGTTCTTTGCAGGAAGCAACTGAGCCTCCTGTGTTTTACTTCGTGCCCGTTGCCTCTCATCCTTTCGCTGGGCACCACAGAGAAGAGACGGGCCCCATCCTCTCGACACCCTCCCTTCAGATACTTATATGCATTGGTAAGATCCTCCCCTCAGTCTTCCCTTCTCCAGGCTCAACAGGCCCAGCTTCCCAATATGAGAGATGCTCCAGTCCCCTCATCATCTCTGCAGCCCTCCCCTGGACTCTCTCCAGTACTGCCAGCTCTCTCTTGTACTGGGGAGCCCAGAAGTGGACACAGGACTCCAGGTGAGGCCTCCCCAGGGCTGAGGAGAGGGGCAGGATCACCTCCCTCCACCTGCTGGCAACACTCTGCCTATGCACCCCAGGATCCCATTGGCCTTCTTGGCCACAAGGGCACGTTTGCTGCCTCATGGTCAACTTGTTTCAACTTTGTATCATTATTAAACTCAGCATTTTAGGAATACAAAGAGACCAAAAACTGTACATGAGGATTACAAAAATCAGATTGAAGAGTGCTGTTTTAGTCCCACAGTCAGTTTCACTTATCACAGAGATATAAACTAATCTAGCACAGTAAAACTTAAACAAACATCTGCTACTGTGCATTCTTTCTCTGAGAGATCAAGAGCACAAATTCAGTCTCCTCTGCTCAGCAGTTAAATAAATCTAAGTCATTAAGGAGGTAAGAGGATCTTTTTCTGTACCAGTATGTAGTTTCAGCTCTCTTCAGAAAAGAAAAGAACACCCCTCAAAACCACGCAGATTTAAACTAGGAAATCTCAATTCCTTCATTTTGATGGGAAGAAAATTAGCAAAAAGAATTAAAAAGCAAAAATAACTCATGAAAAGAAACTTCTAGTCACTGGCAAATGAAACAGCTGTTCTGTAGGCAACCAATTCATCACAACTGAATTGCTCAAACCATCCACCTAGAGCCTGCAATCTTCCCTGTCACCTGGGAAGCTAAAAGGGGCCTGCTTGTTCTTGGTCCTCCTAAAGACAAATTCCTTGTCCTTTTTACTATTATCATAGCCCTGAATGGGAATTTTGGATTCAGAATACATCTTAAAATATCTTGCAACATGTACACATAGTTTCATGTATATGACTTAGTCTTTGCTCCTTCACAGCTTTTGTTCTGGGGGTCTGAGTTTTCTTCTAAGAAGCTCCATAGATCCTAGATCTAAAAAACACTTCAGCAGGGTAGGGACTAAGCTGTTTCAAAGATCTCATCAAGAAGATTCTCATCAAGAAACAAAAAAAGCAACTGGCTTTCCATGTTGCCAACTCATTCAGTTTTACCAAGTCTTTTGATATTTAGGAGACTCGCTTGTTTGTTTTTCCCCCAGATACTGATATCACAAGAATCTCAGCTTTCATAGGTTTAAAAAGATATTTTCAACTCCATGGCTCTGTAAAAATATGGCTAAAAGTAGAACCAAAGAAAAAAACCTCACACTTATCCCATTTAAGTATTTCACTTTTTTAACGCTTGGCATCATCTGTGATGTCTTCAACCAGAACTAGCATTCCTTCCAGTGGTAATGAAATCATAGCAATGAGCTCTCAAAGGTCTGCCACTAAGGTATCTCCTCAAGAAAAGGGATACATATGTAGCAGTGCAACTTCTTTGCTTGAGGCAGGTCTCAGTAGAATGCCAAATGACTCTCAGGGAGCCCAGACACTGTTTTCCCTTCTGCTCCAATACTCAGATCATACAAAGTAAATAACACAAGTGCGTCAACAAGAATTGTTCAGAAAAATCAGATTTGCAGGGAATTCCTGTTGTCTTTACTACAGCTTATGGCATGGTTCAAAGAGAGATCCTGTCTGAGATTGCAGCCCCGTTATCCTAAGCAGTACATAAACAAATGCTAAGCAGTCCAAAGAGCTTACAATCTAAATAGATGAGAGGAAAGAAGCATGTTAATCTCATTTTTCAGATGAAGAACTGAGTCAAAGGGATACAAAACACAGTCCACAAAGATAGGTGGGCCCTCTCTATGTGCCTATGTACTACCAGACAACATACAAAAGATGATCTATCTCTTGGTGCTCCATTATCCTCGTTTTTTAAAAAAAAGCGCCTCTGGACAAAATTTCCCTTCCTTTACATGAGCAAAACAGCTTTCAGAGCTACAGGAAACCAATTCCATTATGCACTGTGCATCACAACCCTCCAATATATCAGGAGAACTTGCCCTAAATGACCTGCACACAGTCACACAAGAAGCCAATAGCAGATCCAAGACTTCCTTTACACACAACACAACACTTGCAATTTCATGGGTAGTATTTTTCACCTCTGCTATGTATATTAAAAATGGTCTAGTAAGCTGAGGGGGGGATATAGGGTTCTGAAGACACCATCATTAAAATAAGATACAAATCAAAGTACTGTTTGTGTCCATTGAAGATGGTGCATTTCAAAAAGGTCAGGAGAGTATAAATCAAATTCCACTTCTGTGGCATTACCTTCTGCTTTATTCTTCTGCCATTCTGCATTTTTTCTCCATCACTGATGTGTGCTGTTAAAGAGCTTCAACATAGTGCAAAAACAATCGGCAGTCTAAGAAGAAACCCTTGTACTTAAAGAGCTTTTTAAGATCCAAAAGGATAACACACACATAACCTCCTGGATTATTTCCATAGCTTTGCATTGATTTCTTTGCATAGAAAGGTAATAACAACTCTAAAATAAATATTGTAAAAACAAGTCAAATGAAAAAGGTAAACATTCAGTGTTTTTCATTTCAGTTTCCTCTTGCTTTGGAACTGTTTTAGTTGAGGTTTAAACTCCATAAACTTCAGTAAAATTACTACTGATTAGCATGTACGTAAATAAAATAAGTCTACTCAAGATTTTATTTGATCCCTTTGTTACCAAACATCAGCACGGCCTTCATCAAATGTACAACAATTTCTGGATGCCATTTTGATAGGAGTTAAATTGCTTATAACTCTAGCAAAAATCAGCAAAATAGCAAATTGCTTTGTAAAATCCAAGCTACAGTAATTAGACATATTATTTCTAAATTAGAGCCAAGTAAGGCAGGGAAAAGGGAAAGAGGAGGAAGAAAAGTAATTTGTTTTCAAATGGAGTAAAGTGAAATAAATTATTGGGTGGACAGATCTCTATATATTGTAGTAAAATGTTCACTAGTTCTGTATTGCTGGGAAATACACTATGCAATGGGGGAAGGAGAGAGGAGAGGAAGAGAGGAGAGGAAGAGAGGAGAGGAAGAAAGGAGAGGAAGAGAGGAGAGGAAGAGAGGAGAGGAAGAGAGGAGAGGAAGAGAGGAGAGGAAGAGAGGAGAGGAAGAGAGGAGAGGAAGAGAGGAGAGGAAGAGAGGAGAGGAAGAGAGGAGAGGAAGAGAGGAGAGGAAGAGAGGAGAGGAAGAGAGGAGAGGAAGAGAGGAGAGGAAGAGAGGAGGCAAAGAAAAGGAAAAGAAAGGAAAATGAGTTTTTCCTGATATTTTATCCTGCAAGAACATATATTTCCTCAGATCCAAAACTTGGATGGATTATCACATTACATTGAACATTTAAGAGATATTAAGGGAATTGAAGAATTTTCAATAATAGTAGTGACATTCATTTTCAATGTTAATAACCTATTTACCATGATAGCAGCTTAATAAGCTTTTAACTGGCAGAAATAAAATTACATTTCAATACAGCATTATTAACTTCATGAAGAAAAAACCCCCACAGTTTCTTGTCCTCATAACTCAGATATTTTTATCCTGTATTACAGGGGGACCATTTCGTCTCCTCTTTCCACTCATGGAAGAAAATTCCAACCCCAAGTAGTTAAAATCTACTGGGAAATTGTGATCTTCACAAACACAGGTTCCAAAGTAGCCTTCTCTTTCTCTCATTCTCTCTAGACAAAAGCACTGCACAAGTACGAAATATCACTGTAATGGATTACTGACCATAAAGGAAGCTCAAAATATACAAAATAGCAAGTCTAACAGTCTCCATTGGAATTAGAGGGTTCAATTGCTGCCAGGTAAAACGTTCATCGTATCACTGAAATCCTGTCTATATAACATGGCTGGATCCAGTCTCCAACTCTCTTGTGTATCCTGTTCTTAATATCTTAGAAATGTTATTGCAAAATGTGAAGCCACAAGTATCATCTCTGTAAGATACCACCACTGTTTACTTTGTAAACACTGACAGAATGCTCCATTTCACTGTAACCTACCATCTTCACCTCCTGTCAGAAACAGCGCTGCCACAAAGGGAAACCACCCTATAAATTGCTTCCTTTCTTCATGTGATCAAAAATAACGTTTCCCTCTCTCGGTAAACAGGTGCAACTCAGCGCAAATATCGTGTAGTTAGTGCTCAAAGTGCTGTATGTCAAACACTTCCTTTCACTGAAAAAGAAACTTTTTCTTCTCTGTCCACACAATTTGTAGAAATGTAATCACTTACTCCATTTCAAAAAGGATTTTGCAAGTACTTCAAGAGTGAACCAATCTGCTTTTGTTCTAGCCAAGTTTCAGTAGCCATATCTTAAAATGAAACATATTGATCCAGAGGACTGAACTTTAAAATGTTTGTGCATTATATGTTTGTATACCCTACTGAGCTGTGCATCATACATTTTTAATATTAGCTTAGGGAATTTCTGATTTTCTTTCCCTGAAATTTTTCTGCATTTTACAATAATAAGGAAGGACTAAATGAAGAACTTGCCTACTTGGTGGAGCCTAGTGCTTCTTCTAATTTTCTAAGGAATATTTTGCAATGGTTCCTCAGCAGAGACTGTACCTGAACATTTTTTTTAAATGTACAAATATTAATAAAAGGTACTCAACAGATAAACTCCCTTACCCAAGATCATCTGCATATCCAGAGAGCCAATACATTAGACAGAGCTACAACAGCTCCCGAGCTTCTAGCCTCAATCCAGCCTGAATCTCCTCCTTTCAGGCACTGGAAATTCTCCTCGAGTCCCATGGGGAGGCAATTCTGGTTCAGAGCAGCAATAAGAGATAAGGGAAAAAAATGCAGCAAAAACAAAATGCTAAGGAAAGTTGTGGCACAGAGAGGGAATGAGGAAAGGTATCACAGCACCTGAGAAGTGAACTAGCAATGAAGTGAAAGGGCAAACAGAAAAAGGTATCAAAAGAAAAGTTAGTACAGCAGGAGACAAAGATGCAGATAAAAGGAGGGGACAATCAATGGATGTCTAATTGGATTATCAACTTCTTATTACAAAGATGAGATAAAATGTTTAAAACGGAAAGAGACTTAGCAGAGAGATACGTCACACTTCAGGCGCTCTGAGGAAAAAAAACCAACACTAAACAAATTACATATGCACAAGGTTGCAAAAAATAGTATTAACATAAATTGGTTTAGCTGTAGAAGATTTATCAAGTTAGAATAAAGTATGTTTCCAGGCTACATTCATTCGGGCTTCAATTATACCAAGAAAGGTACTGAAATAATCAAATTCTGAAGCCCCAAAAGCATTTAATAATGACAAAAATGAAGCAGATGCACTAATAAAATTAACACTAATAAACTAGGTCAACACTGAGATAAAGAAAAGAGTAATGAAAGAGGAAGAAAGCTTTGCACCCCGAACGCTGGAGCCTGCCCCTCCGGGGTGCTCCCTGCAGCGCTGCGTGCCACGTGCGGCGCTGCGCCGCGCACAGCAGTGACTAGGCGTGCGGCAGCTCTTTGACCTCTTTAACACTGACATTGCTCACACTGTCTCCGAAGAATCTCTGCTTGCTGCATCTAGCATCCAAAGGGCTGCTTCGTATACAAAATTGTGAGGAAATGCTCCCTCTACCAGTAGTTTATCAACTCTCCGGAAAGGAAAGAGGGCCTTTAAGCCTCCCGGGTGTATCTGCACTGCAGTGTGAGTCTAGAGTGACGGGCAGAGGACAGGCAGGAACTCCCAAGCCACCCCACGATCTGTGGCTCAGGAAGGTAACATCAGCACTAGGTCTCAGCTCTCCTCGCTCCAAGTACAAACGCTGTCTGCTCACCCTTCTCTCTTCCTGCTTACAGAGAGAACAAGCCAGCATCCGACCATTATTCTCACTCCCCCTCCCAAAGCTGAGCGACGTTTCGTCCTGAGAACAACCCTGCAAAAATCAAGGGAGCAAAAGGTGGTCTTCAAATCCGCAAAACTGGTTCCTAATGTTTACGCAGCACTTCCACAAGGTAAAACGCTAGTCAAAACAAACACTGAATAGGGATGAGTGCTAGCTAAACCATCAGACTCACTGCAGAGTCAGGATCGCTCTGCTCCATCTCAGCATCTGACCCGCTGCTGTTATAAAACAGACGCATAAATGATTACAGTGATTATGCAGGGGAGTGAGATTATGCAAGTACTAAGCGCTGCTGTTATAATATAGATACACAAATGAGTATAAAGGGGCTTAGGGATGTGGCATTTCTCTTCAGCTTTCTTAGCAAAGCAAAGAAAGAATGGGAAAGAGGGGGCTGGATAAACGCAGTCTGAGAGAATTATTTAGGCAGGAAAGACAGAGATTTTGCCTTTCTGTCAGGCACTCCCTTGCTCACACAGGGAAACCTCTAGCACAGCAGCAAAACAGCAGAGGCAAAAGTGCAAAGGCAAGGAACTAAACTGTTCATTAAAACTCAGGACTGGAAAAAGCTGACAAGCATTAAAGTGCCTCAGAAGATCATTCTTCTCAACTTCCCGACACAGAAAAATCAGGAACGACTGCCATTAAAAAAAAAAAAATACAAGGACAGAGGAGCAAAGTCACAGGCCAGTTCTGAAAAGCAGGGAGTGGTAACAAAGATGCGCAAAAGCTGTACGTTTAAGCGTGGTGAATTACAGCAGCTTTTTTTTTAAAAAAAAAAAAAAAAAAAAGACAAACTGTTATTACAAAACTTGACATTAAAACTCTTAAATCCCCTCTCCTCAAGTGAAGGTTAACACAGAACTGCAAAAGCATGATGACAATTTCTAAATCGAAAGCAGAGCCTTCAGAGATGTACACAGAGGATAAAGCACTAGCAGAAGCTCTGGCGAGTAAATCTAGAAACTAGGCTGGCTGCAGGCAGGTCTGTCATTTCATACTAATGTGTGTCAGCACAGAGCAAAAAGGACAGGACAATCTTTCAGAAAATTGCAAAACTTGCAAAATAGTTAAAAAATAATTATTAAAAATTAAAAAATAAAGATAATTTAATTGCAATTAATCTCAAGACCATTTATAAGAAGGCACATTCATGCAAACCTTCCATTTCAGCAATGACAGCTCGGCAATAGCCCTTTGTCAGGAACACAGGACCATCACCACCTGGCTCTCCCCATTTTGTGCCCAGACCCTTTCCAGCTACCAGCATGGCCCCAGGGTAGCATGAAACAATTCAGCATGCCCTAAAGCAGAAACCTTCATGAGCTCATTATGACCCCTGAACAAGAAGTTCCACTGGAGAGATCAGGAGACCCAAACGACTTCAGCTTTCTGGACTCAAGTGTCCTTTCTGCTCTCTGGCTGTGGTTGAGGCAGAAGAATATGTTCCTGCCCCTCAGTGGCTCATCGCTGCCTTCCTCCTGCAGATCCCTCAAGCGCGGGTTACCCTCTTGCTGTTCCTCTTCGGTCTGCCAGCATAACACTGGTGTGACTGGCCCTTAACCACGTTCCATCAAGATAATCTAGTTTAAAAAATATGTACATACTGATCATGTGTACTGATCATGTAGATCAGGGGCTAGTTCTGCCAACAGACTTGAGAGGGAAGTCAAACCCTGGCATGGAAAGAAAACAAACAGCTAGCACAACTCAGCTTCAGAAGGGGACATACGACATTAGGCTTTGGCTCAAACATCCCTGAAAACTCTCAGGGGCAACGACTGTCTCAAATCTGCACCAAGGTAGCATGTGGGCCCCAGCTCCCACATGGGACTTCTAGTAATAGAAGAAGATCCCTCTCCCTTCTCGCTTTTCATTACAAATACTGACAGGTTTTAGGACAAAGAAATCACTAAAACACTACCTGAAGATTACGCAGTATTTATTGGAATTACAGTACATTGCCTCAAAGGGATATGAGCCTATTCAGGGAACATAAAAAAACATCAGGAGGATACATTTTAATCCTCACCCAGTATTTTCAGTGCTGCTGCTCTTGAAAGCATGAACTCTTTGCACCTTATAGACTGCAGAGTCTTGGTCAAACATGCCATTATTGTAATTCCACATTTCCAGCTATGATTTTTTTCTTCTGAATTGATGAATGGTTTCAGATCATGCATAAAATAGCACATGTTTAACATCACACTGTATGCAAAGTCAAATTGAGACACATGCACAGAACTTCAGCTATTTAGAAGAAATAGCCTTCCTGTCCTGTGAGAATTGCCAAAACCTCAAAATCCTTTCTGTCATAAATGCCCACCCCACCCCGGCAGCAGGGGCCTCCAGTCCAACTGACTGCTGCTGTGACAGAAACCTTCATCTGCAGACGGTTTCTCTATTAAAGAAAAAAAAATCATGGATAAATTATGAATCAAAGACAATACATTTAACATCAACACTTACAGTACTGTTTTTTCTCCAAGCATTATTTTTGAAGATTTTCTTCCCATTCCTCCACCTGCCTAACCACCTAAAAGGTTTGAAAAATTAGTGTGACCAAAGAGTCTGCCCAGCTGATGCTGAATGGCTTGGAGTACTGAAGTGCCAAAGTAAAGCTTGTGAGAAGACAGACATATGGGAAAGATTAGCTGGAAAGGCCTTATTCTTGCCCTTTTGGTATACATCTCAATTTATTGCTCATGTCTTTCTTGCTTTCTCCTTGTGATGAAGACTTACATGCCTTGTTTCCAAAAGCAACTAAAAATGCACTCTCAACATATATAAATATACCCTGTAATCCACTAAGGGCTAGTTTTCTAGGATTTTTTAGAGGATGGCATTCTTTTAGTAGATCACTCATCTGTCTATTTTTATACTGTAAGGTCTTCAGAGAATCTGACTGTCATCTGAGACTGCATGGTAAGCACCTAGCACGGAGTGGATGCCACCATGAATTTACTAATATGTCATTATGCATCACTGTCATTATTTACTGTCCTTGCCCCTCCAAGTTTGAACAGCATCTTGGGAATAGGACAACACATTTAGTTCAATTAAAACCACTAAATCTGTTTTATTAAGTTTCCAACTACCAGCAGTGTCCATGGATTTTAGAACATCCGCTCTTCTTAAAAGGACATCTGAAGGATTAACGTAGAAAAGATACACCAATTTTCCTCCCACATGAAAACTCTGGAGATAAACTTCTCAAATTCTTTTTTCAGGAAGAAAAAAGAATGTTATACACACACACACACACACACAAAATTAAATTCAACTCTTAAACGGCAGGGCAGCATGGCCTGGAACTGAACAGATGATCAAAAAACCTAATCTAACAAAAGACAGGGATTATTTAAGTCAAGGAGAGGAAGAGTTACAAAGAGTTTAATTGAAAGTGTATAGTGATTAATGTCCAGGTATTTTTCGCTATTACTATCATATCAATACACAAAGTCCTGCTTTTCCTGTTCCTTGAGAACTTAATCTCAAAATCCTATCACTTAAATTATACACGACATGAGTGAAAATAAGACGGACTTTTCAAAACTCACATAAAAAACAAAATTAAGTATTGCTGATACAGTGAGCAGGGGAAGACCCTAGGGCAATTCCTTGATAGATACTATTCTGTGGCCTAGTCTATGGGAAAGCCAATCAGAATATAGGAGGGTAATGCTGTGTTTTATAAGTATCAGTTAACACACCTGGAAATAGTAGTTCCTATTTTCTTTTTTTTTTTAAGCTACTATTATTTTCTGTCTTTAAAGACATGAAGTGCTACTCTTTCAATTCATTCACATCTTAAGAAAGGCTCAGTTGCAGATCTACATCTTCTTTAATACCTGCATGTATTTCTTTTGCCTAGCAACTTCAGCTGTCAACCAGATGGATGTGAATCTTCCCAAAGTCATTCAGATAACAATACACCTGAGGTCTCAGAGCATCTCAGAACTCTCCCTTTTGCTCCTCAGCTCTTTTGTTTGCTCTCATGGGTAAAGTCTCTCATGCTTTGGTAAAAGTTACAATATACTGGGTCAGATCGCAGTATCTGACAGCAACTCCTTAAGACTGTCCCAGTAAATACAAAGAACACACAGGAGCGGAAAAGAAGCCTTGCCTTTACGTACAGTCGTAGGATCACAAAATCATTCAGGATGGAACAGATCTCCGGATGTCATCTAGTCCAACCATATGCATACTTATACAAACACCCCCTTACCCCTGTTTCTCTTGAGCTGCTCCTCCAAACAGTAGCATAAAATCTGTCCTTTAATTTACACTAAAGTTAGTTTTTGGAAACTTTTTTCAGGATATTTTAGAAGCAACATTCAGGAAATATGATATTTCACCTTTCTGTATGGATTTCATTGACTTCACTAGAAAGTAGTTTCGGTCAACAAAGCAACAAAAAATCAAATTGGCTATTTTAATTTCATATTATAAAACTTAATTTGCTTCAAGTATTTGGCTCACAGTGGAAAAAAAAATCAAAGCATTTCATGCCAAAAAAAAGTGTCAAAATGGGATTAAACAGGTCATTTCTCAATCATTTTTCATGAAAATTTTCTCAGAAATGAGCTAGGTTTGTGTAAGTTTCAATTTTGAATAAAAATAACTTTTCCTCCTCAAAACACAGAGCAACAGTTTAATGAGAAGAGCCCTTGCCATTTCTGTCCTTGTCCTGTCAACTAATGCTCACCTAGTGGAAAAGCTGGGCGTGCAGGAATGGGTAGCTATTCCTACTCATGTTTACCAGCAGCAAAGCCAAGCAAGGGCTACTTAATCTCCTGTACTTGGGACTGCTGGCATCATTACTTCTGCCAATCCAAAAATCAAAGTTTAGCCTGGCTGCCTAGCAATCAAGCGCATGTGTCTACACATACAGCTCTAACTGTAATTTCTTTACGAACAAAAGTAAAATACTAATTTACTCAAAAATTCAGGCCACAGAGTATTCCTACTCATGACGTGACCTTTTTTCTCTTACGTCTGCCCAGCTTCCTTAGACTGAACAAATAGTTGTAACTGATAACACAATGAATTATCACAGGGCAAGTAATGTTGTAACAGCCACCTGAATATGATGTTAAAGAGGATGAGAGAGACAACCGACAGACCCATAATCTTCAAAGCAGTTTTACATGGGATCAAACTAAAGACTACAGACCACTCATGACTTGTCAGCTAATAATGCAATCACTTCTTATTCTAATACCATGCTGCAGTACAAGCCAATCATTTATTCTGCGAGTCTTCTAGCAAAACTGCATAAACAACAATAACCCTCCTCCAAACATGACATTTTGATTTTATGCTGTACGTGAATTAATTGAAATTCAGATGCTTTTTGCATGCATAGTTGGAAGCTTGTCCTGTCTCTTAGTTAACTGCACATTCTAGCAGCTAAGCTCAACCATGCTAAATTGTCAGATAAGCTAGGAAAGAAATTACAAATAAACTATTTTCAAGGCATTATCTTTATTTTAAGCCAGAAGGAAGCATTCATTCTTTGAATTCTTAGTTGCAGACAAGTTTTCTTATGAAGAGGAACTCAATACGACAGCTAATTGCATCTATTTCTAGATATAAAAGAAGAAAACAATTGCACAAGGGAAAGAATGTTTTCCACTTGAAGCTGCTATAAGGCCATATAATACAAGGGCTGCAGCATGATGGTATCATCAAACTGAGCCAAAAGTTTATTTCAGTGTCCTCTATCCACCTCTACCCTAAATGCCAGCAAAGCTGGAGGGGAAGGCAAAGGAGCTGCTGCTGTGGGAGGTAAACCTCCACCAGCAAAGAGAAAGCTGAGCAAGGGAAGGTGGAAGAGGTCCACGTGTGGGCTGGGGGAACATGAAAGGCAGGGATGGATGGGAGAAAAAGCAGAGGTGTAAGCTAGATCTGGCTTTTCTGCATTTCAAATACAAGTCAGGGCTTGTATATACCACTCTTAATGGTAGTAATGGGGATGAGATAGTCATCCCCTTTTTATCGCTCCCTACCCCTAAATCTGTCCTGACAACATCAAGGAATCTAGTTTCAGAACAACTGTCCGCTCACCGGGTGACAAACAATCTGCAGCATTTAGACAGATCTGAAAGAGGGAATAAACTACTTCTCATCTATAACCTAAATAGTAGTTGGCGAAATACTGTGTTAGTTGTCCAATAACTGACCGTCTTAGTGAATGTATCTACCACTGTGGTTTTACTACTGTGAATACAGTTATTTGAGAGGACATGCCCCAAGAATAAGGACTCAAATTAAACAGCAAGCAATTTAATCTCCTATTTAACATGCAGCTGTTTGTCTTTAGCCTGGAAGGCATAGAGGAAGTGAAAGCACAGCTTTCACTTTTCACTTTTTTCAGAAAAAAGCACAGGGAAAGTGGGGCTGGACACAGAATCTAGAGTTTGCACAAACCAGATACTTAGAGGGGACAAAAGACCTAGAAGAACATAATGATGAAATGCAAGTGCTCAGAGGAAATAGAAAAAAATTATTTCTACAGAAAGGCTAAGATTTTGAAAGTCATTTTTATCTGAAAATTACCCATCCTCAATAAAATCACAAGACATTTAGTTAACTAATTAGCTTGTGTTTTCAGCAAGTTCAACTTCCTCATAGAAGTATTTTTAAAACAGTATTATATTACACATATAGACCTTGTCTTCTCTGCAAAACATCTGCAAAATGCCATTTGCACTTACAGCATGAGAGACAAACAGCAGTAGCACTGTTGCATGCTCCACCACAACAGAGAAATGCAATTCACTTGTTCAGTTAACTAGTGGCAGTTTTGGATGGGGGTGCATGCATGCTTCTACACTGAAAAATGCTGAGAGGAGAGCTAATAAAAGGCAGATGTTCAGCTTGTGCAACACACCATTTGGGATCATGACAGTCTGCACCAACTGAAGATCTTTTCCCACACCTTTATACATCCTTTAAACATTTGCCTTGTGCAAGATAGGCCGAGGGAACAGATGAATGACAACTGCATCTTCTTGTCAGGTACGACAGGCTGTGACATTTCAGTCTGGAAAGTTTTCACAGATTGGAGATTAAGTCTTACCTCTCTGAGTAATGCAGCCTTGAGGGGAAATTCTACAAAGGATAGGAAAAGAAAACCTAGATGCTTCTCATATGGTGGTTTTACACAGAGATGAAAAATGTTGCCAGCCAACTCATGGTGTAAGTGAGGTAAATAGTTTCAGCAGAGATGGAAGTAAGGAGCATAACACACATTACGCACTTCTCCTTGCTGCTTAATAAATCTACCTTAGTACATGATTCTACCATTCTACACACTCTTCAAGGCTACACAAAAGCAAAGCATAAGTCTGTATACAGAGACATTAACTCAAGTCATCATGAAAAGCAAAACCAAAGACTAATGAAGTAATCTCCCTCATTCTTCCAGAGACAAACACACACCCTACAACTGATTTGAAAGTGTAGAGAAAGCCACCAGTTTCTACCCTGTCCACAGAGCATAATCGTTAAAGGTGTCGAAATCAGCTATGGGCCTTCTTGCAGGTTCTCAGTCTGATATTTTTCCTCCTAAACAAAAAGCAATGGAAACATTTAAAATGTAGCATGTTTTTTAGCAGATGAAAAATGGCTCAGCGTTGATCCCATCTGGGACATTTTTTTCTTTTTAGAGAAGAAAGGGAGCTAGTAATTACAACATGCAGCTTTAAGTCCAATTAACAAGCTGCAACATGCCCCACTTCTTTTATCCTCCACTGGTAACACTACAGGCAGCATTAACTGTCTAATACATAGGTGAGCACTGCTTAACACTTTGCAAGGTTTCAGCATTTTCCTTCACCCCGGCATCAAATCTCTCTTTCCTTTGGCTATTAGCAGATCAGTCTGGCAGTATGCAGATGCTATTCTGTGGTATGCTCCAAGATACACGTTGCCTTTAGACTCCCCTGGGCTATGAAAGGCAGGTGGTACATTCACATTCTGAAAAGAAAGCTTCACTAATGACCTCGTAAAGGTCTCTAAGAGATTTTTTTTGCTAGCTAATCAACTGGACAAAGAAGTTATTTCTCCTTAGAAATGGAGCGGATGTTTGCAAGCCAGCTGTAAGCATAGCAAGGGGAAAATGTTAAAAGTATTCTTCATATACCTCTATTTCCTGAGAGCTAAACAGTTCTATGTGCAATACAATGAACCATTAAGAAACATACTAAGCGCATGCACTCAGCTTATCAGGTTGTTTAGGGACCAAGTACGGAAGTATTGGTCCTATAATAATGTCTGAGCTGAATTAGCAACTGTAATTTTTAATGTCTTAAATATACATGGCTAGCACCTTTTCGAAGGCTGTAATATTTGGGGTCTTTTAAAGCCAATATAGGGAACAATTATAGACAGATACCACTAGTATAGAAGTGTTCAGGTGAACTACCTAGGGCTTAGTAGATCCGTTTCTGCTAAGATTTCTGTTGGGCTATATGTGAAAAAGTAAAACATATGTGTATTTTTTTTTCCTAAAATAAATGATTCATACCAACAGAAACTTGGCTTGCTCATCATCCCTGTGACAGAAAGAGTATGTCTATCAAATAGCGTATCTCCTCAAACCTGCATCCTATTTAGCAGCCTTCAAAAAGTTGCTAGCATATGCAAATTAATAAGTAAAAGTAGATACTGACTTTGATATTACATACTCCTAGGAAATTTAACAACTGTAATTTGCCTGTAGTAAGAAAAGACCAGGTCATACAAATAAGCAAGGCTTTTCGATCAAATACTTTAGTTGGTCATGCACATTAAGATAAGTTAAAATAAACAGATCGCTTTCAATAAAACATTTCTCCTCCTCATTACTTCTTTACTCATCTGATTCCACATATGACTTTTAAGACAGGTCAGTAGTAACACCCACAGTTTTCACTTGTATTTTTTCTGTATTTGTATTTCTGGTGCAACAAATTTGGAAGGGAGAGAGAGAGAGAGAGAGAGAGAGAGAGAGTGTTAAAATACATAAACATATATAGATGCACATAATGCACATAAATATGTACATATATACATTTTAAATGTATTGTGTGTTTTTCTATCACTGATTCAGATGAATTGAAAACAATAAGTTCAACCTCTATTTTCCTAAGTAGCATCATGGTTGAAAGAAAGATCAGTCTTCTCCATTCTTGGTTATTTTGTCTGGAATCTGCTTCCCCTGTTGACTAAAGAAAACAGAACTTAATGATAAGTCACCTGCTCCATCACCTCTCTGTTGGCTCACTAAGTCCTGAAAGCAGCATGAGTAAAATATGATATCACTCTCTTTTCAACCTGGTACATAATATTCTTCACATCTAGATGTAGTAGGGTCCACTAATCATAAATTCTGTCAGAGCGGAGGTCGAAACTCTTACAAACAGAACTTATTCAAATAAAATAAAGAGCACATGCAATTGTTTTGCGCTGTCCCAAGAGCAGCAACATCCTCCTTTAGTCTCTGCTTCAT
Source organism: Struthio camelus (assembly GCF_040807025.1). NCBI lineage: Eukaryota > Metazoa > Chordata > Aves > Struthioniformes > Struthionidae > Struthio > Struthio camelus. The sequence continues at coordinate 103,568,241 of NC_090943.1, forward strand.
GCTGCAAAAAATTGCTTTAATTACTACAATCTTGTTGCCCAAAAAGAGGGAGGAAAAAGGGACTTCCTGCATGAAAAGAAAAAAAGAAGAAAAAAAAAAAAGAAAACATCTTCCTACACTTCCTGCTTCATCCCCAGCTCTCTCCTCAAATTAATAGCAATACTCCAGCAAATCAGAACTTACTAGGAGAGGCACAGCCAAATGTTAATATCTTAATAGCTTCCAGACTGGATTCGGCCTGCGATCACAAGTGACTAGCCAAAGCTAACACACAACTGCCCTATTACATGTGCCATAGGCTTATCTCCTGTGCAGATACATAGCAGAGCCGTGGATCAGAGGCAAAGACCACTGAAACCCCTATTTGTAGAGGGAATGGACTGGGCAGGAAGCACCAGCAAGCAACACCCTCGCAAAGGAAAACAAAGAGCACTTTGGGTAGCCCTGCTTAGCTCAATATACTACCTTTCCATAACTCTGCACAGGATGGCCAAGCTAGAGGTATATTAATAGTGAAAAACAGCCTTTTGCAATCTTGTGCATATATTGCATAAAACAACTACTAATGCAGCACCATCGAAAGCATGGTATTTTCGCACATGTACTGTCTAGTGCTTAAATATTTTCATCCTTGTTTTGTTTTCAGCTGACCATCTGAGAAGAGTATTTAACATTCAGGTAGGGACACAGGCTGTGTTTTGCTGCAAAACACAAAAAACAGAAAAGGAAGATTTCACTTCTGCTTTTTTTCCCTCCCCTCCTAGCTGAAAATGAATGCTCTATCAACAGTTCTAATTTCAATGTTTTTAGGGCCTTTCTCCTTTTGCACTTTTTCAGACGGCTGTTGGTTCAATATATTCTCTTTGAAACAGAAATACCTGAACAAATTCTATTCTCAGAGCCACAGTCAGAAATTTTTGGTGCTTGAGGTATTGCCTTGTTCCCACCCAGTTCCTTGCACGTCAAGGGAAATGAAAAACACAAAGTGAGAAAAAAATTGCTCTTTGTTGCAAACCATGGCTTGAACACGGCCTAGGAAGAAAACATCCTCATTGCAAGGATCAGGAGAATCACCTCAGTGGTTCAGGTTTAGCTACCAGGGAGTTCAACATATCCCTCTCAAGTCCCGTGTACTTAAAACACTCTCTTTTTGCTAGGTCTTTTACCTTGTCCTTGTTTCAGGCTCGTCTTTTCTGCCTGTAAGCAAATGTATTTTTGATTCATACATTGATCCAAGCAATCGACGTATGCACACACTCCATCTTAACCCTTGACCCCAACACATACACACAGAATTATTAACTACATTTTCGTTTACGGGTTGACATGGGCAGCAAGCACTATCACATACAAAGTATCCACTTGTACTTTTAAGTGTGCCAATAGCACCTAATGATGCTGTAACCAAACTTAACCCAAATCTCTCTTGTTCTATTTATAATGCAGATACAGCACATTAGTCTGATGAATCTTAATTAAATTTAAATAAACTTTAATTGGTGTAAAATGCGATACACACTAGGTCAGTGGACCATCTCGTGTAAGAAGCCCCAGGCAATAACTTACCAAGCACATTCTAGAAATTAAAATCTTTCCTTTACGAACCAAGTAATATATCTACTACAGTTAACGCTTTCAAAGATCAAGGAGAAACTGGTTTGGAGCGATTCAGAGAGGATCAGGGAACTGAAGTACACTGTTGAAGTTTTCAACCTTTTCCTTGTGAAAATAAACTTACAGCAAAAAAAGAAAAAAGAAAGAGGGAAAAGGTATTTGAATGCATCACGCCTCCATAATTTGAAATCTCAGACGAAATTAAACAAAGTTTGGTTAAAAAAATGCATCTCAAGCCATCTTTCTACCAATGTGCACAACTTAGCATTATGTTAATAGAATCTACATAAATCATCTCCCAGTCATTTAATAAATTGCTTCATAAAGAAGTAACTACCATGTTACTTCAGTTATCTATGCGATCAGCAGACATTTGCTATCCATCAAACAGCAGCAGCAAATACAACAGTAAAACACCAGTTGGTATCAAGGGACTGGAGGAGCAGGGAGATGAGAGAAGAAATTAAATTCTCACTGTTGCTATTTTATGTCACCTGTATATGCAGTATTTTGATATTGATATAAGAGTCAATTTTATCCCTGCTGTCCAGGACAGCTAGCAATCCTCTGCTACGAGTTTATAATACATTCCACTCCTCTTCTGAACTGCCAGAAGACACAGGATGATCAGAACCTACAAATGATCTCATCACATGACAAATGAAATAAAAATAACGTCCTCCACTTCAATGCATATTTTGGGAATCAAATAACTGCCAGATCAGACCCAATATCCAATACTATTATGCATCTATCAGAACACAGCATCAGCGTTTGGGAAGATGTGGAATTTACTCTCCATATTCAAAATATTTTTGTTGCTTGTTATTCCCTTGGAGATTTTCAATTAGGGGGAAAAAAAGAGAAAGGAGTGTGTAACTGCAACCCAATCCAGAAGGAACTCAAATGCAGAAGCATATAAAGTGGGAGAAATGTCTAAAAGAAGGAATGACAGCAGCAGTTCTGGCTTAAATTTGCCTTTATCTAGGCTATGATTTCCAGTAATACGACTGAATATGAGACTGAGATTCTAACTCTGACTAGAACCTACTGTAAAATTCCTTATGTGCTAACAGTATCTGGGTCCATTTCCATATCTGACCTTCACTTAGGATAAATACTATTCTATCCTTGAATAGGTTATCCACTCTAACCAAGTTGCAGTGTCCTACCTTTGCATACAGACTCAAGAAGCAATATTCACATCCTCTAACTTCATGCACCTAGCCTACATACTTGAACCACCTTCTGAAAGCTGTATTGTCAACAGAAAAATAAGGTTCCTTTGGGCACTGAATTACACGTCTAAAGGCTGTTGATACGACTACTATCCACTGACTTTACAGGACTTCCCAACTTCTCTTTGCTTAAGCCTACAGGTCAGCGCATGAGTACAAACTGTGTTCTTTGGCAACAAGAGCACAAGAACCGTGGCTGCAAAAGAAGAGGGTTCAGATGCACTTCATTTTGTGTTTTCAGGTTACTGATGCATATATATAGTACCAACGGCTGACTCTGGATACAAATGTTCACATTCTAAACCAGCAGGGGTTTTACTCCGGATTGCAAATGGAAACACGCCTTTAAGTCACTAGGTTTGAGAATACATGTAAAGGTATCAATTGCTTTCACTGGGATTTTAAAAGCCAGGACACGTGTGACACTTAAGACAGCAACCTGAGTACTAACAACAATGCTAAGCATTGCAAATCATACTAGTCATACGCCACAAGAAAACAATCTTTACAGCGATCTTAGGTGCAAGTCTTAGAGAGTCAACTTGAAGTCACATCTTCTTTAGCGACTAAAAAGTGAACAAAAGAAACAAAGGCATGTGGATGATATAAAAAGAAAGAAGAGGAAGATCTGCAATAGCTACAGATGAAATTAAGAAGTGGGCAGCGCAATCCATCAAATTGGGTATGCCTCTTTTTGAACAAGATACTTGTCAGGGAGTAGGCACAGCAACACAGCCGTAAGCAAACTCTCTCTACTGTTCTAGGAAGGTCCCACAGCTGGCCCATATGGACAAGATCGTCCAGGTGATAAACACTGTTTCGCTCTCAAGGCTTCAGTAGCACCTGGCAAACATTAATGCTTCTTTTCCTTTCAAAATCCTCCTCTCAAAAATCTTATGCCAGCTCGTCTATACCTGCCCTCTCCAGTTCCTGCGTGGGACCTTTCTGCACTTCCAGTCTGAATCTGCTTAGTAACGTAACCTCAACACACTACAAAAAGGTTGCTTTTGGTCCCTCAAAATAAAATTAGGAGCAATGCAAGAATTAGGAACAAAGACACACCAAATTTGATGCAACTGCAATATAAATGCACAACCGATGCATTACTTTTGTGCCTGCATGTCCGTCTGGTTGGACAGGCAGACATTACTAGACCTACCTAGGCATAATATTAGGTGAACAAATATTTATTGAGAGCTACTCAGCTGTGATACAGAAGGGGATTCATGACATTGTGCATCTGGACTCTGCTCATTTTTCATGAGATAATTGCGCCTTGGACTACCTCAAACATGGCATAACTGAAGGATTTGCCTTTTAAATTTAAAAACATGGAACGGACAGGAATTAAATCCGTCATGCCTGCGTGTAGCACACAAAGGAAAAAGAATATAAATAAACAGGCAACCAGAATGGTGCAATAAGAACAGGATTAATCCAAGTGTGATTAATTCAGTGTCAGATTAAAATTGATAGTGCCAGCTGCATCGGATCCATTCTGCCGCATTATTCTCTCCTGTCTCTTTTTTGTCCATCTTCTTCCCATCTCCTTGGTGGATAAACCTGCTGGAGAGTTAATTGTCACATACATGGATTTAATCATATTGTCCACAGCGTTTGGGGGCCTTGCCTTCAGCGATCCGTGACTAATTGTTGTGGTAATTTTTCAATCATTAACAGCATCGCATATGCTGCAAACAAATCCCATGACACCCACTAAAACCCCGGCGGCAAGCGCTGCACGCTCCTTCAATAACAGCCTCGTGCCCCGGCGCCCTCCCCCCTTCCCCACTATGCCACCATTAATACGCTGTCACTTGCCTTCGGGAGGTGAGGAGAGAGGCAAACTTGGGCTGCGCGTCAGGCAGTCAGGAGCTTCTTATTATTTTCTTTAGGGAACGATGGCTGGGGAAAGGGGGCAGGGGGAGAGGAAGGAAACGAGAACTGGGTCTGGGGACGGCTAACCCAGGGCCCGCGCCGCAGGCTGCCGGCTCCTCGCGCCTTCCCCCTTGGGCTGGCTCGCCGAGCGCCCTTTCTTCCCGTGTCAGCGGTGTCAGAGATCTCCATGGCAACTGCTGGTGCTCAGCTGCTGCCGCCATCCCGCAGCCGCACGCCGCCCGACCCTCCCGCCGCCCCCGTGTCAGCCGGGCCACGCGACGGGCGCTGCTGGGACCCGGCCTCCCCTCGGGGAGCCCGCCAGCTGATTGAAGCGCTGCTCTAATCACCTCTTAACACGAGCGCACGAGACCACGCGAGCCGCTCGCTTTTTCAGATTCTGCGAATTATACACACTTTAAAAAAAAAACAAACAAACTACACACAAAAAGGCGAGCCGAAAGCTTCTTTGTGGCTTAAAGGCCAAATAGAACAAAACAAACGAACAAAATTGCTGCACCGGCAACCCTGCAGCAACAGAAAGGATAAGTACCACGACAGTTGGGAGCGAACTGCGAGGATTTATATAAAAGTGCCGTTGCTGGTCCAAGCTACATGAACCGACCCTTTAGCTCAGCCGGCAAAACGCTTGCCTGGGGAAGGAGGAGGCCCCCATCCCTAGTCACCTCTGTGACTCCTTGTGACTGAATTAATTTCCTCACTGGCACGCAGGCCAGCCTGCACTAAGTGAGGCGTATGACACCCTCCAACAGCGTGCGCGGGTGCGCTCGGAAACACCCTGTTCAGTTTGCACCCTTGAATGGGCTGATTGGATAAGGTCACGCTCTCTCACGCTCCCTCACCACCTCATTTCCTAATAGGTTAACATATTAAGGTGTCTGGCGCGCCTGCTTACAGAAGATGCGTGCCAGCACCTTCAGAGGAGGGCTTGAACGGAACAAAACGCGCCGAGGAGATGCTGCAGCATCTCTGCTTTGAAGAGACCACTTTAAAACACGGCGGCACTTCAGCAGTCATCCGGGTGCTTTAGAAAATGCTGATAAAACATTTAATTATTGAGAGCAGTGGTAGCAGCAGTAGTGAGATCAAAATGTAAATGCAGGCAAAGGGGAGGGGGGAAAAAAAAGAGAGAAGAGAAATAAGAGCTAACAACAAAATAAGGAGGGATTACACAAAAGCAAGAGCCCCCCTGTCCCCCGGGGGAGAGAATCCCCAGCCACTCGGAGGAGTAAACACAGGCGTGTTAGACTTGGACAGCTTCTGATTCAAGTCATAAGGAAGCAGAGGGAGAGGAAAAAAACCCATCCGTTCTGCTTACTTTTGACAGTCATGGCACCAGCACTCTTATGTAATTGTTACATAAGTTGTGACAGGACCAACGCCTTCATTTTTCCCTATCACGGCTCTGAGCAAGCAGGGCTCCCAGTGCCTCACCACCCCCCTCCAAGCCACTGTGTGGGGAGGTCACGCTCTCCTCTGCTCATTCTTGGGTTACAGATGAGGTGTGATAGGCATATACATAATAACCCTTTGCATTTTTATTATTTTCGACAGCTATCTCCCACCATCCATGAGTTGGTTTCTGTGAGGGTGGAGGAACCCTTAATCGCATACAACCAAAACAACCTTTCTTACCTTTTTTTTTTTTTCCTCCTTATTCCAGAAAATGCTGTCCTCTCAAAACCAAAAGAAAGGGTGACAACACACAAATCCTTCATCAGTTTTTGTGTATAGCAATATCATTGTTATTACTGCTCTGTACTGAATCGGTGTCACTGACATAAGAGCCACATGAAGTTTATGGAACTGCCTAGAGCCTGCTATACACGACAAAAGATCCCAGCAATGGCAGATGGCATGTGAATCACTGTAAAGGCAATTAGCAGCTAGCTGCCGGATTTTGACATGCTGGGGAGGATAGAGGGGGTTTTCTCTGCTTGGAGCAGTTCACACCAAAGGGGCTGGAAATAGGCATTAGTCTCACTTTGCCCCCACAGAGTCTTTGCAACTGGTGTTGCTGGCTTGGAGGCTGTTGTATCACTAGGTGCCTGTATGCACCCAGTGCAAAAAGATTGCAGCAGCAATAAAAATGCTATCTTTATACCTTGATGTGCACAAGTCACAGCTGGTGCAAGCAGAGACAGCTTTAAGGAGAATAAAAAACACCTATGCAGCAAAGACCAAAGCCACCAAGCCAAGGGCTGTGAAAACATTACAGAGTGCTCTAAGCAGTGATTGAAAATGTATCAAAAACCTCGAATGCTTCTAAGCAACAACGACAAATGGATTCTGGAACTGTTCAAGTTGGATGTCTCTCAAAATGAGTCTGTACGGGAGACGATGGCCCTAAATTTTGATCAGAGAGCTAAAGCAGAACTCTTCAGCACGAGCCTTGTCAGGAAATGTCTTTATCTTCAAGTCAGTAGAAAGAATAATAATATAAAAATGCACTAGTAAAATAATGCTCAGCAAAACTCTCTTATGTGCAGCTACGGTTCTGTCAGCCCTTGGCTGACGCTGAAACAGAGACATTATTTTGTGCAGACTGACTGAAAGCATTGTGACCAGTGACACCTAGAAGGCTACCAGCTCAGTTAGGAAGCCCAAGGTGACAGGTCTAATCAGTTTTCCCTACACTTGCTAGTTTCTTTGCTCATTACATGCCAGTTCAATGCAACAAGGATTCTTCCTGTACTTTCGGTTTGCTCAGTGTTTGCTCAAGCACAATAATCGCCTTTTTGGGTTCCTTGTCACTAATGCAATTAAGAGCATTAACTACAAAAACCCACAGCCTAGGTGTTCCTCCTCCAGAAGCACAGCATCTACTAACTCTTTTTGCTAAAGGAGAATCTCTATCAGCTGTCACTGATAACATGGACTAAGCAAGGTTATCCACCTGATAAGAGGAGCATATCAGTTTGCCTTTTTCTTTCTGAAGCTAAGCAAGCTGGTAGGTATTCCACAGAGACCAGGTGATGCTACCTTTTAAAGAGACAAGAGGCTGTCAATCACTCTCTCATCAAAGTCTTGTTTCTACATCAGACAGCTGTTCTCATGTAGTCCTGCTCAGTTTTGCACTTCTTGGGAGTACAGGCCTCTGTACTCCCAGTGTTATGCCAGCCCTACTGCATGCCATTCACTGTCTGCTTACAAGCCACCTTTGGCATCCATGCCATGGGTTGCTTGCTCCTCACTAATATACAAGGTTGGGCAACTCTAGGTTTACCAACCACGGCACTTACTGCCAGAATACCTTGCACTTGCTCACTGACTTCCACCTGCAAGTGTCACAGCATTTTGCAACTACTGATCAAGTCTGAAATAACAGTGGGTAGTAGAGAAGTTATTATCCCCATTTTGTAGATAAGTAAGTTAAATAAGACTAAGCTCGACAAGGACATGAAGTTAATGCAAATCCTAATGAATTGTTTTAATGTAGACACCAGTACTTCCATACCGTTAACTATGAAACTTTTGTATAGAAAGCAAACACCAAGTCAAATAGAACGATTTTTAGCAGTAAGCATGCCTACACTCTAATCTTAGTCAATACAGGAAAAGTGCATATACTGTATGTGCATGATTACTCCACTAATCACCAGGGCAGGGACAAAATGACATATTACTATATGGAATTGCAGATCATTTTGCAGATAGAGCCAAGACTTAAAATATAATTAGAAAGTACTCACTACGGTACAAGAAAAATAAATCGGCGCCTTTGAGAATTGAGTTGAAAAGCTAGCCATTTTAACACACACAGGAATCTTCTGTAATGGGGTCAGCACTAAGGATCTATCTACATCGGCCTTTTGTCAGCTACAGAAACCAGAAACTGTAATTGCACGATAATATGGCCACAAGTGACGATTCAGCAGCCACGGATCAGGTAGTCAGTGATCCTCCTGACACATGAGAACTGATATCCCATGTATGTTCTATTCTTGTTTGGCAGCATCTACTATTAATCCTGTTAACTATAACCTAGCACTTGGAATTTGTTCACCCACAGAATTCCAGATGAACTGTTATCAAGTAATTTTGGAGGGTTTTCACAACCCTTTGTAATGCATCAGCTCAAGCGGACCAAGCCAACCACTTGTTACAGGAAAGGAAAACAACTCTTGCAAAAATAAAATATGTGGTTATTAAGAACAACCTTGTGGATCCCTGGGAGTCCGCACATAGTCTGGAATATCACTCAGTGTTTGCTTTGCTTCCTGCAGCTCAGAGCTTCTCAGACGAAAACAAAAACAAAAGAAAAGCCCAGCACTAGCAAACTTTTTGAGCCAGAGATCAAGCTCTAAATGTTCAGGAAAGGATGCAGTAATGGAAAAGCAGGTAACAAGTCACACATGAAATGAAGAGTTACGTTCTAAGTGGAAGATGGTAAGGCAGCACTAAAGCGGCCCTTATAAACAGTCCCAGAGGGTTGGTCTCTCTTAAAGCAGATGGCAAGGTAATGTTGCACAAGTCTTTTCACTGAGCTATGTCACAACCTCCCCTTCTGTAAAATATGTCTAATAACATAGCCTTTATAAAAATTGTTAAGATGTACCAATGAAAAACGCTAAATAACAGCACCCTTTTTATTATCATCCAACAGACGGTATCTAAACAGAACAGCAAAGATAGGTCATGTTTCTTTCACTGAGGGCAGCCAGAGGCAAAAAAAAAAAAAAAAAAAAAAAAAACCACAGATTCACCATACAGAAGTTTCAGATGGTGGGTCCACTTCGGCAGCTGAAGAGGACACAATGTTAACATATGTATACATTAATACTCCCTCAAAACTACAGCACCTACAAGAAATGATCCGAGCCTGGATTGGTGCCAAAGCTTCCTGTCTCAACACTATTTATATGAAGACCAAACATGAGCGAGAAGACTTTTAGGGTGGTAAGCCTCCACCTCAGAAAGCTTACAATCTGGTAAGGCTAAGGAATAGTAGAAGAGGGATGTAAGGTCGTTGAAGCACATTGGTCTTTCACATCCTCCCTTCAAGCCATCAGGCTTCACATCTTACCTTCAGTTTTTAGATTGGCATATCCTTAAAAGAAAAAAAAAACTTTAATTTTATTTAGGGGGAAAAAAAACCCACAGTGCTCATTCCTCAGACCTTTTCTCTGTTCCAGTTACAGCTGGAACACCACGTCTTACACTTCAGCTCTCAAGGAACAGCCACTCCATCTTTTTCATTCCCCATTTTCTCCAGCGCTCAATTTTTCATACCTATCCCTAGCACAGCATTTCAATCAATCCCACACTTAGCTTCATCATGACTCCTCACCATGTTTTTCTGTTCTCCCAGAGGAAGATCTAAGCAGTGGGCATCTCAGCTTCAGTTTAACACCTCTACAGACAACAGAGCAAGCAATTCAAGTATGTAGGATTATCCAAACTAAAACTGTAATTCTAAGAGAATACACTAGGAGTTAAGCAAGAAAACCCAAGTCGATGGACCAGCACTCAATAGTGGCATTCAATCACCTGTCAAAACATCTTTCCTGTTGAAAGCGTGTTGTCAGGAACCTGGAGTAACAGGCAAAGCCTGGGACAAACTGCAGCATACCAAATTCACAGACTTATGCAAGACTCCAACAGGTAGTGCAGCACAGAGCTCAGAAGCTGATGCAGGTATGCCCCTGCTGTCACACTTTCTTGACACAATTTCCTCAGCTGTGGTTTCAAAACGGTCTTGGGGTTGTTTTTCAGCTGCCAGCATAGTTGCTGCAATTACTCCCTTCTGCTAAGAATCCTTTTGGGTGCCTCCAGGGAGCCTGGGAATGCCCTGCTATCTCTGTATTGTATAAATGCACTGAATACATAAAAGAAATTATAGATTTGGTGCCCCTTAGTTCACCTTCCTTAAACTCCACCTGTGAATTGTGCAGTCACAGAGCTTTTCCCTAACTTAAGGTGTATGCATTTTTCCTCAAGCCCCATAAGAAGGGAGATAATGAAAGGGAGGTGACAGTAAGGCAGCAAAAGGTCATCGGAGAGGAACTCCAGCTTTTTCAAATTTGAGCCTTTCAAGGAAAGAATAACTGATTTTCTCTTCCTGCAGAGTATCATAAGGCAGTAAGAAGGTCACTGTAGGGGAGCACTGGCTTTTTCAAATTTGAGCTTTTCAAGGAAAGAATTAATGATTTTCTCTTCCTGCAGAGTATCACACCCGCAGGTGTGGTAGAAAGCAAGAACACGAGAGGCTGTCTGCTGAAAACCAGTGAAGTAAAGGATCTGTGGGCTTTTGGATGATTGCAACTGTTCATTCTCACCTCTAAGAATGTTATGTTAATTTAATCTAAGAAAACAATGCCAGCCTAATCTCACACTCCAGGCATGTGTGTTGTGTATGTCTGCTGTTCCTTCCCTTTCACTGAAAACTTTTAAATCCACACACCAATTTGACCAGGAATGACAGAAGGGGGGGCAACGATGGCTGTTAAAAAAGTTTGACCTAATTATTGACCCATGAAGAAGAGGCAAGAATGTGAGCTCATTCTGTGTCAGATATTAGAGAACCCATAGAAGTCTACAGGAAAAGACTGGTTGTGCTACTCCTGGAACTACTTGGTTTAGTACGACCTGAATTTCTATCTGTCTCATCTTCTAATTGTGCTCTCTTTCTTGTTTTTAAATACCATTTTCATAAAAGTACCTGGTAGAAAACTCCAGGTTGTTAACAATTTTTATGAAGAGTTTGTAACATAACAATAAAGAGGAAGTTAACAGTCCCATCTATGTAAACATTATGGCCCCTGATGATCCTTCATACGCCCTTTTTTCCCTTCCCTCTTTTTAAGACTCGGTGCTTCTGTGACAGCTGCAAAGATGACAAATACACTATTTATAGGCTACCACATAAATGACTTTATTCACTCTTCACTGAATTACAGACATATAATATTGAGTGCTTCCTTTTGTCCCTCCCAGGATGTACAGGTAGAGGTTTGCTTCTAGTGAGATTATCTTGTATTGATTAACAATAGAAACACCAAAAGTGGGGATGGGGGTGGAGGGAGAGGGAGGTTGTTTTTGTTTTAGTTAAAAACAACCCCGCTCAGCACTGCATGCTGCCAAAACAATAAAACAGCTTGTACCTTGTCCCACTGGAACAGCGGCTCCTGGGGTCACATTTAAAGAATCCCAGAAACTCACTCGTGCATTACTCTCATTGCCTGGCTCCTATCAAAAAACAAAAACATACACATGCCATAGAAGAACTTAGGAAGCTCTACAGAGGGTGCTACAACATTTGTCAAATGTTTGCTCACAGCTCCTTCAATCAGGCATATGCAGAACACGGCAACCGTTTATGCACAGGCTGCTCCACTTCACTATTGATGTGTGAAAGAAGCATCAGTGCTGACATGGAAACAAGACTCTTCTTAGCTCTTTCAATGCCTTTGTGAAATAAGTTACAACATTACAGAATTGTTCTTAATTTCTGAATTCATCTGGGAAACAAAAGCTCACCAAGAGAAATACAGGCAAAATAACTTTTTCTAAATGCTGCATGACTAAGTTCATCTTCAGAGGGGTTAAGCGAACTCTAACTTTTTGCTTTGAAATGGCTACAGTAAACGCATTTCACAGGCACATGAACAATAGGAACTAATAAACTGGGTAAGAGCTGCAGTCCAGTTAACTTAGACTTCTGGACATGGCTAGAACCTCAGATTTTAAGGAACAATACAAATAAATAACCACAAGAGGGTAGATACAGGTCAATCTGCCCCTTGTGGGCAGAGCACCTGAGAAAGAATAGCCTTTCCTTTCTAAGATGAACTTTCATCTCTTATTGCTGCTGCTCTTCTTGTGCGACGAATATAGGCAGAGTAGAGTCTTCTTTTTTAAAAAGATCATCAGCTTTTACTCATTTAGAAAGTAATTTAGCACTTGTGAAAGTGAGCAATTCTGTTCCTGTCTTGATTGTGACACAATGGATTCTACCACAGTAGCCGAGATATCTTAGTAATTTTAGTTTCCACTGCAAGCCATACGATACGACAGTATTATGAATATATTTCCCCAAGAGGAAAAAAGAATTCCAGTCACAGTTTACCTTTGATTGTTACTTGTGAAACATGCTGACTCAGTCTGAATTAATATAAGAAAAGGATTTCCCTCACTCTGCTTGTTCTTGTGGAATAATTCATTAGCTACATACTTTTCAGCCCGTACAGTCAAAGATTAAGTCCTAACTGGAGTCTCTTGCCTTATTTAAATGGATCCTCATAACTTTTTTTCTATTACAATCCCCATTGCTAATTTGCATCAATACTCTAAAAGAAAATTCAGTAAATTCACTTAATATTTTCTTTAAACAGGAAAAGCTCTGAATAACAATGTCAGTGACATTCTCTGTCACTAGTGTAAAGACAACTGGCAGTGTTGAATGAGCAGCCCAAACTTCAGCATAAGAAGGGCAGCAATTCTCAGGACTGGAAGAATCGTTATTCCATTATTTCTTCCTTTCTTCTCACAATTTTAAGATAAAGACAAGGTAAAAGTTATTGTTCACTTGCAGAGTAAGCAGTTGGAAGAGGGCTAAAGCTATAGTAATCAGGTTATGGGGTTTTTGCTGGGAGTTGGGTTTTTTTTGCCTTTTTTTTTTTTTTTTTAATAGAGGAAGCATTTTAATGACCCAGAAAACAGAGCTTGCCAAGATCTTCAACTATTCAGCTGAAGCTTTTAATTATTCCAAATGGCTCTCAAAAGCAAGCAAGCAAACAAATAACCCCTCTCCCTCGCCTCCCCCCCAAAAAGCCCACACTTGGCCTAAAAGAAAATAGGTACCAGATTACTGCAGTTGTTACCTCTTATACTCCATCTGTTCTTTCATACAGAAGTTTCCTGGGACTATGTCAGAACAGTTAGGACCAAACTTATTAGTGATGCTCACTGCATAGTCATCAGACTACATAATTTATGGCATCCGTTCTGTTCGGGAAAAAGGAGGTATCACTTTAGTATCTATTAGTAATCTGTCACTGTTATTTACATGGGGAGAAGTGTTAATAAAGACTGGCATTTTTCCCTGATTCATTTCAGGTGTAATAGCAAATTTTGCTCATAACTGGTTGGTACACTGCCTGGAATTGGTTGTCCCCTCTCTGTAGCTTTGCTACAGACAAATTCCAGCTAGCATGGAGATGCCAAACCTATTCTAGACTCTTTCCTCTTCCTGGAAGTGTATTAAGGCACAGATGTTTCTTCACAGCCTAACCACTTCCTTCCCAATACCTTTTTATTTAAATGTGATAAGTTTTATCCTCTCTATTACTGGATGCTTTGTTTAGGAATACTGAACTACTAAGCTTATCTGGGCAACTGAAGATTAAACTCAAGCAAAGTTCAAGCTAAGTTTATTCTTACTTATATAAGTCAAAATGGAACCTATGCTAGTGGAGCTGACTTATCATATGCTTGTACAAAGCTAGAGCTTATAATAACATGAAAGGTTTTTCTGTTGGCAGAGAGTAACAAAAGAGAAATGGTGGCCAGCAGCTGGCTCTACAGCTGTTCCGGATTTCCTTGCAAGCAATTCAAATGAACAGCCCCAGCCACTGTTCCACATATGGTCAGCAGTGGACCGCTATGCTCTGGCATACAGAGAGCTGGGCAATCCAATCTTCTGACTGCAGACAGACATGAACCATCAGAGGCTGGTACCATGGGCTCAGCCGGAACTCCTGCCACACCACAGTGGCATGGTCACTGGAAAGCCACTGTTATCTTGCCACTATATGCTACTCAGGTTTCTCTTCCCCACTCATCACCCTTTAAAGACATGTGCTTCACAACTCTCAGCTACATGAAGACACTGATAAATGGTACAGAGTGGGGAAGGCTGATCATCCTTGCACTACTGCTGTTTTGTTATTTTCTTAATGCTTAAACAAGGCAGAGAGGCGAGAGGGTATATTCAGTCTCTGCAGTCACACAGAAGAACTGTGTTCACCCATTCAACTCATCATATAGAAACCTAAATGACAGGAAATAAGACACAATAGGAATAGTCTAACCAAAATCTCCCCCTCCAGAAACGAGAAAAAAAGTTTATATTTGCCATCTAGCAAAGGGAAATACTTTCTGAAATGCTTTATCTAACCTCAGCTGAATTAAAACTATCTCAACTGAGCTTTGTGTAGCAGAGTAAGGAACAGTTAGACACATGCCTGCAAAATCTCTTCTCCATCCTCAGTTGGGTAGTTGTGATAAATATCCTGGGAACAGCAAAAATTAATATTACAACTCAACAAAAAAAACCCGCAGGGTATCCCAGCCTGATGAGCAATTATATTAGGCTCACTAGACTAACTTCTGGCTGATTAAAAACATTCAGCTTTCATCACATAACAGTGTGGTAATTCAATACTATTATTTGGCAGTATTTTCATTTGCATAAATAAAGCCAAGGGAAACACCTTTCCTGTGCTATAAATTGTTGCTCTTGAAGGTTTTTGAGAATAGCACTTTCTTTTACTTGGGAGCTGCTTAATAAACTACATCCATCATTATTTAGCCCTCCCTGGTGTGTGGTGCTCTAGTCCTCCTATTGGATCCCAAGGAGACAAATCATATTAAATTACAAAACCTTTAATTTACTTTTGATTAAAAAAATCAAAGGGAAAGAGAGGCAATACATCACCTGGGCAAACTGCTTCAAATGCAGTATTAACATTAAAGGATACAAGTACACCCATCCAGAGGATACAACTACTCTCACTTCTTTTTCCTTTTGTTGATTCCAAGTGGACTAAAATCAGTCTCACATGCTATGGAGAAGTTTCATTCACTGGATGGAAAGAAGTACCATGCACCAGTCACTCAAATAACTAGCCTTGCTGGTTTCAAAGTTAGACTAAGTTAACTTTTTTCACAGAGATTTTTGGGCAAGGGAAAATGAAGTACGAAGACAGCACTGAGAGTTTCCTAAATTGTGAAAATAAGGAGCATAAATTCCAAATAAAAACGAAGTCTTGTACCATGAAAGGGACATTATCCTTTTAATCCACTGACAGTGCTATTCTAACACTCATCTGGCAAGATCATATGGAATCACAAATTCAAATGGTCATCCAAGTTCTATAATAGCTACTTACTTGAGAATTCAATCCTATACTTACCTCCCCACAAAATACCCCTGTAAATAAATAACACATTTCCAGGAAATAAGTGTAACTAAATTTTCATAAAATGGAACACAGTATTCATTCACTCTATACAAACAGACTGGGAGTATGCTTGTATTAATTCTTCTGAAGAACACCAACTCCACCATACATAATGAATCTGTCAAAGGTAATAAAATCAGAAAAAGCAACATTTCAAAAATTTTATGGGTTCCTTCCGGATGAAAAACTTGAAGGAAAACTAGTTTTAAAAATAGAGCTGTACATTAAGGAGGAGACAACAAGAAAATGATCTTGACAAGGGAAAGGAAAGAGGCAGAGAAAAGTATAACTTTACAAAGATGCGCACGCATTAAGCTTGGTGGTGTAGCCATGGGTAATAGAACAAGTGAATAAGATAACAAATAAAACAATGCATCCTTAGATTGACTGAAGCATCATCTCTGTGCAATACCTTTCCATGCCTTGGTTTATTTATCAAGGCCAGACTAAGACTTCCTTACAGCCAGTTTATAATAAACCAAAACAAAGTCAAACCCAAAAGACTTCGTTCAAGAGGAGAAAATAAAACTCTCTCCAATTTCTTCTTCCAGTAGGAGGGAAGGAGACAAAAGAAATAGCTTTTCTATATGAGAGTCATCCCAATACGAAAATATATGCTCTTTAAAAACTTGAATCTGCAAGGTCATGAGATTCTGGATCTAATCCTGCAAAAACTTAAAGCAGAAGCTAAGGCCCAACTCACGTACCAGCAATATGTGTGTGCTTTGCTGGATTAGGATGCTTCGCCGATGACTTAGGATTGTGATCATGATGGAGGTTGGCACTAACTGCTAGTCTGAAGAAGATGAGAAAAGTGGCTCATATTTCTGCTGACCCTGGCTATGCCTGATTGCTTTTTACCTGAGAGATATAGTAGCCACCTAAGGACAGCTAATCTCCCCACCTGAGCTTACATGTTTGGCCCTTTGTATGGGACCACTAAAAGGTCAAAAGTTGAGCACGTGCGTAACACTTTCACTGGTTTGGAAGCAGAGCCACTCCAGGTGACTAAAATGGGAACTACTCTGGGCAGGTTGACCAGAGATTTGTTGAGAAAATCAGGTCATCCGCTCTATTATTTTTTCCCTTTTAGACTTTTCAGCTCCATCTTAGCCACATACTTCTCAGGCTGTGCCATACATATACATATTTGTGGGTATCTCTATGAAATGCTGTAGATCACAAAGACAACTCTACCGCATCTTTCTCTAAAACCCCACAATTCTAGGCTGGCTCTATGCTTGACCGGCCAAAGCAAAATTTCCATGGCTGCCCACTCAATGGATTGTTGCTGAAATTAAGCAGCTGTTACAATCAATTTTCTTATTTACACTGAAGAAAAAAAACACACAAAATCAAAATAGAACAAATTTGGCTCACCTCAAATTTCCATGTGTGTGTGTGTGTGTGTGTGTGTGTGTGTGTAAACACACACACATATGGAAATGTAATTGCTAGGATGATCTGAGACAAAGGTGCCTCAAAAGTTGGGATATAAACCTAGAGCTTGGTTTTAACTTCACTTTCTGCCACCGACAACTTCTGAGACCATTGAGAAGTCACTCAAACTCAGACCCTCCCTAATTTCCCATTAATTTCATTTAATAATCTAGGACACCACCTCTTTGTGGCATGTTCCCTTTACCTTCACACACCTGTTTAAATTAGGAAACAAGGCTCCCCCTGCAGCTAGTCATAGATAGAGGCTGCCTGGCAGAGTAGTTCAGAAAGGAAGCCTGAATCACGTGTTCAAAGCAGGCTCCCTCCTGGAAGACCTCCTTTGTCTATTGTGCACATAAGAAAGCTAACCTTCTAACTGAGGCAGCTAAAGCTTTTGTCTGCAGTGTGCACACACGCCTGTGTGTGTGTGTGTGCGCGAGTCTCCTGCGTACTTTAGTTCCAGTCCATAAAGCAGGAATGATGGCACTTCCCTATCTTGCAAGGGTCTCAGGAGAATAAGCACAGGAAAGACTGTGAGACATCAAGGTACTGTGGTGATATAATCACATAGGAGACAGACAGTGACCTAAAAAGAGGAGATTTTAACCACTGGATGGTTTGGAATGGGGAGCTGTGAAGCTTACACCACAGACTTAAATCACTTTGGATTTACTTTGTAGGAAGAACTATTCCACCCAAAACACCACTGCCTGAGTTTTTAACCAGTGCTCTTGGGAGGTCCTAGGTACTCAGAGCACCAATACACCTCTGTAACCTTAATTTCACCTTAAAATGTTGCAGGAATATGTTTTAAATGCATTATATTTACCCCTATCCACTATATCAATATGCACACATAGAGCTTTAACTATTTCAAGGTCCCTGCTGAGAGCTGTTAGCATAGACAGAACATGGGTCTGCATACTATTTACGCCACATGCACCATCTGCTCCAACATTTTAATGCAATTTACCAGGCAAGAGCTGAACTGCTAGATGAAAGATATTAAATTTCCCCTTTCCCAAAACATACCCTGCTGCTTGATATATGAACCTAATTCACCCATAACTAAAATTTTATTTAAGAACATATTCATAAATTAAAAGAAAAAAAATCCTACGTCTGCAAGGTAACATCGATATAATTTTTCTATTCACTACTAATTTGCTGCCCACAAAGAACTGTCAAAATCTGAAAATCCTTTCTCTCAAAGCAAAGACAACGAGTAGACAGGTTAAAAGCTTAAAATTGTTACTTCCCTTCAGACAACAATTTTGATGGTCTTCAATAAACAAAGAAAGACGTATTTACTGCAGCACTGCAGCCAAGTTCTACATGTTAAGACTTCTATTGGGCTGAAGGTGGCAGGACTGGGCCCAGTAATATTTAAATTCTGGAATTAAGTCCTATAACTGATCTGTAAAAGGGCTATCAAATAGAAAAAACTTACACTCCAAGTATCATTTTTCACCCAGGAGTGCACTCACAACAAATAAGCTTCCACCTTTTAAAACAAAAGCAATGCTTTGTTGAAGTTACTACAGACTCCTTCCTTTGTGTTCAATGGCACTTATGAAGGTGTTTAAACAAGACTGGCAATTATTCCTCATGAGAAATACAAACAAAATGAGCAAGGTATAAAGTATTAGGAAAATCGCCTTTGCTATAAATTCAGGATACCACACACAATTCAAAGCCCAAGACTGCCCAGCAACTTTTAAACCTATGCAAACTTGACAAAAGTCCCCTTATCTTACTGAAGGCCCAGCACGGTCTGCTCATTTCCTCCCTGAAGCCATGACAATATCCCCTGATTCATGCTGGAAAACTGGCATTTCCTCTTCCAAATGCCTACATCATTCCTTACTAGATTCACTTTCAAGCTGAGAAGCAAAAAAATGGGTTCCTTAAGACTGCAAATATCAACATGACTTTCTGAGGTGGAAAGTAGAAAATCTACACACAGCAGGAAACCCTTACCAACTCTTCCTATTAGTAGCTTAAATACAGGCTGCCTTCATGATTCATAACCTTAGGAAACAAGGTATCAAACCAATTTCCCACCCAGGGCTGAACAACTGCTTTCCTGAACATTTCAAACCACCAGTCTAGTGATCAGAAGCAACTATCTCTTGTAGTCATTATATCGACATTTTCCTTCATTATTCAACTCAAGGCTCATTAAAGGTCAGTGTAGAAAAATGGGAGTTAAGAATTATCAGAAAAGGAAAAGGGAACACAAAGTCTTTATGCCAATGTACAAAAACACCGTATGCCCGCAGCTCGAACATTACGTGCAGTACTCCTGCAGCAAAAACCTGTGAAGGATGTAGATAAGAGCGATGAGGACTATCAGAACGTACAGATCAGCTCCCATACAGAAAGCTGTTGTATGACCAGGACCTTTTGGCTTGGAAAGCAATCACTGCTGAGAGTTATGCCTGAGATCTAAACCAACCACGAGTGGCATAAAAAAGGAAAAAGAAACAACTATCTATTGTCTCTGCCTCTATGAGATAAGGAGCAGCAACTGAAACTCTTTGGTGACAAGATTCAAAACAACAAGGAGGTGATTCCTCATGCAAGTTAAGTTATAGAAATTCTTGCTACAAGACATTGCAGCTGCTAAAGGTTTACTGAGACTCAAAAAAGCACTTCAACAAATTAATGGAAAAAATTCCATGCGGGCTATTAAATACAAAGGTATCATTTTCAGCTCAGGATACTAAGAGCCACCAAAGCACATCAGGGAAGTATCACTATACCCAAGCTGTGACCTTACGCTCTTTGTGAAGCACCCTGCTTGGCTACCATCAGAGACAGGATACAGGGATGGGCAGATCTTTGACTTGATCTGGTGTGCCCTCCTTAGGTTATATACCTGTAGTATATTCAACTTCAGAAGTTCAAAAACAGCAGGAAAAGTTGCCAGTAATATGGAATTATCTTCAAAATGTCCTTTTTTAAAAAGGGTTTTTTGGTCTCAGAGTTTGGGGTAAACCTTAGTCTAACTTTCATGCTTCCCCACCCCCAGCTAACATATTCTGCAACACTGAGCAGTGGGAATATTGCCATTGATTTCAATCAGCAAAGGATCACACCCTAACTGCTTCCAATTTCACAGGTACTAAGCAACATTATGTGATCACAGCCTCTGAGTAAGCAAATGCCCTATATTCCAAGGTTGCAATCATATTAACCCAAACAAATCTGTGAACTTCAGCACCTTCCAATGAACACAGTCTCTGCAAATCTTGATAACAACTCTGTTGAAACACAGAAAAATGTCTTATGTGCTGTCCACTAACATCAGTTCTACTGTACTATTGTATTCCCCATCCTCCCCATGGACCTAAAACTGCAAGTACTTACAACCGCACTGTAAAGTTTCTATATTTTTTCCAGCATTAACCAGAGTAAAAATAACCTTCCTATAAATAATATACATATAACTCTCATATACATATATACAAATTCATATACAACATTCCTTTTCCTATTCCGGTACAGTTTAAGATGACAAAAAAATGCACAAAAATGAAAAGTCAGACAGTATTATAAGTTAGATTTTATACTTTTTTACTGAATATTAAATTATAATAGTGACCTTCTTTGTCCACCCTACAGTAAATAATTGCTCTGGTTTAGCATCTTTAGCCACAGGGGAACATGTAACATCACTCCTTACAATTCTGTGTCCTTTCAGTAGTGCATATTTTTCCAACAATTTAAATAAAATATTGTAGTAGCATATCTGTTTTACTTTTTCTTTTAAGAATAGTTAATATCACTGCTAGACGTCATATTCTCCATGCAGTTAGCAGCAGGAGACTTTCCTGAATGCAAAACAACTCTTAACATTATTCAACGTCTGGACTGGCTTTAACAGAAATGGTACCTACAGTTCTTTCCAGCTTGCATTTGCTCAACCACTCACAGCAAGACAGCAAGAATTTTCCTTGTTAACACAGAAAGTATGAATGGTCCACAAAACGAGATCACCTCTACCACCCAGTGAATGACTAAGAATGAGGCTGGTTGCCCCTCTCTGGGCAAATTCAAAAATGATTTAACATTTTAAGTATGTGAAATGTTAAGGGTGCGATAAAGCACTAGTAAAGTCTGCAGAAATTTCAACAAAAAGTGATGTTTTGTTTTGTTACCTTTCAGATTCGAGTCCTTTATCATACCTGTGCTGTGGAGGCTCATGTCAGAAACTGGAAATTTAGCTAGCTAAAAAACATAAGAAAAAGAGAGAAGGCTACGGAATCTCTTCGCAGACATCAAAAGAAGGAAAAAATGAGCAGAATGGGAAAACAAGGGATGAAGAACACTTTTAACGTTTTTGAACAAATTTGACGATTTTTCCTTATGACCAGTACATTTCTATTTACATGTACCAAATGACTATCACACTATTTAAGAGAGGCTGAAATCAAAGAAAGGTTTCTCCCTAAATACAAGAAGGCATCAGAAGACTTCAACAGGCTATTCTCTTTTGGAAAATAACAATTTAACAACTTTAATGTCAACTCCATACAGTATTAAAGCTACAATGGAACTCTTCACTCAAGATTGAAAATCTTAAATGATCTGTCAATACCATCAAAATTTGCCACATACTCAGGTTAACCTCCAAGGAACTAGAGTGAAGTATTTAAGGCAGGGAGCTGTCATTGCGAGATCTACCAATCTGATAGAATCATCTGTCAACATAAAAAACCAGCTACTTAATGCCTAATATCCAGTCCTTTTGAGGCATGGACCCTGTCTTTTCATCTGTTCACAAAGCTTCTTCGGTTACCGCGTATATATAAATGAAACAAAACTACATAAAAATCATCTGTGCTGACACATCCTCAAAGACTCTTTAAATTACAACCACTAAAGATCATCAGGCACATCCAGCTTATGCTTTGAGTGATTGTTTCCGATTGCCTTACAAACTAGTGTTTCATATTCAAGCACTAATACATAAACCAAAAGGATTTGAGGTTTTTGTAGAAATAAGCTATCTTCCTTCCCCTCGGGAAAATTTTATTTTCCTATGGAAGAAAAAGCCATGCTTGGCTGCAAACATTAAATTTCATAAATATGTATTTTAATAGTCAATAACAAGCAAAAAAAGCCCATAAGACAAAAATCCAAAACTGCACGATACTAGGAATGCTATGGACCATATGAAAATACCGAAGCCTTTCTGCTAGTTATTTAGTTTATTGGAGCACTGAAATTCTTTGAAGCAAAGGATAAACTGTGCACAAGCACAATCCATTTCAGTAAGATCAGTTTAAATAAATATTTTTGAAATATCTTCTGTAGAGAAGATTTCATTCAATTTCTGTTCATTCTGCTGCAGATTCCTCTACAATTTCTGCACACTCATCAGTTTCTTCTCCAATTTTTAATCAGTGAGCTGTGCAGCATACCATGAAAAGGATCTTCCCGCTTTCAGCCTGTGAACTGGCACACCAAGACAAGTAACCGAAATACTCCTTCAGCACTAGGTCAGTCAGCCAAAAATGAGGAACGTTTCTCTTTTTCACTAAGCCCTACTGAGCTGGTTTCTGGTAGAGCCTTTGAAGAGATCAAGGCAGGAACAAGCAATTCCCCTTGTCTATTCTAGACAATCTAACAAAGGAAAGATTCAGCGCATCTAGGTGTAGGCACTAGTGTTTACTCCCTAGTCAGAGGAGGCACCTCCGCACTGTGGGTCACAGCACTGAGGCTAGATGCTTAATGTTAGGTGATGTGATATCTATGTGTAGTTAAGGAATTTTGTAGTCAGTGATCAAATGGGGAGCAGGGGAAACACTAGTATTTTTCCATAAGTATGTTCTTCTGAGCAGTCCATCTCAATTTCTTTTGCCTGTAATTCTCCACTGACTGAAAATAATGCTGCCTGCCATACAGGTGAGCAAACAGTATTCTGAACCAAGGCACAAGGACAGAGCTATTTGGAAATCACAGGCCTCCTCTCCTGGGCTAATGAAGACCCTACTCCTTGTTGATCTGCACTGGTTTAAAAGTGAGGGTTTTATTTTAACCTGAGTGTCCTACATAACCAACACGCTTTGGACTTGTACTCTGACAACAATACTGCAGTAACGTAACTCAACTAAAAGCTTTGGCGCTTCAAAGAAACTTAAGGGCATGGGACCAAGGTAATGAGCAAAGCAGAGATCATGGACACTGGAGGCACAATGGATATTTAAAGGTGGAAAATGAGGAACTATTGAAATATCACTGCTGTTCAAATAACAGGATGGATGGCTTTGGAGTGCACTCCAGTCCTGCTACCAAAAAAGCTGAAGGAGCTAGGAAAGAAAATTTTTATCTTCATCCTTCTGCACAGAAACTCTTCTTTCTGGATGTCTGGATTTTCAGTTCTGGACAAAGACAGCTTGCTGCCATAACATGCAAATTCAGGGGTTAGTAACAGCAAACTTGGCTTCACCATAAATAGATGCAAGTTCGCATGCCAAGAACCTACTGGGGTTTAAATTGTTATAATATAGGAATAAAGAAAAGAATACTGGGCACAGCAGCAAGCAGGGAATATTGGCATTTAACTTGTTACTTGACTGAAAATATCAACTTACCTTTCCCTCATTGGTGTTTTAAACCAAATCAACTAATTACTAGCCAACATAAATTATGACCACACTTCTTCCTCACTTGTGGCAAACAGATTCCAATGCTTCAATAAAGTCACACTGAGAGTCATTAGACTCAGCTTTTGTAGCCAAGTGTTTTTGCAGAGCCACTGGAGGGAGCAGAAAAACAAAATCACGGCTATATAAAGTGCAACTCTCACTAACTATAGTAAAAAAATGATTGGCACTTCCATGACAAAGAGCTTCAGCCCTCTAAAAATATCTTGCTCATGAAGTAAAATAATCTTTTTTTTAAAAAAACAATAATAATATATTTTTTAATTAATAATACAAATATAAAAGTCATTCAAAAGCTGGACTTAGTTTACTAGATTTGTGTGTTCCTTGAAAGATTAGAATTGCAATAAACTAGTTAGTGAAGTTTTGGTACAGAAAGGACATAATTTTGAAGACTATTATTCAGAATGTGACCAAAAGCTTAAGGCATATTAAATTGAAAGCTTCGATTGCGGCAGAAAACTTCCCCTTGGTGTTTCATGCACATTGATTCACAGACACAAAAACACACACACACACACACACTCATTCATTAATTGCTCTGAGAACACACTTTAGCTCTTTTAACACACATTAAAGGAACCTAAACATAACAGAACAGAAAAGCTTTCCAACGAGAAAGCCTGGTCATTAGTCTGTTACATCAGATCAAAATTAATATTACATAGTCTTCCATTTTTGAGGCTGAATAGAATCCGTATCACATTTATCATCCTATGAACATGATAGCCCTAGAAAGATTGTTAGCATAAAACGTTAGCCCCTTGGGGAGGAACTCTGGAAGAGGATTTACACTTTAAAAGGAAAATGATCACATTAACACACATGCAAGCTTGGAAGAATACAAGCAGCCCTAAGTACTTGGGAAACTGAGCCATTTACAGTTATCAGACTTGAACTTCAGAAGAAAGAATTTACAACACATTAGAAGACAACAATAGCTTAGGAAATCAACTGCAACAAAATAAATGCTACTTGAAAGAGCACTTGCAAGAAATAAACGGATCACATCCCAAAAGGCCCCCATTCCTAACAAATGGTACTGAACGACACTGACTGACAGAGGTCTGAGCACCGACCAACTGCACTGCGCTTAAGCAAATTGCCTATTCTCCACCAATGGAAAAACAAGCACATAAAATTCTCAATATGAAAATAATCAGAAAGAAGTGTCAATTTGTCTTCTCTTTCCTTTCTGCTTATGTGCAAGTTTTAGAAGGTAAGTCATGTTAGATGACATTTCTCAGCAATAATTCCAACTAAATTAAACGATGCTGTTTTTAGTGCAGTTTCAAACTCACAAATAACCAATCTGAGGAGCAAAAAAAACCTGAAAGATAAACAAAACCAGAAAGCAACCTATCGTTTACCCAAGAACCAAGCAGCAATATGAAAGACGTCACATTCCTCTTTCTGTACTTTAGAGATAATAGGACATTCCGAAATTCCAAATATTAGGGGATGCTATTTGTTTGACGCTTAAATCCGAACTATGAGTGCACTTGACTTCTCTTGGAAGACAGAAGAATACATACACTAATTCATTTGCTTATCTTTTAAAGCCAAGATTCATCTGTCTCCTCACCTCACAAAATAAAAGACACGCTTTCTGTTCGCAGGCTCCAGCTCACTCACTCAACAGAGGGGCTGAAATCACAGCATGCAAGGACTGCATTCCATCTGAGGACTATTTGTTGCTGCTGCTACTAACAGGGTTGCCTGTGCTCACCAGGGAGAAGGGGGCATTTCAGACTGTGAAACTGATTGTGCTAGAAGTGTTTGCTAATAGAGATGTCAATGAAGTAAAGGAGTTTCAGTACCTGAGTTAACTAGCTGTTGCTCCATGACCCCACAGCCCAGGACCTCCAGCCATTCTCCTTGGAAGTTGATCTCCATTTCAAAGGAAGGGTGAGTAAACGGGAAGTAGCAGTCGACCCATCTGACTTGCAGTCCTGTAGCAGTGTTTAAAAAATAAATAAATATAAACGGTGCATGTTTAAGAGGCCATCCCTCTAACCGTCTGTAAAACTTGCCCTTCAGCTAATGACACAATTACAGCAATCCAGAGAAAATAAATAGCAAACAAACTAATTTACAACACTTGTGCAAGGCAATAAATCTTAAAACTTGTGGAAAAAAAATGACCATGTCTTTTCTAATATGAAAAACACTTTGTGCAATTCAAGCACCCTTTGAAACCAAATCAATCATTTGTCAAAGTAGCAACCATCTGGCACAGAATGAAAATGAGCCCAGATTACGGAAAGGTGGGTAATTTTGTTATTTTCTGCACCTTGAAATGACCAACTGCTCCTTACTGGAAAGGTAAAATCTTTAATTTTTAGTTAGCATTTTACTGCCCAATCAGGCAAATACATCTCTTTTTTTCTCACACACTTCCATCAGAACCTGTTTAAAATACAAAACTATTCCTTCCATGTATGTTTAGAGAGGAACATTACAATTAATTATTAATACACACAAATATAGAAATATACATAACATTATGAAGGTAGGCTGGACACAAACACACAGAGTACTCAAAGTGGACTGATACCCTGCTCTGGCACTTGAAGGAAGCCGAGAGGAACTTGCTGTGGATGAGAAGCACAAGGCAGCAGTGATGCTCCGCAATTCGCTCTGCTCCCGTCCTCTCAGCGCCTCTGAAGTACCACTGAGGAGGGCTAGGAAACACCTCGCACCGCAGAGCAGAGCAGCGGAGCCAGAAGAGGCCTACAGTGTTGCCAGATAGAGATGTTGTCAAGACCCTCATTATATTTGACAGATTTCAGTTCTTGTAATCATTTACGCAAGCTTTCTTCCCCTAAAGAGATTCTTCTAGTCATTAGGTGGCAAGAGAAAACTGTCTTGGAAATATGAACCTTAAAAACTCAAAAGAGAACTGAACCACTATTATAGGCTTTAATCCCAAGACCACTCTTCCCTTCAGTTAAGTCAAATTCTAATCACCTTTATGATCATTAACAATCAGGCAGTCTCGGTTTTAAAAATAACGGGCAGAGGAAAGATTGTTTGGGTGAGATGATAACTGTTCACACCTCTGCTGTGCTTTTTCTGGCCTTTTTTGGATTTGAAAAGAAACTTTAAATACAAAATGGTGTGATTTGTATTGAGAGTTTTTCAAATTACACAATGTTTTCTGTAGCCTCAAGCATTAGATTTTCTCTGACCGTTTCTGAAATATTAAACGAGGCTACAGAAACATACACAATAAATTCTAACAAATACATGCATACATAGCCAAAGCACAAAATATCTGGCAATTATGAAGTACTTTGTGGTTGCTATGAATTTTCAAATGGAGAGATAGATTTCAAAACATATACACTGGTACTTCTAGATTTTCTTTTCTTTCTTAAAAATAAACATCAGGTAACTATAAGAATGATAGACTAGTGTTTTCATAACTTTCATACACACGATTCAGAAAGTAGAAACATTAGCAGTTAGATCACTCATAACTATATTGTGACTTAAAGCAATCACTTATTTCTTGTTTAATGTGTGTAAAAATACAAAATATTACATAGATGAAACATGTATACAACAGTACGGTATGTGGAAAACATATTTTTTAACTTCCTGATCTGTGTACAAATGCAGTTTAATCCTAGGCCTGAGGTACAACTTTGCACACTCTGTAAAGCTAAGTACAAATGAGATATCTTCATTAAGTTTGCAAAATTGGCAACTGTAGCAAGAATGACATTGAGCATTCAAGTAGTGTCATTCTCAATAACAACATTCTGATGATGCTTTCTTTTTAATCCTCTGCTTTTTTCAAAATGAAGTTCTGGGGAAAATATAAAGGATTTCTCTGCTTTTTCATTCCTAATTAAAAGATTTTTTGGTTTTTTTACATTTAAAGATCATTTTTATTTGAATCTTAATGCACGTAAGTACTTTTCTTAAGGGACACTTGTTTACTTACTTGCATTTAAAACAAACACAAATGCAGACAAAATGAAACAAAACAAATCCACCAAGAAGAAACAAATCTGACCTTCACCTGTTCCTTAATTTAATAAATATGCCCATATGACACAATGACTTCATTCATACAGGATCCAGGACAATTGGGAAATAGCTCTGTATTTTATATTCAAGTGTTCTTTAAGACTTTTGGCTCTGGAAGACTTTATCGAGAAAAGCAGAGGGTGCTCAACTTCCTACAAGATTAAGCACTTCTATTGACTGTCACAGAATAAATGGGTACATTTATTATTTAGAAACAAAATATTGTCTTGGTGCTCAACATATTCCCAAAGAATAAAGGGTATTGCTCATACTCAGCAAATTAAAACACAAAAGACTTAAAGGACTATGAGGATTAGGCTTTCTGTAGCGCTGCCTAATTTACTTGATAAGGCTTAATTTATTTCTTCTCAGACTACAGACTACGTAAACTTGGCAAAAAGGATTTTTTTCTAGAAATTTTAGAAAGCCAAGAGATGCAAATCCAACTTAAAACAGAGACACTTAACAGAATACAGAATCTAACCAAATGTCTGATCATCAGCTATATTCTCAGTAATTTCATTATTTCAAGGGGATTATTTATATTAGCGAGAGATATGACCTCAGTTCACTGCATCGCGATGTCCATGGGAGTCCTTCTGTGAGTAAATGTTCAGCAGTAACTGTCTAAGCGCTGCATCTCTGATAAGTAAAGAAAACATGGCTAGTTATTGTTATCCTGGAGTAATGAATCCAGGTAAGGAATTGGATGTAGCTTGCACTCTAAAGTAAGGGTGTTACCAGATATTGAACTAAACTAGTAGCTGTCAGTGTTAGTTTAGTTGAGTCTCATAATGCAAAAGGCTTGACGAAAGGCACAAAAAAACCATACAAAAACAAAAAAACTCTCACTGCTAAAAGCAGCCCATTGCTATGCTACCGCAGGGAAGCGACAAAGCCAGAGACCCAGATGGTCTTCACTGACCAGAAATTCTCTTTGTTTCTGTACGGATTATTTTTACAGAAGGATTCTACGGGATAAAAAGGGAAAATTTGCAAAACTGAAGCTACTGAGAACAGAAGGTATTAAAACCTGTCCACTTGAGAAGTCCGTTAGTTCCTAAGTGTTCTGCACTTCAACTAATTCGTCTCACTACAACAGACTGGAGTCAGCTGACCATAAGCCTACTTGAGCTCATGTGTTTCAGAAGTTATTAGCCAGACCTTTATAGCATCAATAAATGATCACTCCTTTTTTTTTTTTTAATTACAAAAAAAAAAATCCTTACACTCATAGATCTCAGAGCACTCTGCCGAGGAGATGTCATTACAGCAGAGTTAAAAGACAAAAGAACAGAACAATGTGTTTGATTTTAAATACATTCAATAGCTACTCAGTGAGAACTAACGACGGCAGAACTATTAGTTAAAGCATGGCTTTATTCCTCCAGCCATCTCTCAAAGGTGTCTAGGAATTTGGTAGATAATTAAAAAATGTGAATCTCTTGAAGAGATTTAATGAAAATAATAAAACATAATTCAAAGAAATTCAGGGGCAGGTCTTCAACCAACACACAAAAAATCAGTATGACTAACTGTGAACTCGAAACCCTTTGACTCTTTGCTTGACTTCATTACAAGTTTATCTGCTTGTCAAAATAACCACTGTTCAGTTCATTCATTTCTCCTAGTGGGATGATGAGAGATCTCATCATAAAGGCTGTCCTCTTCAGAGGAATAGAATGAACAGCTCAGCAACTGCATATCAACTACCTGGAAACATCCCCAATATGCCACCTAGCATATGCCACCTGGCCATTAATGAGGCCATAATCCACTGCCCGATGTGAGGCACTTCCATTGCCATGAGTGACACACCAACGACAGCAGCCCACACCTGAGACTGCAGTGGGCTGAAATACTCGAGACAGCCATTTCTATCTCCTAGTCAGCATTTTGTCAGCAGAACTTCCTGAGATGAGGAGGAAATCAGTGCATGCCTTTTCACATCTCACTTGCTAGGAGTCAAGTGTCCAATTCCTAAAGATCCAAGAGAGCAACACTTTCACAGCAAAAATTGTTCAGTATTTCACACAAGTCACGTTTTCTTCTTCCTATATATCCCAACATGCAAAATCTTAACTTTCTGCAATTGCAGAAACAGAAAGGCACATACATTTCTGGACTAGGTGGGAGGGAGGGAGGGTTGAGCGGATTTTAGCATCCCTTATTAGCAAAAAACATTCTTGTGTACAAACAGGACCTTTAGCAAAGAACTGTGAAGAAAATAGGTTTCTGTTACATCAGCGTCAGTGGAACAGTTGGACACCTTAAATAAGGTTTAAATCACTTTCAGGAACTGGTCACTTAAAGGACATACAAGCTGTGCAAAGCTATACCCAATTTTATATCTGCCAGTGGATCCCTCCACAAAGATCATCGGATCTTCACAGCATTTCTTCCTGCAGCAATTATTGATTCCATTAAAGTCAAAGTTTCTCATTTACTTTACATTCATTTCCTGAGCCTAGCCATGAATAACCCAAATATGACACATAATTCTCAGGGCACTGTTAAGCAAAGTAAACAATTTTTTAAAATCATAGACTATATAGACACAAGTGAGTTGGGCAAGGGCAAGTAAAGCAGTGTTTTGTGAGTTAGTATTTGGTCTGTCTTATTTAACAGCTTCCCTAATGAGATAGAAATGAGAGCAACAGCTTACTAGTTATATGTGTTCATTGTAATACATTTGGAATTTACGGCAAACACTAGAAATAATAGGAGACATACAAGGGTCAGAAGTGTCAGCAAAAAGCAAAATGAGAATTCGTTTGGAAAAGGGTTCTTGGAAACTGATACACCTGAGGAACAGAATAAGATAAAGTTATTACATAACAAGAAAGGAACCTGCACCTACTGCTTGCAGACAAGAAAGATTTGTTTAAAGACATGACTGTCAACAGCAGCCTTGGCTGTGGTAATCATAGAATCTCAGAGTTTAAGACCCTAAGGGGTGCAAGGAAGATAAGTAATAAAATAAAGATCCTGGACTTTAGAAAAGCAGATTTCAACTTGCTCAGGGAACTGTTAGGAAGGATCCCTTGGGAGTCTGCCTTAGAGGGCAAAGCAGCTCAGGAGTGCTGGGAGACTTTCAGAGACAGCCTTCTCAAAGCACAAGAGCAGTCCAGCCCCCTAAGGAGGAAAAGGTGCTAACCAGGCATAAAACCAGCCTGGTTAAACAGTGAGCAATGGAGAGAGCTCAAACGCAAAAAAGAAACTGAGAGATGGAAAAGGAGACAGGCTCACAAAGAGGCAAAGAGAAATATTGCTTGGGCCAGTTAGGAAGGCAAAAGCCCAGCTGGAGCTCAAACTGGCATGAGACATCAAGAATAACAAGGTAAGTTTCTACAGGGAAGTCAGTAGCAAGCAGAAGTATAAGGAAGATGCAGGTCCTGCTGCTGCATGGGGCTGGCAAGTTAGCTACAAATGACACAAAAAAGGCTGAGTATCCAAGGCTTTTTTTTTTTTTTCCTTCAGTCTTCACAGGTAAAGCCAGCCCCCAAGTCTCTATTTCAAGTAGCAACAACAAAGGAATGGTGAACCACTGATAGAAGACGAGGGTTGAGTTAGGGACCATCCATACAAGTTGGACATATGGGAGCTGATGAGACGCATCAGAGGTTGCTGAGAGAGTTAGCTGACATTGCTGAGGATCATGGAGATCAGGTCAAGTGAGGAAGAGGACAAATACTATATCTACCTACAAAAAGGCAAATAGGGAAGAACTGGGAAACTACCGACCAGTCTGTCTGAGTTCAGCCCCTCAGAAAATTATGGAACAAGTCCTCATGAAAGCTATTTCCAGGCACAGAAGGTGATTGGGGAAAACCAACATAGACTGACCAAGGGTAAATCATGCTCAGCCAACCTGATTGCCTTCTATGATGAAACAGCTTGTGTAGTGGACGAGGAGAATGCTGTAAATGTCACTTGCCTTGATTTTAGCAATGTGTTTGACACAGTCTTCCAGAACACCCTTCCTGGTAAGATATGAAGCTGCTAAAATATGAACTGGACAGATGCACCACAAAACTGGCTACGTTGGCAGAAAACTGGCTGCGCTGAGGAATTCAAGGGTGCTGGCTCAAAGTTGAACTGACAGCTGGTTGCAAGTGGAGTTCTTCAGCGGCCAGTGCTGGGTCTGATACTATTCAGTGTCTCAATAAATGATCTGAATGACAAGGCTGAATGCACCCTCACCAAGTTTGCAGATGACATCAAACTGGGAAGAGAGGAAGATATGCCAAAAGGAAACCACCATTCACAGAGACCTCAAAAGGCTAGAAGACTACGCCAAGAAGAACTGCATGAGGTTTAAGAAAAATAAACATGAAGTCCTTCACCTGGGATAGAATAATCCCAAGCAGCAGTACAGGCTAGGGTCTGACTGGATAGGATGCAGCCCTGCCAAAAGGGACCTGAGAGATCCAGGAGATAGCAAGTTGAACATGAAATAGCAATGAAGGCAAATCATGCCCTGGGCTGCATCAGCAATAATATAGGCTGCAGATCAAGGGATGTGATTTTTTCAGTGCTACTTGGTTCTTGTTAGACTACAGCTAGAAAAGTGCCCAGTTTTGGCCCCTCAATTTCAAAAAACTACCTTGAAAAGCTGGAGACAGTCCAGCGGAGGGCCACCAAGACGACTGGAGGATTGGAGAACTTGACATATGAGGAAAGGTTGAAAAAACTGTTTTGTTCAGCCGAGAGAAGAGAAAACTTGGCAGGGGAAGGGCACGGGGAGGGAACTAATCACAGTCTTCCAACATCTAAAAGGGAGTTATAGAGAAAAAGAAGATACTCTCCCCACAAGGATGCGTGGTGACACAACCAAGAGGCAATGAGCACCAGTTGCTTCAGGGAAAATTCTATCTGGATGCAAGGGGAAAAAAAAAAAACTTCACCATGAAAGCAATTAACTATTGGAATACGTTCCCCAGAGAAGTGCTGTAATCTTCCTTGTCGGAAATTTCCAAGATTTGGTTTGACAGAGCCCTGGATAACCTAATCTAAGGCCCTGATTTCAACAAACATAGGACAAGATGATATCCAGAAGTCCCCTCTAACCTAGACTTTTCCCTGATTCTAAAGAAGTCACAGTGAAAAACATGGTATTTTGCTGCAAATTGTAAGCCTGCAATCAGAAGGAACAGCAGTGATTTTTCACCTGTTTATGCAGAGCAACAAATCACAAAATCAACACATAGTAATTCTTTTCCATTTGCCTTAAAAGGATTACTTCCGAATCTCTTGGAGAGCAGAAAGCTTTTGGCAAACTACAGATGGCTTAGAAAAAAAAATGGAGGTGGGGAAGACTGACCTGATGTGGGAGGAAAACTAAAATAGTTAACCTTGTACAGCCTGGTTACAACTCAAATGAGACACAATTACTTCATTGACAGATCTGAATGTGGAGATGGAGGTATAAGTTAATTATTTTAGTTTAAAAGTGTGCACAGCATCTGGGGGTAATAGAGAAAAATTAAGAAAGGTGATCTCTAGGTTGAATATTTGAAATAGCTTCCTGACAGCAAGATCTCATGAAAGAAACGGAATGAACATCACTTACAGAATGCAAAATTAGGCAACATATACCATTAAAAAATGCAATAAAAGGGACTATCTCACATTGTGAGTAATTTAAGACAACTGATTGCATGCTCCAGATCTCTCCCTCTCTGTAATA
The DNA here is from genome assembly GCF_040807025.1 of Struthio camelus. NCBI lineage: Eukaryota > Metazoa > Chordata > Aves > Struthioniformes > Struthionidae > Struthio > Struthio camelus. Next base: position 103,602,013 of record NC_090943.1, read on the forward strand.
TCTGTCATTCCTTTGGCAGTTGGCAAAGCCAGGAAAAAATAAAAAGACAAACTTGGGGAATAAATGTAGATGCAGATTTTAATGAAGTCTTTGACCTTCCATAAACTAGTGATCTTTAAGTAACTTTTGTTACATTATTTACTGGCATGTACAGTCAACAGTGAAGTATCCAGCATTCCTGATAGTGCAGGGTAAGTCAGATGAAGCAAAAGTGTCTCATTAAATATTGTGTAAACTAAGCTTAAGGCAATACGCATTTGGCACGTAATGAAAAAAAAAAAAAAGGCAGTGAAATGGACAGTTAAAAACCAGAGTTCCTCAATCTATCATCGACCTGAGCTGGTCAAATTACAGAAAAGCACTGAAGAAGCACAGCTATTCAAGTGCAGAACTTCAGGCCTAAGCTAGTGTATGCAAAACTTAACTTGCATGTCTGTGCATTCATGGCAGGCCTAACCTACAATCCAAACAATCTGCCTACAGATAACAGAGATGACTCTATTACAATTCAACATTTCAGTAGTTTCCTGCAGCTATACACATGCTTCCCAGCTAGAACAGATGTGTGACTTAACTACAATATTCTGCGGACAGTATGGGCTGTAAAGAATACAACCAAAGTGAAGTATAGAAAGAATAAAATTTTTGCTTTTAATAGAACGTGAGGCCTAACAGAACATCCACAAGAAGAAAAATTACACAATTTTTCTAAGGAACAACGAATGCAATAAAATATATTCTTAACTTTAAGTTAAAACCTAAGGGAGTTGAGATATGGAATTAAAAACCTACCATAAAATGGAGAGCAAAATGAAAATTAAAAGATGAAAGATGTTAGGAGACAAATTTAGTTATGTGTGCCCCAGGTCACTTGCACTGCACCCATCTTGAATGTCTACTGTTCAGTGTGAAGCTTACTTCTTTGGGTACTGCTTTAAATCCCTGTTCTTATTGATAGCTTATAAGAAGATCAAGAAAGCGAAGGCGTGGTAGCTTCACATTTCCAAGAATGGAAAAAAAAAAAGATATAGTCACATTTAAAACACTACCCTGTCTTTGTCTCAGAAGAATAGCGTGGGCATAGAAATAGAACATCCCCACAACAAGAGGAATGAACCTACCTTCAGCTTGCAGGTTTACAGTCATTTAAGGTTTTTTTTTTTTTAATGTCCTTCTAGCCACTGTATGGACTGTAGAAGAATTAATAATAGGCAACATACACAAGCTTAAAGTGCAGTATCTGTCAACAGTTATAGAAGGATGTCACTACCGTTTCAGATATTACTAATAACTCCTAGAAAATGCTCTCTTTTACAGCACCCTGAGCATCTGAGGCACTGATCTAAAAATATCATTCGTTCTATTACTCACTTTGATCCTAATTTTGTAGGTTTCAAAAGGCTGCTGATAAGTAAAATACAATCATAAGAAGAACTAAAGTCAGGAAGTTAATACAATTTCTTTCCAGGTGGGATATAACAAAAGTAGTAAGCGTTTTCTTTGTTGTAAATTCAGCTTTAGAATTTCAGAAAAAAATTCAAGCAGTCATACATAGGCCTTGAGACTATCATCAATCCACTCCTGGAACTACTGCTGTAAATTCAGTGGGCATCTTAAAAGAGCTTTGAAAGTAGCCAGCATATCCCATGCATTCTAATACTATCTAGCATTTCCTCAACAGAAAACAAAAAGGAATCAGTTCAGAAGATCAGCTTCTTTGCCAGTAAATAGTATTAACATAGCAATTTTAACTCAGACCATTTATAAACTCAGCTACAGAAACAGAAAACAGATATTTCTGAGGAGAGAACAGTATTTCATTCGTATATACAGTCATTTATTACCCTTCCTTATTCCACTCTAAATACCAAACAACTATTATTTTTCAGCTTTGTGCTAACTTAGCAAACACTGTCTCCCCTCAACTAAGAGGTTTAATTTATTTACGTAAAAGGTAATGCTCATGGCACTTTGTGAACACAGGCAGCAAAGCACATGCATGCAGCTACACCTTCTCCTGTCAAGTCCCATGCTGTTAGTGTGAGACTGTTCATTGCCCACTGCTCTCCCACTGCAGCGCTCAGCTCTCATGCAGTCCCATGTGTGACAGCACAGCTCCTCTCTGCCTTCCAGCTACATTAGGCAGGCAGTGTCCCTCTGAGGACAAGGGAGAGGTCCACCCAGGCTAGGGTTGTGGTTGGAATTGCCTCTCATTGCAGGATCCACACTGACATTACACATTACATCTACTGTAATACCTCTCTTCTGCCACATGTGAGCCTGTAGTTGTGTCTGGCATGGGTCCTCACCTGTATGCATGCCCACCATATTACCTTAAACACTGTACACCAACCCTCTTCACAAACACCTGACGCAACACAATGTGGCATGCACCAGTATTCAGGAAAATCAAGAGGAGCGTGCATTGTCTGATGGGCTCTCCTCAGTAATTTTGCAAAACTGTGTACATAATACTATAACAAAAACCATAAAATATAAAAATATAAAAATACAGATTACAGCTGAAAGGTCAATCAATAGCGAGTTACTCTGACACTACAAGACACTCGAATGGAATTCTTGACTAAACTTGAGATAAAAATGCAACAGTCAATGACAGAAATGAAAACTCCTACCATTACTATCCATTCCCATAAAAAAAAAAATAGAAAAAGAAAAAAGAAAAAAGAAAATAGAAAAAAGACTGTTTCAGTATACCAGCTGTCAACATCACTCCTAATCTTCTTGTTTTTATTATGCAGTCAGAAGACTGGATTCCTACATGCCCATCAGCAGTCCAGGCAAAAAGGTGCAAGAACCTACCATCACCAAAGATGTGAGTCATGAGCTTTGTGAGCACTTGCTTCAGATTGAACTCCACCAGCCTCACTGCCTCCATGGTGTGAGATTCTTGCTTGTGCGCGGTGCGGTGACCTTGCTCAAACAACTGGAAATCTTCACCATCTTTTACATTGCAGAACAACTAGAACAGAAACACAAGAATACCATTGTTTTGTATTCATGGTTCAAAATGAAAACAGCAAAGATCTCAAATGGAGTTTTATTGATGTAAGTAGGACTCCCAGCTGCTAAGTCTGCAGCACAAAATACAAACGTAAAGAGGGATTTTACACAAATTCTGTTCACTAAACGGAGATGAATCATTGAAAGAACAGGAATATTCAGTCAATGAGATTAATTTCTGTACCATAACTTCAATAATAATGATTAGCTAGAGAGAACTATTAATTTATAGAGGAAACAAATGTCTCTGGGGTAAATGTTTTTTTTTAAATTCTGTTACTCTGAAAGTTATCATGCAGAACAAAGTACACTGTATAGAATATCTAAACTATATCCTAAAAACTATAACATACAATGGCATTTATCACTGCTTCAACATTTTTTAATATTTAGTATTTCCTAAAGGAAATAAAAATTAACAAACTGTGTGGAGGGTTTTTTTGTATCCGCAATCAAATTAATTTTAATATAGAACTTGGTCCCATAGAATGGAACTTTAAACTGCCTGCATTTGATTCATCTTCAACACAGTTTATTCCTGTAAGGGCTACCATTTTTCCGAGCTTCTTTAGACACATCACCTTTCTGCATACAGAAATTTTGCTTGCATGGAACTTAAGAGTGTGGGGTCTTGGTCTGGTGTTTTCAGATTAATTACAAAGCACATGGTCACTGCGCTTGGGATGTGATAAACTTGCTGTGTGTGTAGAGGCTGCTCTCCATCACGTCTGAGCAAGTAAAAGTTGTCCGATTTCCTGTACATCCACATATATTTCTGTCCACGAAAACCCAAGCAGACATGTACCAGCAATTCTAATTCCTCTCAAAGAGGTAAATAAAGCACTCCTGCTAAGTTACGTCATTACAGGTTCTGTCTTGGGGAGACAGAGACAGTTTTATAGCGTGAAGAGGACATGTGTTGGAAATTCTTACAACTATATACTAAACAACTCTATTAATTTTGGAGGGCAGGGGGAGTTAATTGTGAAACCGCTTCTACTGACCTTCCCTACCCGTCCTCCTCCACCTTTCAACAGTCAACCAATCGCAGATACAAGAAAAAAAACTGTTTTCAGATCTTCTTCACAGGAACTCTCCTAACAGAACTAGCTCTTATTCAAGAGATGCCATGAACAGTGCATATCCTCAATTCCTGGGGGCACACAGAATTTTGTTGTTTCAATTGCAGTTGGACTTGGACTTCTTTAGAGCACAAAACGCTTTTAAAAATTCAAATGAATCTACCAGTGCTGTTCACCATTAATTTAGACTAAGTTTTACCATGTTTCTCACAGATACAATGCTACGTAGAAGGAGCTTGAGTTTACATAGCAGGCAAACTAGCAGCCAAATGGATAGAGGGAATTAAAAAAAAAAAAAATCTAACTTTGACACTAGTCAGAAGGGGACTTGGCTGGCAGACTGAGAAAACACACCCCAAGTTAATCTCCTTAGTGCACTGCAGAAAAATACAAAACAAAAAGCAAAAACATAGTGAATAAAATGATTATTCATCAGTCTAACACCGTTACTGATCAAAAGACAGCAGCTTGACGAAAGCAGGCATTACACTTTCAAACAACAGATTCTTTATTCACGTGCTCACCTGAAGGATTAAAAACCCTTCTTCTTATTGGCATCTTCTGCACTGCTTGGGAGAGACATATGATACCCACCCTACTAACTAATTTACTGTCAGCAGGGCAGATCAGTCATCTAACATTTGGTGTTGAAAGCCGGGGGCATTCACAAAAGCCAGCTTTAGCCTAGCGAGGCTAATCTCCTTAGACTCCCTCAGGAGGCAGAAATAAGCTCCCTTACACAGCAATTTGGAGTGACTAAACTAGGCTCCCGCTCTGAAATGCCCTCTACAGGTACCTATTTTATTTCTATCGACTGAAGAGACTACCCTCAGGAAACCAAAAACACCCTCCTGCCCACTGAGATTTTTCCCCCTCTTGGACTACAATACACTGTGTTTATAAATCAGAACATGTATTTTTCCCCATTTACCAATGTTTTAGGACATAAAACTCCTTTCTTCCTTTCCTACTTTATTCCCCCTCTCCCCCCAAGCTTAAAACAGGTTCCTCACAACACTGTAAGGAGCAGATTGTCTGGCCAGTGTCCTTATACAGCATTTGTATAACCACCTAAGAGCACTTTTCTTTACCGTTGTACTATTCCTGAAATGTTGCTCTTGCACTTCCTTTCTGAAGCAAAAATCTATTTCAGTAAGTTATGTCAGACGTGGCAATAAAATACATAAGAGAACCCATAAAGTAGATACATGCAGTCGTACACTAGCCCTCTAATCTGCCAGCGTGTTTCTCCTTCCAAAGGAGCCATATGCCCCGGCTCCTCCTTGGTGCTGGGCCAAGCGCTTGGGCAGCTGTGCAGCGAGCCGCCCGGGGAAACGGAGCTGGGTATGAAGTAACCCAGGAGAAAGGGAGAAAGAGAGAGAAGCTAAAACAGTTATGCTCCCTTCAGGGATCAATTCTCTGCACGCTGCCGGCACCAAGAGAGGGGCTGGCGTGCGGGACGGGGCAGGGCCACGGCCCCTTCTGCTGGCCCAAGCGTCCATCTGCGCCAGGTCACACGGCTTGGGAAAGCACAGCCTTCGGGGGGTTACGGACAGACAGGAAACGGCAATGAAACAGCCACCCTTCAGTCAGGCACAAAGTAACGCTCGTTTTGGCACTCTTGGTCGTTCTCTCAGCTCCAATACAACTGTGGGCACAGTTACAGCGAGGGAAAAAAGGGCCTTACGGTTGTATTGCTTCTTCTCTTTTTTTCCATTCACAAATACTACTATGTCAGTAGAAGCAGTTTTTAAACTGACATACCAGTTTCGTCAGGGTGATGATCGAGCTGTGCTAAGTAGATGGCTTGAGTTAGAAACACTATAACCCTTCTATACACCTAAAGCCAGAAAAGCCAAAGTTTGAATAAAATAAAGAACGATCTGCATATTGCCTCATCATGCAGAAGTAAAAAAAAAAAAACAAAAAAAATTAATTCCCAGGATTTATCAGCATATCTGACTGATGCTACATTACAAAGGAGAAGGGAATCAAAGTGACCTTACCATCTGGCATGAAATTTACCAGTCACATAGGACAGCTCCTAATAAGAATTAAATCAAATTTGGTATAGTAGCCAGAAGATACCGATTTTTAATTAGACAAATAAATACTCCCTTAAAAGCACTTCACTATATTTCTCTGCCTGGCATGGATCGCAGAAGTCACATATGTGATTTCAGCGAATATCTTAACATCTTTAAAATCATTTGATGGATGACTTTTTTTTTATTATTTTTTTAAGCTCACATCACTTCATTATCCATACACTTAGGATTCAGATCAAGTTTAAGTTTCTCTTTACAGGATGCTGACATTTGTGTTAGGTTTCAGATCTGAAAGATATAAGAATATAAGAACTTGTCTTTCAACAATGCGGTTGTGTATTATTCCTGTCAGTCACGCATACTCCAGTATTAAAATAATGACTACATAATGCTCACGTACTCATCTTCATAAAACAAACCAGTACTTAAAACTAGCTCTACAAGAGGATCGGCACGTGCCAATACGCAACATTGCCATACCCAATACATTTTGACTCATGAGCCTTGACAGATATCCCTATAAATAAACACAAGCCTTGACAAGATATCCCTATAAATAAACAAACAGCTGCACTCTAAATCCACTTACAAATAGTAAAACCACTTCCACAACATTTTAAATGTCCTGTAACACTTAACTGATGGATTAGTAATGATGTTTATTTGAAGATGGCTCACAGAAGGAAAAATTACTGCCAGTCCCAAACAGCCTTCAACACACTGAAACTTGTAAACCTGCACCCCAATCCAGGCAGTTTCACATGCCAAAGAGATATACAGGCCATCGTCTGATTTACAGAACGCTCCTTACTGTGCATCAATAAGCTTTTGTTTTAGGAGAAAATGGCAAAAATGACTTAAGATGACCACTTGCATGGTGGTCATCTTAATTTCTGGATCTTTCAGTTTTCAGACCTCCCATTTCAGCAAAAAAAGGTTATTTCTGTTTTGGATGTCTGAGCTTTTTTGGTTTTTTGCTTTTTTTCCTAACCTAACAAAGTGTTTCTGCAAAAATTAAATCATCACCTTATTTTAAGGGAAGATCATTTAGATGTCTTGGGACAGCAAAGTAAAAGTAACACTGGTACACAGATTCTGTTATAACGAGATACATATGACGAGTCTCAGATTTCTGTTCCTGTGGGAAAAGGAATTCCTTTATTTTTAAGCACCCTAGACTTCCTAAATACACTGATAGACATATTTTGCTCTTTCTTTTTCCGCCTAATGCAAACATTGAGTTGAACAGATTTAACTGATTTATTCTGAGATGCAAAGTTACATTTTTTTAGTTGAACAAAAAACAGAATAAAACAAAGTTGAACGTTTACTTTATATAAAGGCTTTGTAATAAAAGTCACACTAGTAGCTTCCAAACTTTTTGAACCATGGACCACTGTGAAAATCTCACAGACCATCTGATCCCCTTTGCTGTGAAATCTTCAACTACAGAAAACGCAAGTACAACGTGGCTCCTTGGAGGAGTGAAGCTCCACTTATCAGGGCATCATTTACACACCACAACCGGGAAAAAACGCTGAACTTGGCAAACCCAAGTTTACAAGTTGGGCAGCCCACAGCATGAGGAAAGGCAGTTCCACCTGAACCAGTCATGCCTTTTATCTGGACCACTTAGACCAATTTCAGCCTCAGAAATAAACTCATGCTAGAACTTGAAGAATATTCTAGCAAAGTAGTGCTACTCTTTTTCTTAATACGGGGATCTAGTTTAGATATCCAGTTCTTGTAAGTCATGAGGAGGAGGATCAGCTCTCAGGTTGTTTGAGATCAGTGCTGTACTCGCAACTAACATCTCAAACTCCATCCTGAAGGCAGCAGCACCTGAAGCTGGCATAACAGACATCAGTGTGATGCCCAGCTTGATGAGGAACTGAACACTTCTGCACCACTTGTCGTATCTGGACGTGTGTGAGGCATGGGTCCAGCAACTGTTGGCATGCAGTTGTCTCATCAAGCAACAGCACAAGCATGGATCCACTGTAAGGAGACATTTGGGAGATGTCGATCCTAAAGTAAAATTAGTTTCACCATTTCCACCCACAGTAGAAAGCTGACTATATCCCACTTGGCTACTATTACCTCAAAGCAGCCAGGAAGTCCCAAATTCCCCCTAACCCACAGATGTTATGACATGATAGGACAAAAATGCTCTCAATCAAAGGGGCTGATGCCCCAGGCCATGACTCGCCATGTCAGTCTCATCCAGCTAGACCTTCACTGACTCATTCTCCCGCAACTCTTAATGCCAGGCCTGAGGCACTGAACAGCACAATCCAAATCAAAAGAAATACAAAGAAAGAGGTGTTTACACAGGCTGATTTCAGTGCCTTGTATCACCCGCCTCGAGGAGCCTCTCTCTATCCACAGGTTGTAGAGGGGTAAGAACAGTAGCTTCCCTAAGCCAGTTAAGCCTTTATAAATACTTGTTTGTTGGTGTCCAGCTAAACATTGCTGTTACAACCCTCAGTTACAGTACAAGATAATATGTTTTTAATATATTAGCATTCTAGCACAGACTGTAAATCCTCCACACTACACAACATGCTGATTCCTGGAACACTACAAATTTACTCAAATTCCTTCACATGTGGGGGCAAAAGAGGGGCAAAAGGAACAGCAGGTCAATCAGATGTTCACGTTTACCTCAAAGCATAACAACAGGCAAATAACTGAGTAAAATAAAAGGTAATATATGTAAAACAGATAAAAAGGAATATATTTTTTAAAGACATATAAAAAATATGGCCAAGATGCACAAGTATGAAAAGACCAGAAAAGGAGTAGAAAGTTATACGAGTAAGAAAAACACCTACACTACCTAGGACAAGAGTCTTTACTCTTCTAGACATAAATGCTATAAAACTATACTACGGAAACAGTTTTCTTCCCAATGATACAGAACTGAAAAATTAGAAGCAATACATGGATGCCAGTTATCCTTGTTTCACAGGGGCAGTTCTCATTTTTAACTGAAAGATTTACGTTTTTCCATTGTGTCCAAGCAAAAAAATTGCCATTTCATCCAAAAACATTTCAATGGAGATTAAGAATGTAGCCTTACTACTTCTTCTTAGCGTCTCTACTTATAGCTTTTAGACGTTAGCTTCAGCGTGCCTGACCAAAGTCTCATTTCTTCATCCGAACAATCTGGTATTGGCCTCTATTAGAAGAAGGTTACTGAATTAGAGGAGTAATTTCTATGCTTTCATATCTATTCCCCTTAAAATTTATGTCTAATTCAATATAGACTATACAATACCTTATGAAGTCTCCTTCCAATGTGTAAACAACTTTTGCTGTCAACTGAAAAATGTTATGAGATCACCATTGGGTTTATATTGGCTCCCTCTGGTGGCTAAAATGCACAAAGTGTAAATTAGTTTTTGGTTCGGGGGTTTAGTTTTGTTTTGTTTTTTACTTTAGTAAATGAGAAATTGCACCTAAAGACCATTACAGAGCAGAGAAATCATTTCTTTTACACATCATCCAGTAAAGTTTGCCAGCTCAAATCTGACTTTAGCTGTAACAATACTGCCAATCCAAAGGATAAAAAAAAAAAAAAGTCTTGCACAATAGAAAGAAAAATCAATCTACTTAAGGAAAAAAAGCACGTTAGTATGCTGGAGGAGGAGATTACAAAAATCGTACCACTTGGGGGTAATTTTTAAGAAGAATAATTTATTTTATGCCCAGAATTTTGAAGCAGATTTGGAAAACTACATTTCGCACTTGTTCTATTAGTTCCTAACTCCTATATCTTATTTTCATGTAATAATTTTGGAAAATTTTTCTAAAACTATATTTGAATAGATTTTCAAATGTTCTGTGATATCAGTCCAAGATCATTCAAAGAAAAGTTTAAGGGAGATGTCAAAATGAATTATTCTTACTTTTAGCAATGAACTGGTTTGGAAAACGAGAGTTTCTTTAGTATTTGAATATTTGAACTTAACTCAAATAAAGCTGAAAAAAATATCAGGTACCTGCCCATCTTGGAATCACAGACGACTTTTCTCTTGCAAAATTAATCAAACATAATGAAAAATAGTCCTAGCCAAAGAAGCAAATAGCTCACCAGAACCTCACAGAGTAAAACACAGTAAAACTGTCAAACTTCTTCCTATGATGTCTTCTTCCAGCTCATACTTCCAACATACTGATATAACTTTGATACTAGTAAGAGTTATGTCACAGTTCCCAGTCAAAAGGTAGAAATTCTTACCCAGCCTTGATTACGGAATTTAGTGTTTGTAAAGAAGAGACGCTCTTCCACATCTTTCTCAACCTGTCTGAAATTCCCACTGAGGCTGAACTATCTTTTTTCCCCACTTCCAAACTGAGATTTCAAATTCAAATAAATTCAAGTTCCTATAAAACCATCATGGGATTGGGTTTTTTTTTTCTTTTTTTCCATTTGATTTGATCGCTTTCATTGGAAAAGAATAAAATTATAGATGTTGATGTAATATATTTACATTTAACAATTATAAACGTGGAAGTCAAAAGAACAAAGTAAAGCAAAGAACAGACTACAGCATATAAAATTACCCTCTTGGATATAAAATGAAATCTACCTAGCACTGTGTTGAAAAGCTTACAACTAAGAGTTAACAGTTTTTCCTTTAGTTTCATAGCTTATCCTTGGTATTGCGCACATTTCTTCATGGCCACAGCTTGCAATGTCATCATGAATGAAAAGTCTGCAGTGAAGTTAACAGGCCTTGACACATTTCTGTTCCGTGGGTTATAACTTAAACATGAGTATAAATAAATGAATATAAAAATATTTCTCTCGTAGAGCATTACCTCTATTTAAACTTTTTTCAGCTCAGACAGTTCCTTCCAGTATTATTTACATTTGAGAGTTATTTTGAACAAGCAGTCAGAATACAAAACACAGAAACGGTCTCCAGCAAAACTGGAGACTACACATTCAATGTTTTCAAAAGGCTCTTGTATGATGCTTACGAAGTTTTGCATATGGAAGACTTTATCAATATTAAATCCGCAACTGAAGCAAAAGAGGGAAGCTTTAGATCATGCTCCCACCTAGAACTTATATATGCTCCCCAGCAAGCAAAACTTCACACACTGTGCACTGTGCCACCATCCTTTGTTCATCAGTACAGGGATTTTTCAGAGAGACAAGACAGTACGCATTCACCACGTGATTTAGCGCATAGCTAAATTGAAATTCATCAGATATTGACATTCTCCAATAACACCTCTTGAAAAAAAAAAGGGAAAGAGAAAAAGAAACAAACAACCTATAACACAATGAATCAGATCATTGTACACTGTATATCAGCGTATTTCTAGTTGGTAGGTATCAGCAAAGTTTTCTATAGGATTCTTTCCATTTATTACAATCTTCTTATTATGCTTCCCTTTTTTACATTTGTATAGAGGAGAGAAATATTCTGACAATGGGGGCAAAATTTTTAAGGGACATATTCTTTAACAATAATTTCAATAATTAGATCAATCCCTCTCAGGTTCTCAGAATTTCCATCCTGTAGTAGGGTACCTATTCCAATTTTGTGGCAGATATGGTGCCTTCTTTATATCCAGTGCCTGAATCCCTGCTCAGATGAAAAATTTGGCATGAACTTAGAATGTTAAAAAATGGCATTTTTGTAATGCAGTATTATACACTTTATTCTTGCCTATTATAATCAGATTATAGCTAGATTATGAAACAGTTTATAATTGTGAACAGGCATCTGGTACAGGTAACAAATACGATACGATAAATCTGCAAGATTTTCATTTCTTCGTTACCAAAGAAGTGGTTGCAAGCATCATTTGATACCATATAGTTTGCAGGACATCTTCACAGGCAGACAAGTTTTCAAACACTAAGTTTTCCCCACTTCTCCCTCCAGCATCCAAAGCCATCATCAGGCTTCCCTGCCAAACTCCTGTCACCCACTTGCAACCACATTAAGAATGGTCTACACCAAAGTATTATTAGTATAGGTTAGTTTTAGTTACATAAATGTGAATTTGGCAGTATTGCTACAAACATGCACAAATTATACAAATCAATTACTACTTGGAAAACAATCTGGCATGTATTTATAGCCAATCAATGATACAGCAGAATATTTAATGACACCCAAGCCTCTGCAGTGCACACAAGTTGTGCCAATGAAGTATATAAACTCAGGAGTCTTGGACATCTACCTAGAGCTCGTTAGCTGATGCGTCTGTTCTCAGCTGAGTTTACAGTGTATGTATTATGCAACCATAACTATCAACTGCAACAGATCTCGCCTTCAACACAGGTTGAGGATGAGATGAAGCATGGGACAAATCATTAAAAAAGAACTTTGGAGCTATTAAAAGAAGTAAGATGATGGAATAAAAGCTGCACTCTGCATCGTAGCTGCAACAACTCTCACTCATGAGTCCTTCAAGTGCTAACATGACAAAGTTTTATGGTAAGACTACCTCACTGGAAGGGACTTGTGACAGAATGAGAACTGAATTATGCACATCATTAGCTGAGCCAGCTGCTTCATTTCAAATACTGTTTTATTTTGCTAGCTTTCAAGACTACTGTCTTTTCATTTTTCCACATTTTCCTGGGAATGTTTTTAGGTTTTTCAAATTCAACATTTTTCACCTGTATTTTTCTCAAATTAAAAATATTCTTACATGACCACCCACTTGACCTTTATCAAATGTACTGCGTATCATCTGCGTGACTGTAACTTGTTTAAGTGCGTGCACTTTGCTCAGAGCAAATAAAAGATCGTGCAACTTACCCAGAATCTCTTTCATCCCAACTACAGAGAGTTCCTACCTCGTGACAGGAGAAGAGCCGAACTCCTTCCATCTGATGAAAGACTGGGTAGTGAGTGTTGTCAATTGTATCACGGCGATAAACATCTCCCACAGCCAGAAAGGCATCTAAGCCAGAGTGTATCAAGTCCCACTGATGAGCTGATGTGTGTGCTCTGAGCATGTGATCACGATTCAAATAATAGTTATCCTCTTTCTTTCTGCTGGCATGGTCTCGTGGGATCAGCAAGCTATCAAAATTCTGCTGTACTGTAACCACTGGAGAAAGACCATCATAGACAGAAAACAGCGGAGTTCCAAAGCGTCCCATATATTGCTTATAAAAGTGGTCCTTCACCTGCTCTTTGATCAGCCACAAAGGATGATGCTTTTTGTTGTGCAAGTTCTTCCCCACCTTGGAGAGAATCTTCTCTGTAACATTACTGTAGTCATCTCGAGGATAAGCTTTACCAAGCAGTTCCACAGTATTTGAGGACAGTGCGTTGGCAGCAAAATCAGAAGGTACGGACCTGGACGAAGAATGCCTTGAATGGGTGGGAGTTCCTCTTACCTTTATTTCCTGTGATAAGGCTGTTTTAGAATATTTAGCTATTCTCATGAATTTCCACAGCATTGCCATTGCAAACTCTCTCGGGATCTAGAGAAAGCAAGAGAAAAAGAAACTGAAAGTTACCATCTGCAATCTTGCTGGAGGAATTGCAAGCATCTCATGAATAAGTGAAATCCAAATATCTGTTTCATGAACAAGAAAGAGTCCCAGTTCTAAACCACATATTTTGACTGGGGGTGGGGGGAAGGGAAAGCTTGCAATAAAATTTCAGCTAAGTTATCTTGGTCAGTTACCAGTCTTCTGCAACAAAGCATTAGTATTAATGATGCTAGACCTAGTCTTAATCCCATTTCAGATACTGCAACTCTTTACAGCTTGGAAACATTTTCAAAGTAGTCTTTTCATTCAGTTAAAATATGAGGCAATAACAGAGTAGTATGCACAAGCAACTTGGAGATCTAACAACGCCCTTCCTCAGTCAGGGACTTGCTTATAATACAGTCCGAGGCATTAACAGATTGTTGTGCTTTTTTTTCTTCACCATTAGAAAAGCCTATGGAAGGAACTGCAGTAACCTCACTGCTTACTGCACAAACAGAATGCCTATGGCACACACTGTGCATCCATTGCTATCTCCCATTTAATGTAAAACAAAATCAGTCTAACCTTTCAAACAATTATGCTGCTACGTAAAAATAGATGGCCAAGCCACAAGGTACATATTTATATATAAACCAACATATCAAGTTCACATACGAGCTCTGCATGAGATTCTCCATCAAGATTCCACAAAGTAAAAACTAATGTTAACATCTCGGGTGAGCATGAAAGCCTTCTTCCACACCTTCCCAGAAGAGCTCTTATTTTCACTGCTTATCCCATTACGCAGTGGGAAGGTGAATTTTCAGGAAGATGAACGAAGGGGTAAGATTCTGCAGAATGTCTGAACTGAACAATTCATTTTCTGTAAAAAAGCCATCTTTACACATCAATCCCATTTAGAAACAGGTTCTTTTTGTGTTTCAAGCATCACAGCTGCATTACTTTGTAGTTTTGAAGAGGTAATTCTGAAAACAAGGAGGAGTTTTGAAGGTTATGAGGCCTTCAGTGACTCTAATTTTGTGAGCCCATTCTGAGAAGTAAAGCCACTTGAAAACTTACAGGAGGGCTTCAAAATGTTAACACAGGTTCCAGTAAAATAATTAAGCATCGCAGATTACTTAGGATGGAATGGGAAAACAGACGCAGTAAAAGTTAAGTGACTTGGGTATAGGGATCTGCTCCCAATGAATTGGTCTATATCTCTCTAAGAAATCCAGAAAAGAAAACCTCAAAAAATCCAGGGCCCCAAATTTCCTGAGTGAAAGAATTTCATGTGAACATATTCTTAAAGAAATGAGGAATGAAAGGAGATAAGCAATGAATAAACTACTATCTTCAAGAGATAACCTTCTACCTTTACCATTGGAAAACAGTATTTGGCTAGCTTTTCAAGCAAACATAACAGAAATGTGTTAAACATGAAGGAACAACAGGCTAAGATTATTTTTCATACTCTTGGGCTCCAAAAGTACATATGAGTGAGCCTAGGTGAACATAGCTCCCAAAAATCAGATCTGTAAAAGATAATAGGCGTGTTCATATTTGGTTTCCTTTCCTCTGCCTTACTCTTGAATATTCCCTAGGGATTTATTTTCTGAAGTAATTGTATCTCAGTAACTCAAAATAAAGACAAGTTAGGTAGTAGGAAATTGAATTTGGCAGAGTAAGATTACTAAATATTTGGTCTAAAAGAAAAAAGCTTTACAGAAAAAGAACGCCCGCCCCTTTTTCTGGCCCAAGATCGCAAGAAAAAGAACAGCTATAACTTTCATCTATTTTTGAAACTTTCAAGCTCAAGTTTTTTTTAGTTTGCAAAATTATTTCACAAAATTAGCTCTTGGCTATTTCAGTTAAGGTTTTTCCAAAAATGAATGCGCATATAGACATAACACAAAAGCCTCTGCCATAGACTAAACCGGAGACAGTCTTACATTTTGAAAAGAGAGGATCCGCTTTCACCAAACATACGTTCTCCTTCATAAGAAGTGAGTTCTCATTTTCAAACAGCTGCTTGAAATAACCAGTTCTAGTCAGATAATGAATTCAACTTCCCTTAAGTGAATACCACCATCTGCCCATACATTTATTTTTCTAAAAAATTCAATTGAAAACTTATACATAACCATAGTGCAAGAAAAATTCTCATGATTTCATCACAAGTCTCGTGATGCTCGCTGGTTTTCTAAACTCTATTCCTTTGAGAATCAGATGACATATTATATGAGAAGTTTGGCTTTCACATAAACAGTTCTTCTCGTCATTACAGTTCTATGGAAAAAAAAATAAAAACATGAACCACAAGTGTTGAAAAAAATAAGAGAGGCTTAAAAAAAAAGTCTCATGATTTTTAAGGCAGCTTCTTTTTAACATATATATCCTTAAGGGCTTCCCTGATGAATTTTCAACACCTGTAATGAGAAAAACTGCTATTGGGTCTCTGAGAGTACTGGAATGCTATTTTTTCAGACCATGTGATATATACTCTTCACAAACTTGAATGGAAAAAAATTGATGAAATTATACAAGCGTTCTCATCCTAACATGATGCTTTTTCTTTAAAGAGTTAAACTACCTTACTGCCTGCACAAATACCCAGTGCCTATTACTCTGATCTGATGACTGAGTACTGTAAATAACAGCAAACAAGCAATAACGGAACCACTGATATGATATCACATGAAGCTGCTAGAAGCATTGAAGTCCTTCACCAGCACTCTATTCTGCTCCTCTTTCCCACCACAGGAGCATGCATGCTAGTTCCAGGATCGATACAGTATTGGACTATTGGACTTGGTTCAACTCAACTGGTGATAAAGCTCATAGAGCCAAAAGAAAAAACAAAGACAGAGAAGGAAGGAAAAAACGTGTTTAGGCTCTCTGCACCATAGACTCAAAAACTCAAATCACAGAAATATTCACCAGCGTAGAAAGTAACACTGGAAAACAAATACAATTCTTTACCTTTCTGCTAAAAACATAGAGTTGGTGCTAAAGTTAAATGAGTTAATTATGCTCACTTGTAATCAATAGACAATTATTTCTAGTAGACTTCTAGCTAAAGGTTCGAAAAAGCACAGATTAATGTCTCATTTTCTTTTTTCATTTCCGTTATGCTTATCATTTGGCAGTAACACAGAACTAATTTCTGTGCACACCGACAAAACCTGATTTCCACAGCAAAGACTGTTAGTCAGCTAATAACCATAGCAAGATAAACAAAAGCAATCCCGTTGCTGAAAACAAATAAATAAATGGGAAATAAACATTGAACAACCATCACTGCCATCTATGATCCACAGATTGCAAAGTACTCCACGAGCATTACCCAGAGGTTACAATTTCTGGGCTCGACAGTGGTTGTGACGCACAGTTGAGAGCTGACACGGCTTTGGGGAAGCAGGCTGCCCTACTGGTGGCTCCCAGTGGCACTTCTTGAAGTGCTGCAGGAGGACACACACTAACCAAGCCCATGATCTCCTGTTACATAGCTCCTCACCTTGCCTCTACTACCTTCATGTTCCCGGGTGCCTGCTCTGCTCTTCTGTCTAGAGGTCATGGCTACGGGCCTGCCTCTGTATCTCATCCTTCATACTAAGATGCCAAAGACAGCTAATGGAACTAGTTTCTTTGATAATGAAACTAGTTTCTTTCGACATTGTATGTTATGTTTTGTCAAAGCATTTGAATGCATGCCTGCACATGGCTGTGAGCTTTTGACGAGCTTCAAAGAAGAGCAAAGGACTCGAGGTAGAACCTGTGCTAGCCAGGAATGAGGGTATCGGAGCAGCCGTGCGAGCATTGTGGATAGACCAGGCACCAACATGACTGCGCTTGGCCAAAGCAAGTCCTCTACCACATACCCTGTACCATTTTGGCAGCAGTATCAGTTGACTGACAAGTTGGCAAGGCTCCTTCATCCCTCACAGGAAAACAATCATCCCTGTACAGGAACAAAGTAGACTTTGCACAGCAGAAGTACACCACAGTCAGGAACCTAACAACAAGGAAACAGTGGAACAGCATACCACAACTGCAGTTTTGGAGTGAATCCAAAAACAGTTTGATGGGATAAGGGATCGTATTGCTGTACTGTCAAGGCATGTCTTTTCATGTCTAAACAAAGGTTTCCACGTCATAGTAAAGCAAGGATTAAGATAGCATTATCGCAGATGCAATGGTATTTGTCACAAGTCCTCTTTACTCCTCTGAGACAGTTTTAGAAGAGAATTAGAGTCAGTGAAGTTGCTCCTTATGCCCCCCTTTGAAAAAGGGGCATGGGGGGAAAGAGTGATAGATTAGCAATTCGCAATACAAAGAAATAGGCCTGTGCACCAGTATTGTTTTATTCACCCATCTCTCCTCATAGAAAAGAGGAAGATAGAGAACACTCCTGTTTGAGCAAACTAGACCTAACCAATGAACCAAAAGGGCTTGGTTTCAGGGCCATTTGCTAGGTATTTATATCTGTGAACAAAGAGCATCCTAAGCTCTCATTGACTGCTTTCTCTGTATACCCTGTGTTTTTTACTGCTGATGGATGCAGAAATGCAGATGGGCTGCTGCATACATAAACTGAAGTACAAGAAAGGTTTAAAACCAAAATTCTGTAAAGATAAGAGTCTGTCTCCTATCTAAAAATAGCTAATTAATGCAAGATTCTGAAGTGCCATGGAAAACGTTAGAAAAGTTGGGCTGCCACCATTTTGTGATGTGACAGCTTTTATCTACCGTATGTGTGGGGAGGGGAGTTCAACCAACATAGCATATGTTAAAACAAAAATTATAAACATATGCTAGCCTGCTAAAATTGAACATTTACCAGTCTGCTTAGCAATTTAGCTAAGCATTGAATTTTAGTTTTGAAAACCATATAGGTATACAGCAGCAAATATCATTGTATTACCATGACCACGTCTACATTACATGGGATATCACTGAATTTATTTCATATGCAATAACAACAACAAGCTCAAATGTTTTTCAAATTCATTTTAAAATGCAGGTATCCTGTTGCACATCAAAACAGGCTTTCACTCTTATTGAGTACATTGAATATTTATTATACACAAAGACCTCTGAAATAGCCTTACAGTCAATTTATAATTAATCCATCTTGGAATCTGACCTTCTAGATGCTGAAAATTCTCAGAGGTCACTGATGATAGCTAAACACATGATGGAACAAAATACTGCATACACTACTTAGTACCAGGCAGAAGGCAAGATAAGTGTGGCCTTAAACTATTTGGCTCTTAATTTTTTCCACATACATAAGAGTTCATCTACTTAATAATCCATTAGCAAGATGTAAGAAACATATAGGATAACTCAATGTTTTTTTCTCTTAACTGAAGCAAAAATGTGTCATAGGCTGGCCTGCTGTCTGCTCTCAAATAGAGATGCATTGATCACAATAATGTCTTTGGCAACATTTTGAGGCTTGCAGTATTGAAAGACAAAATAGAAAACGTCTCTGGGATAAGGCACGATCATATTTTCTCATATGTTACATGAAAAACCTTCTTAAAACTGAAACAAAAGGTTATAACAATGACAATGATCTTTTTCGCTGATCCAGAAGATGCCTGTCTTAACAAATGCCAGTATTTCATGCCCTATTTTACATGCATGGGCACCTGAAAGCATGCACAGAAAACATGGTCCATACCTCTGAGGCATACCTTCAACCACCTTCACTGTGCTTTAGCACAGCACGACAGGCGGAGATAGTCATTGTGGGCAGCATGTCTTTGGAGAAGGGAACACACTTCTGCAAAGACCACTGGGCAAGCACCAGTTTTAAAATATTTTCAATCATCCTTCTGAGTACATTCATCATATAGTTTCAGCTTAGATATCACAAATGGCGACAAATGTCATCCTCATATCACACTGCAACAAGTTTCAGCACCTCATGCTATCCACCAAAAGTCACTACAGAACTTTAAATTTCCCCTGACACAAAATACCACTCAAAGATTGTTCTGGTTTATCCATAAGTTTCACATTTATTAAAATGATGATATTTCTCAATAGATGAATTTTACTTATCTTGAAACATATTTCAGTGATTAAAACACCTGAAAATTGTGCTGCCTAGCAGCAATAAGACTGTTTCTAAGTTGGACATAATGAGGTTTCAAGATGTCCTTTAAGGGATTTCGCTTAAGCAGTTGAGAAACGGTGCAACTGTAAACTGGAATCTGTGATCAGCAAGCTAACCAGGTACACTAAATTGCTGCATTACTCAAGGAGTACATAATTTTTTTAAAAAGTATGCAGCACAGGTGGCATTAGAAGTTAAAGACCTAAGGCACATGAATTCAAGCTTTAGAAGATGGATGGAAGGACATCAAACCTTATAACGTGCAAAATTTAGAATTTTAAGCTGAGCAGTCCAACCATACCATTTCTAGCTGAGAAGAGAGAAACACAAGGACAGAAGAAAGAAAATATCAACATGAAAAATGGTTTGATGTATATACACATGACAGGGCTAAATTAAGGAAAATCATACCTTCTCAGAAACAGCATAAAATTTTCATTTATACCTTAATTATTTTTTTCTTTTTCCTACACTAAAACAGAGTTGTTCTTTACTGAAGAAATGCCAATTAAGCCCTTTGGGGAAAACTTTCAAGAGCGTGGCATGACTAAGGAGCACAAAACCCTACTGAAAGTTAAGCAGATGTGACTTGTGCCCCTGCTGATACACCTATGCTCTTTCACCCCTCCATAATGAGACAAAAACGGTTAACGGTCAATTTAACATTTTAAGGTTAAATCCTCATTACATAAACATGTTTTCAACACATCACACTACAAATCACAGACTGCAAAAAGGCAATGCAGAATTCATTCTCAAACATTCTCAAGTGCGTCTCCTACTGTTAAGTACATCCATTTTTCAAGAGATGCAACATGAAAAGCAATGCCTTCATTTGCTGAAGGAATATTTTCTTTCCAGTATCTTGAAAATGTTGCCAGCTAGCTTTTTTCCTTAGGTGAAACACTGTAAATAATTGCCAGATCAGAGGGACAGGGACTTTCAAATAATTACAAAATCCTCAATGCAATAACGATCACCTCTCTCTCTTCTGCCTTCTTTTTCCTCTAACATCTGCAACTTGACTATCTTTATTTCTGAATGCTGTATATGCCATCAAAAAGTTTACTCTTAAGGGGTTTTATTTAAGTAAAAATTAATCTGCTTAGAAATTTGATATTAGCAGTATTTGTGTATATTGGTGCATTTTCTTAATTCTCACTGATTAACTACACCATTTGTATATAACAAAATCAAAAAGAGTTCATTCTGTCTTAGTAGGAGAAGGGAATGAGAATTTTTTTACATCAGTTATTAAATACCAAGAATGGGATGTGTGCAGACTTGATAACAGTGCAAAGGACAGCAAAGGAAGAATAAGTAATTAGTTTTAAGTAGTAATAATTGCCATCATAGTAATCCAAAACATTACACTACGAAATAGGAACTCTACAGCACAGGGGATGATTAACATAGTACACACTGCACTATTAGACAGCAGAACCTCCTTCCTGAACTTCAGCACTGCTTCTCATTACAGTAAGTCACCTACGTGTGCATTGTCATATTTCAGTGATGTGTATCGGTTGAAGACCTCACATTGCTATATAATGCAAAAAAGCAGAAAGTGATAGGTATACGCTTTATCTTTACAATTTAAGGCAGAACAGCTTAATCAGAGTCACCAGAAGTGCTGGATCCTCCTGATGGGCCAGCTGTTTCCAAACCCTGCCTTTCTACTTCTTCCTTCAAGAAAATAGCAATCTCCCCTTGGGAGAAGAGCTGCACCCCCTCCCCAGCAATGGCAATGGCTGCAGCAGCCCAGCCCTCTGAAGAAACCAGTGGTAGACAAATAAGATACCCTTCAACTCACAAGGTATCATTCACTGATCAAATACAGATTCTCAGCCTGCTCGAGGGAAAACACAGAAAGAAATACAGTAACGTCTTACAGACCAGATTCAACACAAAGGCTACCTAACGGGCTACATTCAACTTCCATCTACAAAGAATTCAAGATGCCCAAGCACATAAGTTTCATATGTTGATCTTTTTCACTATGACATAAGAAACAAACCTAACCTACCCAATAGTTAAAAAAAAAAAAAAAAGACTTAGATGGCTCCTTAGAGACACAAGCTAGCATGAATCACTCAGTTCTTCCACAAACTAGAAGAAAAGTCATCAGCTTTATCTCAGCTTTGCCTGCTATGTCTTAGCAGTACTCTACTTCCTTCTATCTCCTTCCATTCTTGAGAAGAATTGAGGAAATCCATGAATAATAGATCACCACAGAACAATATCCTAGACCTCATGCTACAGTTTGGGCTGTTGATTCCAATGTAAAACTGGGAGGGAGTTATTTCTTCAATGTCTAAATCAAACTAGCCTTTCTTATCTCTCACCCCTCAATACTGTTGGGGGGGGGGGCCTGCAAGTTTTCTGTCACAGCACCTTGCTGTCACATCAACCTGTCCATACATCAGTTTCACACATTTGCTACTATCTTGAGCCGAAACATCACCAGAGATCCACATCTCAGGCCTACCTGTGATGTATGCTTGATTTCAACTCCGACTCTGACTCTGCTGCAGTACAGCTCCTTGGTCTCTCTCTATTATAGAAAGTCTGTGAATGGACAGGGCATTTCCTGGGACTATGTATATTTCAACAGACAATCAAAAAAGAAAGAAAGAGGCAAATTTCTCTGCAGATTTTACTTCAGAATCAATAAGTCTCACAGACTTCCGTATACATAAAGAAGAGAAAATGTAAATGTTTGCAGTAGAGATTCTGCTGCAGCACAATACCTCCCAGTTAGTAAACGTGTGATTACACATGAACAAAGGAGTCATCTCTAGTTTGAACTCCACTATCTTCATTTATCTCTCATAGGTTCTGACAAAGCATTTAAAGAAAAGATTAGACTGCTCCTAAGGAAGGAGCTGTATTTCCCTGCCTGGGGCATACTGCTTCTCTGGGGTTGGCAGGAACAGGGCTGAAATATTAATGAGTAAGGCATTTGTCAAGAAAATTATGCAAGAAAGCTTGGCAGCTACACAAAGAGGCACGCAATACGATACCAAGCTTGGGCAGTACAATCTAAGCTGTTAATAGGGGAAAGAAAAAAAAATCACTTTCACTTGTTAGTCTATGCTTATAAGCTCTGGAAGAAACAAAATACATTAATGAATGTGAGAATTTAAACATACTAATTCACCAAACTCAGAATTAGTACTAACTTCTAAAAGGGATTATTATCACTCTTTTAAGATCCAGAATTGAAGTTCTCAAGTCTCCTCCAAGGAATGACTGCTGGTGATATTCTTTGCAAATAATTTAGCTTACTACTTAGCATGTGAGCTTAAAGATGCTCTGTCATGTCAGAACCTGCTCAATTATTGAAAACTTACACAAACATGTGCAAAAATAAATAAATAAATAAATGAAGATGTACTCTTCTTGAGGTTTTCACAGAAACCATAATGAAGAATACAAAGTCAAAACTGTATCTGCTGGGTGAAATAAGATGTTAAAATCTGTATCTCCCCCAAAAGACTGAAAAATTAAATCAACTCAATTCCCAAATATTATTTCTCTGTAAGAGGAACTTGCAAGAGAAAAAGACATCTGGTTTAATCAGACTCCATCATGTTCCTGTCATTTATTCCCACATTTTATATTTATTCATAATTTACTATATAATTTTACATGTATATACTTACAGGGCCAGGCATACTATAATTTTGTATAATGCATTTTATATATAAAATTTGAAGGCTTAGTTTTAAAAGGGATATGGCTAATTTTCAGTGTAAGCAAATTTAAGAAGCCTGCCAAGAAGCTTCATCTATTAAAAAAAAGTCTAAAGCTTTTATATAAAAAAGAAGGTGGTCCTATCAGCAAATAAAGTAAATTATCAATGTATGCCAATTTACCGAAACATAGCCATATCTAACCTACACTGATCAATTTTCTGAATTTTATACAGGTCCAACAATACACGATCCCGAGGCCTGATCACCACTGACATCAGCTGAACGTACTGACACAGATACAGAACAGTGTTATATAACAGCATTTAGACTTTTGTTAAGAAACACTCTGTCCTGCTCTGACATAGCATATCTCTACATCAGAACTGAAAGTGCTTTTCGGTCAGTAACTAATTAAGCTTACAACACATCCCCATGGGTATAAATAATACAATACTTTCCCCATTGGTTGCAGTAGCTTCCAATTCAGAAGGGCTGTGCTCCAACATGTTTTTTTCTTTTCTTTCTAAATGGTTTTATTGCTATTTTTCATGTTCAGAATACTTTTTTATTTTTTGTAAATTTCGTTTTATCAACAATTTAACAAGTATAATGGCTACTGTGAACAAAAATTAAAATGTTTTTAAAGCAGTTTGACAAAATTGCCTATTAGGAATCATGCTGAACAGTTCAGAAATACTGAGCTGCTTCTGTTGAAAAAGCCTTCTCTTTGTGAGCTCTAGCACTTAGTATTAGGTTCTGACATGTAGAACTTTAAGGCTCAAACCTACATTCCCTGAGCAAGAAATACAGGGTCATCATTCTGTTTGTACTGTGTCTGAAACAGTTTATCGGTCTTAATATTAATGCAATTATAATTATGTACTTTGTACCATCAGCAGGGATCAGCTAGAGAGATATCAGGGGATGACTGGAAGGGAAACAAAGCTTTGTTGAGACAAAACAACAATACAAAAGAAGAAGAACGGGGTGAAGTGGCAGAGAGCACGCCACTGCTACTTTATCTGTTTCATAGTGAAGTTGCCCTGAAAACCAGTGTGAAGGTCACACGCCACCTTCTTGTAACCAAGTTTTCATCTCAGATCACCATGTTTACCAGAACATAAGAGAATATTCATCTTGATGAGGAAATCTTATGCTTGTTAGGGGCTTCTTTGGGGGGGGGGGGTTCACATTATTCTTGATTGCACTGCTCTTCTTGCCTCAGATTAAGCCATTAGAGCAAATCACATCAGTTTACCAGTCCAACTGGGAAAAGAACATGTTATATAGTGTGCTCGTTTTCCATCAGATTAACTCGTTAACACAGTCATCCTCCTGCCACTCAATTGCTGCATACAACATTGGGCACTTCTTTTGGCAGTAGCCTGCAGAAAGACAATATGCAGTATAACACAAGACCACATACTCCGGTTTACCCATGAGTAGAAATTGCCATGAAGCAAGAGATCAACACATGGCAGCTGTTCAGGAGGGGCTGCTTGTGTTCAGCTTTTCCTCTCCTCCAGCCCCAATTAGTCGCTCAGAGAAGGAAGGACAAGCCACCTCATGCTCACCGCAGAGGCTTAGCATTACCAGTTCCTTGGGTGCACACCCTTCCCCTCATCCTCCTAAGGCAGTGTGAAATTATTCAAGACAACTTATTCTCAACTAATTACACGAATCCATTTTTCTTCTAAATGGTTTAACTCTGTTTTATCTTTCCCAAATCAATTGTAAGAATTCACAGTCATCTGAGACTCAAATAAATGCAAGAGAAACCAAGGTTCAAGGCAAGAAATAAACATAAGAACACATCTTATTTAAAATCCAACCAAAAGCCACAACACGCTATCAGTCTTACGACTTGATTCTGCAGGGTCCAAAGTATTCGCATCCTGATCCAGCAGAGTAGTTGCCTCTTGCTTCCGCGTTTTGCAGAACCGAGGCCCGAGGGCTCAGTGGTGCTCACAATGCCTTTAGAACCAGAAAGCAAACCTAACCAATGTTACAAATAGCAAAGAACACGTCTCCTTCTACACAATGCACTTGCTCTGCCTCAAAAAATGGCAGCAGCTCCTGAGGTCAGGCAGACCACTTAAGAAATTCAAAAATGCAGCAACTAAAAAGGAAAACTGTAATGCATGGTACAGCCAGCACAGACCATCAGAAAGAAGTGTGAGGTCAGCAGTGAGAGGTTCTGCACATCAGCGCTAAACTAATTCTCAATGATAATCTTTACTGTGACCAGGGGGTGGAATAAAAGCAAATCCACAGCAGGTTTTAAAAGCCTGATAGGATGCTTTGAAACTAAATCCTAATCGAATGAAGAGGCATGAGCTGCAAGTCTCTAGGCGTACAAGGTAGCAAATGGTTATTTGCCGAGGCCAGAATTAACTAATTGGGATCTGAGAAGTCCACAGTGAATTAACTTTAAGGTAAAAGGCATGGACAGAATCTCTCCCCCTTAAATATGTAAAATAAAATGGATTATTGCTATAATGAACAGCAATGATATATGCGCAAGGGAAATCAGATCTCGCTCAACAAACAAAAATATAACCAGCATCTAACCAACACCAAATTTGGACAGCCACAATTTATAACATGTATTAACATTTTTAGAGTATGAACCTTTGATATTAAATTCCCGAAGTGCCAGGGACCACTGCCCAGAGCTATCAAACATAAATGTTTTAGAATCACTTTATTCACTACACCTGTTAATGTGAAAGTTACAGCTTCCCAGGCATAGGCTAGCATGCAACCCACATAGTGATTGCTTTCGAATTGTCTTTCCATTCTCCTTCCAGTCTCTTTGTATTTGTTATTATCTTTTTGGCTCCTCTAAAAAAAGGATTAACTTAATTTTCATGCTGTGACACTATAATATATATATACACACTCCTGTGATTTTCAGTAAAATACAGTACCAAAAGAATTACAGGAAATTTGTGCAGGTTACTATTTGATACAATAATTTCTGGCCTGGTCCAGCACATAGCTTCATCTTCCAGCTAACACTAAAATATGACTCTTGGACTTTAGTTTTGAAGCTGAGTAGACAAAAGCATATTCATAAACCTGATTTATTTGTGAAGCTACTGAATGTCAAAACGCGGACTGGCAATTTATTCAAAAACATGCAAGCAAAACTGCAAAGATTAATATACATAATTGAAAACAACAAACTTCTATAGATATAAAATAAACCTGCACATGATAATTTCCTATTTGTAATCTTACAATTAAGCACTTGAAGCTGTTTACATGTTCCTCTCCTTCACCCCCATGCTATTTTCTTCTGTTTGCTGTCGGAAAACTTCGTGTTATTAAAAATATTTCTCCAGCTTACTTTTTCCATCATGCACACCTGCTCTTTGTCCTCTTTTTACATTTCCTTGAGTTTGGCAAAGTAGAAGTAGATAAGTCACTAAACTAGTCTCAAAAGATCATTTGTATTTATAGCTCTTTTAATGAAAGCGTTCTTCTCTGCCACTGTAATACTAATGATTTGAAGTTTCCCACATTTCATGGAATAATTGATTTGTCTAAAAAAGTATTTAAACTGAGTAGTAAAAAAATACTTTAAAATAATTTCTATTAAAATTATTTTTATTTTAGTACATGTTCAGGAAAATACATAGGTAAGCTCTACCACCCTGGCCACATAGAGCATAGCCTATCTCTACATGACTGTAAAACTGATATCAGTAGTCAAAACAGTGAAAACAATATCCTGTTCAGACATCTGTTCGCAAGTTAATACCAACATAGGTCACACACTAGCACACCTACCATGCACAGCCCCTTGGCTATCAGCTGACTAACCACAGTTACCAAGATGGGTGCTCAGGTGTATGTTGTTTACTTGCAGGATTCTGCTCTGTTCTTACAGCACACCACACCAAAGAAGTCCCAGCGTTTCTAGGACTGTATTTTGGGGTCCACTCTCAGCTACGTCAGACTATGAACATCCTGTAGTGGTCAAAATAATTTACTCACTTGAAGCTAAAAGCATTATTTCCATGAATAGTGTAAAAGCTGAAAATCATTCCCTAAATTACTAAATCCTTTATTATTCAGGCTAAATAATTCGGTATTGTTTCTTTTTTTAAAAAACAGTAATGATTCTTTTCTGTCATCCGTAAAAAGCAGCACACCCAGTTGCTGCCTTTGATGTTTATTAGATATGGTAGAACACCTGAACTTTGCTGGGAAATAGTTCCATAAAGTCCATATGGAATTAAGCCATGGATCAAAAGTCTCAGGGTGAAATTTTTGGTATTCTTAAAGTTAAAGCCACTGTCCCGGACCTTTACGGCATTTAATTTTCTGCCATTCTAATACATGCATTGGCAACTGGGCTGAAAACTCTCCTTCTCCAATTCTTCTTTCCATCATCTGCTGGAAGGCAGAACAGAATAATTAGACTGATCCAAGCAGTTGCTGATTGCTTTCAGCGTGTGGTTCATCCCTTGACCCCACAAAGCGAAGGCTTGCTACATAAGGATCAATAGACTGGATAGGACTGACTAAACTTGTTTCAACAAAGCTGAATAGCAATACACTGGAAAAAATGAACTTTTTTTTATACGTGATGTTATCTGAATGTAATATTGAGTGAGTTTACAGCATAGCAAAGTTTACAAAAGAAATGTGAAAAACAGAATTCAAACAGAATGAAAGCTGAAGTCTATCTATACAATTCTCATCTACTTTTTACTACTGAGTTACAAAAAATACAGCTCAAAGCAAAAGCAAGCAGACAAGGGATGATGTTAACATTTCAATATCAGCTAAGAAAAAAAGAGTTACACCCAGTAAAGGCGGCTTAAACCACAGAGTATTGTAAAACTGCATATAAAATACACCATTATAATCAGTACCTTGGTTCATAATTAAAGATCAAATATTGAATACAGGCAGAGAGGAAAGCAAAATAAATAAATAAATAAATAAATAAAAGGAACAACCTTCCTCTTGCTGCCAGGCTGATGCTACTTAATAAAGACAGAAGCAGGGGGAAGATGTTTTCCCGCATTATTTCTATTCATGCTAGTGTGGACCTGCGGTGGGCCTTCAGTCTTCTTTATCACTACATTAATGTAAAATCAAATACCTATAAAACACTTAATAAGACCTTTTTGGTAGAGGAAGAAAGGTTATTCTTTTTCTTAATGTTAGCTTCTTCCCACAACAGATTAACAAACTATGGAAAGCTCTTTACTCTTACTTCCCTTTAATACTTTCAAAAGACTCTTCTGCTCTAACGTTTATTTTAACACTATTAATAGTGGGCAAAGTAAAATGTTTCACCAGTGAAACGAGAGAGCTAAGTTTCCGCGGTCTCTTAACCTGTTGTACTTTTTGTTGCACTTTTTGCTAAACTTACAGTAAATCGAGAAAAAAAAAACAGTAGAAAGATATCTCCAGGACTACCTGAAGATGATGTATATTCACACTTAAGTCTGTACCCACCACTGCACAACAGGGTAGCAACCAACTCATACCCATGGAAACCCTATAAAGATAACTATAAAATCATGTACAGTTCCGGTGCTCGAATCCTGCACTCGAAGTATTTCACACAGTAGGAATGTGCAGTTTAGGAACTGAACTCAAATGTATTCAGAATTTTAGAACATGACCCTTTGACATACCAGGTATATACGTAAGTATTAAATTTCTGTGCGACTGTCCTACATGCAAGTGTTCAAATAGCTACCATGTTCACGTCCATAGTTTATGCAGTCTAACTTCCACCAGCATCAAATTTAGTGCAGTCAGTACATCCTACGTCACATTAACCTCTACCGTCTCTCTCAAAATCACAGGCTTGTTATTAGCAACCTATAAGCAACCACTGTAATTATCAGCAGACTTGGATTCATTTTGACGAGCATTTGTTTCAATTTCACAAACAAACAAGACACCACCAATAAAACAGTGATGAGAATATTGCATCTAGCTACAAACATACTATTGTATTTAGATGTCTGTCTCCACAACTAATTACGTTGCACTTTATGAAAACATTACCTAACATACTGAGAAATGCATAGAATTCAATTTAGCTCATGACAAATTTTCTTCTGTAAATACAAATGACAACTGAATTATAACAATATATTCCATAAGGACCCAAAGAACACACCAGTGAAGAGGATGAAATGTAAGTTATTTACACTAAGGAATATCCCAGACTGAGCTTTCACATTTGCCTCTTCTCTATTAACTATGACCTGAATTCTTACAAGTATCCACTTACTACAGGAATCCATCCTGAGACAACATAGGTCTGACTATGAATGCTATTAAAACATCCACAGAATAAACTGATTTGACCACCCAACTATCAACAAAGATCTAGTTATTAACATGCAAATAGGCTTTTCAGCCTTTTTTCCTTTTTGTGCTGTGACATCATTGCTAAACAGTAAGGTCCTACTTTGCCCAGGTTCTCATTTCTTCTTTGACATAATTGTATCTCATTAAAAAATTCAAATGTTATTCTATCCCACTGAGAATATAGTGGAAAAAGACAATATCTGCTAGTGACACCAGGAGATTCCCAATTCCCCTTTTATGCTTTCCAGCTTGTCTTACCAAAGAAAACACAGGTGATTCCCTCATACATCCATTCTTATAAGCAAATACGCTCAACATACATTTCTAAAGAATGGAGGCAAAAAATCTTGTTTACAGGGCCCCAGAATTAATTCTTAATAGCTCAGTATCAAAAATGAAAAGGTGTACTGGGCGTGTTTTTGCAAGGATCTGAACTTTGTCTCGTTTTGGGCAATATTTTCCTTCATAACCCATATAACTGAACAGAGAACATGCTTAAATCTGCAGATCATCAAGAGCCGACACTGCAGGTACGCTGAATAACCAGACTGGAATTCAAAATGATTCTGTCCAACTAGAGAGGTGGTCAGAAACATACAGAATGAAATTCAGTAGGGGCAAGTGCAAGATTTTGTACTTCAGCAGAGATAATCAACTGCATATCTATAGCGCAGCAAACGCATGACTAGATGGCAGGTTCTTCAGAAGACAATTAGGGACTGTAGCAGACCACAAGCTGAAAATAAGTTAAAAATGTCACTTTAAGAAATCATCATATGAGATATACAACAGAAGTATATATTGCATGAATTATGAAGCACTCTTATCATTTCGTTTAGCACAGGTAAGGAATACAGAGTCAAATTTTTGGCATAATATTTTGAAAAAATGTGAAAAAATTGGAAAGAGTCTGAAGATAGTATTATTATCACAAGCCCAAAAAGTAAAAAGATTGAATATACTGGTGCTATTTAGACTAAAGAGAAGAAAATTGACAGGCATTTTCACCATCACCAAATCCAAAAGAAAGTTGCACAAGCTACAGAATAATCTGTTCTCCTCAGTATCCTGGCTAGAACAAGCAGTAATGCACCTAAATTAAAGTTAGAAAAAATTGTATCAGTTACCAGAAAAGTCTTTCCACAAAGGAATAGAGCAAAATATTAGCAGAGAGTGCATGTGTAGATCCCACCATTGTTTTTTTCTTTCAGGCAGGCTTTTAAACAGCTATGCTAAACAACATTGGTATAATTCATCCTGCTTTGGGGGCGAAAGAACAGACTCGTCAAATATCTCAAGGTCTTTCCAGGCCTGTTTTGTTATTTTATAATTTCTAATTATCATAATTATATTTTTTTTATGAAACACATAATGGCAGTTTAGTAGAGAGTAATCCCTTAGTGGTCTAGCCAAGTCTTTCTTTCAATAGAAATTTTAATGATGGCTATGGCTGTATGTCAGTTATATTGCTGAAAGCTTAGCAGGTGATGTATTTGCTTATAGTCACTGTCGTATTTTACCCATCTCAGCATTTATTAAGTGCTTTAACATTCTAGAGTATGGCAGGTGCTATATAAAACACAGCACTATTTTCCATATTCTATTCCACTCACAGGCATTCCTACTCTCAGATTAGCTGGCAAGAGTACAAATATTCACAGCAACCTAAAGAAAAGTTTGAGTGCTCAGTAACAGTCATAGTTGGCTCTTGTACTCTCTGCACACCACAGAAACCAGCACAACAATGTTCCCTACCCACTACAACAAAATTGCTTTAACAAGTCTTGGTACAGAAGCTTACAGCTGTAAGCAAACTGCAGTGGACATTAAAAAAAACACTGCCTACTAATAGTATACTGCAACAATGATATTTTATTTATTTCTGATGTATTTTGCTTATATTTCAGCTGGTCCCTTGATCTTGTTCTGTGGCAGAGGATAGGGAGAAAACTCCATTAGGATAAGGCTATTCCATTCATAATCTCATCCCATTTATGCTTAAGATTTCTAAGTGGTCTAGATACAAACTCTCACTGAAATCTAACAGAACCAGAAATATCTGTGGGAGTTATACCTGGCTGATAAAATACTATTGCGACTCCCCTCTTCAAATTGCAGTTAGACATCTTGCTAATTTTTTTTTTTCCAAGTATTCTCTCATACAGAAGTCATCACTTCCTTCACTTACATTCTCAAGAAAGCCCTACTGCTTTCTCTATAACATCTCTTTTTTGAGAATGAGGGGACTCAAATTGAATACAATATTGAAGACTCAAAATTTCTCCTGGTATCACTGAAACATACAATGACATCTCACTATTGTTTCTTTCTTACAATATCAAAACATTTTTCTCTTCTTTACTGGCATTCGATCTTGGCTCAATTCTTGATTGTAGTAAGATTCCTCATGTGCTTGGAGTGAAGCCCATAGTTAGGACTGCTTCTGACTAGGGCACTAGATCTGAACATCAAGTAAAATACGCACCTTTAAGACACCGGTGTCTTTATTGTTTGAAGGATTTCAGCATGAAATATTTTTCCCTTCTTAAAGCAACAGGTATTTAATTTTGTGTGTTGTTACTCCAACACCCCTAAGCAGGTTCAAAGAAAAACGCAAGGAATACATTTGAACTTTTACTTTATTCACAAAGCTTTCACTTTTATCCATCCAAGTAAAATATGAACAGCAGTTCCTAACCATCATCTTCTGACATGCACACCCCAGTGCTTCAGAAGTAATGCTGGACTGTCAATACCAGTCTGTTTCACAACAAAAGAAAAAGGTATTACAGGTGAACACTGTCAGAAAGAAAGAATATAGTGTCATTGTCCTTCTCTGCCATGTGATATTTCATAAAAAACATACTTTTGTCATATTAATTTTCCCACTACCCGAACAATCTGAATAACAGCTATCTCTTGTTGCAAAACGCTGATGACCCTGGAGAAGTCATGCAAGGTGTCAGATATACAGTACCTGCTGATGTGTTTGTGGCTATTATGTGTTTCAAATAACAACAAAGAAACTCATCCAAAGACAAACTTTAAATATGACAACTGAAAAAAACCTAAAAATGTAATTCTGAAATTTCAGTCCTTCTTACTGCATTACATAACACGGAGTGCTACGAGAGAAGAGGAATTTTCAGGGTGCACATCTATATAATCACAGAACCTGCTACATTATGAGTAAAACTACTAATTCAGCAGCTCAGCAAGAAGGGTGGGGAAGTGCAAGGCAAAAGGAAGAATAGCATGTCACACTTCCTCCACGAAAAAGACTGTTTTCAAGTAGACCCATATTGTCACAAAAAAAAAGGCTGGAGGGAAGTAACATTTAAAGGCTGCCTGAATGTGTCCAAGTAGGCTATCAGTAAACAGCTATTGACAAAGGGCATCTTAGAGGATTACACTACTCAGTAACTATAGAGAGAACACAACAGTAAGAAAACAAAACCTAGGTGTGAAAAAGAAACACTGGCCTTCTTATATAGCAGCTTGAAATCACTGTTTTTTCAGGAAACAAATCAAATACAGCAGAAATTTTAAAAAATTCATCACACAAGATCCCTTATGATTACATGATACATTGAATGAGAAAAAGAGAGGTCCAGAGACAGACCTGATGATGAAATAAATAAATGTTAGCATACATACACTTTTCTTTGAACAAAGTCAGGTCAGTGGGAAACAAAACTGTAATCAACACCCCACCAAGAGCATTTCGTTATTATGCCTTCTAGCGTGTTTTCTTTCCCTCTGACCTGGTGGGCCTCTCATGGATCTTTCCTTCAGAAATATAAGACAACAGACATCCATAGCAAACACTTTCAGAATAGAAAATAAAACCTTTCCCTCCTCCCCTCCAGCTGTCCTATTAAGTAGAAAATTCTCTTTTAAAAATCTCAAAGTTCTAAAACAGAAAAGCAGTCACTTGACAAGTAGACTGCTTCTTGACTGCCACAGCAGATTCCCTAGGTCATATTCTTGTTTCTTATAATATCTCATCTTTCTTAGGTTCTAACACATCCATCTGCGCCGGGAAGGTTTCAGATGTACTCCGGTAAGAAGTGCAATAAAACAAACAAACAACAAATCTCCCTCTCCAAAAAGCTTTCATTTGAAGTCACT
Organism: Struthio camelus; assembly: GCF_040807025.1. NCBI lineage: Eukaryota > Metazoa > Chordata > Aves > Struthioniformes > Struthionidae > Struthio > Struthio camelus. Next base: position 103,635,930 of record NC_090943.1, read on the forward strand.
GCTCTCAATGGCAAGTCTACTCAAGTCAGAATAAACATATCCTGTGTTATTCTGTTTCTAGTAAGCACAAGAATCAAGCACATTTGTTGAGCAGCCCTGAATATGAACCATGGGTTTAATTCTTATTGGTACAGAGTCTTTACCTGAGACAAACAAGAAGCACTAGAAAACAGTGATAGCCAGCTCAAGCATATTAGAGGCCAAGCATCATCCAGTCCCACAAGACAGCACACTAGAAGAGACTGTGTATTCCCTCAGTAGAAAAACTGCATTCAACTAACTCTCTTGCAAAGAAAAGAAGGGTCATCCTGTATAGTACCCTAGCCACAGCCTTAGCACAATGGGGGATATATTGCCTCCAGTAATCTATCAGTCAGGTGAAACAGTGCTGCTCCCTTCCTAACACAATAAGTAAAAATCACTTCTGCATTTCTCCCCACCCTTACTATCTACAACAGAAATGGCAGTTTTAAAGTGCTGAGGTGCAGTTTCACCAGGCTTAAACTCTGTTTCCACCTCTGTGCAAAGTGGTTCCTATTAAGTAGACACCTCTGAAGACTCCTGGTCAGCCAAAAGGAAATACTGACCTGGAATTAGGTGGTATTTACATTGGAGGAATATTGTCCAGACAATGTTTAACTCTGCTCCGAGTAACTCCTACAGGAAGTCTTTGTTTGTTTGTTATTTAAGCTTTGTTAATCCTCAACAGGCCTAAATTACACCAAATAAGTAATCAAAGAAACATATTTTAAATTTGAGAGATAAACAGAAGAACTAACAGTGCTCTTGATGGTTTTTAACCCACTGAAATGTAGAACTGAATCAAATGTGTGACTTTTCCATTGGGCAGACTTCAGATGAGACCATTCATAAGCAAGCAATACAAGTGAAATTTGTTTTTGCATTGTAAGTGTTTCATGATGGTCTTCTAATGAGCATCCTTCTCTGTTTCTATATTCTTTGTATCACTTGAGTTCTTGAAAATCCTACTCATGCATCTTCCTAAAATGTCTTCACTTTACTGAGTATGTAGGCTAAAGTGATCTTTTGACTCTTGGATGCCAGGTAACCATACCATATTTCTAAATCCTCTTAGATGTCCAAATTATCTCAAATAAGGTTGATACCTCACAGGTAGAAATAAATTAACCAAATTATACAAATATCCTGACTCCTGACAAATAGCCACTCCTGATTTTCTCTCTTTCCTTTTTTTTTTTCTCTTTCTTTTTTTTTTTTTTTAAATACATAGAAATTAAGGCTTTCTCTTCCAGAATTATTCCAGCTTTTGGAGCAGGTCAGACAGTATTATATTTCAAAACGTAAACCTGTTTTAAAATTCTTGTATCTCATGACTGTACTAAAAATTACATACTTTTAGTATGGGAAAGGGAGGATTATCACCTTTCATTCAAATACAGAGCATGTGTTTTTTACATGTGTTAAAATCCAATGTACTAGATCTTAAGAATATGTTGCATAGATACTGAATTGTACTACATTCTTATGGGCTTCTTAAACCTGTGTTAAATTATCTTCCTTTTTCAGCCATATATAGCTACAAAGTAACTACAGAGTCTATATTTACAGGTGAGAGAAGTGAAAATCATCATCAATAAAAAATGTAAAACCCTCTAAACTGTTAGTGAGGAACACTTCTTCTCTGTAAAATATTTTTGCCACACTGTACAGCAAACATAATTGTGAGTACAGAGCATAAAAATTTTACTGGCATGAAATTACAATTACCACCTATGACTCAAAAACATTGACAGTTGTCATACTAATACAAACTACTCCAAACAAGCAATGATAAAATTTTTATACCTTACAATAGAAACCATCACTATTCTGCTGACTTAAGTTTCAGCTACCTTATTTCCATTGATTGTACAATTTAAAAAAAAAAGCATATAGACACATGGGGATTTTTTGCATTAAAAATTTAACACTGCCCTGCCCCTCATGTATAGTTCTGGGGAATTTGCTCACAGGTGTTCGTGAGATCTTAACTCTCCCTGAATTTCCATTTCTTCAAACCATTCCCTTCCTCTCCTGCCAAATCTTTCTCGGCATCAGCTTAGACTCCGCTTAGTTTTGCACTCTTTCCATCAAAACCATAAACTAACACAATTCTGTTCAACATCTCAATGAATAAGGCCCTTATCTGGCCTTTTCAAGGGTACCAACACAGGCTACAATAAAGCTAATCATGTGCTTTAGAAAAACAAGGCTTTAGCAGTGCAATTTGTAAACTTACCGAAACACCAAAGAACTTTTGACTTGCTCCAAAGTCTTACTATCTCACGATCTTTCAATAGCCTTCTGGTTAGTGGACTTTTGTTTAGACTCTCATGCATGGTTCCACTGGAATTTGAGCATAAGCACAAACTTGAAACCAGTAAATTGCTGTCTGGGCAGCCATACTACTTTGAATCCTTTTCTGGAGCTGTAAGCAGGTGCAAAACTCATTGGAAATTAAGAGTCATTCACATGGTGCATTACAATTTCAACTGCATCGTTTGGCTGCAAAGCAAGAGTTTCGTAACAACAGTAAAGGGGGGAACTTAATCCACAAATTTAAATGCAAAATAGCTTTTCACATAATTTTAAGTATATCTGAAGCCATTAATCTGTTTTGCACATTCAGAAGATACCAACTTGCAAAATCATGGTTTGCAAATAGTGGTTTACTAAAAATTGCAAAATTCACACCTGAATTAACTAAAACTGAGTTTGTGGAAAACAGAAGAAGTTGGTTTCATCTGGGTATATCAATCTGTGACAACAATCTGAAATGGAAAAATCTTTCAACAGATATTTATATAAAAAAGTAAAAGTGGAAAATAGAATGGGATAACTTCCTCAAGCATTTTGCCTTTTAAAGGTGGACCTCATACAATACTGAGTATTCTTAACTTCCCTCACAACGAGAGCAATGGATACCCTAGATGAGACTTGCCACTTTGTTGAATGAACCTGTTAAACGCAGAGGAACAAATCATCTTGCCACAATTTTTTGTGCTAAGTTATGTACAGATTTTCTTCTGGACTTCTGCCTGGTGAATTCCTATAGGAATAACTTAACTCAATGCAACAATTCAAAGTTGATGAAAATACTTCTTTTGCTGATCCCTACACAGTGAGTTACAGTACAATAAGGAGAAGAATATGGAGGAAAAGAAGGGAAAGTGACTGAATCCCAAAGACTTCATCTGATGAAACAGTCACAAACATCTCCGCTTTCATTCCCTTCCTCATTTCTGTAAACGAGCTCTACAGAACAGCCATATTGACTTTAGCAGCACTACTAATAAGACTGAAAAGAGTTGGCCCTAAAAGTATCAACTGACAGGTGATGAAGCAGCATTAGAATTCCTGAATAATAATGATTTACATTAAAAGCCGAATAACTACTTGTTCAATAAAAATGATCATTTTCTTTTTCAAGTTTTTGTTGAAAACTGCCAGACTTGAGTCTAGAATAATCTTTTACTATCTGAATGGCATCTGTTTATTTAATTATATCAGTTTTTCCCACATGTCAGATTTGGCCATAGGGGTATCATCAGTACTGAATATGTACATACAAGAACTGAAGATTTATAAAGTATCTAATAATGGCCTAATAAAAGTACTCAAAGCCAAAAACTTTCTAATTGGAGAGAAAGCAAAATGAACACAGCTCCCACATAATGTGACAAGCTGCCTGTCAACAAATTTCCAATAATCACTTCCCAAAGTGAGTCCTCATTCCCCTCAAGATTTTCATCGTTCAAATACATGCAAGCATGAATGCCAGGCAGTCTGTGCCTAATACATACACATATGCGAACATGTGTGCATAGTCATTCAGAAGCAATTTGAAAAAGAAGAAAATTTTTCTGTTTTTAGGAACAGAAACAGTTTTTGGGAACTTTTTTTTTTTGCTGGTAAACAAAATTAACTTTGACAAAAATCTCAAATTCAAAAACTGTAGATTGCATGGGTTTGGGTAAAGAAGGGATCTTCAGATAGAAAAGGAAAGCTTAGTAATGGCAGAATAATCTTCCTCTTTCCCCCATGGATTTTCAAACCACAACAAGCTATTTCAAAACAGGAGGCAAACACTGCCAGGGTAACCCAAAACCTCTACCTGCGCGTGTGTAACAGCCCTGCACAGAACCAGAAGATGCTGTTCCCACCACCACTGCAGAAAAAGGCTGGGGAACCCTACAACAAGGTATCCTTGATGAACCCGACTCCCTAAACATAATAATGCAACATATACAATGTTTTAGCAAATGGTATCACATGTTGCTATTAAACTGATTTTAAGGCTTCAGAGCTCCCATAGCAAACTCAAGTGCCAAGCAAGTATCCACCTCTTCAAATAGCTTAATTTTATTGCACATTAATTTGGCAAAAAACTAGACATCTGATTTTGTCACAGTTAGCAACATAAGTACACTCGCTGCTAACTCTTAAAAACCACTTTAGCATGTAAGCTGTCAGCACTTACATTAAGTATTATATATTATATTAACCTTTCAGATACTGCACATTGTGGGGTAGATTTATAGAGTCATATGTTTATACTGTATTCCATTATTCTTTATTTGCCCCCTATGCATCCTAGGCTTAATTCATCATCAGAATAAGACAATAAAACAGCACTGAAGGTAACCATGTTGCACAAGTCCTAGCATCCATTTGCTTCAGTCATTACCGATGCCTTTTGACAGGCAGATCATTTTCATTTTGACTGCGTGCAATGCATCACAGGAAGCAGATCTACTGCGTTGGTCTGAATTTAAGGTGGTGTGAAATCTGAGGCAGTCTTCATTTTCTCCTGATGTCACTGGAAGAGATGACCCTGCTGCCTTTTTCCCGGCAAACATCCAGGCAAACTGGGGGACGAGTCCCCTTAGACCTGAAGGGATAGACCTGCTAGCCCAGGCATCCCATGCGTAAATAGTATAAGGTTTCTTCTTACTTGAGCACAGCAGGGAACCAAGCGAGACCTGCACTGCCACCTTTGTCTCAGGAAGTGCTAGCCGCAAGGGAGCTACTTCAAGAGACCCAGCTCCATCCTCAGGCAGCTGAGTCTTTCAAACTGGCTGGTGTTGTGTACCAGCTGCATCCAGAGCTGAGGGAGTAGGCAAGTAACACCAGGGTGGAGCTCCTCAGTCCAGCTCCCTACTGCGAGCAATGCACAGCAAGCGACCAACCGCAGGGGGCAAGAGCAGCCCCAAGACCATGCGAGTGACTCTGTGGGTGTTCGTGTGTGTTTGTCTAAGGAAAGAGCAGGAGCTTGGGAAGCGCCTAGAGCTCCCTTAGCCCTACATTGATTACGTACCTCAGTAACCTATGAATACTAGGAAAGAGTAACTTTTTCAGATCTTAAATTTTTCCAGGCAAGGAAGCCTTGCTGTGTATTTGGCCAAGACAGAATTTAAATGCATTCACAGATATTTGTCTAAGGCATGTTAAGAAAACTTCAGTCAGAATATATAATTAGTATGACTGGAATGGAAGAAATCTGGGTCAAAGCCTAGATTGAAGCTTACTATCCTAAGCTCTGTACACAGAGCCTCATCTCAAACAGCACAGAACCAAAGAGAAATAAGCAAAAATAAGAAACAGACATTCCATGGAAAGTTTCTTTTGATTTTTTCTTCTTTATTGGCAATACAAATAAGATCTAAATAACTTTATGCACTGGAATTTTAAATACATCCAAAAAAAAAAGTTGTATAAAGAACAAAGCTTGGGGATACAAACTATCTACATAGTAAAACAAGCACCTGCCAACATCTGGGAATATTTAGTTACTGTAATAAATTGCAGATCAAAACTACTCTCTAAAAAACATGGAAGACAGTATAAACACATTTTTCACCACTTCAGAAGTCATATGCCACCATATGGGAACATAACTTTCTCAGAAAAAATTCCTAAGGGCTTGTCAAGCCGAAAACACCTGCACCTTTTCTTCTCAAGATGATGACGACTAGGACTAGATGAGATCTATTAATTCTAAAACCTGGAAGGCCATGATATCCAGAAACAATCCATTTCATTCACTAAATATAATGCCTTTGTTTAAAGTAATTCATTAGTTTTAAATAGGGAATATGTTGGGGGGGGGGGGAGGGAGAAGTAGAACGCACAACTTCAGCTGTCTGTATTTTTTCAAATATCCATCCAAATGCAACATATCCAGAATCAAAATTAATCATTAACTGGTAAGTAGGAAATGTGTCAATCACTATTTTATAAAATAAGAATATGTAAGTATTAAGAAAGTAAATTTGTGTTAGGTTGTATAATTGCTTAAATGTACACAACGTATCCTTCTGTTGAGCAAAACAGGAAAATTAATGCTAACCCTAACATAATAAGACTACATCTATTTACCATTCAACTTATTTCAGTCTTTGCCAATCAGCAAGAATGAAACATTTGCAAAGAAAATAACATAAAATGTACAAATGCTTGCCTACTCACTTAAATAACCTATTTTTAATTATGTTTTAAATCAATTCAGCCTGACTGAAGACCTGGTCTGCTCCCACCTACCTGCAAGCTTCCCCTTTAATGACCAGAATGAACGTGGCTAAATTTCATATAGATAGGTAGGGAGCTGCTAGCTCACATAAATGATTTCTCGTGAGCATCAAACAAGGAAGGCATTTATGATTGCCTTCCCTAACAATCTCCTCATGGTGCTCCGAGAAAAACTAATTATTCTGTAAAGACTGTAGTGTGGAATAGAGTTCCTGCTCTCAATTAACCTGGACTGGGTCCAGCTAATGAAGTGGAAGGGAGAAAAAAAAATTTAACAAGATGTGTTAGACTACTTTTAGCATACAACCTTATTTATATTCACTACCAGCTTAACCTACTCCCCAACTGTAACATGAAGATCCGATCAACGTGAAGTTAAATTCACTGAATGGCATTACTGTATTTGCAGTGTCTACTTTAGGAAAACAATGGACAAGTTACATCAAGAAAAGGCAACTATAATCTAAAGGTCTTCTCTAGGTAAGTTTAGCTGAAGACAGAAGTGGCAGGAAACCTCTGATTTTTATTTCCAGAAGTCATATTAATGGCAGCATCATTAAGTGCCCTCCAGTAGGGGCACTGGTGTAGAATTTTAGGCTTTGACCTTTTCTGTTTGCCACTGTTTCCTCTAGAAAAAGTATTGCAAGCTTAATACAAATCCATACACCAACGTGACATTATTAGTCACTGAAATTCTAATCTGAGATATATACCAGATACCTGCATGAGTAGTGAAGATAACAAGCAAATAACCAGTGAGAAAGTCCAGAGCAAGGGAGACTTCATCAGTGGAAGAAGATCAGGTTAGGGAACATTTAAACAAACTGTTCAGAAACAAGTTCGTGGGACCTGACAGGATGCATCCACGAGTACTGAGTGAGCTGGCCAATGTCACTGCAAGGCCACTCTTGATTATCTTTGAAAAGTCACGGTGATCTAGAGAGGTTCCCAACAGCCGGAAGAAAACATACGTCACTCCTTTTTCAAGAGGGGTGAGAAGGAGAATCTAGGGAACTACAGGCCAGTCAGTCTTACCTCAATCCCTGGGAAGGTGATGGAGCAAATAATGCTATAAACCAATTCCAAAGATACAAAGGACAACAAGGTGATGGTGAGTACTCAGCATGGATTTATGGAATTATGGCATCATTATGAATGATGCCTGGCCAACCTGATAGCTTTGTACAATGAGATGACTGGCTTGGTAGGGGAAGGGAGAGCGGTGCTCGTTGTTTATCTTGACTTAAGTAAGGCTTTTGACACTGTCTCCTCATAAACAAGCTGATGAAGTGGGAGTAGATAAGCGGAGAGTAAGGTGGGCTGAAAACTGGCTGAACTGCTGGGCTCAAAAGGTTATGATCAGTGGCACAAAGTCCAGCTGGATGGCAATCACTAATGGTGTACCCCAGCAGTTGATACCAGGGCCAATACTGTTCACTAATGACCTAGGCAACAGGATACAGTGAACGCTCAGCAAATTTGCAGATGACACAAACTGGGAGGAGTAGCTGATTCACCAGATGGTTATGCTGCCATTCAGAGGGACCTTGACAGGTGGGAGAAACAGGCAGGGAGGAACCTCACGAGGTTCAAAAAAGGGAAATGCAAAGTCCTGGTGGACAAGTTGAACACAGGCCCGCAATATTCCTTTGAGGCAAAGAACGCCGACAGCATCCTGGGCTGCATTAGGCACAGCGTTGCTACTAGGTAAGAGGGAGGCGATCCTTCCCCTCTACTCAGCCCTGGTGAGACCACATCTGGAGTGCTGTATCCAATTCTGGGCTCCCCAGGACAAGAGAGACATAAATATACTGGACCAAGTCCAGCGAAGAACCCCCAAGATGATTAACGTACTGGTGCAGCTATCATATGAGGAGAGGCAGAGAAAGTTGGAATTGTTCAGCATGGAGAAGAGAAGGCTCACGGGGATCTTATCAGTGGGTATAAGCACCTGATGGAAGCGTGTAAAAGATAGAGCCACTCTCTTCTCAGTGGTATCTAGTGAACAGATAAAAGGCAACGGGCACAAACTGAAATACACTTAAGTACAATTAACTTATAAACTTAAATTTAAGAAAAATTTTTTACAGTGAGGGTAGTCAAGCACTGGAACAGGTTGCCCAGAGAGTTTGTGGAGTCTCCATTGTTGGAGGTATTCAAAGCCTGACTGCACACAGCCTTGAGCAACCTGCTCTAGCTGACCCTGCTTTGAGCAGGGCAGAGGTCAAACTAGACAATCTCCAGAGGTCCTTTTCAACCTCAATAACTCTGTACATATACCCATAGCCACTAAACAAAAATAAGATTTGGGAGAGCAGAGGTAATGAATAGCCCTTTCTTGCACTCCTTTACTGACGATAGAGTACAAAATACTCCGAAACAGACAACTACAGGATGCAGCGCTGCAAGTCATCTGGAAACTGTAGTCAGTCATACTTTAAATCCTGTAGGACTTCTCAGCTAGCTGGTGGCAAGAGGTAGGATAGTCCAATGGCAGTATGAGTGTGCTTTTGCTACCCTGCTGTCAGGGCTTTGTGAGGATTGGAAGTACTAAATTCTGATTTCACAATCTACAGGTTTAAGTAGCTATGCATGTGTCCCCTAAACTCCTATTAGGTGTTTAAATTTCATGTTTAAACAGAAATTCTGTAAAGTTTTAGAATAACAAAAAGTGCTAACACACTGGTAAATAAAATAGCATAATTGTAGAGATTAAAAAAAAAGAATTAGCTTAATTTTTGTTGTTGATTTGTTTGTTTATCTGTCTGGGGAGGGGAAGAACTTGCTTCTTTGTGATATTTGAAAAAGAAAAAAGGAACGAAATTGCATTTTCTATTGAAGGTATTTTTTCTTGACCCTCTTAAAAAACCCAACCAGACAGAAGTCAGGAATCTAAAATTAAGGTTGTCTTTCTGATTTTGAGACTATCCCAGTGATGCACAGATAGGAAAGCTGATCGGCACTAAATGCACTCCTCCCAATTCAGAAAACAGAATCAAAAAATAAATCAAAGGTCTCTGTCAATGCCTGTACTTGCAGTGTTACTTTTTTACTGAGCGTCTCATACCACTTGATGTTCTACTTAAAGCTTCCAGCTGACAACAAAACCTCCGCTTTCATTTTATTTCCATTTTATAAGCATACAGTCCTTATGGAAGGAGCTTGGAAACGTAAATTTGTAATGCTCCAAAACCAGAAAGCAAGTAAAAAGTCTCCAAGAGAGTTTATTTTAAAAAAGAGAATTATTTTTAAAAAAATACATTATTTGCAAACATCTTTAAGTCTGTAAAACAGAGATGCTTTCATGAAACAGGGCCTTTAAAGTTAAACAGTAACATGTTAAGGATGACGGCAACTGCAATCACCAACATCAAGACTTTGTTTCAAATATAAATACAAAATAAATCATGGTTTGAAGCTAGCAATGTGTAATTTAATTAGCTTTATCACACATGAAATTTAAGAACAAGCTCTAACAATAGGAAGTAAAATTAAGTTCTATTGATATCTCTTGCAAATGAAGCATGTCTGGTTTGTACGTTTGTTTTGAATATATGGGAGCACTCTCATCACTTTCAACATCTGCGAGGAAGGAAGAACAGGCAAGAAAAGCTCAAGCCACAGATACTGTGCAAAGGAATACACGTGGAAATGAAAAACATAAATTTGGTGAAGTTGAGGTAGGGAGCAGGGGCAAGATGGAACGGTTCCGTAGTTTCTTAATAGTTATAATAATTGATTTGGGACTCCAACTAGGTACCATCAAGGAGCTGATAGTATATTTGCTGCAGTGGATAATCATTCATGTCAATGCTGTTTATATACCTATATATACACACATACATACACATAGATACACATATATACACACAAATTACATATAAATAATTGAAAAACAGCCATTACTCTTTTACGCCCTTTTCTACTTGATTGAGGAACCCTACCATCCAATCTCTTTTTTCCCTTTGAAATTAACTGGGAATATATGTGATATCATTTCCATTAACTGAAGTCTTTACACTGGGACTGGATGTCTCTCTGAAAGATATGTCCTGCCCTGGCCAGAAGTTACTGGAAAAAATAAATGAAATCCCCTTGACTGTCCTACTCCCACTGTTAGTCTAGATGGCATAATGCTATCTCACATCAATAATGGCTGGTCTTTGATATTTGATATTAGTAACAGAAACAAGGAGGAGGAAAACGTATATTCCAAGGAGCAACAGAACTACCAAAGGTTCGTGCGCACTACCGTCTACCTGCCTCCCCTCTAGATAACCTTCCTAAAGAGGACTTTCAGAGCATGGTAAAGTTCCAAAATTTTTTAACCAGGCTTTTGTAGTCATTCAATACTCTTTTATTATTTTCACCTCTCCTTCTGAAAGAGGGCATGAGTTTTATCCAAAAAATTCCCACATCAGCATTCTACGCTCTCTGCACTATGCTGCAATTCTTCTGCAGATCATAACTTCAGTACCTCAATCGTTTATGAGAGTAACAGAGAGGACACTGACCTGTGGGTCAGATGTTTCACGTAACTGCATTGCTTTAACTGACAGAAGGATTTAGCCCAATTCCTTAAACAAGCACCAAGCAGAAGATCAGCAGTAAAGGAGAACTATTGAAACATAAATAAAGATGTGCAACAGCAGCAAGGGAAATTCAAAACTGACAAATACTCTTTCAAATTTGCCTCCATGGGCAAGTTTCATACAAAAAAGCATTAAAGATATTCATTCACAAAGCATTTTGGTGAATATCTACACTTTGACCATATTGATTTGTTCCTCTCAAGACTTTTTTTATTTCTAAATCATTAAAAGAATGTAGAAATGCCTCAGTGTCATTAGCGACACATCAGTCTTGATTCAAGGAAATAATTCATCATATACGTCTTGCATTAGATACTGGGCCAGTTGTGTTCTACTTTAAAAAGGCAGGGGTGCATCTGTTATTAATCACTGCTTTGGGGTATACACTTTCAATCTTTTTCAAAATAGGGTCTATTTTATATCTCTAAGGCAGGTTTCTCTGCAGTTTCAAGTTAGAATAGAAAATGAACTGTGAGAAATACAGCAGGATGAGGAACACACATGGTCCTCAGCTGTCACACTCAGCTTTGCATAAAAATCAAAATGTTCTTTACTTACCTGTACTGCATTTCCACTGCAGACTGACTTTAAAGGTTAGTGGCAAGCCACAGAATGCAATTACAAACTTTTCCATATAAGCAATATACTTTGGACTTAAGAAGCAGGAACTTAAACTACTAAAATAAAAATGATTTAGACTCCAGTGACAAAACATATATATAGGTACTTCCTCAAGCAGTTTCACTGACACAAATAAAAATATATATCACTGCTCACTGGCCCAGAGCATCAGTGTTAAAATCCAGATATTTAAGAGGACTCCCTTTTGTACAGAAGTCACTCCTGAAAGCATGGGAGAAGATCATTTTTTGCACCGATATTAGAAGGGTGGGGAAAAAAAAAACACTGAAGTCAAGCTAAATTCAATCTTATTGCCATGGTTCTCCATCACAAATGATAAACTACTGCCATCATCACTTCAGTCTGTTTACTGTAGTTTAAAGCTTCACTTACAGACATGCAAAGGGGTCAAAGAGAAAAACTGAGTAGAGAAAAAAAAAATCAGTTACTAAGAGTTCGAAGGCATGGATAAAACATGTTATTCACCAGGGGCAAACTGGTCTGCAGAACAGCTGCAAAAAGACAGTAAAAATCATGCAAAAATGTAAACATATGTAAAATATCTGCAAGTTTCTCTCTTGATTATCCAGTAGCTATAAGTGCTGCAGTTTACAACAGTTCTCAGTGGTCTCAAGCGTTGCTGACTGAACAGATTACAACAATCTATTGTTAATATAAACCCCAGGATAGCTATTACACTACCACTCAGAGAAGGCGGGGGGGGAAGCACAAGACCCAAATAAAACCCCACATCAACCAACCAAAAAACTTACTCTGTAGAACCTCATTCTTTACCTCCTCCAATCTATCATTGTCATTTATCTTAGTCATTTCTGTATCACTGACAGGGGCTGTTATTAAAACAGCAAAGCACGAAGAGCCATAAGGATAGCTGATAAAAAAAAACAATGCAGTAACTGTAATGAGAATAATGGGGTGCTCAGAGATTTCCTTGAACAGATGGGTGAAGGCAAGAGAAACTTCCAACAACTGCAAGGGTTAGAGGGGTTGGAACAAGGTAAGGGGGCATCATAAAGCTAATGTGAAGGGAAAAAAGTTACAGAAGCAGGCCATGAGTTGAGAAAGATCTGGTAATATTCTGTGTCCCAATAATCTGGTGCAAGAGAGCTGGGGGCAAGAGCCACGGAAGGATGCACTGATAATATAGCATCTAAAAGGGAGAGGAAGAACAAGACATTCCAGACAATTTTCAAGGAAAAAAAAAATCTATTTTTTTCCAGTAAAAATACTCAAGAAAGAGGAACTAGAACTGAAACTCAAACTGTATATTCTTTATAGTACTACCACTAGGTGTATCAGTACTCCCAAACCTTAAGTGCAGCACAACACAATAATTTTAATGGCCAACAAGTAACAAGCAAGCAACTCTGAACACAGTATGATCAAAGTCTTAGTTTTTCCTATATTTGTGACCAGAGATAAGATGTATGGAAACATTTAATGGCTATATAGGCTATATATTAATATATATTGATTTTTTTTTTCCCCTTAGAGTTGCCTCTATCAGTTTTAGTAACATATTAGAGCACAAAATTTGCAATCACAAATGGAAACCTAGGAACTAGGACCAATATAAAATTATTGACTCTCCAAACCTCTAGCATTCAAGGAAGCTGAGTGCTCTCTGAAGCGGTCTGGGAGAACAGCTTCTGAGTTCATCTCTATGGTTCCAATTTAAGCAGTTTTACACACACCAAACAGTGGTTCCTCACTGCATAAGAAGATCCACTGGTTTCAATAGAATTTGCCAAGGATTGATGTTGGGTGGTGGACTCAACAGAAAGATGGATGGCTCTTTTTGTTTTCTTTCTTTTTTTTTTTGGTTAAATCAAAGGTGGAGCCACTTTAGTTATCTTACTTAAAATCACATGGCACAATCACCTGTCTAGCTCTCCTCAAAGACACTTATTCAAAACTTATTTATTGCCATTGGGAAGGGGCTGAGATAGGAATTGCTCTTCGCAGGAGAGCCCTAACCCAGCTCTCCAGGTCAGCCTGCAGAGGACTTCCAGCTCCCTATTCACATGGCTTAGTCCTTCGAGGCAAGTGAAGGAGAATGAGTTTAGCAGGAGGAAAAAAGAGGAGTAAAGCACAGGGGAATAGAGCTCCGAAACAGTGACCTGGCCCTTCAGCCAGAGAGGTTGCTTGGTCTGATATCAAGCCTTTTGTTGTAAATGCCTTCTGTTGATCCCATTCTCAAATTCAACCAAGTAATATATCTTAAACTAATACATAGAAAAAAATCATACATTCCAAAGACTTGCTAAGAACATGTAACTCCGTTATCTTAATGCAGATACCCAAGGCAGGAGATTTCAATATGAAAAGCAGCAATTAGCCTGCTTCAAAGATGCATGCTCATGATTCTGAGACAGGCGTGGGATAGTTTTACACAGTTGGCTCCAACATGGTTTAGACAGTCTCAGATACTCATAATAAAATGTTTTGCATTTTAGAACCGTTTAGATATTGCTGATTAAACTTTTTAAAATGTATTTTTGCATAGATAAAGCCTGTGTTTTAGCCACTTCTGTGCAAAAAAAGTCTCTGGTTTTCTGTTGTCTTGTGATGAGAAAAAAAATGCAACGGAGGATGGATTCTCATTTGCCTCTAATTCTTTTACTCTTTCAACATAAGTGTTCTGCTATATTCACAAGGAAAGGTGGTATAGTAGTCCAGTAAGCTGGTACAAGAATTAATTAGCGTAGCATGAATTATTTTGTAAGGAGAGACTAGGGCAAATAAAACTCAGAAGCAGGCTACAGAGAAGATGACAGAGAGAAGATATGCTTGAGCCCAGTATTCAGCAAACACGCAAAAACTTTGCATTGGCTGCTACTGGAGATCCCTTGGTGACTTTAGAATGGAGAACAACCAAAAACAGAAGGAAAAAATTCCAGCAGATGGCTGTAAATGAGAACAGAGACAGGTGACTAACAAGTCTGAGAAGAATAAAAATAAAATGGGAGCAGTGCCATAGTGTTATCATTTTTGTAGAGCCACCTGGAAAGGTAGCTGGCTTATCAATGAATGCCAAAAATGAGTAGTGCCCATCTGCTCACCCTAATAAATATCCTTCACTAGAAAAAATGCAAGAAAATACAACTTTCAGCATGACTCACATGCCTTCAGAAGACCTGTTTATTTAAAGTATTTATTTGGATCAACAGGGCTTTATAACTACTTGCCCTAAAGACAGTAATTCTTTAAGATCATCCTTGGAAGCACATGGCCAGGCAGCAGCTGTAAGAAAGACAGCAGAAAGCATCAATGCCTTAAATAATCCAAAACTCTGTAATTATCACTGCCTTCAAAATGACTTTGGGTAGATATGACTGGCCAACTGAATGGACTGATGGTAAAGCCCTAAAAAGGAAGGCAGTTTAAAATTCAAGAACTGGGTATTTCTCTGGAGATAACAGCAGCTGCAAGTGTCTCCACTCAAAAAGAAGCAAACAACAGTGTTGGCTTACATCACCTTCTCAGCTGGCCGCGCAGAATGCAATAAGGGCCCTTCTTCAACTCCTTCTAAATGTTGATTGAGAAAGTAGTTTACAGCTAGCAGAAGGTGGAATGACAAATACTCAGGTCTTTCATAAAATAACCACTACACAAAGAAATAGATGAGAGAGAAAACTAAAGCATACTGGTTGGTTTACTTTCAAAAGTTTGAAAGCAAAATGTCTCTTTATTAGCACTAACCTTTATCAGCTGCCAAAAATTGTTTTTACAAGAAAAATGAAGCCATAAGAGTTTGGAGTAGAAATTCAGACTTTCCAAATCTGAGATATTTCCAAGCTGACCTTTTGATTCAGAGTTATATTTATTTTTCATACATGACAAATTCAGTTGGGGGGGAAAAAAAGTTAGTTTGACATCATCCATTCTGCCACTTCAAAGAAATGTAATTCAATCACAGAAAATTGTCTAGATTCTCATGATGTTATCCAGAATAAGACAAGTCTTTACACATTCACAGCCATCTTGGCAATACATAAGCCATCACACTACTTTAGTTTCATTGCTTTTTTGCACTAGGACTCATACATAAGTGCTTGGTGCTAAATGCTGCCTCTCATGTGGCAAAAATTAGGAAGAATTAAACATGAAATATGCTTACATAAACATGTATGATAGGAAAGGAAAATATAACAAAAACCATGCTTGCAGAAATACGAAGCACAAAATATGACCAAACATGTAAATACATGCCAACAGGCCACAGCCACTTTGGCCATACAGGCCAAAGGCCAAAGTTCTACAAAAGCCCCCTTTTATAAAGGACAGAATTCCTTCAAAAGTTAATATAATACCTGGGGTCTTGATTTTATAGAACTTCCAAGCAGCAGTTTTAAAAACCGTCTATACTTAAGCCAAGCAAACAGATATTGCACTGTATGCAATGCAAAAAAAGCTATGTAACATTGAAAGGTTTTTTTCAATTTAATATTCAGGATATTCATTTCTTTAATAGTTATAAAGTTATTTTCTTTGTGTAAATTTCTTTAAACTTGTTTGTCTTCAAAATTTTACATTTCATCAAAAGCTACAAAATTTAACAAATTTTATTAACTGTTCCTGAGACTGAAGTGAAACACATGATTCTTAAGGTCTCAAGACTAATACCTTAACTGTACCAGCTGCAAAACTCAGCTCTTTCAGCTGAAGCACAAAAGGTAACACTGGAACACTACATTGGAAAAAAAAAAAAAAATCCTAATGTGATTTGGTTCATGCATGAACTTAACCCACATTATTTCAAAAAGTATGGGTAAGAGGGGGAATTCTCAGATACAATATCAAACATTAAATTCTGCTTAAATAACAATGAGCAAAGCCTTCCACCAAAGACAATAAACTCTCGAGGTCACATTATATATTTTTAACTACAGGATTACCCACAAGACATCCCCTTTCTAGTCCAATATAAACCGTTGTTGACTTTTTAAATAAATATTTTTCTAAACATTTGGAGGAAAGCCTGCATCACTAAAAACTTGCATGTGAAACAGACATCCTTAACTTTTAATGTCTGCTATAAAAATGCGTCAGGAGAAAAGTTAATGTTAATCCTCCAGTATGTTAGCAGCAAAATACCCCTTTCTCTTCCCTCTTTAGTTTACTACATCTTATTTTTAAATCATCTGTTTTTCAATATGGTATAAATAAGGCACGCTGCTGTGGCAGAAAGACCTTGCCCACGCTGCACGAACAAACAGAGGTAGCTAATGCCCACAGCCAAACAGGTCTGGAAAGGCCTTGGACAGGGCTTTGCACCCACTGTTGAGGGCTTCTCCTTGCACCTCCAAAAACAGCTAATCCAAAAGCTATTTCAAGACACCATACATTTCCTAATTTTACCAAGCATTAAATTGTTGTCATTGTGAAAAGAAAAAAAGCACACCCCATAAATAATGTCACTGATCAATAGTTACACAGCCTACTGAGGTCATTTCACACCTTTTCGCAATCATCATGTGCTGACAGGATTCATCCCAGAGCAGGGCATCCTACCTCTAGTAGGCATGTCACTCTTAATTTAAGAAGAAATCAGCTAAGCAGATATATTGCTAATTCCTAACCTTCAAAAATGTTTCACTGTCCTAAAAATCTGCTCCCCCCCCCAAAAAAAAAACCCACAAAGTATTTTCTTTAAAAAGCAAATGTGCAGGACAGCAACACAACTTGAAGCAATTCCCTAGGTCTTAATTTTAAACTGCATTTTAGTTTTCTAATCTGTTTTGCTTTCACATTCAACAGAATAGAGCTACCTAGTAAGAATTACTCTACCTCACCTCAAAACATTTCAACATTCTACAGTTTCAAAAATCTCTCTAGGAAGTAACATTTCTATTTGCCTCAGCTGAATGAGATTCAGGTTTTGATCTGTTATGATTTCTGTTGAGAGGAATTTTTACTCTACACAGCAACCATAAAATGGTACTGCTTCGTTCAACAGACTTTTTTTTAAATGCATTCAGAAGTATTCAATGTCTGCTCATCACAATGCAAAAGAAGAGTTTTCCTTCCCATCCAGGGTACCAGACTTAGTATTGGTCAGTGCCAGCTTTCCAGAAGTTAGAGAACTTAGTAACTAGCCCAATCACACAGTTATACTTGTGGTAAAGTTCATTATTGAACTACAACCAACAAAAGGATCAATTACAATTTAAATATCTGAAACAGAGCCTGAAGGATCAGTAGTTTGCAGGAGGGAAAAAACAAAGAAACAAACAAAAAAACCTTTTATATAAACAAAATTTACACATTTGGGGAATCAATGTCACAATAAGCACAGAACCTCAGTTTTGACTTGTATCACTGAAATGTTTTTAGCAACCTCATTTTGGCGTATTTCTCCTCACAAGTACAAGTATGTTGAGGATCACAGCTTTAAAAGTGGAACATTTACTTGCTTAAAAAAAATTCTTTCTAAGAGAGGGGGCATCTGAAGTAGAATTATTTTAGCCACAATGGAAGAACAAATAAAATGAACTGAATATTTGTTGATGCTGGCAATAGATTATTTCAGCTCCCATCCTCCTTCAGAAACATCCAAGTCTTTCTAGGGCAACAGACCTACTGCTGGCAAAGTTTAACCACCTTAGCATCAGGTAGGTACACTCCATTCTCTGTCCTCTTACGCCAGAAAACAATGTGTGCCAGCTGAGTCGGGGAGTTGTTTTTGTTTTTAACCTCTTCCGTGTATCCAACCTAAGTGTATGCATCTATCTAATTATCTGGCCTTGTCCTGGTGCGCCAGGGATAGGTTTGCTTAAATAATTCTGATGGCTTTCCTGGTTGGCTTGGACAATGAGGAAACTTCTTCAAGCAAAACAAATGAGCAAAACAAACCAGATGCTCCTTTTGGTGTACAGTAGATGAAAGTTTTCAGCTACCCAGCCATTCTTAATTATTTTCAGCAAATAGGTCATCTGAGCAGAGTTGCTCATTGTAGTTCTTCATTCCTTTGCTGAGTTAATCTCATCTTGGAGCATTTGGCATTTCACTGGAAAAATAAATAGCCCATTTTGTTCTTACAATAGTTAAAAAGAGAGCAAAGGCATGAATATAAATGCTCACTTCTAAACCTAACAATGTCCTTTTCTATAGCATCTAGAGGACCCAAGAAAAGGAGGCTTTAAGGTTTTCATGCCACTTGTGATACAGTCTCTTACCACTAACCAATGGCAGAGAGTTGGCTTAGGAGCAAGTCAGTCCAGAGCCATTACCCCTAGATATGTAGAATCAACCTTTTAAAATTATTTACATTATTTATTACTTCTTACAAGCAGAGATCATGGTGATGACTAAAAGACACAAGGCTTACGCAGCATTACATAGCAGTTATCAGTGCCTGGAGCACATTTCCCAGGACATAGGTTATTTGTATCTACAATTTTAGGTCAGGATCAATACAGAGGACACAGGCCTTTGTCCTCAAGAATGACCATTAAAAGCTTTCTAGAGAAAGGATACTGCACATCTCTCCCTGTTAACGTGATGGCTTCCTAAGAGGATAATACCTAAAGAGCCTAGTTCCAAACGCAAACCACAAGTTATAAGTATCAAATGGTGCTGGCCAGGCCAACAAAAGTGAAGCTCTACTAGCAATCAGTAGGCAATATCACCATGGTTTTCTATGAATTTTGTATCTGCATCTGGTGTGGAGATCTTTACCAGATCATCAGCGATATTCCAGACAGGCACAGTTCATCAACTGCAAGTGATAGGAACAAGAAGGTACTACATTTTGAGTGAAAAAAATCACTCCATGATGTCAATATATTACTTAATACATGCTTGGCAGACCAGCATCTTCAAGGAAGGCCAATAAAAACGCTACTAGCTTGTGGTCTTATTTGTCACACAACACCTCACGTTTCAAGTAATGTAAAGACTACACATGTAAAACTTGGGAGAGATTCAAAGGCGCACAGATATCTCAATAAGTCACACACGCAGAAATGTATTAATACATCTACTTCTCAGGTCTTAGAAAGCTGGTTTACTATCTATCTTCCTTGTCTCCGACTGATGCGAAATGCACGATGTATTACAAACACCTTACTCTCTTTTCTTTCCATATCTCATTACCAGTATACAGATGGCCTTGGCAGCTCTGTACCATAGAGAGGATAGAATTCTCCTGCAGAACTGCTTATCTAAAGAACTGAAAAAAAAAAATATGTTGGAAGAAGACACAGTGAAGCAAAAAAACAGAATCCTCAAAAAAATCAAAGATTAATCAATTTCTTAGACTTCTGTATTACAAACACCCAGAATATTTCTATGTCAGAAACTAATTCTGACAAGCTATTTAAAATAACAAAATGAGAACAGCTTTCATTTAAAGATAATTCATTTAATGATTTAATTAATTGAATTAACTTAATACTAACAGAGAGGTTAATTTGAAGAGGCAAGCTGATAAATTTATGACAAGCTATGATGTACTTTTTCAGATGAAGACAACACACTAATACCTTTAAAAATAAGTAGATATGTTAGTGTAAGTTTTATTGTTTAAGAAGTCTTCTCTACCTGCAGAAATCTAACAGCTTACGTTTATGGTTGGTTACCATTTCTACAAAATCCCAATATTTGCTAATGATCTCCAGAACTGGAAAAAACAACCTCTTCTGTTTCAAGTCCTATTGTAGACATGCGCTACTCTTCTAAACACATGCACTAACACATGCACTTTTTATTCATAAACCATCCATTCTCAGTCCTTTGAAAATAATTCAGACAGCATTATACTTTTTCCCACTTATGTAATATGTGTCAGCCAGCAGAGCATGATTCATTCTCAGGACTGAAAGCAGGTTACAGAAGGCTTTTCCGCAAGCAGCATAACCAGCAAAACTTTATTTTCTCTGTGTCTGGAGGCAAAGCTTGTTTGTAGATTCAGTGAAAAGGGACAAATTCATCCTGTTACCTCTGCTTCACTTGAGGCATTAATAGGGTCTCTCTCCTTTATTAAGCCCTTTATTCTCAAACAACATATGTAACTTGCAGTCTTTGAGATCTAGACCTCCCTTGTGAAATGTTGACCAATGATAAGCATAAAAAGGAGGGCTAACAGCAGATGTACAAATACATACACCATCTCATAGCCCTCACTTCCTTTGAAATGTAGGTTTAAAAATTAGAATTTGTAAGAATGGTATTAAGCTCAACTCCACAGTGTTTCCAAAAAGTGACTGCAAAAGATAACAGCAAGAGATTAAGTGCAAGTAGCGTTTTAGTTCTCAAAAATGATACAGCTTTAGTTGTACGTTCCTTCTCACTGACCTTTACCAGTGAGAACAGACTAATCTGCCACTCTGGGGAAAAGATTACACTTATATACTGTCTATCTAATTTCTCTGGATATCATTCATCCAGAACACCCACTGCTGTCATTGGGCTACAACAGGCGTAAGTGTGAACAGACTGATTGCCACCCAGAAGTCTCAAACCAGCTCCCATTGCACATCGCTTTGGATGCACAGGGATTACTGCACAGACTTTGTAGGGTCAATTCATATGTGCACAGAGCAGTTGAATAACATAAACTGCACATTTCTCTGTGGGACACCCCAGGCAAAAGTATGGGAGTCACTGCTTTCTAAAGGCCCACGTGTTGGGAGGGATGGCAGCAGTGACCACAATTTTTGAAACAGTACGCTTTATGGAAACAAGAAGGTACATCAAAGCCATAAAAGCTGATGAACACTGTGGTGTTATGAGTTGATATTCAAACATATGAAACCAATCCCCGCTCTTAATCAGCAGAGGTCAGATCCTTGAAAATCCTCTGATCCTTGAAAATCTTGTAACAGTGATCTGATAGCAGGCTTGTGACAGAACCAGAAACAGAAAACAAGTTTTCCCAGCTCGTACATCTAACTACACTGTTTCAAGACAGGCAAGCAAGATGTGTGTCTTGTTTCACTAATCACAGGACCAGCCTAATGACTGTCACCACACAACATCACTTGCTGCAAATCAGTTAAAAAAACTAACAACATTCAAACCAAATTAAACTGAATCATATAATCTTTATCAAAAAGAAACATTCTTTTTATACCTGAAGTAAACACCTACAAATGCAGTGAATCAGAAAACCACTAAACAATATATTTTTCTGCAGTTTTATTCCCATTCGACACCAAAAACAGTATAATGAACGTATACATTTCAGTTTTCCTGTTTCTCAGATTTGTACCTTAGAAAAATAGTTTTCCTTCTAAAAAAGTTACTAACACACTGAAAAACAAAGGCAAGCAAAAAAAATCAGTTGCTCACCTAGGTCCCTTCTCAAACACAAATGCAGAGGTAGATCCAATATGAGCTCATCAATCAGAAGCTCGAGACAAAAAACTAACTAATTAGGTCACCTACTCCAATCCTCTCCCCAGGCCTGAATCATTCCCTAACGCATACAGGGCTATTTTTGAGATATACGTGCCCCTCCAAAATCTTTGTAAATAATAAACGTTCATGCATCAGTGTGGTCTGAACGTACGCTGTGCTTATTTAAGAAGGTAACGTCTGCCTCAAAAGTGCATATGTTCTGTGCCATGCTGCAGTTGCTACGGAAACTTTTTCTGTTTTTTTGATAAAGCAGCCGACAAAATAGCCACATAAAACCCGTGCAATATTTAAATGCTGCCTCAGTAGCTCTTAAATGCCCCTGCGAAAAAATTTGAGGTTCCTTTTAATACTTTTTGGCTGACGCACATCTCTTTGAGTTGAGTTTTTATTGACAGGTACACAACCAAGAACATTAGAGAATCCCAACTTGTGCTGAAAACTGACCGCAAACTATTGAATGCAAGAACGACTCCAAAAGATCGATTTATGGCCAGTTACACAACTATTAACTTGAAAAGGATATAAGGAAGCACCCTACTTTCTACCTTGGTATTTATACCTCCTGTTCCAATCTATACCACTAGTGCATAAGAAGCCTGGTAGCTTTCATAAACACTTAAATTGTAAATTATTCAGGCTTACAACAGTATTGCCCAATATTTGCAAGGCAAATATAGGACACATCTACACGGAATCCCTGTGTTCAGAGTAAATACACACAGCCAGTTCCCACCACCCTTCCTTGCACTGAACCGTATCTTATTACATGAACTGCCACAACTAAAACACTGGGACTGCTCACCTAATAAGGCACAACATAGCCCAAATAAATGTGATAGAAATTTGGCTGATGAAAACATATAGAAAAACAAACATTTGGCTATTCTGAACAATGATGGGGAAACAGCCGAGCCTACAAACCTGCTACAGACTTGGTTTTATGCAGAGAGGCTTCCTCTGGTTGTCCCTCAAAGTCACGTAAAATTTAAAGACATCTCCAAACATGATGCTATACTGCTTTACGCAATTTAAATAAAAAAATAAGATGACAGCATTACTAGGGATACTCTGATCATAATCTGTGATGAAAACATACATTATCATATATTATCACACAGTCATGCATTTGACATTACAGAACCTACTTTTTACTCTCAGGCAAAGAAAACTTATCATGAAGTACCATTTCTAACCCATAATGTTAAAAATAGCTTATGTTATTGCCCTAGATAAAGTTAAAAAGTAGATACCCAATGAATTCATAATTAATCTGCTCCCTTCTTTAGCATAAAAATATATTCAATGACATAGAAAAAGACCTGCTTTGTGTGCAATATAAGATGATTAGATAGGATGTTATAATTAACAAAGGGGGGGGGGGGAACTGCTACTGTTTTTAGCAGTAAAAACATCTAGCTTTTAAGTAAAGGCCCAGCAATAAATAGGAAAGCCAACCACGTGCACTTCCAGACTTGCCAGAGCATAGATAAATATGTTGATTTATATAACTACCATCTCAGCAGGTAAGACACTAGAAATGTCAACATATCATCATTCCCAAGCTTACCATTAATTAAATCATATGCATAGAGATTCAATCCAAGGACCATGAAAGCCAATGAAAAAAAAACTCCCATGTAACTTGAGGAACTATGGATCAGTTCCAGGCAGCTAACTACTACTCCATTCTCTTTCGTCTTTATCAAAAATATTCCAATAGTATGAAAAGCAAAGAGGACTTCATATGAGTGTGTAGACTTTTTAATCTTCTCTCAGACCTGAATTTTAAGTGAACTACATATAATTAAGCAACTTTTTCCATAAAGCTGTATGAGACACTATTCCAGGTTTGGAAAGAAGAGAGACTACAATTCTTGTTACATTAATAGCTTTAAAAGGTTTCAACTACTCCTTTCACACACAGGTTTAACCTCATTGTGAATTTATGCGGCACACTGTTCAACACTGCTGCAATATATTGCCGTATTGATTATGAGTTAAAGGGGAGGTCATCTGGTTTCAGCACCTCAGAACTCAGCTCCCAGTGCTGCACAGCCACATGATGAAGTCTCCTTGTGATCAGGGTGTGAGCTGAGGTTCAGCCAGATCAGCCTAAAGGCTCTCACTGATTTAAATCAGAGCTGGACAGGAGTTGGAATAAAATCTTCATCTGGGAATTCAATATATGCACCACTGTTACTAGTCATTACGCAAATAGCGTCTCACATCTAATGAGTATTGCACGGGAAGTCAAATAATAAAAACCATTCTTTTCTGGTAAAGAATCAAGAGTCAGTTATATGAATATCTAAGTTGTCAGCTTTTGCCAGGAAAATGGGGTGTCTGCCTAAAACTTCACATTCCATCTATATAGGGACATCTACATAGGACATCTAAACAACCTATAGTGTTTAGACACAGTTTCAATAAAACTGGTCTATGCAACACGGACTCGATGGCCAGCCTATCTCCTCCTTGCTCTAGGAGAGATTTAAGTATTTCTGAATGAAAAGGGTACTTTCTTTGATCAAACCCATCACATTCAACTTTAAAAGGTTCTGGAGGTAAAGCCCAACAGGTTTGCTCTTGGCACTTCCATCTGTTCCATGTTGGCAGAACCACACAAAAAAGCTGAGGAGAGAATGGTATTATTACAACAGCCTTCATTTCCACACCTCTGATCTCCTTTGCTGGAGGTACTCAGAAGCCCAACAGGAGCTGAAGCCAGAGACTGTGCAGTGGGATCCTTATGACCAGGAAGTCAGAGCAGCGGGATTTTGTTTCCACGCAGAGCAGAACTTTTCCTCATGGAGCTCTGAAATCCTGAATTTGAAGATGAAACGGTCTCCAATCAACTTCCTTCCTCTCCCAATGCCTGCCTAAGACTAAAGAGAAAGGTGCCAGGAAACAATGACTGAAATTCCCACCATGTTTCTACTGCTTAGCTTTGCCAGAGAAGATTTCTGCAGAGGTACCTTCAGGCCTCCAACTAAAAAGTACATTGGCCATTTTTTTTGGTGGATCCAGGCTTTTAAGAAGTGATCCTATACTCAACTCCTGATCCAGTACAGACACAGCTACAAAATAACATAGTCTGTACCATAGATGAGATATGATGAGTAAAAAATGATTCCCATAAATTCACCCTAAGACTTAACATTGCTCTTGAATAACATTTTTTGTATTTTCATCCATTTTAAAACACCGCTTTTGTCTCACTCTCCCTAATAAGGGTCCATTACCTCTGACACATATAAAGGGATCCCACAAGTTGTACTAGAAGTAAATTCTGTTTACTGTGACATTTTTCTTTCCATAATGCAAAAGCCTTTAGTGTTTTGGTATGATTCCCCATTTCCAAAGCCCTTTGCTGTTGACTAGTGAATTGGAAAACACTGACAAGAATTTTTTTTATCCTTCCATCTGCGTGCTAGGCAGTTGCATCCCATTAGCGCTAATGGGAGTTAGAAGTATAAAGACTCCTCCATTTCACAAGAAATATTAACCCTAGGTCTTACAGCACATATTACCCTGGATGAAGACATACTACTAGCAAACAGAATCTGCTTAGAGACTCTATGTCATCATTTACATTCCATCCTAAATCATATGCATTATAGGTATTACGGCAAAAAAAAAAACAACAACAACAAAATCATACTAACTTAGACATAGTGCAGTACTGAGTGGTACACTGTAAAAGAAAACTATACAAATGTCCAAATAACAGTTCATGCTAAGCCATTTCATCTACACAAAAAGCTGGACGTACGTGAACAGCAGAATTCATAAACAATAGAAAGAGCTCTGTCACACAACTCTCACACAATCATAGTATCTATCTCCATAAAGCTGGTCTCACATCAACACAAATTTCAGAAGGTAGAATAAAAAATAAATAAGATTCCACTACTGAACATTTTCAGTTTGGTTTCCTTTACTCCAGTCTTTCAGCAACTTATTTACTACACATATTTTTTTTAAATACTCTGCTCTTATTTCCTTGGCCCCAGCCCTAAAATTCACAGCAAGCGGATGGATAATGTATTCCTTCAAGGTCCCACATGACTTTATCAAGCCTCTGTGCTGCCTCATCAGTCGTCCTACACATAGCTGGCGCACAAGACAAAAGACTGACTTTCCTCTTTTAAAAACAAGCATACTCAAAAAGGCACATACGCATTAACCGCCTAGACAACCTCCATTAAAAAGTTTAACAATTTCACTTTATGTATTCTACAGTTATAAATGTATAACAGTTACCAAAAGACAGAGAAACAGATTTGCAAATATTCTGCTCATATTATGAAATATTTGCCATACTTGTGGCTAAAGAAATGGATTAACTATGTTTAAAGCTTAAGGGTAAAAAATATATTATTTTTTTCTTAAGATATTTCAAGTGCAATGAGTGATACTGAACTACATGCAATGCTTTTGAGAAAGATTCATCAGAATTTTTTTTAATAAAAATCCTTCAGTTTAAAGTTCTGCCTACTCAAATAAATGCAGGTCAAGTTTTCAAATGGAGCAGCTTAATCCTGTTCTAATTTTCTGACACCACTGCACTTTGGTTCTGTTAAAGTTTACAGCTTAATTTAATTAATTACTTTAATCGAGGACACTTTGTAGATATACAAGCACACCTACCTCATAACACTACACTTGACCAAGCCTGAACACCAACACCCTTACAGTGTTCAGTAGGTGTTGATATTTCCCGTAATCTGTCAAAGGAGAACTAGTTCCAAGACATTCAGTAGCAAGAAAAGTGAGGGAAATATAGTTTAAAATATCAGCTTAAATTGTTTCTCCATCCAGTCCTGCTACCAGAGGACACGTAATAATCCTCTTGTATTTTGCCTCCAAAATCATCTGTGGAAATGCAGTTTGCAACATGCTAAAAGACCAAGTTCCACACAGACCCAGCAGGCTCTGTCACTGGGGGTTTTAAAAGAGAGCAACCAGGGGAGACTGGGGTCAAACAAACTCTTAGCAGATGAAGAGACAGGAGTTGGTAGGAGGAGAGGAAGGAAAGAAAGGATGAATAGAAGGAAGTACTCAGACCCTGTAAAGTTTTAAATGGGGTTTACATAGAATCATTTAAAAAAGAAAATACATGGGGGGGAAAAAAAAAACAGAATAAACATGGTGTTTCCATATACTTAGTTGAAGTCCTTGTTTATCTAGTAGAATCTCTATTTGTAAAATGAATATTATATTAAGACCTACCAAAGAAAACAGTGAAAAGATGGCATTACCATAATGAGACACATTCTAGGGCAAAAAATAAAAAATATAACCTATGCCAGGAGGGAGATGGACAGAGTGGAAAAGGAAAGAAAAAGCTAATTGTGTTACATAAAACGTAAGCTGCACTAACATACGCAAATCCCCACTTAGTCTTTTCTTTATTAAGAACATACTTCTTTCATAAAACTTGACAAAGCTAGGGTGCCAACATAAAAACAACTAAGTTGTCCAAGTTAAACAAGCCTATATAGAGTCTAATATTTAATTATTTCCTCAACATCTGATAATTTTACATGTGCAAGGCTGTATCCGTTCAATTTAGAAAATAAAATTCTCAAGGGAGGAACTGTGGTAGCGCACTAAACAGATTTTCATCCTGAAAGCAGTTAGTTGTAACAAAATCAAAGTTAAAACCAATGTTTCAAAAAGGCTAAGCTTAAGCCAAAATAAACCAGAAAACAATAAAAAAAACCTCTAAAATTCCCCAAAATAAGAATACTATCAACACTTTCACAATCTAAACAATTTTCAAATCATACAAAAAAATGGTTTGAAAGAGGCAATAACGCCTTGCAATAACTTCGATAATTTATACTGGTTTTCTGTTTTTCCACTTTAAAACGAAAATTTTATTTCACCAGGAAGCATTTCCAAATAAGGTAAAAGTTAATTATTTAAGTAAATTACCTGCATAAAAATAAACAACAAGAACAGAGCGAGTACAGAGCCAGAAGAGAACAACTGATCTTAGCCAAAACTAATCCTAGGCCATGAAGCGTACTCAAAAAAGCTAATCACACAGAATTTCTGGAACAGGCAATATTTAAGTCAGGACTCCATACATTAACTATTGTAAATCTTGCCAGAACAGTGCTTCAAACTAGTCCTTTCCAGACACCCCTTTCCCACCTTTCTGCAGGTTGTTAAACCCATCCCTACAAAAGATGCCAGCTCCATTTCATAGGTCTGCATCTTTACTCAAATCCACCCTGATCCATGGTTTTAGCTAAGACACAAAAATTTATAAAGAGATACGACACACATTGCCTGTACCCTGTTCTGCTGTGGGGATAAGAACATATTACAGACTGGAAAGTTAATGGTGGGTTTTGTAACTCCATAACTATCGCCTCTCAGCAAAGCTCCCTGAACTCCTCACTCACCAGACAACACCATGTTAAATTCTAAGTTGGACTAACTACGAGTGGTTAGTAATGAGAACCTAATTCTGCCACCTGTTATCACACTGAACAGCAGCTTTTTATGTAATCGAACAGATTTCAGTGGGACTATATTCAAAGAAATGGACATACTCCAACATAAAGTGGTAGAACTTGTCCTTTAGAAGATTATTAGTACCTGTGTTTATCTTGAGTCTCATTATTCCCTTTGTCCTGGTATAAGAAGTAAGGAAACCCATGAATTCCCTATTGAAAGCAAATCTAGATACCTAGCAAGGTCTTCAACAGCTGCTAACTCAAAAACGAAGGAAGATTTGTTCTTACTATTATTATTATTTAAATTGCAGAAAGCCTGAAAAACTGTTACTACCTAAAAAGACTGGCAATGCCAGTGTCAAAGACAGGTTCAGAAAGGAAAATTTATTTGTAAACGCTTACCAGCAAGTAGGGATATTTTTTTTCTCAGCCCTGCTTCCTCTGCCTGTTAGCTTTAGGCACTGCTTCTTTCCTTCTCTTCAGGGACAGACTGAAAGGTAAACTTTGGCACAGTCCCTTCCCTAATATAAAAAACTAAAACAGGAATAAAAGAAAGCTCAGTCCAGAAGCATGAAAGCACATAGAAAATACTGGCAGTTCATCTTATTTTAGAAATCCATTAGGAACACGAGATAATCAGAAACATGTCATTACCGTGCTATCATGAAAGCTGGCCAGAGTTCTAGGGACATAAAACTGATACTGACAGAACAGTGAAAGACCAAAAATGCCAAGGATCATGCAAAATTAAGTCATCATCTTAAACTCTACCACCATTATAATTCACTAACACAGGTATATTGTTCTCCTCTTTTAAAGGAAATAAAATCATTGCCCCACAGTTTCCCTCCCACTCCAAGAAGGCCGTCTCTTTAGATTTTCTTTGCTTCAGCTTTATGTTTAAACTGGTTTTGCTGGACAAAAAGTCCAGCCTACCAGAAGAAAAAAAAAGAAAAAGTCATACGGATGCATAACATGGTACAAAATGGAAACACGTTACGGAAAATGGAAAGCCACATTTGCCCTCATAATATAGTCAGAAAACCAAACATGCAACCTACTTACAACCTTCTTTATCCTACTGCTTTTCACATCCATTGTAAACAGTAGTTTTGCTTAACCCTTCTCTTCCTAAAAAACACCCCAAAATATTAGCATCTTCCACATGTCCCATTCTCAGAGGTCACATCTTTTCCCAATAATACCTTTTTAACATATTATAAAAATCTTCTAGCTTTCACCGTACTTTCACATGTGTAGCCCACACCCACAACACAAAGAGTAAGAGAAGAACCAGGATCCACCCAAGCTGCAGGTTGTCTTTGATTTCCCACACCTGGGACAAGGGACTGGGTAACTAGGAAAAGCAGAGTTCTGTGCTAGGTTTGCACCAATTCTCAATGCTACAGTAGGAAGAGGTGGGGATCAATAGCATGACCTTAGCTTCGACCATATATGACAAAAATAAACTCAAGAACAAACTTTGCTCTCACAGGACCTCTTGTATGCAAGCATGACCTTTAATAAAAAGAGCTGATAATACTATTTGTAACTAACCTGTTCAATGGGAAATTACAAGTCAGCAAAAAGATACAGAGGTGTGAATCTCTACAAAGAGGTTCACAGTTGCTCTTAAACAAAAAAAAAAAAAAAAGAAAAAAAAATCAGTCTTTGTTTTCCAACCTAATAGTTTGCTTTCTGAGCTAAAAATTTCATTCCATTAAATAAGGAAAAAAGATCAAAATAACTAAATAAGTTAGCTTGGCTGGATGACAGCTATGGAGAAATATGATGCTAGTGTAAATCACTGAGGAGGGAGAGGAATTACACAGAGGGGCTCTAATGGGCATAGCTGAAATAACTGGATGAAATTAGGAAAGAGGGTGGCTTAGGCTAAGCATCAGAAAACATTTCGTAATAGTAAAATACAATATAAAGCAGAATGTATTTCCCTCAAAGAGGGAAGTTATCTAAGACTAGATTAGATGAAACACTGGAAAGCACAGCAGAGAATACACTTCTGAACTGATGGGGTCATGGATGAGAGCACTTAATAAATCCCTTTCTTATGATCATGTCTCTCAGTAAGATTTCAGTATAATAAATGACCAGATAGTGAAATACCTTCACTTCTTGTTGGGTTCTTGTCTGGGAATACCCCGGATTTCATCAGCGTTAAGATTTGAAGCGCCTTTCACTTTTGATGCAACTATTACATACCAAATTACATGAGCACTACTAATAATTTTAATCCCCTATTACTTATGCTCCAGCCTATTGCTATAACATAAAATTATCTGTTTAATTCTGAACTTGTATAGCATTTTTCATTATGAAATTTCAAGTAACTTTACAGACATCTGTCCACTATCAGCATCTTTCGAAATTAATATGCCAAATACCAAAATGTCATCAATCCAGATGTTATCACATGATTGCTGAACCGCCAGATGCTTAACATAATACATAATTAGCAGGCGACATGATGCCCATGAAATCCTCTGATGTTGCACATGGTTATAGGAAATCAAAAAATTCAAACTGGGACCAGTAAGCACAACAAAATTCAGCGTTTCCCCCAGTCCAATACCGGCAGCACCATTACCAGTGATCATGAACCAGCAAAGGTTTAGGACCAATGGTAAAACAGGTCTTCTCTTACATGACGACCAGACATTACAACAGAAAAGCCCACTACTGGTTTTTATTATTACTATTCTTAAAGTATTACTTAAAAAATTTACACTACAATTCAATTCAGGAAAAAAATGGTACAACTCACAAAAAGCTACAGACAGGAGAGTTCTCTGGTTTTCCCTCCATCTGAACTGTTAGGGTGAATTTTCCAAAAATCACGCATAGTTTAGGAACGTAGCTAAATTTGAAATATAGAAGTTTATCCTCCTGAGTACAAATGTCCTTTTATGTCCTTCTCTATAAGGTGAAGAAATAAATATGTAATTTTAAAACCTTTAAAAAGCTGCTATTCAAAGCCTCCTATTGATATTGTGGGGATCTTACTCACTGTACAGAATGGTTCAATTACAATTTATTACATTTGTAACTAAGATCCAAAATTTCCCTCAATTTACACTTCTTATTTGAAAAGTTTACCCGAGGCTGGGTGGAATGTCACTTTGCCCAACGCTGTCCATCAAGAACTAACAGCAGTAGAGATGAGAGAGAATCAGCACTGCAGCAGCAGGGAAAAGTTATCAAATTTTCACAAATTAGAAAATAATACTTAAAAGAGATGATAATATCATGACAATCAATTATCATTCTGACCCCAAAAGAAAAATAATCAACATGAACAGCAGCATAACAAGAAAGCACATGCTCTCTCAAAGTGTTCAGTGCCATGCCATAAAGCTGAAGTAGTATACCACAAGGAACAATTCAGGCAATGTATGACAAAACATCAAATATGTACTGGAGAATATAACAGCTGTTTCCTTTCATTTCAGTCCATAGTCTCTGCAGGTATTTTGTCCAAATTTCCTTTTTTTTGAAGAAATTACAAATTAAAATATTATTAAGTATTCCAGACATCATTATCACTTTCTCAGATTGCTTGTTTACCATCAGAGATGAGAGAAGGAAAATGAGCTGGGCCTTTCTTTTCTACAAACCAAACGCCTGAAGCAAAGACTTGTGTCTAAATAAACATCCACCAATCTACTTCAACAATTACATGCATCATTGCAGTAAAGAAAAGCACAGCTTTACCCTCAGCCCCAGGGGGCGGACCATCACTTTTACATGTTAAAATCAAACAAATAAAAAACGAAAAAAAAATCACTGGGTTTTAAACCAAAGTTCTGAAAAAGAAATCATCCACCCATGTCTTGGTTGGGCCTGGCTTGATGTCTAGACTAAATTCAGGTGTGGATTCCCCTTAGGGAATAAAGGAACAGATTAAGAAAGACTTATTTTTTGCTTCCCTTAACACAGAGGCTCCAGTGTCACAGGACACAGTGGTGGTCATTTGGGTTGCGTCTGTCCTTGAAATTCTCTGCTGGCTTGCAATGATGCACCTGAACAGAATGAGAGCAGACACAATGTGTACCCTGTCCTATTAAAAATCACAGATTTCGGCAACAGCAAAACTGGTGCCCATTTATGGCAGAACAGTAGGTCTTTTGAGAACATAATCCCTAGCTTCCAAGAGAAAAACCAAAATAGTACACATAAAAATAATTATTCATTCCAGACAACATCACCAATCCAACTGTACTCAAAAGGCCAGTTTATCCTTGAAAACTGTTCTTCCTTCAGTCAACTAAAGATTAAGATGGGAGGGAGAGTCAAGAGGAGGCTTTTTGCTTCTTCGGTGTGTTTACTCTGCGTGTGTTAGTACTCTGCATGTGCTTTTTGCTTATTTTAAGCAGATGAGGTTTCCATGCAACATGAGACTTTTTTTTTTTTTAACAGAGAAAAACATGGTTATTAAAAAAACAACACACACAAACAAAAATTTTCAGGGAAATTCAGGAAGGAACAGGATTAGCACCTGAGGCTATTTTAAAATCATTCATAATAACTGTTCCAGTATTAAACTAATAGTGTTTACAAGATTTTCTTAACTTGCTCTGCTTTCTCTCTCATTATTCTCTCACCTTCTAGAGCTGAAGATTGCAGAATCAAAACTCCTGCTCTCAAAATAATAAAGAGGGCTGTTCTAAAACTACGTAGAATAATTTTTGCAGTGATCCATAAAATGACTTTACGTATCTTTACCAAACTCTCAAAGCTAGATTTTGTTCAGTACATGAGAGATTCGTATTTTTAAACTGTCCGAAGCACATTATCAAAACAAAATACAGGATTGCCACTGCTGCTTTTAGGGAAAATGATAAACCTGCAGACCCAAAGCGAGAGTTCTGCTTTAACACCTACTAAGCACCCCAGGGCTGCAAAGATGGAGAACGGCAAGGATGGGCAGTGGGGAATCAGGCAGACTTCACTGTTTGCACAGTGACCTCTGATAACAATACAAGTTGGCCTACAAGGAACATTTGGTCCCATAGCCCACTAAAGAGCATGCCTGCTTTTAATTTTCTCCATTTGGGTTTCCTGCATGCAAAAACCCAGCCCAGAATACGCTCTTTTGTGACTTATAAGGGAAGGCACAAAAATGTGATGCTTCTCATCGTCTCTGGGCTGCTTGCATTTTTGTAGAAGAATGTAACATTTCCTATAACATTTCCAGTCTAGGTTTTAATAAGAACGTCCAAGAAATTTGCTACGTGTGTAAAAAATCTCAGTTTTCAGAAGCCTAGAAGGGTTGCTAAAATACAATGACCGTATAAACATGCACGCAAAGATGAGTCCAAGATATCTCCATGCTTATCTGTATTATTTATAGCCAGAAATACAGCACTATTTTAGAAACATACTGTAAATTGCATCAGATGAACAAGCGGCACAAACAATACTCAAGCATGCATGTACAATAGAGTATCAGTTCAGTTAGAGGCAAGGACTGAAACGCTTTTGCCAGAGACAGAAGTAGACCATATATAAACACATACTACATATAAAACGTATTGTGGATAAAGTAGACACTTTGTAATGAATATAAAGAAATCCTATTATTGATAGTTTTAACAATCAGTACTAGCTACAGCAACAAACCTGTAAGTTACAAAGTCAGATTTAATTTGCAGTGGCAAAACTTTCAGCAGAGGAGGATGTTAAGTATGTTCTGTTTCCAGCAATAAAAGGATCAGGATGTCTCAAGTGTAAACAATAATAAAAGAGGCGCTTAAGTGGAATAAGGGACCCAGCCTCACAGCAGAGGAGAATTTATCCAATAAACTGGTAAAACTTTTTAATTGCTCAGGTAACCAGTCGTTCTGCAGACTGTACAATATACAGGCATTGTGCATACAGATTCCTGCCTGGGGACTGCCTTCTTCAAGGCCAGTTTTAACACTCGTGGGTCGTGGCTACTTCACTCAAAATTCAACACACCAATTCACTTTCTGAAAACTTCGACAGATGCGGAGCCTTAGGGGAGGGCACTGATAAACGTGGTGTGCCCACTTCTCGTGCAGCTGTGGAAAAAGCCAGAAAAATGGTAAATGGAGATTTTTTGTTGAAAATAAAACAGCTGAGGCAGGAAATCCTTATTAACCTCTCTCAGAGGTTTTTGCTGCTTCATTTAAATGGTTTCTGAACTACAGGCATACAGGTCAAGCAGAAAGATTTAGATAACAGTCTTGAACATAACCGGGGATCTCAAAGCAGGAACGATTTGGGCATCACCTGCGGTGTTGCAGCTTCCGGTGCTCCTTTCGTGACTGAAAGTTTGCCACGTGCGTTTGTACAGAAACTTTTGAAGAAATGCAGTGAAATGCAAGCACTGACCAAATATTAAGTGTCTCCCGGTCAGTCCCTGACCCTGCATCAACTGACATTTACACTGACCTTTACGTTGCCCAGTCACACAGGCTCCCCTCTCCCATTACTTGTTTCCCCCCCCCCCCCCTTTGATAATACCCACTTCAGCCGAGAACCCCTTTAAAAAGGCGACAGACATACGGACAACCCAACACGGCACAGGCACCTCGCGGCCCACGGGAAAACCCGGAATATTCACGCCGAAGCGCCTGCAGCTTTGGCACCTCGGGGCAGGTCCGGGCGGCACCAACGCCAGCAGCCGCCGTCCGTCTCCCTTGCCCGCCGCTGGAGCCCCCGGGGGCGGCGCACCACCAGCCCGCGCCCCAGCCAGGCGGAGGGAAGCCCCGCGTTAGGCCCTGCCTCCCGCCCTGGCCCAGGCCCCGGCCCGGCGGCACCGCGGCGCCCCAGAGCCGCAGCGCACAGCCGCTCCCCCCCCCCCCCCCAACCCCGGCAGCGCTGCGCGGCCGCGCCCGCCCGCCAGGCCTCGGCTCTCCGCTCGCACCTGCCCGCAGCGGACGCTACCGGCCTCCACATCCAGCCGGCCGAGCCCGGGCAACGGCTCCGCCGGCGGCGCGCGCGGAGGCCGCGGGGCTTCTCTCGGCGCCCCCAAGGTGACCGCGCCGCCCGGCCGGGCCCACCCGCGCTGCCCCGCCGCCACTCACCGCCCTGCGCTGCCGCCGCCGCCGCCGCCAGGCGCGCAGAGAGGCGGGCGCGGGTGGCGGCTCCGGAGGCCGGCGCGGCCGCGGGCGGGGAAAAGGGGCCTCGGCGGCAGGACCCGCCTTGTGCCGGCAACATGGCAGCGTCCAGCCGAGCCCAGGTGCTGCGGCTCTACCGGGCCCTGCTGCGGGAGAGCCAGCGCTTCAGCGGCTACAACTACAGGTGCGCTGCCGGCCCGGCCCGGCCCGGTCCGGTCCGGCCCCTCCGCGGGGCGGCCGCGGCCCCGCCGCCGCTCTTCCCCCTGCGCGTGAGGGTTTGGGGAGGGCGGAGGGGGGCGGCAATGCCGGTATTACTCGGGGGCAGAAGCTGGGCTTTGCCGAGGTGTCTGTTGTTTTGGGGGGGGGCGGGGGGTTCTTAGTTTTTGTTTCCTTTTTTTTTTTTTTTTTGGAGGGGAGGGGGGGACGGAGCTGAGCCGTGACCTCGGGGCCTTGTGGCGGAGGGGGAGGGCGCGCAGGCCCGAGGCCGCCCCCGCCGCTGCCCCGGCCCGGCCCGGCCCGGGGGAGGCTCGGTGCCGCCGCGCCCCTGCCGGGGAGCCGCCGGCCTCGCCGAGGTGCCTGGCCCCGGGGCAAAAGCACCGTATTATGGGCCTAAAAGGTCCCGCTTTTACGCGGGGAGGGGGGAGGGCACAGGGCAGGGATTGTACCCAGGCTGAAAAGGCTCCTATTTCCCTTGTATCCTGCCCTTTTTTTGGCTGTTGAGGGCCTGGGCCAGGTGGCAGCCTCGGGGTTTCTTTGCCCAGGCGAGGCAGCGCGGCTGCACCGGCGGGGGCCAGGCTCCCTGCGTAACCCCAGCAAGGCGCATGGTGGGCAGGGTTTGACCCTCCAGCCGTGCTGGGCACAGTGCTGCGCGGCCGCCTGTCTCCTGAGAGTTGTTGGTGAAAGATATGCCCCGGTTTTCGGTAAAGGGTATGCCTACGTTGATACAGACCCGTGTGCAATGGGCACGGGCCACTCCGCGCTTTGATATCTGCTGCGTTCACTTGGGGCTGCTCCCCAGCAGCACTAGCAAGATTATTTTGTCTGCTGGTAGTTGGCCCACAGACAGAGAGACGTGAGCCAGCTCCATGGGGAGCCATCTCAAGGATGGCAAGAAGTGTTGGGCTGGGCACAGCAGCCTTTGAACACATGAAGCCACACTGAGCGCTGCGCCGCTCGGGGTATACGTATTCCCCAAACAGCGCCTATGAGGGAGCAAGTGCCTCGTGAGGAAAGGCCAAATTTGAGCCAGAGCTAATAGGCCTTCATCAGCTGAGACTAACTCCACACTGACTCCACACTAACTTCACTCCCCGCTCCTTCTCTGGTTCGTGTGCATCAAGGCTTCCCCCTGCACTTTGTTGTCCTGAGTATCCTGGTTGCCCTTACTCTGGATAGCAGAGTATGGTTATATGTAACAGGGGTGGTTTGAGGCCTGTGAGACATGGCTTGGAGGGCAGTTGAGTGTAGCTCCCGTCTGGGCCGTGTCATGTTTCCAGCGATGTGTTTGCACTAGGGGAAATTGCTGGGGAAGCTGAGCCCACAGCCGTGGGAGGAAACAAGCCAGCAGCAGTTGGTGGCAGCAGCCTCACAGGACTCCCCTCTGCCCCAGCTCCTTTTTGATGGAGTGTAATGGCTTGGGAAACTTTTGGCATCTCTCCTCTGTAAACCATTCCCAGAGCCTGGCCCCTCAGCCAGCTCCCCAAAATAAATAAAAGGTATGTATCCAGGGCCTTCAGCAGTGTGGAAATTTTGGCGTGCAGCTCAAAGATCGGGTTATCCATCACACAACAATGATACAAGGTGCATTGCTGAGTTCTCTGCTTAACGTGATGTAA
Source organism: Struthio camelus (assembly GCF_040807025.1). Taxonomy (NCBI): domain Eukaryota; kingdom Metazoa; phylum Chordata; class Aves; order Struthioniformes; family Struthionidae; genus Struthio; species Struthio camelus. The sequence continues at coordinate 103,673,480 of NC_090943.1, forward strand.
AACTTTCCATTCTTTTTCTTTTAGTACTGTAATACTAACAACTCTAAAAGCATAGAAATCATAAGATGTGCATTGACCTTGGATTTCTGCAATTTTTCAATGCCATATCATGGAGCAAACTTCCCCTTTCCTTAAGGAATGGTCTCAGTTTTTGATGGGCCTGTCCTTAGATGCTGTAAAATCAGCAACTGTATAAATTCTTGTTTTGTATACAAATCTGTAAACACTAAAAGCAATAGCAGCTTCTAGCAAGAAGCAGTCAGCAGCTCTTACATGCAGAGATCAGTTGGGACCACAGCAACAAGTCCACCTTGGTTTTTATGCCACACCCATAACAAAAATGGACACTCCTCTTAGATGCTGGGATAAGCAGTTCTGCTCTGCCTTCAGGGCTGCTGTAATGTGATCATCGAATATAACTTTGTAAAGAGTCGACTTTGTGGCAAATTGCAGAGTATTAAAGATTAAACTTACTGATTCATGATTTCACTGGCTGAATTTCAGAATATTTCATTAGTGCAAACAATGCATGTTTGTAAGTGTATGTCTGCAGTGTGACCTACTGCTTGTTGTCTCCCTGTTTGATTGTGGTGATTTTGCTCTTAAAGAGGCACATATAGATTGTGATTTAGAATCAAGTATTTTTGTTTTGTAACTTTTCTAGTATATTCTATATCTGTTTTTTTAGTACCAGATTTCCTTCTACCAGCCCAACAGAGCTTTTGCTGCCCTAAATGTGAAGAATAATGTTAATATCTTAAAGTTACTGAGTCCAGCTCCAACAGTCTTTAGAATAATAACACACAGGATCATCTCTAGAGTCCTGCAGTAAACGTTATGGAGTGCTCTGAAGCCCAGATGTGTAGGCCAGAGTTTAACAGCAGGAGAGAATTTAGTAGACAGTAATTTCCTGTCTGCCTTTCTGCCATACTACGCATGCCCTTCTGCCCTGTTACACACACATGTGGGCTGAAGATGGAAGTCTGATTTGTACTGTAGGAAAATCAATACGTAAAGGATGATGATGTTAAGTTTTAAGCTTAAAAAAGTGGTTCCAAGTATATTGGGGAGTTTTTTCTGCTTGATTAACAAAAAGAAGATCCTGTTACAGTTCGTAATGTGAGATTGTAATTACAGTCTCAACTAAATTAATTGGTTTAGTGCAGTAATTTTCAAATAACAAATGTTATTTGTGAAATAATAGATTTATTTTGTGTCTCTCTTTTTGGTACAGAAAACAATTGAATTTATAAAAATTTGCAATTCAAGATTTAAAACATCTGGTTGCAAACAAGAATAGTGTGAACTCTGCAGTTTTATTTGTTTAACGTGACTGAAGCTCAGTGGTTAAAACTCTCTGGAATACAGCGGAAGAAGTTTTTCTCTAGAAGGGTGGTGCAGGGCTGAAGAAGTTCATCCACCTTTGAAGGTTATCAAGGCATGGAGTTAGACAGTGCCATGGCTGACCTGACCTGGTTGAGGATAGACATACTTCAAATGGGAAGTTTGATTAGATAAGCTCCAGAGGTTCTGCCTTACCAGTATTACTATGGAGTCTCTGGTCCGCAACCATCCCTGGTCTATAAGCGTCAACGCTAAGTAGTAAGTTCTGGGGAACATCATATTATGCTCTTCCTGCTGGTCTCCTTTTCAATTTTTTAGTTTCTTGTAGTTATGAGCAACGTAAGGAGCTTCAAGTCCCTCTGTTGGAACTTCTGCAATTTTTTGTGTGTGTGTGTGTGTGTGTGTGTTCAAGGTTTTATGTGATTTATTTATTTCAGTTACTCATTATGTTTTGTGTTAACTGGCAGAAGTTGTTATTTTTATATTCAAAATGTAAGCATGGTATAATATAAATAGCAATATATTTATGTATTATATATAATCTAGATATATATTATGTGTGTGATACATGATGTATGATATATATAGCATAAAGCATTTTTCTTTATAGATTTTTTTTCTTATTGGTATAAATCATATTTTAGTGGAAATTGGGGTTTTGATTAGAATGGCCAATGTTATTTGACTAGTTAATAAAACTATGCAAAACACAGGAGGGCAGGGAGAGATAGATATAGGAGAGACAGGGAATGCAATTTGTCAGAACATGTTTTGCGTTGGAAACTAGTTAATTAAATGCAGGCAACTTCACCTAAATCATGTCCTTTAAGATTTTACAATCAGTAAATCTGCTTTTGCAGATAGCTGCCAACCTAAGAACAAAAACAAGCAAAATAAGTTCTACTGTTTTTTCAGCGTCAGTTGCTTTCCCAGCTTTGAATGAAGTAGTTGTTGATCTGGGCAAGCTGATCGTCTTATTTTGGTTTCGACTTTCTCTGAAAGTACTTAGCACTTCAACAAACTTTAATTCCACCAAGTGATTCTTGGTTGGTTGCTCCTTACTTTTGCAGTGTTTTAATATTCTGTAAAATCTCTGACAGCACGTCTGATGCTTAAATGTTATTTAATTTAAAAATAGGCTATTGTAAGCCAAGGCTTTAACATAAGCTTGAGGTTTTAACATATAGCTTCAGGTGTAGTTTTTGAATGAATTGTTTTAAAAAGGAAACTAATTTTTTTCATCAAATTTTTACAATGGATAAAATCAACATGTAAAAATCTTCATTTTTAAAAATCTCAGCAGTCGCTTGTGATAAATGTGTTTGGGTCCGGTTTTTTCTTTTTTTTCTTTCTTTCTTTGAAAAAAACCAGACACCCTCATGGACTCAGGCTTTTACGCTCTTGGATTGCAAAGGCTTCTGGCCATGCCAAATGAACATGTGGAAAGGAGAGCAACTACAAGGAAGGTGCCTGATTGCTATAGCAGTAGGAAAAATGGTGTCCAGGAGTAGGTAGTTGCTGCCATAGAGGTACAGGTCATCTGCTTCCACATATTCTCTATCTCAAGGGTTTTCCTTGGACTGGAGAGGGAACAAACTGTGGGAAAGAGACACACATGCATTTAATTCAGGGTATGCAGTAAAGCTGTTGGATCTTTGTACAAGTACAGGATAAACTGAGCAGTATTTACATCATAATCTCAGTTTTTTGACAACATGATTCGTATCAAATAAAATTCAGAAAATAAGCTTTTTCAAATGGGATTCTTTCTCTTCTGCCAAGATACACTACTTGTTTACTTTAACTGAAAATCTTACTTTTGCTCTTTGGCACTGGCATATGGAGTCTGGTCACTGGTTCTTTGTCACTTTTATCACCCAGGTAAATTAACAATTACATAAGGGTTTTACATATCACAGCTGGGTAAGTCAGCTCTCAGTATCATGATATTGTGTAGTAGGGAGGAAGAAAGACTAAAGGATGAAGTTTAAAAAAAAAAGCCCCAAAACAGCAAGAAAGTCAGAGACATGCCCTGTTGTAGAAAGTACTTAAGTGTTCTGTCCTGAGTGGTAGTCTATAACTGAAGTAATAAATCTAATGGACGAATAGACAATTTTATTTTTTCTAGAGTTGTCTGACTTCTTTGTAGGAGAAAGATGACTGAACTGCAGCTGTGAAATATCATGGATTTATACTTTGGCTGTGCGAGGAAAGCAGATACTTATTTTTCCTTCTCTCTATGTAATCTGTGTATCAAGTGATAAACTTTCAGATTTTTTGTTAATAGGTATCTAGATGTCTCTGTAGTCTACTTAAAAAGTGCAGGTAAACCAGGGCTGCAGGCAGCTATGGGGTGCAGGGGAGTTTTGTCACACGCTGCTGCAAACCACTGTTGTGACTTGGCAGTTGCATGACCAGAAGTCATGAACGATGGGTGCTGTATATTTGCATATCAGTTTAGTAGTGCATTCATGCCTGTCTCTGGTTGCCCTTATTAATATTTCTTTCTTTGAGGAGTTAAATTCTGGATGTTATTTCAGTGACCACCTTCCATGCATATCTTTTGTTCTAACAGTATTTTAGGATCTTTTGTATATGTTGCCTTGTTCTATCAGAAACAATGCTTCTTTGAATATCCTTTTGCTGTTTTCTTTGTGTACCTCGGGGGTGGAGTGATATCTGTGTTTTATGAGGTCTGGGTGGTGTTGTTCGGACTGGAACTGTGAAAAGGAAAAGGATGATTTTATTCTGAATTGTAATGAAACGTGGAAATGCTTGCAGTTTTCAGGAAGACGATCTACAGAGGCACAGGAGTGAATATGGGTTTGGATTGTCAGACTTTGGGTCTGATGGTATTGAATTTGTATTTGACTTCCCTATTCTACAATATGTGCAATGTTTTGGAAAGACAAATAAAACATTCTGTTCTGAAAATGTCAAAATAAAGCCATTAGATACCATCAAAGCATTCTTATCCGAAATGAAATTTAAACCAAACAGAATTTTTTTCGTAAAATATTTTGATTTTGGCAGTAATTCCATGAAAATGTTCTTGAGCATGTTCGTTAGGAGTTACCTTTTTGGATTTCAAAGTGACAATGGTGATTGTTATTTTCCAAATACATTCACTTTGTCCTTGTAAAATTATGCCCTTCCTAAACAGTAAAGGATATCTACACATCGGTTCTGGTGCAGTTTTATTGACTTCTTTTTTACATTTAGAACCGCTGCTGTAGTGACTTGTATCCACAAGGGCATTGTCTGACTACCTCTTTGGTAAAGTTCTTCCTATGGCTTTTAGACTTGCTCTCCATGGAAGTGCAGCCCCTAGTTATCTGCTTTTCCAAGAAAAATGGACAAGAAAAGAAAACTTTCTCTTTCTGTTGTTGTTTTCTTGCATATGTGAATACTCGGACCAGCCATTCCATGGCTGGTTTATACAGAGTTCCGTATGGAGGATGTCCTCAATGTCAGAACAAATCACCTTCCTCACCCTGGCCAAAGGAAGAACGCTTTCTGAGTTATGAGGAGGACTTTTCTTTAATCTTCTTGATAATTAGTATTGTTTTTCAAGAATGGATGTGCCACAAATAATTCCAGTGATATTCTTCTACCTTCCATGGCATTATGGAAAATTTTTTCCCTCAGAAAACTGACAGTTTCCCTCATGTTCTTTCTCCTTTTTATTATATTTCTTTTCTCCTGATCTTTGTGTAAAATTCTGACATTCTTCTCAGCACACAAGTGAGCATTTAATATGATACTGGTGAAATTATTTGGTTGTGTTGATTGTGTTCTCTTCATTAACAGAACGTGTCTGAAATAAAATCTTAAAAGGAAATTTTCTTCAGGAAAACTTGATGGTCCTGCACTGTGAATGGCTAAATGGCGGGCTTGGCTGGTGTACAGAGTCTCAGAAATCTTAGTTCTAGACTTTCTTCAGCATTTTGTTTTTTACAAAGTCTTGGAAAAAGTTGTTGCTTAGGTACATTTTTCTAACTTTTTTTTTTTTAGTCACTAGCAGTTGGTTAGATCACAGTTAAATCTCCTAAGTGAAAGGAACCGTAAGAGCTGTGTGTGTGTATTAATATCAGGAGGTCAGGAATTCACTTCTGCTCCATCCCAGTAATCTTACTTCAAAAATCCCTACTTAAAGCAAGGTATAAAGCCATTACAGAAGATGGAGGAAGTATGATAGCTGTGTTAGTATTACTGCAAATATAATCCATTGATCCTTTGAATCACAGTACTTTTTTTTTTCTTGAATTCTATAGGGTTTTGATCTAAAGATGTTTAGCTTAAATTGAGAAAATGCTGATTTTTATGTTGGCAGAATTTATAGGATATTTGTATATACTGTGCAATAAACCCATACTTAAATAAATACATCTCCATGAACATTTATGTCAAATCAGCCAGAGATTCAAAATGTCTGGCTAGATTCTCAATGTGACAACAGTCAGATTCTCCGCAAACTTCATTGCCAAGTCCTGAAGCTCCATCTGAGTCTGCTTGCCTGGCACATCCGGGTTCAGAGGTATTCACGACCTGTTTCTAAATCATTAGCTCATTTAAAAGTAAGAATGTCTCATTCTAGCTGCCAGAGCAGAGTCTCTCTTCTGCATAAGCACAAAGTGCAAACAGTTTGGAAGTAAATAATTGAGCTGAATTTCTAAGCAAAAGCTATGGCCCTGCATTCTCAAAATGCATAGGCATCATGTTGCAAAATCTGGTGTTTGGGGTTTTTTTAGGTAGTCCCCGTTTTAATCTTATATACGTGGTTTAGCTGTAGCAAAATGGACAGAAATTACTCAATTTTGCGCACCACTTTTGACTTTCTTGGTAATAGATTCTACTTGTATTCTGTTATGGCTACAAGGCATACACAATTTGTGTGTGAATTTTAGAACCTTATTTTAGGAGATATCTGTTAAAAACCTAACAGAAAGCAGTTGCTCTCCATCCGTCAGTACCCACTGAAATGTTCAACAGTCAATTTGCATTATATATCCGAGATAGCAGGGTTGTTTTATTTTCAAATCATTACTTAAAAAAAAAAACATTCCCTGAAGCTGTAATCACTTGTAACATGTTGGCAATAATCACTTAACTCGTTATGATATTGGAGCTTATACAATTGAGCTTATTTTTCTAACTTTATTTGGCTTTAAGTACCTGTGAGAATATCCTCTGAGGTCAGTCTTTAGAGAGTTGTCTTTATCTTTCTCTTAGACACTCTGTTGCACAGTATGTGGTTCCTTCCAGCTAACATTTGCTTGCCAGGGTGCATGGCATTGCTACTTGATGATATTTATTCACTGGCATTGTTTGTTTCTTTAACAAACATAGAATATCACAAAACTCAGAGTGCAGATGTAAACATCTGTTCATTATTTGCAGAGACAAGGGAAATGTGAACACAGCTTCCTCAGAGCCTTGATATTGCTTGCCTATAAGCCATAATTCAGCTCTGCATTTAAAAATATGCTTAAAGAGTGTGCTAAATTTGACCCTTACCCAGAAGAGGAAAACATCCATAGATGCTCACTTGTAATCATACATTATGGAGACACATAGTTTCTTATCGATATGTTGATGCAATACTTTTTTATTTTTATTTAATCTACATGTTAGTAATTGCATGGTATGATTTCTTCCAAACACTGGCCAGGCTTTGTTCAAGTTCAAAGCCGTGTCCACTTGATCATGTTGTGGGAAAGTTTTAATAAACCAAAAATGGAAAACCTTTTCCCAAAGAATTCTCCTTTTATAAGGCTCTATTATTCTAGTTCACATTTCTTTTTCACTGCAGAATTGAGCTGTTAACTTGCCTAAAAGATTTTTAGCAGGTCTGACTTTAGAATGTGGCTTTTCCATGTACAAAAACTTCTAATTGCTTTCAATAAATCTTCTTTGATTGCTTATGCTCTCTTTTCCAGTTTTTTGGTGTCTAGTCTACATTCTGCACTCGAAACTTGTCCATTCCCTCCAAACTAGCATTTTTGCAAATATGTGACGTGGGAAAAGATTTCCCAAGTGGCGAATAGTACGTTTCCTGTAATCTCAATAACCTTCCTTTTGTTATAAGTTTACCTGGTACGAACATTGGTAACATGGTGAAGGTCAAGTGTCCATGTAATAAAACGAACTCTGCAACTCTAAGGGCAAGGGCAAGAAGGGTTGAAATATTTTTATGTTAAAAAACAAAAAAAACAATAAAAAACTCGTAAAAATTTTATTATAACCTAACTGTTTAAAACTATGTATTTGTATGACGCTCAAACAATTTTTTAGTGGCAGTCTGGCAATATGACCTAGTTAGTATTAATTTAACTTACATCTATTGAAATCATTTAAAGAAAAATGCTAATACTTTGTCACTATGTACTTGCTGTGTTGCCTGTTGTGTTAGATAAAGTATGCAGAATATCAGCGTAACTGGCAGGTAGTTTACAAATGGTGCAGTTTAGGTAGCTGAATACTGGAGAATAGTCTTTTTAAAGATGTGCGCGTGTTGTTTTAAATTATGTTGTTCGAGAAAGAGTAGTCTGAGCTTGTCTGTTAGGTGAGCAAGAAGGGGGAGAAAATCATTTTATCTGATAGGATAGTCGCCAGTGACTGTTAGATTTCTGTGAATTTTAATGTAAAACACCTTTCTGCAGACTGTGTTAGAAGAGCAAAGCAAGAGTTGAATGTAGTAGAGATTTCAGAAGCCATCATTTATTTGCATAATTAATCATAGTTAAGAACAGCAGATCTGGGGGTTGAGGGGGCTAGGTACAAACCATCACATTTTTTAAAGTTTTGGTTTGCATTCCTAATGGGATTCTTTGCAAGACAGTAATCCATTCACACATCAAAATGTGCCTCCTCTTGTAATCAATACTTTTATTTATTTAAACAACATCAGACTGCTTCCTTCTCAATAAAACTTTTTAAGTCAGTAAAGCTCAAATGAAGCGTTTAAGACATAGTACAAACTGCAGTATGTCCTAAAACGCTGATACAAAATGTTCTGGATGTCAAATAGAAACCTCTTGTGTTGCCTTGAAGCTAACTTCCTACTGAGTTCCAGGAAGCATCTTGCAACTTTCTGACTCATGTAGGATGTTGCAGTATTTTTCTAGACCAAGAAATAGCAAATAGGTTTTCAAATTTGTCTTTGTATGTAAACTGGTTTTGAAGGGAGGAACATTTATTGGTTAATTTAAATAATTTTACCACTGCCCAAAGTAAATTAGAGAAAAAAGATGTCTACAGTATTAGTAAGATGTCCAACGAGACTAACTTACAATATGAAAATAAATGCTTAAGTATTTTGTTTACAATAAACAATAAAACAATAATAAAAAATGTATTTCATCTGGACTATAATTATACCTCTAAATGGGTTTCCTGATTTCCAGAGTCATTGAACACATCTCATATTAAATTTGCATATTATCGTCAGTTAATAACTTATACCAAAAATTAGTGCCTGTAATTTGCAGCTTTTGAATATGAACGTGAACATTTAGTAAACTGATGGTGGCACCTCCACAGTCAGCATTTGGAACATAGGATGAGCATAGTCCTACCAGCTACAGCGATGCAGTGTTGGGCAAATAAGTATTCTATTCCTCAATTCTTCAATCTATGAAATAGTGGCAGTACTTATTAACCAACATGGATTGAGGCTTGATTGTTTCCCAACTACTTGTTGGAATTCTTGAAGAATAGATTCTGTATCAATGCAAGCTATTGCTGCCATTAACTAGGGACCATTCTGCAACTTCTGTGGGTAGTTTGTTCTGAGATTGGAAAGCTTTCTGCCATCTTAGAAAATGGAAGGTCATGTCATGTGTGAAAAGGGAAGGTAATCTGCCCTGGAGTTCTCATAAGGTGTTGTACTGAGAACATTGTTATGATGGATAGGCAACTCTTCATACATCTTTTCCTCTCCTAATATCTCATGTAATAACCTTAGCCAATACTATTCCGAGTTACTGATTTTAAAGCCAGAGATTAATTCCACGTTTAGAGTAACTGTTAAGTGAGAGCAACTTCCCTTACAGCCATGTGCCTGTAGCAGTGAAAGCAGTCAGTATTCGCTATATGCTCTTTTTCTTATTCATGGATAGAGGACAAAAAGTGCTACCATCACTCATGTGAATTACTGTTTATTTTCGTACGATTCTGCTAGCTGGGTTTTTCTGTAGCACATTATTGGCTTGAAATGCAGAACCTTCTGCAACATTTGGATCTACTAATCTGAATGTACTCATATTCAAAAAGACAAAGTGATATTTTTTCGTCATAGTTTGGCCTCCAAGATAGAATATTAAGACATTGTCTTTATATTTGGAAAACTCTTTAAAAATTACTCCCTTTCCCTAAGCTTTATCTTAGACCTTTAAATTTTTATATCTGGACTTACATAGGTAGGCTTGAGTAGATTAAAAGACGATATCTTGTCCTCATTTCTTTTCTCGGAGAAAGAAAATCGATCTCTTTCTTTGTCTCCCTGAACATTTCTGATCTCCTTTTCTGCTACAGTAGTAAGATTAAACTGCTTCAGTGCAGACAGGATCTATCAGCAAGTCTATTGACTGACTTCTATTCATTGAACTGGCACATCTAAGGTTTTTAATTTCTTCTCATTTTTCTGTATGATTTTAAAAGAAATAATATTTTGTTGTCTGGTCAGATCGAAGTGTTGCATTGCATGCTGACAGTTTCTGTGAGTAAGAGCATAGGCAGCACAGTTGTAGAGGTGAAGGCCATATTTAGCCCAGAAGAAACATTTTGTCTGGTAGCAATAACCATTCTCAGCTTCGTAATTGGCAGAGAAATATTCCATCCTACCTTGCTTTTTTGGATTAACTGTAGGAAAAATGATAGGAAAATGGGTATAACCATTGTCTGTTTGGTGTAAGGTAGCTTTCAAGAGTGTTATATTACTTCACTTACGATTTAGTCTTCCTTTGATTCGCATGGTACCTCTGAACTCCAGAAGATATATATAATAGGTTCTGAGAAGTTGAATTTGTTTTGCTGGAGCTGGCAGAGGTCTCCGGTACATGTTGGCTGATGGTCATTATGCCCTTTTTCTCCAAAGATCAAGAGCTGTGGGCATATAGTAGCTAACTAGCCTGCAAAGATTCTTGATCTTTTTACAATACTTGTTTGTGTCAATAGCACCTGAGAAGTACAAGCTGCAGAGAGCCAGACAGTACAGAAAGCAACGGTGGGTAGTTCTGGCATGGTATGCCAGCTGCTTGGAGATGTTGGATAATTGATGTGGATGAAGATCAGCTGTGCCTGTTTTTAAGATTCAGATCTGGCTGTCTGACATGGTCTGTGAGTAAACAAGTCAGTCAGTTGCTGTCCAGAATATTCTACTCCCTTCAAGTCTTTCCTTTGTTAATCTGTGCTCTTTTATCATGTAAAAAGCAAAACCTGACTTCACCTGAGGATGAAATGACACCCAGAGCTTGTACCCAGTGCACGGCAGGGTTGCTGTTCTGCTCTTGGCTGAGGTTGGGCTTTTCGGCCTTCATTTCTTTGAGGCTAGTGTTACCATCTATGAGAGACCGGCTAAGACTCCCATAACCTCTAACTTATTAGATGAAGAAAATACAGAAGGAAAAATCTAGTTCACCTGACTGGCTGTGCCTTAGGCAGCATTCATAGCGTGCTAAAGCAATCTTCAGTTTGTTTTTTCTGAGCCTCGGCTTTTGATAACGTAATCACAATAGTCTGTATCTGAGATTCCTGACGTTTCATGTATTGTTCAAAGGTGCTATATTTACAGTCCCAAATATCTAAAAATAATGTTCACTACTCTTTTTGTAGGCAAAAAGTAGGACAGTGATTTTATGTATTCTAAATCAATGTTTTAGGCTTTAGATTTGAGTAATGAGCTTTGCGTATATTAGGATTTTCTGTGCTGCTAAGTGTTACATTGTAATTTCAAATATCCATCATGGTTGTCAAAATTGATGTTACAAATATGTTAAGCTAAACATGCAATGCTTTGCTGTAAATGAAGGAAGATCATTGAGCTGTATCATGATGGGAGGTCCAGTAGGGCATGTTTGTCACTACTGAGCAAGTTTTAAAAAACACAGATTCTTGGATTAGCTGTAAAGCTAAGGATGGGAGGGTAAAGTTTGGAGAATAAATCCGGTCTTCCAAACCCTGTAACTCTGAGTGTTTTGTTTGTATGCGGATAGAACAGGCAGTCTGTTACTTTTTATATAGATTGTCTAATTACAAGGATATTTATGATTTCTTGTCGTCTTTATAATGAAATTATGTTGAAATTACATGGGATCCAGTCATTTCTTTTATTAGGTTCATTCTGAACCTATCATGCTTAAATTTTTCTTTTTAAAAATCACAAGTTTACGCAAGCAAAAATCAAGAGGCAAAATTAATAGTCTTTATTACTAGAATCCAAGGTCAAATTTTACAAAGTAAACCGTTGTTAGCAGTCTGTTCGGTGCTCTCAAAATCATTAGCCTGTTGAAATGCCCAACAAAGCTTCATCTTCCGAAAAGCTTCAGAGAACTGTTCCTCAGAAAAGGTCCTTCAAAAGTCAAGATATCTCAGTCATTCATTTAAAACAGTATGCTGTGAACATATTTGTGGTACTTGATCCTCTTTTCCATCAAGTAACTGGCACTTTTATCATTTCCATATTAAAAGGAATAATATGGTTACTGTAACCAAATATTTATTATATGAAAATCTTTAGTTTTATAAATATTGCTGTGCTTCAGAAATATCATGTCAAAATCTCTGACATCCAGGCCAAACATATTGCAGTCCAACAAGTTAGAATATCTCAAGTCCCCCTTTATTAAAAACTGCCAAAGGTCTCTAGATAAATATGAGGAGGAGTTTTCAGTTTTTAGATTGGTTAAAGAAAATGAAGGCAAACTGCTTTGAAGTAGGCATGTATATTCAAATTACTTTTTTCTCTTTCTCATCTAGGACAGCTGGCTTTTACAAGGTCAGAATTTTTGGTAGACGGAGTAAGTTTTGAGATATGGGATGCAAAGTAGGAAGATTTGCTTTAGAAGTAAGTTGTTAGCAAATCCTTGTACTTGATCATGCAGTATGTATCATAACATGCACTGGATCACCAATAATTATTTAATAGGTTTTAAATGTGTATTCTAGAGTTCCTCAGCAAATGTCTTACTGATCATCTGCGGCTGTTCATTAGCACAGTCTTTGAAAAACAGTTATCTGAAACATTGAACTTAATTTTTGGCTGGGAGAAAGAGCAAGCAATAGCTTTCATTTTTATTATTATTCCCTCTCTCCCACCCCCATTATGCTGTTTTCCCCTGTGCTAGAAGGGCTTGGGTTCCCTAGTTTTTATCCCTCTCCTATGTTCTTTTTAGGCAATCCTCTGTTGTAAAGTATGTCTAACGCTGTACTCTTCCTGACATATCTCTTGGCAGTTCCATAGAAACTCACAATATTTTGTATATTAGCAAAGAAACCAAGTAGTGGCTTGTAGATTTCATTCTATAGCATTTTGCAAAGACTTTGGCTAGGAAAAACATGGTAGGATTTGTGATTTATTAGAAAATTCAAGGAAATAATCCTATATTAATCAACAGTCCATGCTTGAAAGTTTTCTAGTTCTCTAACGACAGGCAAATGTTTCTGTTTCTTTACACTTCTCTCCTTCCCTTCCCTGCCCTATCTGCCACAACACCTGCTCTGCAAAAAACAAATCCTGGTTCCAGGATTAGCAGGTGTCACCTTTGCTGTGCTGTAAATTGAGATGGCAGTGCTGAAAACGTGTCTAGTGATGGAGTTTAAGCAACAAAGTTGCTGATAAAACATTACATCCACGCCTTTTATGTTGTTGCTGTATTTAACAAAACAAATCACTACATCTTCTCTGTAAAGTGTGAAGACGTGGACAAGAATGTATTGTCTTTATTGGTCTAAAGTGAGTCTTTTTATCTCGCAGTCTCAAAAAGAATTTTGTTGTCAAATGTTTCTATTTTATTGTCTTTATTATTAAGTGGTAATTACCCGCATCTGATGCTCGGCCCTTATTGGTGACTTTTAGTGAGACCTTTGTGGGGAAAAAAGGAACATGAATTTATATATATGTGTGTGCGTGTGTGAATGTATAAATGCATATATATGGAAATATTCCTTCCCTCTGAAGTAGTTCTGTGTATGGAAGCATCTGCACTAATATCTGGCCAAGGAATAAAAGCTAAAAGTAACCGAAAATGAAATTTCTGCAGAATTTTTCTTTTTATTCTGAAAACTTTCCATTGTGAAATTTTATGTTATTCTGAACGTTAGTTCAGTGAGGTGAATCTCATCCGGTGCATGTTTTGCCAGTAATAAAGGGAAATTCTGAAAATTCATGTTGTCACTACATTAAATTAAAAGATCTCAGTTGGGAGGGAGAAATAGTAGAAAAAGGAGTTCAAAATAGAGTTTGGGAAGGGAATAATGACCTTTTATAAAAAGAATCCCTCACCTGATACAGTAGTATTACACTCTGTATGCATATCTCACTTTTGCACATTGTCCCCTTAAGTAAAGCATCATACACTGATTTCAAAAGTATTAACCATAGCAGGATTTCATAGAGATTGGTACTGCTTGCTCACCGTAATTTATTAAATACAACTTTAGCTAATAAGGAAAAATTTTATTTTACTTTATTCCTTTTTTTGAAAAAGTCTTGAATATTCTAATTCTCTGGCCTCTTCCCCTGTGATCCATTTTGTTTGTAGAGGTTATATATCACAGCCTTCCTCTTCAATCTTTGTATCAATGCTCAAAGGCTAACAGTTTGTAATAGCCATTATGTTTAGCAGTATGTTGCGTCTAACTGTGATGTGCTCCGTTAATACACTGTTTTTGTTCACAATCACAGAGCTTAAGTGTCAGCATATTGATACAGCTGCTTTTGAAAGATGACTTAAACCTTCAGTGTGTCCTGAGTACTGGTAAATGCAAAGTGGTGTGGAGACAAACATGGCTTAGCCAGATTTATTTTTGAGACATAGTGCTGTCTAGTTAAAAGCAAGTATGCTGGGCACAGTGTTTCAACTTTTTTTTTTCCTTACTGTCTATTTTAGCAGAGTACAAAGATAAAGAGTGAAGACTCGAAAAGAAAACTGATTTTTATTTTATGGTCAGGCATCAGATAAGTAAACATTTTTGAAATAAAAATACCTAAATCCCCAAACAGCGTTTGTTTTTTGAAGTACCTGTGTTGTGATTTCGTTTTTCTTTAATAGCCATTGTTTCAGATTTCACTTCTTGTAGGCTCCATTTTTATGAGGATATGACACATGATAGGGTTTCAGTTGTGCTTCAGGGAAGGAAAAGATGGACTCTCTGAAATTAGAGGTTAATGACTGAATACAAGGAAAAAGAATGTATTTGCTAACCGTAACCCCTTATATTTGCTATTATTTAGGGGCATTGTTGTCTTTTAGCATTAACAGTTAGTGCCCTTTGCTTATGAGTTTGTCTTAATGCCTTGCTCCTGGCATTTTTCTCATATTAACCCCCAACCATTCTTTTTATTTTCTACTTATGTACATCTGCCTTGCATAGTCGTTCACCTGCAGTGACTTTGGTCTGAGGCCATTATACTGAATCTATTACCCATTAAGTACATACGTTTGATTTAATTGGGATTTAGTTGTGTGACAGATGCATGTAAGTAAGGATCACAAAAAGTGTTTCAGTGAGTATGTATTTATAAGATAGAGGTCAGTGAATATATTTAACTGTACACTCTTACTTGGGGCCTGTGGTCTCTAGCTATCTGGAAAATCTTTGCAGAAGATAAAATCAAAGGTGTTTTCTATTAAAATTTCAGTATATGTGAATGATTAAAAAAAAAAAAAACACTTCAGTGCATTTCAGGCAATTGTTTAGTATCTATTCCCAAAGAATGATGAGAAAAATAGTGGACTGTGAAACGCAATCTTCATTTGTAATGATATTTGTTAATGAACACTCGCTCTTGCGTTCCTAGGAGCTCTTCTGAAGACAAGGAGCTGTTTTGGTGTGGGGTCCAGGCAGTGCTTTGTCACTCAGTTTCTCCGGAGACCTTGTTCCTTATGCTCTTACTGCAGAGCCCCATTGATTTATGTGACTTGCTCAGCTTCTCTCAGAGTGGGATCTTTCGCAAACTACCTCGGTGTTTATCCGTAGTTCTGTATTCCCTCCTCCTCAGCACTAATGTTCATCCAACCCTGCAAAAAGCCAGTTCAGCTCACTAATCCAGCAGCAAAAAACAGTTCACTCTTTTTGTGCGTTGGTCTTCTGTCAGTTTGCCAAGCTGCGCTGACACATTCCAGGGTCTGGTAACCAGATGGACAGCGCTAGTCTGAGGAGGTGGCAGGGTTTTCATGCTGCCAGAAGTGGCAAAATTGCAGCAGTTCCCCTCCATTCACATTGGCTTAAGCTCATTGCAGAGCTGTATTCCCTTAATTACATGTATCAGTGGTGTGTTCAGGTAAATAACTTTCCATAAATTACAAAACTTGAGGGAGGGGCAGGTGCCAGGGTGCTCTCTGTCTCTTTCTGTGTCTTCAGGTAGTGCTTCTTTTAGGTTAATGTTGCAGGTTTTTATGAAGATAGCCATGTACTCTTTGCCACTGGCATTTTGAGCTGTGCCTTCAAAACCTCCATGATCATTTTTGGTATATTATGCATATTGAACTGCAAATACACACCGTAATGATAGCTGATTAACTGACCCGTCTCTGTTCATCAACCAGAAGACCTTTGGAGTAATCCTCTTAGAAAAACAGATATATGTCCAAATGAACATGAGGAAAAACTTCTTTACTGTTGAGGGTGACTGAGCACTGGAACAGGTTGTCCAGAGAGGTTGTGGCGTCTCCTTCCCTGGAGATTTTCAAAACCCACCTGGACGCGATGCTGTGCAATGTGCTTTAGATGACCCTGCTTGAGGAGGGAGGTTGGACTAGATGATCTCAGAGGTCCCTTCCAACCTCAACCGTTCTGTGATTCTGTGATTCTTCATGCCATATATATCCTTACAGCTTGTTGCTGCACACCCATTACTATATTTTCAAAAGAGCTCAACTGTTCATAGATTTGCAGCAGTATTGCAATCCTAGTATTGCTGCTAGATTTTGTTATATACACAGTTTAGAAACTCTAGAAGTGTAGAGAGCATTGGGATTCAGAACTGACGCTGCTTGCAACAGTTGTCGCATATAAAAAGCTGTTGTTTAAAAAATGTCCAATGTGTTTGTATCTTGACTTAACACTTTTTACATAATTTTGAAAGAATTTGGCTGTTGGAAAGTTGGCATTGCTCCCCTGACACCTCTCAATGGGGAAAAAGGATGTTTGACAGTCAAATATAGTGTTAGATTTGAGCTTTGAGTTCAGCTCTTCCGTTTCTTCAATGATATTTTGAATCTCAGTGTAAGTTTAATATTAGAGTACCAGGATATAGAGCTATTCTTTGAAGTGTGTTTAGAAAATATCGGAGATGTAATGCTGTACCTATAAAGGTAAGCTTGTACTTAAACCTATATAACTTAACTCAATTTGATTGTTAACATTCATAGGCATTTAAAGAAGTTGTAAAAGGGAAAGACAGTGCAGGATGCTTTTCAACTACAGATAGAAAGCGTCATCAGAGCAGTTTTTCAGTGTATTGCCTTTCTTTCTCAACGACTTTTGGGTCAGTTAATGCACCATCTGTACAAAAACCAGTCCATGGATGTTACACTGAACAAGAATTTGTTTTAGTCCCATTGATCTTTCTTATGTAGATAACATTACTCATTTGAATCACATTTTGGAAGAATTGTACCCAATAGTGGATACATACTGTTTTTGTTGTTCTTTTGTTTGCTTTTAAGCTAAGAAAAATTGACATTAGGATTCTGTATCTTTTGGCAACTATTCCTTTCTTGTAGAAAGTATGCTATGTTTATGCACAGCTTAACTCTACATATATGCAGGATGATTTGAAATTCATCCATTATCAAGAACAATATCTCAATGATTTGAGGTTGTTTCTTCTCCAGGAGAAATAAGCAGCTTCCCCTTAAAGTCTTGCTAGGACACCAGCTGCAGATGAGAATGAGCTTCCATATTTAATGCATTCTATTAACTTCACACATACAAGCACACACACGCTCACTCACACACCCCAGTGTCACATTACAGGTGAACAGGCCCTAATTAAAAGCACACACCATCTGCTGGTGTGTGGCAGCAGGGTGGCACTCCATAACCATCCTGGTTCCTGTGATGGAAATGTGTTATTTATGAGCTTGTGCAGAAAATATGCCACTTGGCTCATGGTACCTGCATTAAGAGCTGGATAGCACCATCTAATGGTGTGGAGTGAGTCTGGCTGTTAATCTTTCATGGTCTTTTCCTCCCTGCTTTCTTCCCCTCCACCAATATTTTAATTTTTTAATGTTGTGTTTGTGGGTTTTTACGATCATGTTTCAGACAGACTTGTGCCTTGTGTTTTACTTTTATACAAAACTGGAAAACAGTGGTTGAAGTAGTCTAGTATTTGTGTTGTTTGCAGCAACCTTCCTTTTCCTTTCAATGCCAAACATAGGGTTTTGCTGTCTGTAGTAGATACAGTATTTATGTGGTGTGTTGGTAGAAAGTTAGGAGTTTATCAAGATAGCTGAGCAGGATAAATTGACCACCTTTTTTTTTTTTTTTTTTTAACCCCCAAGCAAGTATGTAATGAAAGTTTCTTCTGCTCAGTCTGAAAACTGTATTTTAATATTGAAATTGGCCCTGTTTTTTGTTGAGCAGTGCACTGCAGACTGCACAAAGGTTCTTTATTGGCTTTAATTAAAGGCGGGGGAAAGGGATGAGGAGGTTGGACTGAAAGGTGAAATGTGCTTTTTCAGGAAAAGAAAGGGCAGAGGGGAAAGGACAGTTTTTAGCATGGTTGATCCTTCAGTCTACCTTTGGTGCCTGCCATGTTACAAAGTCAGAACTGGTAAAAACCTGTAATTTATTTAGTGGTTAGCATTGTGACCAATGACCTTTAGAATGCTAGGAATAATTGCACTGATAATTTTGGGGGTAATTTTTTGGGTTTTATGTTTTGGGGCTTTTTTTAATGTCATTGAGGTTTGTCCTTTGATTATCCAGGCTGGGTATCCAACAGTAGTAGTACTATCGGCAGCTTTAAGAAGCTTCTTAATATTGGCAGGCAGTGGTGCCTCTTTATGGCAGTAGCAAGCAGAGCTATAACAACTGGATTAAGTACATGAAGTATGAAACTTTTCTGCAATAAGTGCCGGTAAAACCACCTTTTTAGTTAAAAAGTCTGGTCACTGTTTCAATTCAGACAGCACAGGACCTTGAATAAAAAGAGATGTGTATGAAATCTGGGCAAATAATGTGTGCGTGTGTATATACATGGAAAAAATATACATAGGGGTGTGTGTGTGTGTAAAATATATGTGTATGTACATATATACTATATACATATATGCAATATATAGAAAAAATTTCAATGTGTTTTAAAGAATATTGAAATGTCCTAACTGTGGCACATTTACAAATACATGTCTTCTTGTTGTTTACATTTAGAACGTATGCCATCAGAAGGATAAGAGACGCCTTCAGAGAAAACAAGAATATAAAAGATTCTGAAAAAATAGAAGAGCTAGTGAATAAAGCAAAAGCAAACCTAGAGATTATCCATCGGCAGGTAGGTTTACTTTATTTCTCTCTTTTTAGTGAAGAGTTGTTCACTCCTCAGTCATTACAGATGGGAAAAAGAGATCCTTGCTCAAATTATCTTTGGATGAACAGTGGTTTCTACATCTGAGTTTGAGGGTGTGGGAAGCATCTGGTTCCCCTTGACGGCTGCAATAGGGAATTTAGTGATTCTTGTTCCATTAGCCTGAGCAGGCCTTGCGTCAAAAGCCTACGTGCTGCTCTTCCTTTAACTTCTCCACTGTTAGTTTTACTACCTCTTCACTTTGTTCCTTTGTTCTGCATTAATATTCCCTTTAATCTATTTCTGCTAGCTCACATATATTACACTTCCTCTCCACATTCTCCCCTCCTTCCATCATAGGTTTAGAAGAGTGACTGTGACCTGCTCGTCACTCTGAATAGTCTTGACTTTGGAGTTTATTTTTCGCCAGCTCCAGGCTCTGTGTTGGAACAATAGCAGAACAGGAAAATCCTAAGGTGAAGTAAGCAAATGCTTGCTAAATGTATCCAAGCAGGGTAATAGATTTTCCTTTGGAAGAAGCTGAGTCACTGCCAATATATTTTTCTGCCCTGCTTTGAGTAACGTAACATCTCTATTCCTTCCACTGGAGACCGTGTCTTTTAGATATGATTTATACTTCAGTAAACTTTAGATACTTAGTTACTTCTCAAACATACTCTCTATCTAAAGTGACGACTGGAAATTTGGACAAAGAAAGCTCCTTTGCCTCAACTCTCTGAGGGTGCTTTTAATCTCTAAACCGTCTCCTCTTGCAAAGACTGCACTTACTGATGCTAGTCAATATGACTTCTAAATATTGTAATGGACCTGTCTCTCCTGGCTCTCAAGAGTCAAGAAAGATATTTCTTAAGTACCTAGTCCTCCATAGTCTGTTATAACATGTTTTTTACAACCAGCAGGTCAGCCAGCTAGATTCTTATGTCAATAAGAAATTAGGCCCTTTGTTTTGGCAATTAGGTATGAAAGTTTTAGTGCAAGTTAAATTAATTATTTCTTTGGAATCTCTGCTCACAGGAATAAGTGTTGTTTTAGAACTGTGCAACGTGGTAAACAATAGAAAGCATTCCCCTTGTTTGAGATTGCAAATACTCTAGAATTTGTGCTCCTATAGATTTGTTGTGTATTTTTATGGCAAAGATTCCTATTTTTATATTAAAAAAGGTTTCTTAAAGATAAAATTCTGATTGGATTGATTCAGTGCAGGCATATTCAAATGTCAGGGTTTTTTTCCCATACCTGTATATGATGGGTAGCACTTTCAGTTCTTCTTTTGAGGGTTTACTTTGGAGGGTTTTGATATCCAATGTGTGCAGATCCCATCTGCAGGGAAGCATTAGAGGCTGGAGAAGATGACGAACTAGAGCGTGGCAAAACATAAGAAAACATGGGGGTCAGTTTCTGCCACTTGCAGAAACCTGCATCAAAGAAGTAACAGTTATGAACGTGCGATATCCCATAGTGAAATGCTAGAGAAAATCTTTTCTGGATTGTAGCTGAGATAAATTTCTGTCGATACGTCAGAAAATTGCTCTGTGACGGTCATGAATAAGAATGCATACGTTATATCTTTGTCTGATAAATCCGATAGACACTAGTGAGGCTACCACAATGACCATTTTGTTATGAAATGAATGACTGAAGTGGTATTAAATTTATTTTTGGTTTAAAAAAATCTCAACTGGGACCTACTTGGCGCAACTCTTTTATAGTCACAAGTTCTTTTTCTGAAAAAGGTTCAAAATCAAGATATCAAAACAGTAGAAATAGGTAGGAAATGCTGTTCTGGCTTTACAGACGTGAAGCTGGGCTACTGAAATGAGGGCTCAGATTTGTAATACCTAAATGTTCAGTGTACCCCAACTTAATACAGGTAGGATTTGACTCTTACTGGTTCTGTGAGCCTAAATTTAAAAAGGCAGTTCTAAGTCAGATGCTGGATAAGTCTTGCTAAAACAAAAACTTTCCAGCTTTTCTTTTGGGAAAATGAGATTCTACTGACTCGTCTGAGATCTGGGACAGAGTTTTATTTTAAACTCACCTCTTCTAACTGAGTCCGGTGAACACACACATTACCTTGTTACTGTAGGCACTGAAAATAAGATACCACTTCTCTGAAAGAGTGTTGGCTGGGCGGCTTTTTCCTCTCTAGGGTGTGGGTCTTGTCTTGCACCTTTTATGAATTTTTTTGTTTTACCCTTAGGACTGTCAGTCAGTATCAGATAGGTCTATCAGATGTGTTGGAAAAAGCAGGAGTAACAGGCAGGCATATTGGTTTGATTAATCTCTGACCAGTATACCCACTCACTGTCCTTTCTGAAGGAGTAGGTTGGGTTTAAGGACTTCCTGTGTTCATTGGCTGCTAGTGCTAGTGAACATCTTGATCACATATAAACACAAGCATATCTGTATACGTACACAGATATGTCTAATGAGCCTGTACTTGAACTATAAGTAACTGTATTATACACCAGCCTGTATTTTGCAGTGATAAAAATGCTGTGCATTTAATACTTTGTTCAAGAACATGATAGCAATAAAAAATTAGACAAGACTTATTATTTTCTCTTAGCAGGGATTCTACTTCTTTCATTACAGCAACTGAACCATTTTAATCTGCTACTTGTTCACTTTTGCAACTTTATAATAATGGCAAAGAATTTATTTGATAAGAATTTTTTCTTGACTACAGATTGAGAGAAATCCTTGAGAGACACATTTTGTCCTACCATATAATACATAAATCTTACTTTAAAAGGTTTTATAAATAGGTATGAATTTTTCAACCAGGAAGAAGTTCAGAGGGAAATGCGGCATGTAGGTTTCCAGTTCTCATTAATAGCTCCACTTGAATTTTCCAAATATGAAAATCTCACCTTGTTATGTTTTAATTTTACTAACATTTTCAAACTGCAGTGCTTAGTTCAATTATCTTAAATGTATTATAAACAAGCAATTTGTCAAGCAAACTGCTTTAAATGTCTTTCTGTTAAGCTTTTGTTTCTTGAGGCCTGTCTTTATCACTAGGACATATCAGTAAAATGCTGAATAATCTCGGTTGTTACTAAAGTCACAAGTTTTTGTTTGTTTGTTTTTTCAAATCTCAACTATTTAAGGGATTTTCCAATATGCAAAACTAATCTGCTAAAGTAGTTTTCGATTGGATTGCGCTTTGGTATCATTCCATGTAAGGATTTCAGGAAAAAGTCCTGAAACAATTTCAGGAAAAATCAGGCGTACTGGAGAGTGTTTGTCACAACTTCCCTTTTTTAACACTGCTGCATCATGCCACATAAAAGAAAACTAATTTAGCAAGATAATTTTTGAAACGTGTGTTCCTGGATGACTTATTGATGCCTGAGTAACTAAAATTTTTTTTACTGAGTTCTATCCCACCCCAAAACAAGTTTTACTAAAAAAAAGAGAGAGAGAGCTGTTGTTCTTTGCTCAATTTATACTATATTTTACAGTCATTTCCATTTCAGTTGTAGAGCAAGAGAGAAATATTGAAAAAAAAGGAACCCTCTTTATCATTAAGTATGCCTGCTTTTCATCAGAACTATTAAAAACCTTAGAGTCTCAATTCATATTAATATTTTTTTGCTGTCAAATTTAATCATGTTCTATGGACAAAAAATTAATTCTTGCTCACTAATTGAATGATCTAAGCAATGAAGTCATCTGACATTATTAAGAATTTATATTTAAAACTAACCAAGCATTATATAAAGTGCTTTTATTTTTAAACGCAGAAGCACTGAAGCAAACATGAGATACAGTGCGCATTTTTTTTTTTAAAGTTTGAGGTTTATTATGATGTAGCACATCTTGGTATTGCTGACTTTTTCATAGCGTATCGATAGAAATTAAATAATATCCCGCTTTGCTGACAATTTGTTGTTACTCTGAAATCAAATTTATATTCACTTTACATTCTAATTTATGGTTTAGTCATCAAAGTGGCCATTGAAGTGTAAGGTTCATAAATAACTTTGAATCAACCTGATGGGGAAATGTGAAATAGTGACGGATTACTGTCATTTTGTTCATGTCAGTCACTGTACAATTTGCTTGAATGTTATAAAAGTAGCTTTATGAAACTGAAAAGCATGGAGGAAAATTAATCTCCACCTCAGTCCTCGTCTGCTTGTTACTGGTTTTGATTTAAAAATAGGTTGGCTAAAGGAGGGAACAACTCGGATTCTTTTCTCACCACAGTTTCTGGAGACTTTTTGTGTTTGCTATGTAGACAGCACAATTTGTCGCATCTTCCTTCTAAGAAGGGCATTGTGAGGAGTGCATTCTCACAAGAAAGTTTGAAATAGAAAGTTTAACAAGTTTTGAGGCTGAGTCTTTGAGGTCCTTAAAGAACATGGGCTGTTGTAACCCTGTATTATAATGGCACCACTCATGGGACCTAATATCGGTCATTCCCAACTATGCTAATGCAGCTTAATTTGTGAGTAATTGTTGCTATTTGAATGTGTTAGTGGTAGGAGAGTTTGCCCTAAAACATTACTGCTGTTGCTGAGATGCAAGATTTATAGAAGCCAGTTTGAAAATATGAGAATACCGTGAGTTTTGAAAGTCTTCCCTAGTTTTCTTTGTGGCATGCTTTCTCAAGTTTCGAATTCTGTTAGTGAAAACGAAAAGCTATATCAGACCCATGTGCACTATTTAAATGCTTGTTTTAATTTATAGGATGTTTCATTCTTACATACTCTCCTTCCACAAATACTTTCTTCTCAGTTTTAGATTGCAACTGGAAAGCACTAGTCACCTTGTTGTCCAGCTAGGAAGGATTACTCTGGATTTTCTGGCAGATCTGAAGGCTTTAGTGTCAACTGTACTGTTTTTGATATCACACAACTGAAGTACTCTTCAGTAAAACAGTTCTGACATTTCACAACATTTGCTTGTCCTTTTAAATAATCCAAACCAACGAGAATCGTACTTTACACAGATCTTTCGCATGGAGACAAAAGACACGTGGTGAACTGTTAGACAGTTAAGACATGAGGGTCTGCTTGCTTTAGAGCTGGTCGGTCATAGGCATGTTCTAAGAGAACAGATGGACAGTGCAGACTTTGCTTTTTCATATGGTTTGAATTGTTTGACCTCAAGCTTGATTATACTTACTGTTCCTTTCAGATGTGTGGAAGGAAGAAGGAACATGGCTTTTAATTATAACTCTATTAGAAAGGTTCCACTGATAATAATAAATATTGAGTGCTCGCAGAGCATATTTCGTGTCCACAGCAAGTTGTAAGTAAATTGTCATATCTGCAGTATTCTTTGATTATAGTGGTTTTAGCTCTGGTTCTTTAACAAAATGCCTCTGGACTATGCCTTGATAAAAAAAACAGTGTCAGATCTCGTATGAGAGTTTGGTCTCGTATTCCTGTGTTTATCCATATTTGCCATTTCTATTAAATATGGTTACTATGGCCTTTTAAAAAAAAGAATTTAGTGAAGTAAAATAAGCGACATTACCAGTGCAGCTGTACATGGCTGAAGTACTGCACTTTCCTGAGGCATCCATTGGCTGTATATCATCTTAGCAATATCATAGATTCAAATAACAGTTGAATGGTAGTGGAGATGATATTGAATGAATATACCAATACAGCACTCATATTACTATGAATTGGTAATAATAGATCTACAGTGTAAGGAAGCATATTTCTGTAATTCAAAATAGTATGAATATTAAAGCATGTTTAAACAATATTAGCAAGACAAGCAATTTCAATTATAGTTATTCTAAGAAATAAAAGGTAGAAGTAGTTTTTGTACTGCAGCATACTGCACCTGCTTTGGATTTTAGTACCTATCTTTTGTGGTATTATCAGCAAATATTCCCATTGTTTTCCATAGCTCAGTTCTCATAATTCTGGGATTGATTTGCAACAATAGCAGGTAAATTAGTAATTGCTAAAGTGAATGTACTTCTGGATTGAAAGCATATAGGTTAAGCATTCAGAGGACTGATACCAACTTACACAGTTGGGAGTGAAATCGGAATTGACTGTCTCAAAGAACTTGTCAACCCTCAAGAAAGACTCCATGTACCTGAAGATAACGTGTGTCTATACTGCAGAGCACTATAGGCTGGATGCCTTTAGCAGGAGAGGGTTTATTGTGAAAATTCCTATTAGTAGTTTTAGGCTACGAGTTATATTGCTATATCATTTTTCTGAGTATACAAGAAAGTTGTATAAAATATTATATGATGTCTTTGATAACACTACAGCAGTTCTGAAGCAAAGAGGAAAAGAAAGCTGGAAAGGCTCTCTAAACATTTTGAATTCACAGGAGTGCAGCGCAGAGTGCTGCTATTCAGAAATGTGTATGATATAGGCAAGTCACTTGCATTTTCCTGGGAGCAGCAAGTTATGCTGGTGCGCTGAGATGGCTTGCTTGTGTCAAGTCTGTCACTGGGGAGGAGTTTTAAAATCATATATTAGTTTATTATGTTTCTTAACAAGTACCTTGGATAATTTTTTTTTTATAATTTTCAGTTTCACATCTCAATGGCAAAGATCTATTTTTCTCCACAAATTAATAGACTTAACAGCTCTTACCTAAGAGGAATGTCCTAGGAAGTTCACTGCTCTTTTACTAGTGTCAGGTACTTGCATCTGTTACAGTTGCAGCTAACAGGGGTAGAGCCTACATTATGCATACAGAAGTCTGTCCCTACCTCCCAAGCGTTTTGTTTGTTAAAACAAGTCTAAAAGTAGGAAAGAGTCAAATGCTAAGTTTTATGGAAGAGCAGGAGATGAACAGCATGATGAGATGATTTCTCATGATCCCATTAAAAGAGTTTAATCAAGTCATTGCATTGTATCGTTTTTTAGGCATATTAGAGCACCTATACACTTGAAATAATTGCAATGCCGTGTAGAAGTTAGTTATATTGAAAGTGGTTAGCATGACTCTCGTCCACTTTTCTTGCCCCTAGTTTGTTGCAATACCGGTAGTCAATTTTTAATTGCATTGACTAATTCAATTTTTAATCAGTCTCCTAAGTGCATTTACCAAAATTATGATGGCAGCTTGTGGCAAAGCCAGACACTGAATTTGAATTACTGCACTATGGGGGTAGGAGGAGCTTGGGAGATACTCTGTGTGTTCTTTTTTTAATCTCAGAGTTCTTTGGGTGATTTTTATTGTAGATTTTTTCCTTGAAGTGATATATGTCATTTGCTTCGTTCAAGTTGACCTTACTTTCTAGCTTATATGAAGCCAGAACTCAAAAAATACAAATCTGTATTTTTCTTCTTTTATAACAGTAGCCTAGAAGGAATAATATAATGAAAGAAAAAACTGAAATCCTCATTCTATGTTAAGTTTCAGTGCTCTTTACTTGGAAAGAGATGCAGATGCAGACTAACACTTAATATAGTCAGGAGGGGGATAATATAGGATAGGACTGATGACATCTGATGACATTTGGTTTTTGGATTTTTTTGTAAAAGAAAGAAAGCCTGAAATTAAAGTTGAAATGAGGAAGCATCACATTCAGAGCTATACTGTTTTTATATTACAGTATGAGAGTAAATGTGTTTTATGTCTGCTGGTTGGTCATAAGCTTTTCGGTGGGAGAAAAAAGAAGAACAAGAAGGAGGAAATTGAAGTAGGAATCACTTTGAAAAAGCTTGGGTAAATTTGAACTGAAACCCAGGTGAATCAGAGCTTGGCCCTTTACAGGGCATCGCTAACAAGGTAAGATCTCCTACTGCCAACTTTTTCAAATAACTTGTTCAAGTTGGCATATGGGATAGTTTTGGAGATCCTCAGTATTGTAACAGGTGCCAAAGGCCCAGATCTGTCATGTCAGCTTAATTTCAGACATCTGACTGTGCAGGAAGGGTGGCAGACGTTCTACCCCTTTTCAGGTGGTATTGCTCTCCAGGTTACCGCTGTTGGAGTCTCCAGAGCAGTGTTACTCTTTAGACTTTTATCTAACTCTCCTGATGCAGAACGAGATTGTGCTTTCACAAATGATTTGCTGTTGTTTGCCCTGCTGACTAAATTACATGTGGCAGTTTCTGCTCTACGGGCAGAAATTATTAAATACAGAAGTCGACCCTGCTTTGGAAGTAAGCTTCAGGCTATGAGCAAAGGCAATTCAGAGTTGGTATGGAACTTTGTCTTTCTGGTGTAAGAGCTATAATGGAAAAGCTTAGTGTAAAACACAGGGTTTGACATACACAGTAACCTTTCCTAAAAAAAATAAAGACTGTTGAGTGTTGGCAGCTGCTTTTAAAATACTTTAATTATCTGCTGTAAAAGAGCTCTCATTATTTTTGTTACATGTGTGTAGTGGCTAATCCACTGAGGCTGGGGCCTTACCACAAATAAATAGTTATATAATGCATTCAGATCATCTGATGTTGTGCATAGAGGAGGGCTGTCTGAAGGACAGGAGAAGGACTTCTGTTCTAGTGAGCAATTTAGCTTGGCAGCGTGTAACACTTCATCAAATCAATATTAGATGTAAACTTCCACTCAGAAAAAAGCAAATTTCACCAGCTTGTCTGGTCAGTAACTTTAGGAACAGTCAGCCTTTGTCAGTCTTTGTGGAAGAAAGCCCCAGAATCAAGGAAAATTCTCATTTCAGGGAGGTGTGCTCATCTACCATTTGTCTTCTTATGCTTTCCACTTTCCCGTGTTCAGTCCCAAGGATTTCCGCCCAGTGTGTAAATGAGTACAGCCCGTAGGGATGGCTGTTCCAATAAAATTTCAAGTAGGCTTCTTCCAAATGAGGTGAGTAGTAGCAAGTGCCTGCGTGTCTTAATGTAAATCTAAAACATTGCCAAGAGAGGGAAAGTAGAAATAAATGCAAATCTTTTTGATCAAAGCTCAAACGCCTTCTGCCATGTTTATAATCCAACCACGGGATCTTGAATTGATGTCTGCCATCCTGATTTGTAGTAGTGCCAGTTGAGGGAGGATTTGGATCAGAGTTTCTAATATTGAAGTATATTCATCTATTCAGCTTGTAGCAGCTTTATTTTATGTATTTATTTATTGCTGTGTGGTATCCTGGAGATGCCAGTGTGCTGTAGAGCTGAATGCTTGTGGGGGATCTGGTTTTCTGTTTTTAGCAAACAGAAAAAAAGGGAAGTGTGGCAGTGTGTTGTGTATTACTTACGAAACTTATCACCTGATGAAAACCTTACATGTGTTTTGTTACTCATGTCCCTATCAGAATATATATCTCTCCCGATCGTCACCTTCCAGGGGAGCAACTTGCCTTCTTTCCTGGCCTTTCGCATGGCCATGTTCCCCACCGCCTTCTGCATATTGAATATACAATGTGTAAAACCTTCTTCTTTCTCTCTAAATCTGATGCCTTTATTCAGTTCTTCCTTTGCTGATTTGTCAGGTAAACAGTTTTACTCTTGTCTTCATTCTCTGCAGAAGGCCAGCCTGAAAAGAGCTCTGTCTGTCCTATTTGCTCCATGACTCCTGCTTCACTCCTCTTTTGTATATCAGATGCTAGTTGTTTTCTTCATTTAAAATTGCCTGTCAAAATTTGATCCATTTGCAAACCCCAACAAGGTTAACTGTCATTTAATAAAAATTTAATAAAAATAATTTAAAAAAAAGCTTTCTTAGCTTTCTTCAGGTCTTTTTCTCTATTCTGTTTATGTGCATTGGTAATCTTCTGGGGGACCGTGCCTTGTTTACGTCTGTGTTTTAGCATAGCACCAAACGTTGTGTGTCACTAGTACCATTTGACCAAGTTTTGCAATGAGGTAGAATCACAGTCGTCTAGCTTTATTTTGACAATCTCTTCACATAAAGCTCTTTCAAACAAGTAAGCCTTATCATTCAGGGTTTATCTTTCAGTTTTATTATTTTTACAGTAATTTGAATTCTGTATAATTTCTCTATACTAAGCTGCTTATGTTTGCTAGACTCCAATATCAGTATGTCTGATCCAGGCCACTGGAAATTTAAGCAAGAAAGACTTTTTTCTAGATAAGAGTGTAGTGAGAAGTTTAATTAGTGTTTACGCAGTCTCCTTGGTATTGCTGCATTGCTGCTGTCTTTAGCTCTGTGCTTTCTGAGGTGACTCTTTTTTTTTTTTTTTTTTGGTCATTAAAAGCTATAGCTGCAGTGCCCTTCATCTTGGTGACGAGCATTATGCCACGACATTAGTTCTGAATGCAAGTAAAACCAGTAACAGTAAAGGAGCCCATATTTATCTGGTCGTATTTAAATCACAAATTGACTGATTCCTGTTAGTATTCTCTCTGGGGTGTCAGGTACATGCATTTTTTTATTTTTCTTTTTTTTTCTCCGTGGTATAGGCTGCCTGAACATCCTCCCTAGACTGTTCATTTTGCCGAAAGTGAGCCATTAAGTCCAGCTTTCAAGTTCACTGATCTGACTTGGTCACCTGTGGAATGTATATAAATATATACTTTGAAACAAAAACCTATTGTTTATCCTGTCAGCAAAGCCTTGTCCTTGACTAGAGCTTTTGTGAATATTACAGTATGGGTAAATGTGTTCATAGTCTTTCTTTCTTGAGTATAAATCACATGGTGGCAGTTGCTTTGGCAATTTTTAACCATTTTTCATCAGATTGCATGGCTAATAAGAGCACCTGGTCACTTAGCCTCTTCTGTTAACACAGATCTTGTTTGTATTTCTGTTGATTTTTTTGTTGACCCAGTGCTTTGGTTATGTGTTTAAATGATCTTAGTTTTAATTGAAAGCACTTTTTTTTCTCACAGCAGTCTAATTTCTGTGCTCATTTGTCAGTAGTGAATGCTTACTGAGGGTGATTACTCCCTAACTGCGTGTGCCAGTATACCTGTGGGAGGTTAATCAATCTTGTGCTTTTTAATTGACATCAATAATGTGTTTACATTTATCAATATTTCTTAATTGCCAAGTTATAACAGTGGAACTTCAATAATAAATCAGGCCAATGGTTAACTTCATACATTAAAAATGTAAGAGTCTCCTTAAACAATTTGACATGTTTTAAATGATTTGTCTGTATGCTTACGGGGGAAGAGGAGAAAAAATTGGTATGAAAAGTCATGCACTGTAGCGTACTCTAAAGAACTAATCCATTGAAATGACAGTAAAATACCTTTACCACATGTATAGCATGTGTTACAAGAGAAAAAGGAAGCAAATTTTTTCAAAGTGCAATTTTTGCTAACATTATTTCTAATAATTTTGTGAGTGTGCTAGTACCTGTACATTTGCTGTGCCATCCCATCAGACTTGTCAGGGCTGGAACTGTTTTCCTACTTCCCACTGGATAACCAAGGCAAAGGACAGAGAGAATTAATATTACTACCGCTATTTTACAGAAGTAAGACTGAGCACTCAGAGGTCAAAACACCCTGATTTAAGCTATGCATTTGAGCACATAACCTGTCCTTGAGGCATGGAGTGGAAATGAATGAGGCTACTTCTTTTTAAAGCTAAGCATGTATTTAAGGACTTTGCTGCATTGAGACCTAAATTATTTGTCCAGGTTGCCAAAGTATGATTGTTACAGGAGTTGAAGGAGGGTATTCCAAGTCTTGCAACTGTCTATCCCAGTCTTCCTGTATCATGTAGCTCACTGTCTTCTCTGTCCCCACTAGACCCAAGCAGCAGTAAGCTGTAGAAGAAAATCTTCTTAGAGAGAAAGCTGACCACACTGCTTGTGTCTGTCATAAGACATTTTACTGGCTGCACTGAAGACAAGTTGAGAATTAAAAACCCTGTCCAATGAGCAGTGAAGCAAAACTTAACATTTGACGTGGTAATTTTCTTACTAAGCAGAGCCAGTGTGACTGCACAGCAGAAAAGGAAAAGAAAAAGCAGAGAAGTAAAAAGCAGAGAAGTAACCATTTGTGGTTTTTTCCACTCTTACTTTTTTTTTTTTAATTTGGCTCTTAACAGCGAACTGTGGAGCTTTTCGAGTAAACATACATGCACGCACAAAAAAAATAAGATAAAAGTCTTGTTAGACTTTTAAATGTTGTTAGATTTAAATGTTGTTAAATGTTGTTAGATTTAAATCTTATATAAAATTATTTGTTTTCATACCTTACTGGGTAGGGCCTAATTTCATGGTGCAGTTTGGCTTGTAGAAGGAACTGTTGACTAAATTAATTGTTATTTATCAATCGTATTGAAATGCTGTAGAATTAAGTGGTATTTTAGATAGAGTCAGAGGGATGTTCCACTTGAAGTTGAAAATGAGATTAGAAAAATAAATGCAAACGTTTTAGGAAAGAACAGCAGGTCATGATTTGAAAAAGTGGATAAGGAGTATAACCAATATTTCTGAACAACTGGAACACCTCTCAGGATATAGGAGAAGCTCTGTGGTGAGACAGGGGTGAGTAAAAAATTCACCAGGGAAAGAAAAGGACCAATTTAAACAACTAGATCTTGATGGAGGTAGCAAGGTTCCTGTTCATATGACCAATTCAAGATCAGCCAGATCATGAGCCCCATTCCTCCTGTCTTTCTTGTTCTCACCCCAGTTTCAAGGTCCCTCACGTAGTAAGAGGTGTGACTTGATTAGGCTAGTAGCTTAGTACTCCAAAACACTGTGTTTTGCTGTGTTTCAAATAAGATACTGTTATTAGATTATTATTATTGGTAGATTTATTTTTTTTCTATCGCTAGTATGAATATTATTGTGAAGCCCAATGACATCCTACCCAGTGTAATGCTTGCAAATGTTCGAAACAGTGCATTAGGCTTCTTCCTCCTTTTTTGAATGAGCCAAGACTGATAAGACACAGCTTTCCAGTGAACTAAATCGCGGTGGTTATCAAGTCAAAACACATTAAAAAAGGATGTTTAATCAATCTCTTTGTGAAGAGATCTCTTTCTGCAATTCAGAAAACAAAACCATTGATGTTTTCTTTATCATGGCGGATTACAGAATCACAGAATCACAGAATGGTTTAGGTTGGAAGGGACCTCGGGAGATCATCTAGTCCAACCTCCCTGCTCAAGCAGGGTCCTCTAGAGCACATTGCCCAGGATCACGTCCAGGCGGGTTTTGAATATCTCCAGGGAAGGAGACTCCACTGCCTCTCTGGGCAACCTGTTCCAATGCTCTGTCACCCTCACAGTCAAGAAGTTTTTTCTCAGGTTTAGATGGAACTGCCTGGGGTTCAGTTCATGCCCATTGCCTCTTGTCCTGTTGCTGGGCACCACAGAGAAGAGATTGACCTCATCCTCTTGACACCCCCCCCTTCAGATACTTATACACGTTGATCAGATTACCTCTCAGTCTTCTGATTAAGTACGGATTAAGTACGTTCATGTTGTGTATAGAGGGCTTCGTGGTAGGGTACATGTGTGAGTAAGTTAGACCTAGTTTCAAAGGTATGGCTAATCTCATGGCATGTTAGCTGATAAATGCCACTGATAAATAGGTGCACAGCTTCTGAAATAGAGGTAGTTTTCATCCAAACATAGATGGGTGAGCTTGGGTCAATGTACTAATGTCTTTTAAGAAGTGGTGACCTTTCTGCAGTATTGAAATTGTATTTAAATTTTTGGTTTAAAACCTGCCAAGTTACTTGAGAATTATATGAAACTAAGTTTAGTCTGGCTGTTGGCATGAAGAATGTAAAATTTGGTGTAAATTAAGCTGAGAAAGGACAATTTTCATGCACTGTCTTCCAAAAACATATTTAATGCTAACAGCCTGAACTATGGGTAGAACTAGTTCAGCTGCCAGGTTTTCCATTATGTATGAGGAAGATTAAAATTGCTACTACCAGGTCATCAAGTGGGATGTATTTTGAGACCTAAGTGAGCATGATATAGGAGACTTGTCTTTTGACCTTCTTCCTTTCCTCTGATACCCTGCATTGAATGAATACTGAGGCTAGTAGGAAAGTAAGAAATGCAACGAACATCTATAGTGACTCTTTTCGTAGTGTAAGGAGGAAGGATGGCTCTTGTGTTCAGAGGGGGCCGGAGCAGATTGGTAGCAAGGATCCAGAACCTGTCTTCACACATTTACGCTAAGTAATGTGGGCGCTTAGGAGCTCAAGCTACAGTGAAAGCCAATAAAACGTAAGCTCCAAAATTATTTAAGTATTCTAGTGAAAATGAACTTTTTCTGTAATATGTAAGGAACTGTATTCTCTACATTAATGATGAAACATCTGTGTTTATGTAGTGTACCACCATAGTTTTCATATTTGAAAAAAAATGGGTACAGTGTAGCTATATACGTTTTGGTCTTTTTCCTCTTTTGATAAGGTACAGACCATCTTTCTTTCCATTTCTTTCCTAAATCTCCAGCTAAATAGTAGTAATTGCATATAGATACCCTACAGACGTGTGGGGAATAGTTTCTCCGGAGGGTGATTCGTGAACAGCACAGTGCACTTCATATTTTTCACAGGTGCTAAGCATGGGCAGTACCCATGTTATAAAGCTGAAAGCTGCAGATACATAGGTGAATGATGGGGCTTGAAGAAGTGCCTGGGTACCACTGCCACCATTTTGCTTGCCAACATACAAACAAGGAGCCTTTGAAGGCTCAGCTCATGAGACTTTAATGTAGGTACTCCCAACTTCAAAGGTTTATCATGATCAAGAGTTAAGAATTTGATTTTTGAAATCACTAGACAGCTTTTACCTTTCTGAGGAAGTCAGTAATCAATTTAAACCTGACTCACATATGATGATAGTTCATGTGAAAGTACCGCAGCAAATAATTCACTGCAGATCAGGTTACATGTTTAATATATCCACGTTAGGTAGTAAAATCAGGCTCCATAGCACATCAATTTCTTAATTGCCACTTGATTTTGGCTTTTTTTTTTCAACTTTTTTTTTTGAAGTAACATAGGAGTTCTTTGTTTAACTTGCTGGCTGCTGCTTTTTAAAATGTAAATAACAATCTTGCACCTCTAACAGAGCGCTGTGAAGCTGAGGGAAGGAGAATTCTGACCTGCTCTTACAAAAGAAAACAAAGCTAAGAAAGGGTGGAACATAGGAACAGAGGTTTCCCACCGTATAGTAATGGATATGACCTTTAATATTGAGGCCTTTGGATCACATTTAAGTTGGCATTAAAATTTTCTAATAAATTCCCTGCTGAATCTCAGAGTTTTTTCCCTCAGATTTAATTCAATAAGGTCACAGTAAAGCAACTGCTGTCTGTGCTATTGTAATTGCTCTCAGCAGGCTGATAATATTATTGCAGAGAAGTGCTAGTTACTGTGCTTTTATTTCTTTCTTCAAGCACTCTTCTTCCTACATGCTCGCTCCCCTCGCTCTCAAGTCCACCCTAAGTAGGAAATGAAGCTGTTTTAAATGCCATTTGCTTCTCATTTTAAAATGTTTTTATAGTAAGGCTTTCCTGAATCTTTTCAACAAAGGAAATAAAAGCATAGCCTGACTTATTGCAGAATAATTGGAGGCTTGCATTTCCTTTCCTTAATTCTAGCCCAACCTTTATGTATCAGATTCAGCCTTTAGTTCTTAAAGTTGATACTCCTAAGCACACAATGCTTGGTTCATTTTGGCTTGATGCTTTTAGGGTTATAGAACAGATGTATAGATTAAGCACATGGTGAGAGACACTGAATTCCCACTATCATATGTTTCATAAGTAACCAAGGAATTATAGCTCATCACAGTGAAGCATATGTATCTGGGGTCCTGCCTTTGTGGATTAGTACCAGATCTTCTTTTGCAACCTAGTTTTCAGAAGAACATTGTTAACATGATACTTCTGATACAAAATTGCAGATATATGCTTAGTGTGCTACTGGTAGATCTATGACTATTATGTTGGAAGTGTGGATCAGTACAGTAAATAAATGCAAGTACAGAGTGCTGTGATAGTGGTTCTCCATGTAATATTCTGGGCAACTGTGAGAAACTCAGAGTCAATCAGTGAAACTTCAATATCTCCTCTGTGTGACCTGCATTAGCCACACCTACCTTTCTAGCTGCAGCTTCCCCTTTTTTCAATAAGTCGTGCTGTCTAAAATGTACAGTTTCTATTGTAGTGATTGCAAGTAATGTTACAAACTGTCTGCCGCAGGGCTGGTCCTTTTTAACAGATGAGGAAATATTGTAAAACATAGTAACTACATCAAATGATTAGTGTTTTGGGGGAATGATGGACCAGTCTTTAGATGTGGAGCTAAATATGTTTTTCTTGATTGTGGATTCCGCATAATTTAGGTTCCTCTAACTCAGCATAACCAGTAGCTCAGACCTTTGCAGTTTCGAAGGACCAAGCCAATTATAGCTGAGAGTGCCTGCCTAGCAGCCACATCTGACTTCTGTACCCTAATTGGCTGTGCCCTTCCCCATCTTCACCTTCTAGCCCAAATTCTTCTCCTTGCTCTCTCCCCAAAATTTCTTACCTGAACTATCATGCACAGAGTATTTCTTGTGTATCTCTAGTCACATGCAGACATTTACAATTCACTGTCTGTAGCATCCACTGCTGTCAAACAAGCCCATCTCTGACAGTACAGGAGAAAATTACAGGCATAGATACTTAGCTGCTTATTTGCTTACCAAGCTAACATGTGTACAGTGGGACACTTGTTGCTTATATGTGATTGATTGGAAGCTAGAAGAAAAGAATGCTGTATTACAAATGTAATTCCAGTTTTGAAATGCATTCAGTTGTTTTCTACCCATCCTCAGCCTCAACAGCCATCAGGATTGATCACAGTTACTCCACAACGTGCAAGCAATTTTGATACTGCATTGTGTTGCTTGCATACCTGTGCTAGGTCTGCTTCAGTAATTAAAAAACAATGGATTGGGAGCTTTAGTCATCACTTTTCACCTGCTTTTCTAGTGCTCATCATTTCTTCTCTTTTTCTTTCTTTTTCATCATCTGCTCTTAGCTATGCATCGTATGGTGCTGTTAGGATGTGTACCACAGAGCCAACATGCTTGATGAACTTCCAGTGATCAAAAATGTCACTTTTGCAATGTCTGGAGCTTCTCCCAGTCAACATACAGGCATCTGGAGGTCACTCCTGAACAGTAACTGCTCATTGCTTTTTATTTATGACATACGAATTTTAATTTATATTTCCTGCTGTTGCCGGAGGAAACTAATTTCTGGCAGCAGAGATGCAACGCAGCTACTTTAAAGCAGTGTGGTCCTGAGATGAAATTATGTTACTGACCTGAAACATTTCAGGAAGCTTGATTCAGAGTCCTGCTTTGGTTGTAGCTTGTGATTTCTGAGATATGTTGACTTTGCTCTGAATCATTGTGACACATGGTCAAATTGTTGCTTTGTAAATTAAATAATGAAACATTTCTGTGTGAGAGTTCCTCTTTTAACTAGTAGTTAGGCTATACTTTAAAAAGATCAGAATGTAGATGACACAATGGTAGGATTTAGAACTTGTTTTCTAAACTTGACTTTTCATCATTGCAAAAATAAGCCTTTCAAAATCCAAGTTTGCTTTATAATAGTCTATGTATTAACTATAGAAATGCGAATGACTAATCGGATAGTCCTTTATATAGTGTGATTTTTTTTTTTCAACTAAATTATCTGGCTGGAGCTATGTAGAGGAAAGATCCTGTGGTTGAGATGACCTTCTGCTTAATCCTCCTGCAGATCTCAGCTGAGAAGCAGTTTGGTGAGTTTCTGGGAAGTAGTTTGGTGAACGAACAAAAATAAAACCTGGCATTCCTGGTCATGGCAATTATACGTGTAGAATTGCTATTAGCCTGAAGTTTCTAAAGTGCTTTACAAATTTTAAGAGCACTTGTGATGCAACCTGCTTTCAGATCTGTCAAATGGCATCTGCTTAACACTTATTTTATGAGATACAATATTTTTAAAACTCCACTCTTGCAACAAATTTCAATTCCACATAACAATTTTACCGCATATTTTACTATCACACATCAAACCGTGCAACCTGAGATATGGATGCAGCAGTTAAGCAAGCTCACTGAACTTAACATCTGATTGTTCGGAAAGCAGAGACAGAGTTTGGTTTTAACTTCTGGTCTGAATATCCCTCACTGCAGTAAGTGATAGAAAGTTTCATATCTGTCTTCATTGCATGGAAAGGAAGGTTTGAGTAGATTTGAGTAAGGTATCAGGAAGGCTCAGTGCTGTTAGCCGTGTAACCTATGCCATCTAAGGATCGTCCTGCAAAGAGATCAAGAGATCTCTGAACCTATGTTTTCCTGTCTTCAGTACTCTTTATCCTTTAAGAACGGTGTCAAACAGCTTACTACTGTGAACACTGGAGATCAGAATGGTTTTGCAGTAAAAAAAAAAACCATAAAATATTTACCATTCCCATCTAAAATTGTTGGAAGAAGTGGGAGCTTGATCTCCTGATTGAACGCGTAGCATACATCTTTCAGTGCCATTTCTTCAGATAAATAAGGAGGGCATTCCAAACTTCTGTTTGTTTTGTTTTCGTAGGAGAAGCAGGCCTCTTGCTAGAAATCGCATTGAGGGGGGCAATTGTTGTATGTAGTTGGATCCATTTAAGCAGGAGCTGTTCTGGAAATAATTCTATAATTAAAAGAATCAAATTCAGATGTTCCTGATCCTGAAATATGCTAGATTTTTTGGCAGATCTGGGTAGCACAGAAGTCCTGGTAGCATAGAAATGAACTAAACTTTAACCTTTGGTTTCATGGAATGTTTGTTCCTCCCAGGATCAATGTAAATGTAAAATGCAGATAAAGCTATGAACACTTGGTGTGCTTTTAGCGCACTTGTCATGAGGAAGGCAGGCACAGATTGTGCATACAGAGGTTTTGCCTCTACTGGAGTTATTCTTGGAGTTCTTTTCCTGTCTTAAGTGGCTCTATATGTTTTCTTCTTATTTAGGTACCGTGCTGTGTTTGCCTCTCTTTGTAGGTGCTGTGCATGTGCTCATCCACCTCCAAATGATTTTAAATCTTAATCTTCTTATCCTTCAAGTCAAGTCTTTTTTAAAAAAATAAAATGGAAAAAAA
The DNA here is from genome assembly GCF_040807025.1 of Struthio camelus. NCBI lineage: Eukaryota > Metazoa > Chordata > Aves > Struthioniformes > Struthionidae > Struthio > Struthio camelus. The sequence goes on from NC_090943.1 coordinate 103,711,554, forward strand.
AGATTGTGGTCAAAAGGTTTCTGTAAGAGGCAGAGGGCTGTAAATCCTGAAATACGAAGCCGTATCTGCCTTGATCCAATTTGCTGTTATCCCAAGCTGTGTCTGCAGGTCACATTTGTATTGTTTTTTGATCAAGTAAGGGAAAAACACTTGGGGTGCCTGAAAACTTGAGAAGAAGAGATGAAGTTGATGATGTTTTTTACACTAATATTCCTGTTCTCTGTTATCACATTCAGGAGGCTGTGATTAAAGTGATGCTGAAATGCTGTTTCCAATATCCCATTGAGAAAAATTCATGCTCATAGTAAAAATCTGTGCTGTAGCATGTCAATCGATTTTAGAAACATGTTTATTGCAAAATTTTTCCGCACAATCTTGAACTGACATTCAGGTTTGGGGTATTGATCTGTTTAAATCCTCTATCATTGTGTATTTGTAGTTATGATTAGGATCGTGAGATTTTAGGATGACAGGGATGGAAAAAACAGATTTGTTTGGATTGTGATTCTATATTTTTAGAGATAACCATTTCACTGTGAATGTATTAATTATGAAACGCACTAAATTTTTTGTTTCCAAGAAAACTTATTCTGTTATTGTTAGCATACTGCCTTTTTGTGCTGTTTGTAGTGATACACAATTATTTTGGCTTGCTTCTATCACTTCTTACTAACTGAAGTAAAGGCAAGAGGCCTACAGTTATGTAGCAGAAGGTAAGAATACCAAGATGAGCAATAAATCAATTCCAAGTTTATGTAATACTGAACAATGCCAAAGTTATTAGGCATTGATTGCACACAATTCACAGTGCTGCTTGGCCTGGCCTAGCCCAGCTCTAGTCTCTTTGCTTCCCTGCCTCGCAGCAGGCTGTGCTCTTCTGCCAGTCCTCTGCCATCTCCAGTGCTCCTCCAGAAGGGAGGAGGAGTGTGACGTCATGGTGCGTTGAGCGTCAGCGAAGGTACACTGATCTCCAAGGGCTAGGGCTCAGGATACGCGAGTTCTGTCCCGCCCAGGGATGGGAAGAACAAAGGGGTCGCCAGTACCACTTTGTCTCTTGCAGATGGACTCCTCCTCTCTGAATCCCCATGAGGTGACCTTCTGGTTCCTGCAGTACCTGCTTCCGAGGGTAGGGAGTCAAATGAGGGATGATGTTTGTAGACGTTTCTGCAGCAACCTGTACTAAATGGTAATCACCAAAAAGATGGTGAACAACGCCATGGCTAAAGAATAAATGTGAAGAACGTGACACTGGAAAGGAGATCTCCTGAGAGAGGAGAAAACATTTAAATAGTACTGATGAAATTTTGCAAGTGTCTAATATAATACCTTTGCCCTATAGATGAGTGGGAGAGTGGTATACATTTATTCATGTACGTTTTTGGATTTCTCAGACACTTGAAAAGGCTGTGAGATAATCAATTGTTTAGTTTCGCCGTAAAACACCTTGTAATTCTGGCTATGCCACAAACTTGAGTGATGTAGAATACCATTCATACTCTCTATCTTTAACTGTTAGCTTGTATTATCCCTTCTTAAAATAGGTAACACTTTGTTTGCATATATGACAAAGATGTTTTAAGGCTTGTGTAATGAGAAGGCACTTTTTGGTGTTGGGTACTGTGAGTATATTTTTCTTTTAAGAACTGTCTTTGAGATTTTCAGCTTTGCTTTAGAGCTTAAGCTGATTTGGATTTAACACTCACATATGAGTTCTGAATCTATTCTCAGGGGTCCTAAACAGGTCATTTTAGTTTCTATGTAATCTGTGAAAAAAATTGACTTGGTCTCGTTCTTTCTCAGTTGTAAGTTCCGTTCCCAGTTAGCTTCTCGAGATGGACACCAAATTAGGCTATAGACATGTAGCAAATTAGTCTAAAAGAACCTGTGAGCATTGATAACGCATTTCCCGGTTATCATTTAAACGCATCAAATGCAAAAAGATTTTGGCCGGACATTACAGAGGCTTCTTGGGTTTGTCTGTTTGTTTAATATTAAGTAATTAATTACATAATTTTTTATTCTTAATTCTGATGAGGATTTGTGTAGAATTGCATATCAATCTAAGTCCAGTCTTTGTTATTTCGGTGGCGTGTATCTTTGCAAAATAAAAACTGGACTTCATGCAGGCATGGAGAAGTATAAACTGGAATACTGTGTAATGTCACAGGAAAATATGTTACTATAGTCTGCCTTGGAAAGCAGCTGACCCAGTTTTTGCAAGGTAGAGTTGTGTTTATTTGAACAGAGGCGTTGGGAATAAGAAGGAAGATAAGCATTGTGAACCATACTGTTATCTTGAAAGATCAACTGTATCTTACAATCATCACTGCACAGATAGTGTCAGGCTAGAAATGTTAAGACATTTTCTTACTGATCTTGGGTCAAGCTGGCTTTCTGTTGACCTCAGTTGGAAGGTGACTGAATCTTGCCTCCATAAAATGTTCTGTAACAGAGGATTTTTTTACATCTTAGCAAATGATGCCATAGACTTGGGCATTAGGTGTCTGTCTAGCCTGATTTTTGGATACCGTTAAAGGATGTCATACCTCTGCGGAAAATTAAACTGGCTTTTCCCCAGCACTTCAGCTTTCATCGCACCAAGGGGATCCTAGGGTATTCACTGTTATTTTTATAGATCAGCATTTCAGGAAATCTGTTTGTATTCTGTGTGAATGTAGAGGGTGAGTGATCTCAATTTTTTTTAACAAAAGTTGATGCATAGATTTTATTTATGACACACTGCAGTTTATTTTTCTGGGGTTTGATAGGGCTTTTTGTTTGTTGGTTGGATTTTTGCCCTCCCCTTATCCTGCCCTTTCTAACTATAATTCATGTTTTCATTCTGAGATTTTACTTGCCATGCCATATCAAAACATCTACAAGCCTGATGCTTTTTATAAATACAGTTATTTTTTATTCTCACTATCTGAGCATGACTGGACCCTTAAACAGCTGCAGTAAACTGTAATTTTAAAAGCAATTATTCTGGTAATTGACAAAAGTTTTCTGTAGCTGGCTGTGAAATTCCTCCAACTTTCTTACCATTGTTCCTGCTACCAAACTCGGTATAAGTAGATTTTAAAGGGAATGTATATATTGGAGGTATCTTTATCAACAAATCACATTTAGGAAAAATCCAATTCATAAGTGGAGCTCTTTTGATGGAGAAAGAAGTGATTTGCAGAGTGGAAGAAACACCTCTTTTTCTATTTCACTGAAAGGAAAACTTAAATAGAGTATTGACCTATAAGAAAAATTAATGTAATTGAACTGTGAGAAATTCTGTCTCATTTCAGTTAATCATATGTGATGCATGTGCCATCAACTTGTCAGTCTGTTTTTCCTTTAGAGAAGCAAAAACCATTTGTAATTTCTTTTAGGCTACATGACACTCTTCGCTGTCAAAAGACTGACTCTTTGCTCTACTATGACATCCCAGTATTTAGCATGCTAGAGAGACACAGTCCTCTCTGAATTCTTATAGATCAAGTTACGGAAAGTCAGGTAAGTGGCATTTTTCTTTATTATATTGCACAACATTGAGGTTATTTTGTACTCAGTGGGTATACAGATACATTTTCAAACTTGTTTAGGAAAAATGCGCAATATAATAATATTAAAAAGCCACTTATCCAAGTTACTATTTGTGAATTTGGCTCCATGGCCTAGTATGCATTGTATGGTGGGCCAGAAGTCCCCAGGTATAATGCATACTGGGCATATAGCTCGTTAAAAATTAGGTCTTTCTAGTAAAAAGTATCTTATACACAGAAGGACAAATACAAACGGCAGCTGTTACTGAGTTTGTGAGCAATGAAAAGAAAGTGGGATCCAGTGATTATTTGAATTGTTTTTTCTTAAGGGTAAAGGACAGGAGGGACAGCAAACATAGGTCTGAAAACACTGCAAATCTGTCTTGAATTGCTATTGCCAGGACTATTTTCCACTATGATGTTATGAAGCATCAGCTCATGCATTCATTTAGTTTACAGAACTAAAGCTACTTCTGACAGCAGTGCACTGAATACTTTATTTTGGGTTTGTTTTTTTCCCAGTGCATTCGATGCTCTTGCGCTGGAACAGGTTACAAAAAAACTTTACAAAAGCTGCAATGACAAAGTAAGGATAATATTATTTTATAAACATAGGAAGAACTGAGAAACTTGAGCAGAAATAGTGTTACATCTTTTTATTGTCATACAAACAAATTTCAAATGCCAATATTGTTTAAAAACAAGTTGAGCGTATGTAATTATGCGGGGGGAAAATGATATTTAATTTGATGTTGTTACGTACTTGTCACGCCTGTAATTTCCAGAGTTGGTGGAGGAGACTGTGGGTGTTTTTCTGTTGTTTCATCTCAAATAAAAGTGGTGACATGGCTACTCTCTCTTATATGTGCTACAGGTTATTTTACACATAGAAAGTGACAGTTAACTAGTACTTAGTGGAGACTTCTGTTCATGTCAGTTTTCAGATTGCAAGCGTAATTGTTTTAGCTTTATTTTTTTAAGATCAAAATATTTAAATTATTTTTAAACAGAAAGTATGCTTTTGTTAATGGATTTTTTTTACTGTATTCTGTACAGGATCTAGAAATGTCTCTGGGAAGGATCTCGCTCATACTTCTTGGGAGAAAATAGTGCTTTGAGAATAGATAAACTCCAGAAAATTTCAGTCAACGTGGTGAATATTTCTGAAGGCTTTTGTAGGGCAAGAATAGGAATCCAACTAAAACAACTCCTCAGTCTTAACAATTGTAGACTCAAGCACATCCTATAATAAATCAAAAATAAAGTTTTGCATATAAAACCGCAGTGGATCCATCGGGTTACAGCTGAAGCCGAAGAAGTAGTAATTCATAACCTGGTTCCAGAAAACTCTGCTCATTTTTTCTAATGAAAGTAGAAGTTAAGATGTACTTTTGAACCTTCAGGTTGTGGGAAGCTATGCATGTTTCATCCCAGTTGCAGGGACAGCTTTGACAAGGCAAGCAGAGTGTTTTAATATTGCTTTCAATGCCACCCTTGCCTGTCATTATGAGAGAGATGCCTGTTTGGTGGCTGCTCTTTCCCAGCCCAAGCCAGCTGCCTCCGGCTAGACCTTTCTTTGGGAAAATCAATCACAAGATTCCCTCTATATCTCTTGGGAAATTCAGTGTGTGTGAGCAGTAAGCACCAGCACCAGTGGAAATTCCCTGTTTCAGTTTTTTCACTGACTTTGAAAGATTTCCTCGTGACCCTAGTAATATTTGACAACTATAAATAAAGAACAGCATTCTAATAGCAAAGCATTTTTACTAATTATCAGGCATAAAAACAAATTTCTTCTCTCATGTATAGGGTTGGTCCTTCAGATGAAATTTCTAAGTATACTGCCCTGACAATGTAGATAAATTATGATACAGCCAGAGGTGTAATCGTTTTGTGGGTAGAGAGAGGCTCTTAGCTTCTAGGAATGTAAAGTATTTTTCATGAATATTAAGTAAACTTTAACGATTGAATAAAAGAGCAAACTGGAGGACGCTAGTGTATAACCTATGGCCTACGGCCACATTAATGTTTGTAAGGAACAGATCTAGAGTATTTCTAAAATAAGAGTAAGGATTTCCTCCTTTTTCTCCATACTCTTTTCACCGCTTTTTAAACAAATAGTTGAAAGGGGATATTTGCCTACTTACAATTACTTTTCATTTTTCTTCACTGTCTCCTGTAAATTATAGTAATCAGGGCTGTTTGAGAAGCAGTGACAGACTGCGGTTGAATGATTTGAGACTCTTAATTGCAATGAGATTATACTGGTTCAGATAGTTCCAGTGTCAGGTGCTTGAAATATTAGTTAGTTCAAGGACAAACGGGATTATAAATTACGAGTAAATCTGTACCGAGGTGATTAAACCTACTTGTAAACTGTCAAACATGGACACTATTTCAACTTGTAGTTCAGGCACTCATGAACTGGAAAGGAGGTCAGGAATTAAATTTAGAGGTTATATGGGGATATGAGAAGTAACGGTGTTACTTCTGAGACTGAGTATTTCCTGTGCTTTCTACCCTCTTAATGATTTGTGTTTAGCTTTATGGTTATTCTAGTCCACCAGCCTTCTAATCTGATGCCAGAGAAGTTGCTCCAGCGAAGACACTGCTTCCTAACACAGATTTACAAACTCGCTTGACCACTTGGGGGAGATGAAAAACAGCAGATTCATGGAGTCCTCGCAGAGGTCACAAATGCAGTTACAGCTTCCTAAAATTTCCATTCTAGGGGTGTGCCATTGCTAGAGAGTAGCAATCTCATTAACAGAATAATTTCTCCAGTAGAATGGATGAAATATGTACTTCATTGCAAGGGGCTTCTGGGGATTGCCATCCCACATGTCATTCTTCTTACAATCATCGGTCAAATATTGTTTATTGAAGCAGGTTTGGGATTGCTTAAGGGTTTATTACTGAGCTTTAGGGCATAAGAAATTGAAACTGCAAGTTGCCTTATGAGGCTCATGAGCCTTGAGGCCCATCAAGGCCTTACCCAAACTGAGTCAGTTCTAATAAGGTAGTTCAAGGACCAGAGGACTTGGTACTCCTCTGGGTCACTTCCGCCCTTATGAGCAGGTCTGTCAAACATTGTTGGGTCTGGTTCCCTTCTTCCATCTGTCAGCACCGTTCTCGCCCTTGTTGCTGCCTGACTGGTGCTGAATGACTTTGTCATGCCTGCAGATGGAACAAGAGCACTTCATGCTTCTGTCACAGTCAGTCCTACTGGGATTACCAGTGGTACAACCTATGGCACCATCAGCACACAAAATGTGCACCTGCTGTATTAGAGCTGCAGCAATTTGTTCCGGTCTTTCGTATCACAAACGTTTCACAGACCACTTCTCTGTCAGTGCTCAAATCGTGGTCATCTTCCAGAAGCCCCTCCCTGGCATTGCGACTTGTGGCCTGCAGTGGCCCTTTCTCCTCCTCCTTGGGGACCAGCACAAGTCTTTCGTCTGTGTCTTCTGACAGGCGAGATCACCTGGCTGCTTGCTGGGCTGAGAGTGCCTGAAGCGCACGCAGGGCCTGTTGGTTCCCCATCCAGCGACTGCAGAAATGAACCTCTGCAGCATCGCAGGGCTGTCTGTGGGTGATGCCACATTTAGCAGACTCATGCTACGGTTGCGAGTGCTTGAAAAATCTAAAAGATCCCTCTGCTACGTAAGCTAAAGTGAAGTACTTCCTCAGGTCACCCATTGTGCAAACACGTGTGGGACAAGTTATTGAAAAGGAAGAGGTTCCTTGTCAGTGTTGGTGTTCGTAGAGATGTGGTGTTCATAAACGGGTTCGTTGCCCACCCTCATTCCCCTTTTCCTCCAAGAACCTGTAATGTATGTTCCAGTCATGTTGTGAAACTAGTCATCTCTTGAAAGGACTAGAGTTTCCAGTTACTTCATTTACTGAATTAAGAAAATAAAGTTAGCTCTATGAAATGCGTTGTTTCTGTGTGGTTTTAAAAGCAAATATCAAAGAACGTGATTTACAAGTAGATGCAACAGAAATCATTTTACATCTCTTAAAGTTAATCCAACAGCCAAGTATCACACATTTCACACAATGCATGAATAGTATTTTCAGACATTTTGTGAAGTGACTTGCTTCACAATATGGCCATACAAGAATTAATAAAATACTGTGCACAAATGGTCTTTAATGGGGCTGGTTTTGGTAGTTAAGAAATAGCCATATAAATACACTTCTCAGGTATTTTATGTTTAAAAACATGCCCCTTTTCCCTCAAACTCAGAAGGTGAAAGAGTGAAAACTTAACATCTGCAATACATGTGATAAATAGTTGTTGTTCCTAATTTTAGCTCCTAATTCCTTGCTTGTTTTTACTTTCTTGTTTCCTTACTTAGATCTTCTATTTCCACTTAAGCATTTTCTTCATTTTAACCTTGTTTAAGATTTACACATGAAATACCATACTGATAATTGTCATGGCAATATATATGAAAGGTCGTACTCTTTAACCTTCAGTGTAGTTCTGGTCTGAGTTTCCAGCAAGCCTTTAGCATCTGTGCTGTACAGGAATTCAGCTACGTTATACTCTGGAGGGGAGAAAATCTGTTCAGCAGAAATAGTGGTCACTGTTTCTCCAGTTACATTTAATTTCCTGAATCCCTTGCAGCTCTACATACATGTAGAAGAGCAGAAGATGGATTCTTAAAATGAGAGGGAAGACAGGAAAGAATAAGTTCCCATATGTTCGGTACTGGTCATACTCCCACACCTGCCTTCAGAGCGTGCAGCATCTGGCCATTTCTTCTCTTTGCCAGAGGGACTGCAAGCAGTTTGTGTCATTCTTACTTGTTCAGTAACATAAACCTGTAATCGCATCCCTACTCCTGAATCTTTTAAGCTGGTTCCCTAGTGGAGAGGCATCAATCATCATTCATACTTTTACAATCTGGTATTTATTTAGGTGGAAGAGCAGTGTCCCTTGAAGTTGCAGCATTTTGCCAGTGTTCAGCTCCAGAAAGGGCTTCAGGATCTCATTGCTTTCCTTTTTAATGTTGGTTGCCTTTTCCTTAATGCTGTGATCCTTATGCTCAGTCTGGAAGCGTGTAGTATAGACGACATTTCAGTTAGAGAAGGATATGTTGGAACCTTACAGTTGAGTCACGGGGGTAGTCACACTGCTTATGATTTGATTGTCCTTTGATGGAGGAGGGGGGGAGAGCTTTAGGCTTTGTAGTGTTTTATTTAAAAAAAAATCCCAAGCCAAGGACAAAAGAGCAAAAATTATGACAGGAGTTTGCTGTTCCCCACACCACCTGGGTAGTGACCTACTACTGTTTGAAGTAGGTGTGACAGCAGGTGAAAAATCGTGAATCAGCAGCGTTCTGCAGGTGCTTTGTGCTGGCTCAAAACTGAATAACGTAAGGAGTGGCCACAAACATAGGCGGCTGGGCAGGGGGAAGCTAGCTGAGATGCTCAGCCTGACAGAAAGCTCCTTTCTCCTCAGTTCACCATTTGTCACTTAGGAAGGCGTTAAAGGCTAAAGTGGAAAAAAAAAGTCTTATTCCAAAATAAATAGGTAGAGGAGAACGTGAAGAAGAATTCTTACCACATGCAGGCAGAACATAATCACCACTATTTTTTTGTTTTCTAAAAATTAGGTGTGGAGGGTGCTTCTTTCACATTAGGCAATATACTGAAAGGTCACGCTGCGTCTTTTTTTTTTTTTTTTGCACTACTGCCAAGAAGCAAAATATTATTCTAAGTCTTTATGTAGAAATAATAACTGTTTGCTCTATTACACAAAAATGCTTAGCTAGTTCTACACACCCCTTCAGAAAGCTGTTTTATGTAAAATAAGGAAGAGCCAGAAAATGGCACAGAACTATAGTTCTTTCAGTGATTCCTGATAAATGCTTGAAGACTTTGTGGCAATGCTTCTATGAGAGAAACGTGATGTATTTGTTATCTTATCTCCTGTGGCATGACTGTCCCATAGGCCATGCAGGCCTGGCTAATGATGCCCAGGCATCGCCTTTCGGGTGGAGCATGCTTTGAGCAGTGTGGAGAGCTGTGTGTTCCTCCACCAACCTGTTGTCCGTTGCTGATAGCTTGCAACGGTGAAAATCATCTGCAACACTGAGCTATTAGCTGGTGATAACCCAAGTTTTTAATAGGTGTGCCAGCTATTTATAGTTTTGGAACCACAGATATTGGTATTACAGTGTATCCCCTCACCCCCCAAATATTCTCAGTGGCCCTAATATAAGTAGGGTTACTTTTGCCACACAACCATTTGCATCTTTTTTCAGTGGGTTATTTTGTGTCTGTGAGTTTGTTTTTGTAGTAATGCAAGAGCCTGTGTGTTTCACTTTGCAAGTTACTAGGCCTGCACCCGTTGCTTTTAGGTCTCAGTTGAGCTGAGAGACTCTCCTGTGTCCTTCATGGGTAGGGTAGTAATAGTAGTAATGACAGTGGCCTAGTACTGTTGCTCTAGGGAGGAGTGTGCCTGAAAATAAACAGTTTTCAATAAAACCACCCAGTCTACCTCATCCTCTTATTATAAACAAAATCTAAATGCATCATAGTCCAGTTTGTACACGCGTGCTGATTTTAAGTCAGCCTTACCTTCTGCAGTAGAGTTATATTGGCACTTACTGATATCTGAGAAAATGCCTGTTAAGGGATGAGGCAAGAGGGAGAGCTATAATGTGGCTCTTGGCAACCAACACTAAAAGGTTTCTCCACGCCAAAATAAAATATGCTTCAAACTTGAATGGGAATAAGTTCAGAGGTCTGGTATGGCATGATAAGATGCCTGCACTGAAGCCTGTGATTGTTTCTGAATGTAAATTAGATAAGAATTCTTCACCCTAATGGTCATCATGTTGGCACAGCAGTGTTCCTGTGGCAGCGAACTGTAGTTTTTAAGAACAATAGTTTCACCAAGTGGATCATTACAGCTGAGCATCCCAACCAAAATACCCTGAACAAATGAAACTGCTTGTTGAAGAGCATCTGTCAATCATCGTTATATAACTACTTCATGGTCTGAGTCTGAAAACACCCCCCTGAGGATGAAGGAAATAAATCAGAAAAGTAGCCTAAGAGAAAGACTCAATCTACTAGTTACTGGACAATGTGTGTAATATAAAGCCTGACTTGCTACAATTTTTTTTTTTTCAACATGACAAAAAATTACTTTAACATGACTGTTGGGTAAAGAGATAAACCCGTAGAGGTTCATTTCCTGGGATTGTACACGTTCTTATAAGGAGAATATCCACTGATTATCTGTGGGTTTTTTAGATTCTCAGAGAGAAGAATCCCTTTTGTTAAAGATGTACCAATGTGTAGAGAGGGTTTTTTTTCATTTTTGAGATTTTAATTTACTGCTAAAACAAAGAACAGCTGACTTATAAGAACTTGACCAACATTTCATTACCTTAATGTGAGATTACATTACATTAGTTGATGTTATCACGACACTAGCAAAAATATTAGACTGAAATTTTTTTTTAAAATGGAAGCTTGATGCTAAAGTTAGATCATGACGGGAAAATAATTCAATTACTGGAAAATGATGTTATGGAAGTGTGAGTTTATGGTTGCCCTTCTGATTATTTTTCACTTTTTACTTTTTTTACAGAAGGTTTCTGCCTTTTTTTATTTAAGCAACAGGAAAGACAGGATATTGTCTTACCCAGACACCTAGGTAAACAGTGGTGATTGATAGTATATATGTTGCAATGAATTTCTTTTTTAATCCCTTGAAAGTTTATTGCCAAACCTGCCATTTGTGGCTAGATCTATTTTGATCCTTTGTAGTTGAAAGAAGTTGTTTATATCGTTGTCCTCTCAAGTCTGTGAGATCACTGACTGTCTAAACTTCAGGGGGAAACTGTAATGTTTGCAAGCTAGTGTTATAGCTAAGGGCAGCCCAGTTAGCATCTTCATGCTGAGTTGTAAGATGATGAACTGCACATATAGAAGAAGGAAATGGGAGGATTCTTCAAAATCCTCCTTATGCAAACAGTTGGACATTCTCATCTTTCCAGCATTTTCTCCTACAGACCACTTTTGAGAAGCTGAGGAGGAGAACTAGCCAGGGTAGATGGGTATCAGGCAGTCTGAGTAGCAAAGTTAAGTCTGAATTCATATCTAATTTTGCAAGCAGAGCTGCCATTAGTGGGGTATTAGTAGGGAGCAAGGAGTCTCGTACAAAGATAGAACACGGCACAAAATTCTGGGGAGAATGCAGAACAGTTTGGGGAAAAAATATTCTGATATATTTAATTCTTGCAGTAATTAAATGATCTCTTAGAGCAATGATTAATGCGAATCCAGAGGTACACTGCGGAACTGTTCCTTTTATGTTTATACAGAAGTGATTGATTGAAACTAAATTAATTATATTCACATGACAGAAAAAGTGCAAAATGCTCTGTGAGCCCATCTTACTATAGCAGTTAAACCTCAAGTCACCTTATGTGCCTTTAGTTACGCATTTTTAACAGTGCTTTTACATGTTGGCATTATGTATCGTATTCTATGGGAAAAAAAAAACAAATAAAGGCTTTCTGGACTTGTGGATTTCATATTGCTAGAAGCAGACATCTCTCCAGAATCTGTCTTTCTGTAACAGATTAGAATAGCAGTCTTTCTAATCTCTTGAGGCTTTTAGTTATGAATTTTTTTAAGTCTTTCCTGAGCTGGTATTTGAAGTAGCACAAAATTTAAAAATTCTGTCCATCAGCAGTTTGCTAGATTGTAGTTTCTAGAGGCAGAATATTAAGGAAGCATGAATGAAATTTAATAAAGGAAGTGCACTGAGGCTTTATGCAACTCTGTATTGCTACCTCAAAAATATTACAAGTCTTTTATAGAAAATAACCCCTATTAAAGAATGTGGAACAAAATCTGTCTTGAAATTCATAAATAAAATGCTAATTTTGAATAGCAATATGTGGAATTAGAGGAAGGCAGTAATAGGATCCTTTTTTTCAGTGCACCCTTTTTCGTGGTTTTGCCATATCAAAAATACAAAGAGAGAGAAGAAAGCATTAGAAGATGCAAGGCAGAGGCTTCCCAGGATCTCTTTTATTCTCCAGCACCTCTCATGGGCTGGGGTGGGCTTGTGTGTGCCTGCTTCATAGGGGAAGTTCATTTTGGAAAGAGACTTTAGAAGGAAGTAGTTCACATCATCTGCTTTTGGAGAGGAGGAAGCCCAGTTAATAGGAGAAATGATGAAAGAAAGAGAAGACCAAAGGCACAAGGGTTAAGAATGAATTAATGTGTAGAAAGAAGCAGAGGGATGATGTTAAATCAAGGAGGGTGAGAAAGGAAAAATAAGTATTACTTTTTTGGTTGTTATTGCATTCCCCTGGCTACTTAAGATTTTCAGCCCCTTGATATCATTTGTGTGTTTTTGACCACTTACTACATATAAGCAAAGAACAGAGAGATGCAACTCTTTTCTAATTAGTGTCTACTTAAAAAATAACCTGCTTTTTAATTGTGTCTGTATCCGTGTCTACTAGCTTGCTATCCTAAATCCGTCAGCTTTTACCACATCTTTTGTAAATGGTGTGCCCTGATGTCAGGCAAAAATTCTGACCCTATTTTATAGTTGGTGGTTTGATAAAGACACTGTATTACACCAACATTGTTGAGACATTATCCAACCTACGGTAATCAGAAAAGCACCTATTTTGCCCTTCCTTCTGTCATATAAGACTTGTTAAATGAGAGCAGGTACTTTAAGAAAAGCTTTTCTGTTTCTGCTCAAACATATATGTCCGTTTTTGCCAGATAAGTGAGATGTAGGAGAAAGACACCACTGGCTTTTCCTGCATTTTCCCCTAGCGTAATTAAGGTCTTGTGTTGATTTCACAGTTAAGCATACTGGTGTTGGTCAATGACACTAACTCTATGGGAAACTAAGAGAAATTGGAGTCAATTTTTTTTCTTCTTTTTAAATTAAATTGTTTGGCTGAGTGTCCAATTAGCACAGGTCCAATTATAAGATGTCCTGGTGAAGGAAAGCAGGAAGCAATACATCTTGCATCCTAAGCAGAAACTTCATTTTATTTTTAATCAGTGCTCTTAAGGAAGACTTCATTGTGAGCAGACTTCACTGAGGGTTTGTTCATTATCAGCTCAAGGTGAAGCCGAAGGGAACCTTTCTTATTTCATATTAGAATTGATTTAAAAAATAAATAAATAATGAGTGCATGCACAGGGGGTTGGTGCATGTATTTAGAAGTGGAGTTGCCATTGGTAACACAGCTGATCTCCTTTGTTGGAAAAGTCATTGTTCATTACTTACCTGAAGTGAAAGGTTAATGGCCTGTAGCGATCTGAAGAAAGTCCTACAAAAATGCTCAGCAAGGATCTAATGGTGTTATACAATAGTCCTTTCCACATTCTCTTCCTCAAGAAAGAAAGACACAGAATATGGTTTTTGCTGTTCTAATAAATATATACGGTATAAGCTAGTATCCAGTATAATAGAAAACGAGTAGACTCTTGCTAGTGTCAAATGAACAGCTGTAACCTGCGGCACAAATTTTGCTTAAATCTTTATCGATATTTGCAAAAAGTGCTTGCTGTAGATTGTACAGAACTTCTGCAATTTTTGTCCTTAAAAAGCAGCTTTGTTGTAATAGAACTAACTTATTTTTCAGAGTAGCTGAAAAGCAATCTTCAATTGCTTTTTGATAGCTTAAAACTGTTACTGTTTGTGCGTGTCTTCTTCTTGCAATCTGAACACAATTAAAAATGAGGTCTTGCATAGTACCTTTGATACCAAGATATTCCAGAGAATGTTGCTGGCTCTTGAGCAGAAACTTGAGCACTTCTGAGAGATCAATTAGATGCCTCAGTGAGATGCACCTGTGATGCAGGATTAAGCCCAGTCACTCACTTCCAGTTCAGGGAAGACAATGCAGGATATATATTTTAAACCAAAGAAGAATCTCAAAGAGGTAAGACTACAACTACCAGTCTTGTGGTTCAACAAAAGCTTAAAGTCAGCACTGTCACTGAAAGCAGTAGTCTTACCTTGTCCCTTGTGCAGGTGTAAGTAGTTGGCGTGGTACATGGAAAGCAAGATCAGGGACAACAGCTGGCCAGGGAGCAACTTTTGCAGGTGAGAGAGGTTGGTGGTCAGCTTGGCCACCAACAGCCCAGTCCAATTCACCAAACGGCTGCACAGATGTTGGTGGCAGCAGAAGGAGCAGAGCAGGGAGCAGAAGGTGTAGAAAGGGGCATAACTGCTTCTTTGAAGTGACAGTGATAGCTTGTAACAGCATATTTGTTCATCAAAAAACAGCTACTCATATTTAAAAAGTTTGCAATAACATCCCTTAGCTTCTGCAAAATGCAAGTTGAGCTTAATCAAAGATGTAAAAAGAGCATCTTTCAGCGGTATTGCTGGTATAAGCAGTTCTACCTTAGGAAAAAAAGGAGGCTGGTTTCCCAGTCCAAGTCTCTAGGCAGCCCCCAGACCAATGGATCAAGTACACGAGAGGTTCATGCCAGAAAGTCAAGCAACAGAGTGAGAGCTTGCTGAGACTGCACTGCTACGGAGAGAAACATTAATTGAACTGCAGGGACAGCTTTGGGATCTTTACTTCTGATGATTCAAAGATAACAACAAGAAGGTGGTCCCCAGTACTTCTGAGAAATAAGCCTGTCAGGACTCACTTGAAATAAATAATGGTAAGTATTAAATCACCAGAACCCTTTCCTGAAGCACTCAAATGCTTCCTCTAATGCTGACCATTCTCAACTGGACATAGTTTTAGAGAAGATAACACTGTGTATTAAATATGTTTCAGCAGCTTCAATTTATTTAGTGCCTGATGCTGCCGGAACATCTTTTCTATCAATGATATTAGCGTAGGTATTGGAATACTGTGTGAAATGTTTTTTTTCAATCTGCCCCTGCAAACCAATATCTGAATATTGCTGTAGATCATAGTCTGCTGAACCTGAGATTATTGCTTTTTTCTAACTCCTCTGTATTGAGTAAAATTCTTTAAAAGGCATAGATCTTTACCTCAGTTTAATTGAGTAATTTGAGATGACTATGTTACTTACTAAAGATGTATATTTTCCAGCCATAATGGAAAATTCTCTGAACCCAGTTTTCCTCCTCCTTACTTACATTTGCCTTCTTCCTCGTTCGCTTACTATAAATCAGCTGCAGGTGCATTCCAGGTCTGTTGCAGTGCAAGTAAAAATAGCCGGTACTTAGATTAAACCCATTTTATTTTGCATCACAGTGGTCTAGGAGCGCACATGCAGTCACTTGCTGTACCTCAGCTGAAAAGTTAGAACTTCCTAAACCACTCTGATATTTAATGGTTGCTAGGCCATGTGTTGTAATAGGGATGCTCTTTGGGAATGGGTATGTTGAAAAAGCAATTAAAAGTACCGTTAATATATGACAGTTGTGTAGTACAGAATTGCCCTTAAACTCTACTCTTAATGGCATTTCTTTTTAGGAGCAGTATAAAAAGGAAGAACTAATCAGTTTATTTTCCCTGCATACTTTTAGTCTTCTCCTTCTCTTTTTTACTGCAATAAAGAATTTGTTAATTCGTAGTAGCCTTTTTCTTACCGTAGTTGCAAATAAATTTGGGTGCACTACCCCTGATAATATTACTGATCTGGATAAAGGCATTTGCTTTCTAATTGCTCCCTTATTTGGCTTCCATGCTATTCGTTTTGCTTTTCTGCTGAAAAATGCAGGGTCGGGGAGAATGGTAGTATGTACTAAGTAGAAGTTGACAGCAGGTCACATAAGGATAGAAACAAATACCTTTCAATCCTAAGGACCTGTTCCTAAGAAAAACCTCTACAAGGTTTTACGAATGTTTCTGAAAGCGCTCCTAGATGAAGTGTAACTTTTAACTCTAACTTTGTGGGTTGTATATCACGCCCTTTTTCTTTCTGCTACTAGTTAGAATAGTGTCTAATCAGTATATTGTAAGTGTAACTTTCCTCTCTGTTTTAGGTGGTTTTGTAGGCCTTTTATTTCTGTGCTTCAAGCCATAGTTTGGTTAACGTTTTTTCAGTGTCAAAATCAGCAACTCCTCCCCCTTTTTTTGTGATAGTACAGCAGTTTGTGAAGCTGAAACGGTGATCTAGATCAACACAGCTGATCCAACTGAAAAGTAACTTACTTTACTATTGTTGGGGAGGAAGGGAGGTGTCATTTGCTAGCCAGTTTGTATTTTAGTCTTTGCTAGAAAATGATCTCGTTCACCTTATGGCCGTGAAAATGTTTATCCTAGTAATTAAGGAATCAGGATGGTGACAGAAGGACCTGCTTAAGTTGGTGCAAGCAGCACAGCCACCAAATAGGTATGGTCTCAATTTTTGTATCCTACATATTACTGTACCCAAAAGATATAGTCTATCCAGGGAGCTGAGAAAATTGAGACAAGAGACTAGGTGTCCTCACTGATGCAGAGAAGAAGATCTACAGAAACAAATCAGTAAAGCAAAGTACCTTGTATTGAGAATCTGACATCTGCATTACACATGCTCTGTTTTTTTTTTTTCCCAGTTTGGACTAGCTCTTGTGTAGTCCCAGTGACTTAATGCTTGTTTGCTGCTGGAGCACATCTCTCAGACTAAGTTTAATCTGAACAGCATCCAGTCCGTATACTCAGAGACACTTTCTCATGCTGTGAAACAAAATGTGGATGATGAAGAAATTCACTTCAGAAGTGAGGTGATACTCCTAATACAAACTAAACTGTTAATTTAGAGGCACACAAAATGACTTGTTCACAGTCACAAAACTCTATAGTAGAACAAGGAATTAAATCATAGCCTTCTGAATCCCATAGTTGTGTTATAACTTCTAGGCAAGTCTCATCCTAAATACCCTTTATTATTGAGATAAATATACATATGTAAATGCCTTAGAGTAGAATAGGAGGATGGCTTAATAATTAGAAGGTTCCAGCTATGTACAACAGGACTGTGCTTCTGCCAAAGTGAGAGTTCAGCAGTTAGCATTTGTAACACCACTGATACGTTTAATTGGTGTGTTGGTATTAACAAACGTGTAACAGCATAAAGCATGGAGAATTTCATTACAGTTTTGGCAAACCTGAACTGAAAGAAAAAGCAGCACAGATGGCTGAAAACAGTAGTAAAATATTCCATTTCATGTCTGCAGAAATCATTAGACAGTGGTTAAAGAGATGTTATTAATGCATAAGATTCACTTGGGGAGTTCTGTTTCTGTAATGTGCGCTGAAACAATGATACTTCTGTTTTTGTTTTTAAGTGGAACCATTGCCAAGTGCAAACGTGCTCTCTGCAGTCATGAAATGGGTTTATCAGCAGTAAAGAAGATGCAGCTTTTCTCAGTGGCTTATATTTTTCCTTTCCCAGCTCAACACAAGTCAGCAAGCAGTAACATGGCTGCTGTTTTCTGTCCCCCATTGCCAAAATTTAATCTTATCAGTCTTCCGGAGTTATCGCAAAAGTAATGTGTTGATTTGATGCTGACAGTAAACCAAGATGAGAATTTTTATATAGTAAATCAGAGCATCAAAATTTGACCCACTTAGGACACATTGTAATAAACATCCGACTAGATGCAACATTTTATAGTCAAGTGAGGGTTGGAACCTTTCTGCAGACTTTGTGAGGCTCCTGTGTTGTACAGCACTGATCAAGGGGACCATTTTTAACAGCACATTACATATGATTAGCCACTGCTTAATCAGGGATGCCTTTCGGAATGCTTCTTATATTACTGTAAGAGATAAGAAGCAAAACCTCTCTATCTTTTTGGCTACCGAGTTTTATTGCATTGTGTAACAAAGTTGCATAGCAGCGATCAGCCCCGTAATCACATCGTTTCTTTGGCATGCTAACAAAATCCTTTACAAGTATCACTGGCATAATACAGGGTCATTTATTGATTTTTAGCCTCCATGAAGAACCGCAGTCTTATTGATTCACCTACCATTTACAAACCTCTGTCTTGCTCTTAAAACCCTTTTTATTAGTACAGTTTGGTAGTTTCTCTTTGTTTTATAGGTGTATTTCCTCATTCTTCAATGGCAGGGAGGTAAATAAGAGTTCAATAGGTGTGTAAATCTGAAAATTTCTCTGTGAATTCAGTCTCTCCAATGACATTTATTTTCTGGGTACTTGGACACTTTTGAGCTTCCTGAAGCAGACACTTTATCTTGACCTGAAGCAGCCTCTCTGTCTCTAGAAAGACTGAGACAGCTAGAACAGTTTGCATTTTCCAGTTTTAGTTACTCTTTTATATCTCTAAAATTTAATCCATAAATTATGTAACCAAATAAAAATAATATTAAGCCATAAACAAAGTTTGATCCCACTTAAAGCAAAAGTGAATTTTGCTAATGGTTTCAGTGAGAACAGGATTTAACTTCTAGCTCTGCCCTCACTATATTTTTAGAGCAAGGTGTTTCCGGAAAACTACATCCTTTTTAATAACAAATATACAGAACCATGAATTAAGGGTTTAGTAGGGCTATAACGCCACTGTTAACTGTTCTGATTTGTCCTATAAAATGTTGTTTCCCCGCATGCTTTTCCTGCTAAGCTGTACTGCTTTACTGCTGTTATTTTAGTCCACAATCAGTGCTTTGGAATTTTGGCAGTGCTGCACAAAGCTCCATTTAAACAAAACATCTGGCAGGTTTCAGAACTAGTAGCTATGTGATGAAACCTTGGTAATTAGAGATAAACTGAGTTAAAACTACTTCTTGTATGTATGCTTTTCTTCAGTATGGAAAAAAGTGCATTGTATATTTCTGTGGATTTTTTTTTAATATATCCTAGGAGAAAGAAAAACAAGAATTCCTGGGAAAGATTGGTGTGTTAGTGCCTCTAAAAAGGCCTTGTGTAAAATACATGCTGGGTTTCAATCAAGGATTTTCCAGTATTTGGTGTAAATTTCAGTTTGTTTCTAACAAATGCAAATGTGAGAGAGTTTTCCTGAGCAATCTGAAAGAGTCTGAGAAGGGTGTTTGTGGTAGCAAAGGCAGACTGAAGGTGAAGAAGAATTTTTGAACTTTTACAGTGCTCCAGAGGACACTTACATGTTGATTCTTTCTCAGGAATTTTAACTAAGCAATGTGTTGAGGAGATGAGCATCAACATTTCAAAATAATTGTACCTGAAAAATTCTGTCATCTCCTTCACTTATTATCATTTATCTCAATGACTGGCAGACTTCTCCTATTTGTAGAAGTTTTGGAAAGTACATTCACCAAATTGGCCTGGATGGCTTACATACTTTGGAGAGTGTCAGTATCTCTGTTGAGGAGTGCACCTTCTTCTGATGAGACTTGTTTTACAGTATTCATTCATTTTTCATAAATGTGTATGTGCATCCTCGAGTATCAAGTTAATTCCTAATTTTTGACTATAGTTATGTTGCCCTTGCAAAAAAGAATGAAATTTCAAATCGTCCCGGAGGATTAGATTCCTATTTCTTAACTAGAATGAGCTTCAAACAAACTTACTTTTTTTTCCCCGTAGTTTAAACAATTGTGTTGCATTTGCAAATCAGTGGCTTTAAATGTCTTCGGAAGAGCAGATTCATGTGATCCGTGCTTCAGAAGTTAGTTTAAATTGCTTATTTCTTGTGCAGTATTGAAATTGATGTTATATAGGTGAGTACTGGCAACTGAAACTTGGCCATTATGAGAGTGTCAGCCCCTTAACAGATCCTGTGCATCATTGCCCAGCAAATCTTTTTACTTTAATTTTCTTCCAGATAAAGGATTTACATCATGAGTGAAGAGCTTAAAATGATACCTGCAGTCTTTGTATTGATTAATTTGTGGATTTGCCAAGTACATTCCCCTTCTCAGTACCTACTCTCTCCTCAGTATCTGCTTTCCTATTTTCACAAGTGAAAGTTTTATGCAGTGGTCCACCTGGAAATAAATAAATAGTTTTATTATTTCATCTCATTTCACTAGCAGCACCTATATTTCTCTGATAATCAACGCAATTAAAAAAAAAAAACACTTTGTGAAGCCAATTCACATTCTAGACTAAGCAATAAATATTTTGAGGAGCAGGGGTAGAGAGCCTGTGGTTTTTAGACTCCGGGGGGGCTAGCAAGCAGTTGATGACTCGCGTCAAGCAACCAGCTACTACATTGTTTCAAAACTAGGAATGCTGGGTAGGCCAGTGAACCCCCAGGGATTTGGGGATCTTGTTCAGGGATGCAGCTAAGCTCCAGCTCTGTCTCCATCTTTCAGGGAAGCAGCAGGACCTTTGTGGAGCCATTCTCCTCTCCTGCTGCGAGTTGCTCCTGAAGGTCCCAGTGCATCCTCTGTTCAGTCTTGTATGCAGCACCTGTGTCTAGTGACTCTTCTTGGTGGAGCTTGGTAGGACCAAGAACGTTGGCCTCCATGCCTGTACCAAACACTCAGCTTTCAGAAATTTTTTTGATTCCAGCAAATTAAGCATCTATGTAATCACTGTGGAGACATGTGCCAACAAACATATGAGCAGTCAGTGATAACAGCCTACTTTCAGATCATCTATGACTCTTTGTACTTTTTCCACTAACTTCTGTATGTTTTTCATTCTTTTTTGGGACTTTATTCTCTACATACTCTTACAACTTTTCACAGTTCACAAGTTGACATTTGCATGATAAGGGGGAAAAGGTCCAATAGATACTCACACAAATATTTCAAACTGACACAAATATTTCAACTGGCATAGAAATGCTAAATGGAAAACTACCAGCCTACTTCTTTCCCCCTTCACCTCAGAATATGGCTTCTTGAAGATGAAGCAATTAACACTGTCAAATTGACTAGAGACAGTTTGACAGTTGCCACATTTTTATTCCCTGTCTTTGTGTCCTTTGGCTTGCCACTCCTTCATTGTCTACCAAGGTTTTTTAAAGTCCATGTATCATGTAAGTACCTTTTTCTAGTCCCGTTTTTTCAAATTTTCCAAATTATCTTTTGTTAGCTTATGACTGTGAAAATAGTCTTTTGTGAGGGTCTGCCTGCCTATTCTACTTCTTATCCAACCTGTATAGCCTAGTCCTCATTTTCTGATGTTCATCTAATAGATTCCTAGTTGTTGCTCAGTTTTTACTTTCTGTTGTGGAACCGAAAAATGGACAAGCTATTTCTTTGTTTTTTTTTTTTTTTTTTTTTTACAGAAATTAATCTCTTTGTCCAATAGGGAAGTACAATAGTGAATTCCATTTTTCTTTTTTTCCTTTTTTTTTTTTTTTTGGTCCATGACAGCTTCCAAAGGGCAATAAATAACAGTAATAGGAGCGTTACTATTTTTATGGTTGTACAGAATTTTATAGTTGGACGCCATTGTACAAAAGAGTGAAAAATAAAGCAGGGAATGGGTGGGGTGGGGGTGGAGGTCCAGTGGCTGAGATTTTTTTGGAAAAGCTTATCAAACTATAAGATAGGCTGCAATTCCAGGAGATCATTTTCAAAAATTCAGAATGGAAGGTATTTCATCTTTCCATATTTAACTTCCTGTGAAGTATTAAGAAGACAGTGACTCTGATATTTTCCTTTCTTTCTTTCCTGGTTGCTGTAATTCTTGGTCAGCAGTGTCGAGAACTAAAGTCTATCTGTGTACGTTTCCTGTGGGATTATTTCAAGGACAGGAATAGAATCAACAGCACTTCTGCAGAGATGAATTTCCACTGAAAATGTGGATCAGAGCCCAACAGATAACAATCCTCATAAACAAGTGTTGTGTCTTTGTAAGAGCCAGGCTTTAACCATGAGGACAGCAACAGCCATTTTACTGTCAACTTTGTGTACAACGTAAAGGCGCACTGCCAAAAGTTTCTGGAACCAACCTCCAAAGGGCAGGTATGTTTTATCCTGTCATTCAGTGTTATGCTAATAAATGTTGCTACTTGTTTTGTATACTGTGGAAATCCCTGTGTTTCATTTACTTATATCAAGAAAGGGTGAAAATCACTGTCAACAAACAAAAGCAGCAGCCGTGGTATGGGTTCAGTGCATTTCAGAAAGGTGTGCTGAGCAGCCTTCTGCTTCTCTCTGAAACAGAACGGTTCGTTTGTGACTGAAGTAAGAGGAATTTCCGCATGTTTCTTAGAAAGGTTTTGGAAATTCCTGGCTGTAATGGTTATGTAATAACAAGGAAGGTAAAAATCTGGAAGAGCTTGCGTTGAAAAATCAATGAAAGAAAAATATTTTAAGTAAGTATTGTGTGGCTGATGAGGAAGATGCAATATTTTTACTTTATAAAATTGTTGAGTGTTTCTGTACTTTATGGAACTGTAGTGTCCAGATGACAGTGCCAGTATTTTTAAAGATGTATATAAACGTATAAGTATTTAGCAATAGATAAAAGCAAATTCTTCTTTTGCTTAGGTATGTATCATTGAACATTACGTTCAACCATGCTGTAAAACTAGGTGATAGCAATACTTTGTCTAGTCATAAAAAATTCAACTCCCTGTTTCCTTTACTTAACAAAATAGGGTCAACCATAGACCCTAGTATAGGATAACAAGATGTGATGCTGAAGGATCTTAAGTGTTATACAAGAACAGGTTTTTTTCTAAATTGACTAGTTATGCCAAAGTAGTGAGACCTTGGATGTGACAATTTAGTGGTATTATTATGTAAGCTCCCATGTAAGACCGTGTTAAAAAAATAGGCCCTCATCTACGCTAAACATATCTATTATTTAGAGGCTGCAGCAGCAAGATGCTAAGTTTTGCAGTGCAGATGGAAAGGTGTAGTCACTTAGGTCCACAAAAAATTAGTTGTATCAAACGGGAAAAGTGTATCTGGTATGACAACTTACGTCCTAACATGTCCTATATGTTCTCGTAAGAAAACTCTTAGAATGCTTTTGAATTGTGCTGCTAATTCCACCTTTGAGCAATGGAACATAGCACAGTGTGCATCCAAACGAGCACAAAATGAAGCGTGCTAATTTTAGTCAGTCATGGCACAAAAGGTCAAATCTTAGCAATAATGTGTAGAAGAGCACCCACTCACCACCACCTCTTCTTCACCGATATGAAAATCTGTTTTAGATGAGGTTCTGTTCTGTGCTACTGAATATGGAAAGTAGAGTTCAGAATTTGAATATGTGCAGAATGAGAGTTTGTTTTCATTGATCACAAATGTTTTTAATAAATATTCCAGGCTTGAAATTACTGGAGATTGTTTTTACTGTATATTTTATGTTGGTGAGTTGTCTGGCAAGTTCAATGAAATGAAAATATTTGCTCTGGCATGCAAGCAACTTCTAAAAGAGCTTAGGCAATATTTCTGCTGCAGAAAATGTCCATTTAGACCTGCCTAAGTTCTGTTCTAACTTGTGAATTTGATTTTCTAGAGAAAAGTTGTTTGCTTGTTCCTTAATTCTCTTGAATTAGAATTCCTTTATTAGATATGCTGCCTAGTTCTGTGTTTTATTGCTCTGTTTTGTTGTTATTTCAAGGCCACTTTATGCTTACTTACAAAATACACCTGAAAAACAACAGAGAATTTGAGTTCTGTGATAAAAATCACCTGATTTTAGTTACTCAAATTAAATAACATATATAAATATTAAAGGTATATTGGCAATTCTTTTTTGCATCTTAGTTTACATGGGCAGAGAAGAACATGTGCATATATATGTACTTTCTGCAGCCACAGACTAATGGCTAAAGAGGAAGGACATTAAGATGAGCAGACCTCATGGAGTCAGAAACCTTGCATTTTGTTTTCTTCTATCTTAGCTTCAGCAACTCGTGTATTTTTCCTGTCTGTGGTAAAAGAGAGATGCCTACCTTATAACAATGACAAGAATTAAAACTTTATTAGTACTTACAAGTGGCCTTATGATAATTTTGTAGAAAATGATGTTTAAAAAGATTAAGAAGATGATTGTATTAATCACTAGGGCATTTATCGTAATATATTTTGCATGAAATAGTAGTATTTTGCAGGGTTTTTTGTTTTGTTTTTTGCCTATTAAATTGCTATTAGGTTTCAGGGCACCAGCATTTGTTACGTGCTTGACGTACAAAAACGTAAGAGTTAAAAGTGATGCATTAGGTTATGGTTTGCTGGATTGTTGCTGTCAAGATGTCTTGCCCCGGTCGTCAACCAGTAGTAAGCTACGTACAATTGGTGTGTTAAGAGGGTTGTCACAGTTGCTCTGTGGGTGCAAGAAAATAGTATTTAGGAAACGTCTTGTTGGTGTTCTTAAAAGGTCTCCTAAATATAATCATCATCTTAGAACATTCAGTAACAGGACAGTGATAACAGAATAGTGACCTGACCAGGTCACTGTCTTTGATTGTTTAGCTGTGCGTCATCACACACATTAGAAATTATTGACCTCTGTCCTGTTGTTTTGCTCCCTTTTGATCATGGACTGATGTCAACAGAAAGATATGTAAGGACAGAAGTTATAACTGGTAATGAATATTTTAGACAAACTAATTACATTTCACCTTCATTTTTCTGCTGCTTGGGTCTTCTGATTCACTTTTCTCAAAGTGTATCAGTTTGCCCTGTATATCCTGATTCAGAGCCTGTAATGTAGATCTGATCAGCAGGAACTAAAAGTAGCTTATGAATGCTGACAACCTTCTTATCAATGTCAAGCAGACCTGACTACTTTTTGTTTACATGCAAATATTCAAGCTTTTTACAAGAAAGGTTAATCGAGTCCATGCATCTACCTGCCCTGCGTATTAATTTCACGGTAGATTCTACTAATTAAGGTGCATAAGTTAGGATTTTACTAGTAAATAGCTCAAAATCAGTGCAAGCAGTGCATTGCATTCATTTAAATACACCTACTGGGAATTATGATTAAGGAGCCTTAAGGCTGTCCTACTGCCAGGTCCTAGATGACCTTTGAAGGTACAATTCACATACAGAAGCAAGTTCTGGTAGATCTGCTTTTCATCATTAACCTTCTCGGTAAAGTCAATGTAGAGAAAACAAAAGCATTGTCATTTAAACTTTGAAGCAGCTGGTCAACAGTCTGAGTTGCCATGACATTGCTCGCTTGCAGGACAGCGCTAACTGCCATTTCCAGGAAGCCCATGAAGTGACTGTAGTGATAGCCAGCCTAGCCTGGGACCATCACACAAAAGCTTCCAAAGCAAAGCTACTGTCCAGCTGCCATTCGCACAGCTCCCTGTTGTTGACCACATGGAGACATTGAAGGTGTGTTGGCTCTTGACTGATGCTGATAATCTTTACAGCTCTTCATGAGGTGTCTTTTAGGGCAGGTCCACTCAGTGTAGTGTTGATACTAGCGATGCCCACTGAGGTACCTTCTGCATTTGGACTTAGACCAACTTTTCTAACGCAGGTGGAACTGAACTAGCATTGGCAGCAATAAGAAAATTTCCTTAGACCATCTGTTGCGCATATACAGTCATAAGAGGGCTTTCATGCCTATTAGAGCCTGCGCCAGTAGTTATCTTGGCTGTGTTTTTGATACATTTTGCTGGAGAAGCAAATGAGTCAAAATACAGTATCCTGGCTTTTGCAGATTGGGAAGCAAATACCTTGCTGTGTGCAGCGACCCACAGTACTGTTGAAGAGTCCCGGCTGCATTGCCTCGTGTGTACAAATCGAAATGCCGTTACTGACTTTGCCGCACCCGCGAGGAGTGCAATCTCATAGCCTTAGTGTGGGGCAGCAGCAGGAGCGGGGCTGCCTCGCACACGAAGGGGCCCCAGGGGCCTCTCCCCACCCTGTGCCCGGGGCCGCGCTGCGCCCCGATGCTGCACCAGGCTGGGGCCGGCCCCAAGCTGCCCGCACCTCCGGCAAGGCTGAGGGGGAAGGAGGTGGCGGGGCCTGGTGACACACTCAGGGCCTGATGCCTAGAACTGGCTACTAACACCAACACTGGCAAAAATCTCTTTAAAACTCCAATTCCAAGCTGATGTTTAGACAAACATAATTTTTTGAGTGTGCTGAGCCTCATTATGGCTTACCACATTGCACACATTGGTACACTTAAGAATTAAACTATTTACTTAGATGCTGAAATAAAAACTAAATTCTGCTTTAAGCACTCATTTCTGGAAATGTTGAGAGATTATATATATATATATGTATATATATATATATAATTTTTTTCCCCACCACCACCACCACTTGCTGTTGTCCTGTTGATCCTTTTTTTGTTGCTGTTATTCAGGCTGTTGATTTTTAATCTCAAACAGCTGACACACTGTTCTACAGTTTAATCATTCTGACAGTATCCTCGCAGAGCTCTGTGTTTCCATAAGGCAGCAACTGTCAAATATTAGCCAGGATTTAGATATTTACTTTAGTTCTTTACATAAGGGCTTATTTAAATCTAAGACATGCTTTTTCTCTTTTCTGAAAAAAAAATTTAGTCTCAAGGAAGACTAGATTAGTGTGCTCTTTTGACTTAAAAACTGTTCACTGCCTCTTTTTATGAGTACTGTCCCAGTGAAGTAGGTTGCTCCCTTAAAGAATTAAGAGGAAGATGTGTGTGGGAAAAGACGTATAAATACAGATCTGTATATATATCTAGAGAGAGAGAGATTTTTTACTAAAATATATGAAATGACAATAATCTTCCACTAAATGATCTTTCTGGCCACTTAATGAGAGTGTTTAATTTTTTTATTATAGAAGAAGGCTAATATTTCATTTTAAATGCACTTCTGCAGTGTAAATGCAGAATTTAAAAAAGTAAAGATGCTGTAGCCAAAAGAGTTACAGGCTTATCTCAGGAATTACTGGTAGTACTATGACCTCTTTAAACAGAAGGTAAGATTGATTTATTACAGTTGTCCCTTCAGACGTTAAAATCTTATCAGTTTGAGATAGTTACAAAGACTGGAGTTCTTTTTGCTATTTTAAACATATGTCCATTTACTGTAATATGCTGTGATTTCTGAGACTGAAAAGATGCGTGGAATTTCCTGTGAATATAAAAGAGAAGGAGAATATTTATCTCATAAAAATCTGGGAAAATTGTAGACAGGAATTTGTTTTCTGCTGAATGAATAAGTCTTTCTGTCGGAATTTTCTGTCGTTCTTGCTAAACCTGGATTTAGACTAGTTTGCTTTTCTCCTTGATATGAAAAGATTGTCAGCTAGACCTTTGGCACCATTTGCTTTATGCTATGACTTTATTATACTTCAGGGAGAATGTTTTGAACTAGACAGTACATCGTGACAAGAGTACGAGCCCGTCATCTCAAGGAGCACTTGGTGACTTGCTTGGCAAGAGAGCACTCTATAAATGACTGGCTCAGCAGGATTTGAACTGAAGTTGTTTAAAATGTTATCTACTGCAACCAAATTGAGATGCAGGAGGATGTTTTCCCTTTGTTATAATTTTATTACTATATCAGTTTAATTTTTTATTATTATTTAGCAGTAGTTTGGTTGGCCCATATTTCCTAAGCCTGTAAGATTGAACAGTATAGAATCAATATTTCTGCTAATTAAGGTGTTTTGGGGGAGTGGGTAATCAAGCAGTAGAGTGAATTCATTAAGGACTTGCATGTTTATATTGACTAACATTATTGACACAAAGTTTTCAAATCTCTATGCTGGGGATTTTTTTTATTTTATTTTTATTTTATTTTTATAGCAGGAGCAAATATGTTCACTAAAAATTGATGTTCTCAGCATTTAACAGTAGAAGGATAGTCCTTTATGGATGTAAAAGGAAATGCAGTGTGTTAATATTCTGAGCACTCATATGTAGTATTTTCTTTTACAGCATTTAACTTGGCAACAAATGGTACCTGACTTCAAAGGATCTTATTCTATTTTGAAATAGATGGAAAGTTCCTACCTCTTATTAAAATAATGGATCACTTCTAATTTGTTGCAGATTTGTGACAGTTTCTTTTGTGCCACCAAAAAACTGATTTCTTCTTGTCTGACATTAAGTAATGTTTTGTTTTGTTTGATTTGTTTATATTAGTTATAGCATACTAGTACTTGCTTCTGGCCTCTTTAGTAGGTGTTACTGAATAAACCTGTAAGTGATAATCTGCTATCACCTAAGGAAATAGTTTCCCTTCCCCCGCTTCCCTGACCCTGAAACAAATGACTGTAGGTGGAAGACTGGACGCTGTTAAACATAATCATTCTGTTCTACATATTTGATTGTTTTTGCCTTAGAAACCCCTGTTTAAAAATCTGGAGTCCTTTCTCAGCTTCTGCAATGATCTGACTTTGTTTTCCTCCCAAGAGGAGGAAGGTAGGTCCTTTCTTCCCTTTTGATGATAGAAGCCCTTGAGTAAGAGCTGCATCACATAAAAGGGGCTGCTGCACATTTTCTTTAAGAAGAGTAGCATAGAGAAAGACTGAAAATAAATATATTATTTCTTCAGGTATGTACAAAACTCATTAATCTGACTAGAGCTAAGCCAAGTAAGACATGGGGCATCTACTCGGATTCTCTGTGCTATTTCAACTAGACCAGTGCTTAAGACTTGTTCTGCAGTTCTTCACACCTTGAGTGATGAAAGGAAACTTGGCATGATTGTAGAACGAGGATGTCAAAGTTTAGTTGGGTGGCAGAACAGCGGCGTCTGAGAAGGTATGTTGAACATAATTTGAGGCACAAAAAGTGATAAATGCATTACCAGTATATCCCTTCCCTTAAAAAGTAAGTCCATTACTATTGTCTAATATGAAGTTCAGAGGAAAAGCATTCTTTGGGAGGATAGTATTTATCGTTCTTGTTTATAAGATCAACCTCCTCAGTTTGCATTTGAAGCTTTGTAACAGTTACGTATTGACTCGGGCAAGCTCTAGTAATTAGGGCACGTTCAGTCCATCTCTTACAATATCCTTTAATGATTTAACGGTTTTCTCTGTGACAGAAAAAATTTGAATTTATATCCCTTAATGTCGATGGGTACAATGTAACACAGCAAGATACAGTTTCAGCTCTGCTGCTTGATGCTTCTTATTTATACATGTTGGAGAGTTTGTATCTGACTAGAGAGTTATGGGTAGGTGAGTAAGATCCTATGGGACAGGCTACAGTATGACTTTGCAGGAAGGGGGTGTCCTCGGTTTGGGACCATTGCACATGGCTCTTGCCCTGCATTGAGCAGAAGGTAGCTTTAGCAGTTCCTGAAAGAGGGGGTCTGTAATGAAAGGGAGGTAAGCTATAGAGTTACTACGCCAGGGAAAAACGTGTGTGAATTTGCAGTGAATTTGCATATACCTTGCCTTATTTTGTGGTAACTTGTTTGTCTTGTCATGTCTGAAGGTTTTATTTTGTTTTATTTGTTAACAGTTTGTGAACATCCAAATTTTGGAAATCTATTTTTCTGTGGTATTGGGTCTCGTGGCTACATTACCATGATTCTCTAATAATTTAAAAGTGCCAGTGTTACTGCAGTTGAAACATTTATAACTTCTTTCTCCCAAACTGATTCTGCGGTGTCCAACAAGAGAAGGTCGCTTGTATGCTGCATCCTTTCCCTCAGAAGAGTTTATTAATTTGGGCCTCTCTTGGAGATGGTTGCTAGCTGTCTTTAGGAACTTAGAGAACTTAGTATCTTAACTCCTCTGCAGAAGTGAGTTGGCAGCCTCAGCAGATACTACCAACAGAAATGTACACAAAGTAACTATAAAAGCCTACTAGGCTTAGGAAAATGGATTAAATATCATTTGAAATAATTTGCCTATAACTAATTATGTAGTTAAAAGAAAGAGTTTATGGAGGAGAGAACATGAATGTTCCAAAATACAAGACTACAAAATTTTAACTGATCACTTAAATTTGACTTGCATGTTTGCTGTTTAAAGGCTTCCATGATTGGAAGGCACCCCAGGGTTAAGGTAACTCTAGTTCTGGTTATTCTTTGTATTTCTTCCTTGATGATACATTTTAATGTAGCTATGGATTGGATTGTGAGCTTGCAACAAGGTAGAAAATATCGGTCTATAAATGCTAATTTGGACAGAATATCCTGTGCACCAGAGTGTAAGACTCTCTCTCTCTCTTTTTCTTTTTTTAAGAAACATAATTCCTGCTGAGCTGAGAGCTTTCTTTTTCTTTTTATTTGTGGGCAGTAGATATTATTTTACCTGGCACAGACTTGCTGTAGGCAGTGTTGGAATGCCTGCAAAATATGACAAACTGCTTTCAGAATGGCAAGAAGTTGTCAATTAGCTCTGGAATTATACAGCAAATTAGCAAATGTAGTATCTTGAGAATAATACATTTTCTGATGATCTGCTTTTTAAATGAAACTGCATAGAGAGCTTCAGTGATTAAGCCCGATGTTTAGAACCAAGAAGTATTGTCACATAATTAAAATTTTAATTTACCCAAGGGATTTTATCAGCCTGATTTAAATCTGCCCAACTGACTGGTATAAAGAACATTAGGTCAGGTGGGCAAAAAAAGCATAGAAAAGTTGGCTGTCTGTTTTTCTTTCTGGACAGATGTTGTCAGTAGGGAGCCTCAGAGTTTATAGAACCATAATATTGAATTCCCTTTCTGGGGCAGATGTTCCGTGGTTATAGGCAGGTATGGTTTAGGAATTTGTTCATTCATAAATAATTACCATTCTTATAAGCTGTGGAACAACAGAAGAAAACTTTACAGACTATTTAGTGTGAATTTTACCATGAATCTTTCTATGTCTCTGCAAGTAAGAGATTTTTCTTTTCTGACTATAATTTTGGCCCGGAAGAGCAATGGAAGTCTGTGGCACAACCACCGTAGTCACTTTTTTTAGTATCTCCGAAAATCTGCTTTGATTTGTGCTGGATTAAACTATGGCCTCAGCTTCTGCGAATCAGCACCAAACCAATTTAAAGTATTTCAAAAGCCATTTCTATAGATTGTTTACAATGTGGATTTTGAAACAATAGTCATCTTCCAAAAATCTCTTATCTTTGATGTTAGCTGTAATTGTCCTACTCTGTAACAAAGAAAGAATAGACACGGTGAAACTCGTTTTTAGTAGAGGCTGGCCATTACAGCATAAGCCACTGAATGGGCTGAAAAAATACCACATTACATGTTCATAGTATAAGTACTTTTCTATATGCTTCAGCCCCAGTTCTCTAGAAGTGTCAGCTGTACAAGAAGAATTGACATCTACAAACAGAGTATGCCAAAGGATGAAAAGTTCAAGCACTTGGATATGTTTGGGGGGAATCAGATTCCTTGGATTCAATTGCAAGGGCAAAACTGCCAAGTCTTGCTGGCACAAAGCGTCTTTCTTACATGTCTCAAGGATGCCTTCCTTATCAAGCTCTCTCATGATAGGAAAGGGGAACTGATGGACATGAGAAAAGAAACTTGATTCTTTTCTCACTGACACCTCTGTGGTATCCCGTGCACATCACGCTCACGTACAAGCCTGAAGGGCCTGTAAGAACTCCCAAGTTACATGTGAAGTTCCTGGAACTCAAAACCATCAGTTGACCTGGTATCATATTCCTGCTAGTTCTGAGGCACTCCCCGGTACTCAGCCTCACAGGTACAAGGTCAAATACACATCATAAATAAGCCAGTGAAGGATGATCTCCTCAGCCTGTAAGCCACCAGTCCCTGGAGTTCACCACACAGGGTCATGCTAATGGCTTTATTTATTCCAAGGGTCAGCTCTGATACAGTAGACTTTCTGAACCAGACTGTGGTAATCAGACACAGCTGAGCACTCTGAAAAATCTCTCCTAGGCTTTTCATTCAGTTGTCAGGGAACCCCTTGTGTAGACCTATCCCAGAGGGCAAAGCAGCAAGGGCCATCGTGTGCTCCTTGGAAGATGTGAGCTTCAGGACACTCTTCCTCCTGTGGTCCTGAGGACTTTCTAGTGCCTTCCCAGCAATCCTCCACCTGGGTCAATAACAGTAAGAGCAGTCATCCAGATAGCCTTTTTCTGGTTGAAAAATTTTTAGTATCAGATCAGTTGCAGATGTCCAGGTGCTCCTCCAACCTATTCAGAACTGATGGCAGTTATTAGTCCTGCTTTCACTACTCCTGACAGCATAGATGTTGGCTTATTGAATACTTCTGATATAGGCTGTACTCCTTCCTGATTTCCTTGTATACAAAGGAAGGAATACTTTCCATGAGGAGCACTTGCTACTTGAGTTAGAAAGCTCTTGCAAGAAGCAAAGCTTTCTGAACAGCATGAAAAAAGTCAAAAATGGTATGACAGTTGAACTGTTTTTCATAATGCAAGGTCTAAGTGGAATTTGATCTCATCAACGTGCACAAGTATCTGAAGGGGGGGTGTCAAGAGGATGAGGCCAGTCTCTTCTCTGTAGTGCCCAGCAACAGGACAAGAGGCAATGGGCATGAACTGAACCCCAGGCAGTTCCATCTAAACCTGAGAAAAAACTTCTTGACTGTGAGGGTGACAGAGCATTGGAACAGGTTGCCCAGAGAGGTTGTGGAGTCTCCTTCGCTGGAGATATTCAAAACCTGCCTGGATGTGATCCTGGGCAATATGCTCCTGAGGTCCCTGCTTGAGCAGGGGGGTTGGACTAGATGATCTCCCGAGGTCCCTTCCAACCTAAACCATTCTGTGTGATTCTGTGTGACTTATCGGCCATCAAGTTTGAAAATTCAACAAAAGTACAAAGTTCATACTTATATCATAAATTCATTGCCACGGCATGCTGAGAGACGCCAGCATGTAGATGAGTTCAGAAAGGGATTAAATAAATTCATCCAATCTGTTAAAACCATGGTATTGTTGCAGCTAAATGACCAGGAAGTTGCCAAAAAGCTGTGGTTGCTGAAAGCAAAGGAGACATTCAAACAGAAAGATGAATGTATACATGCCGTGTTCATGCTCCCTTTCCCAACGGATCTCTTGATGACCAGTGGTGGAAACAACATACCTGAAAAGATGGATCGTTGAACTGATGCAACACAACAGGTCTTACGTTCTCTTCTCTCTTACGCCGTTCTTTTTTCTTGAAGTGCTTTGTGGTTTGTGATATTTGGCATTAAGCTCTACAGGCAGAGTCACCTCTTGCTGTGACGGTGAAAGGGAAGAAGTGTTTCCCCTCTTCTGGGTGCTGCAGTCCAACCTGGCCACCTCTGTTCCAGAAACAAGGTGTTCCTTTATAATATTTAAAGAGTCATGTTAGTGATCACAACTATATAAGGGGATGGAGGAGATAACATCCTCGTATTCTTCTGTACCTTTTAAAATAGGAGAATTTCCACTAAAAAAAATTGCTTTTGTAAAGTGAGCTTGGTGTTTTTCACACATTAAACTGGTAAGAATACTTGAAGGATTATTTTGATTTAGGGACTCGGTCTTGGTTGCTTGTTTGTGGGTGATTTTTTGGTTTGTTTTTAACACAAATATTAGCCAATAAGGAAATGCAGAGCTGAAGTTGAAATTCTCCATCAGAAAAACTAACTACTTTAATTTTCTCCAGTAGAAGTGACATGGAAAAAATCTGAACGTATATAGTTGGTCATTCATAGTGCACTAATGAGTTTAATTAGAGCCCCTATGCGAGGCAGCTTCAGTTAAGCTATTTTGGAACTTCTTTGTTGTGATACAAGGATTTTTAGAAATCCTGACAAGACAAATATCACAGTGAATCCAGGCTCCACAGCCTTTCTGAGCAACCTCGATGGTGTTTGACCATAGGGTAAAAAATCATTTATCTAATCAGAATTCCTCGAAGTTCTAACTTGTGTCTGTTGCCTGTCATCCGATCATTGTGCACCTCCAAGAAGAATGCAGCTCCCATCATCTCTGCACCCTCCCAGTAGGGTAGCTGTAGACAGCAATAAAATCTCCCCTCAGCCTTCTCACAGCTGAACAAACCCAGAGCTTTTTTTGCACACCACGTTTTCCAAGCCTCTGATCACCTCGGTTGCCCTCCACTGACCTCATGAGAGTATGTAAATGTCTGTCTTATACCAGAGAGCCTACAGCTGGGCCGAGCACTCCGGATGTGATCTCACAAGTGCCCAGGAGAGAAGAAGAATCATTCCCCTCCACCTGTTGGCCACTGTCTTGCTAATGAAATCCAGTGTTGACTCTGGCGTTCGTCTGTATAGTAGTATGCAGCTGAACTACTGATAACTGCAACTCTTAACTTCGGTTTAAATAAGTTTTTCTGAGTAGGTAATACACAGAAATTTACATTTCTTAAAGTAAATTCATGAGTTTTTGTGTACATCTAGCACTGCAAGATGGTTTCAATTTTGTTGTGGTTTTAGCAATACAGAAAACAGTTGTATTCCACAGAAATTGAGGTCCATAATGCCATGCAGTCTTCTCTTCCATGGCTGCGAGTGGATATCACCAGTTAACTGAAAGAAAATGGGAGTATTCATAAAATATCCTAGATGTTTATTTTTAAGGGATAATATCTATTCTGTGGTGGTTTTTATATGGTAGAAAATCCTACCATCTGCATTGCTGCTTAAGGGCTTTTATATTATTACTTTTTAGAAAATACTTCTAAACTAATAAGATGCTTTCTGGTATCCCCTTGATGGCTATGGCTCATGGGACATTAGTCATTAAATAAGGATCATCTTTTCAAATCTGGGATTGTAACTCTAGCATATGGAGCTAATTGGATTGGGGAACCAGAGCAGAGGAGATTTGTTTCAGGGCTAGCATGATAGTGCAGCTACATCATGTGGTTTTGTTTATTCAGTTGTGCATGTGTAGCATTGAGCGGGAGCAAAATATTACATTGGTTAAGCAGTAAGTGGTTAAACACAGTACTTACGCTTGCATTTCTTTAAGCGGGATTTTCTGGAATATCTTTTGAAGTGCCACAATGCCCTCTACTGGCCCACGGTCTTGTATTTTTTTCCCACAAGGAGTTTTCTTTTGTACACAGTCATGCATAGGCTTGTACAGTATTTTTAAAGAAAAAAATAAACAAACTAGCATAGAATGAGCAAGGTATTTTTTGGATATGCATTTGAAGAGTAATTTCTCATAAATACCTGCATTGTGCCAAAGCATTTTAAAGAAACATATCTAATCTCTTAACTGGTATTCTCACTCTCCTTTTGTTAAAAGCAGTTCTATATGATTAGTACTAAAAATAATAGAGGAATCTCTGTTTTCTGTTTATGTCTGTAAGAGCAGTATTTGTACAAGTAGCTTCAGTCTTTTCTGTCTACAGTCAGTCAGTTTCCCTTTGTGTTTCAGTGTTTTTTTTATAGGAGTGAAGGGATAGAAAGTGGAAACATGTAACCTGTCAAGCCACAAGCATTGGCAAGTGTCGTATCAGCAATTATTTCTGACAGGATTTTTCATTGATGAAATCCCAGATTTAATATACTGCCCTTAATTGTCACCCCCCGACCCTCGTCAAGTGTGTTAAACAGTCTTTTCAGAGTTCATCAATCGCCTTCCAAGGGCCAACGTCACAGGCTTTCTAGCAATTGTTGCGGAGAGGTATGTGTTGGGAAATAACCATCTCAATGTCAAGCTACTCATACCATCACTGGCGTGTGGGCAGGTATAAGAAGTTTTGATTGGTTGTTTTTCTTTTCTCAGTCAGTGTGCCTAACATGATCTACAGGGGTAACCCTCTCTCTTTCACTTGCTACCAAAAGAAATGAATGGGAAAACATAAAAATAATTACTTTTTAAAAAAAAAAAAGAAAAGGAACTGTAGATACAGTTAAACACTATGTATTTGCAGTTTCACTGTTTACTTTTTTCTTAAAGGTATCTTTAAGTTTTCCTCATTAATTGGCTGTTTGTCGTACTTCTTAAAATAGCCCTGCCGTTTTAATTTCTAATAGCTTTTTCCTCCTCCATGCTCTGTTTTTCCTGGCTGAAACTTTTCATTCTCCTACCTTTCTTCAAACTACTTAGGAGAAAGAGAAACATTCATAATGGTTTGTAACATTTTGGATTGTTTTTAAATGGATTTACTTGTTGCTCACTGGAGTATACCTCCAGAGTGATTATTAAAAAACAGAAGAGCTAGAGAAATCTCTAGCTGTTTCCTAGATGGCATATAATGAAGGTAGGCACGAATGTCTGTGCCTTTGCTGGCTTTTAACCCTCTGTCTCACTGAAATTTGGAAGGCCGAGGATATCTCACAAACCTCAGTCTTTATCTCATGAGCAGCTGTATCTTGCGGAGAGCTGTGAAGAGGTTGAACCATGTCTGTGCCGGTCTGAGAGCCTGAGTGCTTCTGGCCAGCTCATGGTGGCGAGGATTGCGTTAAAGTATGTGCCCAGTTGTCAGCAGGGGATGCTTACACTGGAGTTGGCATGCTGTGCATTGGGAACAGTGAAGCTGAAAAGATTGTACTTGGCAGCCGTGTTGGCTTTTGTCATATAACTGATACACATCGGGAAGGTTGCGTGATGGAGCTTGTTTCATTTTCATGGTTCGGACTTCCCAGCCATCCCTAAACAACTCGCCCACCGGCCCCGGGTTAGCTTTGCAGAGGGGAAAGCTCTCTGTGGCGCTCCCATCACTGTGCCCTTTGGTTTTGGCTGGGGTGTTTTGTTTGAGGAATGCTATTATATATCCCGTGCCGAAGAACAGAGATCGTTCCCTAGCTATATTTGGCCTAACCGCTAACCTCTCACTTCTAGTTGTTATCTGTCCTGAGAAATGCCAGGGCAAGCCTGTTCAGTGTCACATTCGACAGAGAAGAGTTGGCAAAACTGGAATAGCAAAGAGTATTATCTTATACCTCGTCTTCTGTTACAATCTATTCTTTTGCTTTTTTTTATGAACTGTCCTTTGCTATTGCAAAGAAGGAAGAACTAATTAAGCCAGTTGCTGAAAATGTTTTGCCACCCACACTGCTGAAAAGAACTCTTTGTACAGAATTAGCTCTAACCAGTTGTGCTAAACCCAATAATATATCTTTGCCAAAAAAAGAAAAAGTGCTGCTATAGTTTATTCCAGTTAAAGGAGTTAATGTAAGCTATGCCCTATATCTACACAAACACAGATATCTTCTGCTTAAGAGCTGGAGGGTTTGCAAATAATCATTTTCTCCCTCATTAATTCTTCTTAATGTTTGTTAAAAAAAAAAAAAAAAAAAGGGCTGGGCTGAGCAGCACAAGAAAATTAACTCATTTGTGTATGGCATAGATAAAGAATGAGCAGGTTAAATGCAAGCTTTCCTACTGAAAATGATGATAGGATACCAGCCTAAAGCTCAGAAGATTTGAGCTTGAGGACTTGGGTTCAGTTCTGTGCAATAAGCTAGTCTGGCCTCAGTGAGTTCCTACCTCGTGTATCCATGGTGGTAGGAGATCATTAAAGGCTGCAGGAAGATTAAGGTCTCCCAGCCTCAGTCTGGAGCGTCTTAAGGAGTGGCAAAGTAGTTCACTTTGCTTGCAGGTCTGGCCTCTGGTGAGACTGTTTACTAAAGTAGATCATAGCACTCTTTTTGACTAGGGTATATTTTTGGAAATTGAACTGAACCAGCTAATTCATCTGAGGGTGTCCATAGTACGGTCCTTATACAGTGATAGCTTGTAGTCACAAACCTGCATAGAAATTCAGCAAATGCTTCCTCAGTACTAAAACATCAATGTACTTTGTCATCTGCCCCCTACTCAGGATTCTGAAGAATTTAGAGAGTCCAGGCAGGGAGTTTTTTACAGCTAAAATATCAAATGATGAAATCTTTGATTCCCAAGACTAAAGGAACTGTCTGTGATCCCCCGAGGATATGAAAACAAGGATGTGGTGATGCTGCATGTTTTACAGAGCTTTCGTTGTAACGCTTGTTGGGGAGGAGGGTCTCCTAAGCTCAGATCACTTTCAGGTGTGGGATTTGGCAATAGTAAGCCAAGGGTGACAGCTGAGCAAGAAAAAAAAAAGAAATTCTTGGATATCCTCCATCATAGAAAGTCAGATAAACAAGGAAGTTATCTTTGTGGTTCTGTCAGGAACAGATGACTGTAGTTTAGTAATCTGTTAGGATTTTGCCAAAAAATGATGTCTTGCTAATGCAGAAAAATAAAAACTCACACTTACAGATCAGCCAAATGCTAGATTAGCCTCAGCAATAGGGACTTGACATGAAAACATTTAAATAGGTGAAGTACTTCTTTGTGGGTGAAGATACAGACTGAATCAAAAGGGACCGATACAAGAGCTATCTTTGGAAGCAGGAATACATTTTCTAAAGATAGATTCAGTTGGTTAATTCTGCTCTGCTCTCAAAGTTAATTTTGTAATTTAAATGTGCAGAAAGAAAAGCTCAGCCTGTAATTGTGTCTGAGGTGTGTGTAATTTAAACAACATCAGTGCAGAAAAAGAACTGGAACTGTAAAGTAAGCTGTTCCTCGTGTGAATGTAAGCTTAATGCTTTGTTTTGTCAAAATCTCAGTTTTGTTGAAGG
The DNA here is from genome assembly GCF_040807025.1 of Struthio camelus. Taxonomy (NCBI): domain Eukaryota; kingdom Metazoa; phylum Chordata; class Aves; order Struthioniformes; family Struthionidae; genus Struthio; species Struthio camelus. The sequence goes on from NC_090943.1 coordinate 103,750,410, forward strand.
AAAGGGAAAAAGGGAGTGTCTCTGTGCCTTGTCTTAGAAAAGTGTAAATGTTATAGGATTGACTTTTTTCTTTGTTTCCTAACAAGCTGAAGGGCTTTATTCCTTTAAAATGATATTAAGACATCTGGCAGTTTTTACAAAATGCAGTGTACGTGGTGCCATCCTGTAATGAGCATTAACCATCACAGTGAGGACAATCTGGAGCCTAGAAGCAGGCATGTTGTCACCAGATAATTAAACTGTGGCTAATATACATTCATGTAAAAATTCAAAGGCTCGCTGTGTTTTTCACCTCCCAAAATGAAGCACAAAAATGTGTTTTGTGAAATATTCTGGCAGCTCAAAGACTGTTAACAAAAAAAAAAATTTAAAACTGCTACTATAAAACAATATTACAGTTCTGGGGCACCCGAATTTTTTCCGCTTTATGTTTGGGTTTTGGATAAGATTCAGAGTAAATAAGTAAATAAACTTGGATTTGTTTCTTGGGGTTTTTTTAAGTATTGTATTGCCTTACCAGATGTACACAAGCGTGTTCTGCTTGAACGGAAAGATATTTGCCTTGTTTGGTTCGTCTTTCTTCACTAAGTGGTTCTGTCACAGAAATGCAAACCCATCTGAATTGCAGCAGTTTGCCTACCAGCTAAGGTTAATTCTATTATTTAAGCAGGTGATCTGAGCTCTTAGAGTAGTTATACTTCTCATATTCCTGCTGCCTGTATACTTTTTGTAAAACACGGGGAAGGATCCCGCAAAGAGCTGTGTCCCCTTAACTCCCACTGGGGAGTCCTTAAGCATAATATATGTTGTGTACTTGTTTACCATTTGTCTCGTGGAGTTATTACTGCCTAATGGCTCACATGCTGCAGGTTCTCATACAGTCACACGCTTCAGTTAATGTAGTTACTGTGGAAACTTCTTGTTAACATTGAAGTGTAAGTGTGGCGAATGTGCATGAGTGAGTATTGTGCCATATGAAATGCTACAGCTATCAGCTTTGAATGGGAACAGTGCCAGAGCAACCCACATTTCCTTGTGCCGCTGCAGTGACAGCTTTTTCCTTATTGAAGGCTCATAAACTTTGGCTTTTCTCACCACACTGGGCTTGCACACTCCAAAGCTTCCTTTTTTGGGGGTAAGCTCCAACAGCATTTCCTCTAACGTGTTTCTTGGACATAGACACTCATAGACACATTCTCCCAGAATTCTAGCCAGTCTTGCTATTCAGTGCTTAGCACCAGGACTGGCCTGTCCCATTCTCTCTTAGTCTTGGTTCTTGAAGTTGAGCCTTCACCTGTGTTCTGCCTTGCAGGTACTTTGGTGTATTGCCCGCTTTCTTAAAAATATGGAAAAGATGAAGCATAAAACATGCAATCTTCTCAAAGATTTCTGACATCATTTAGGAAAGCACATCTCAGTTAAAAGAACTGAAAGTTCATGTGCCGTTCTCTCTCTCAGGTTTGTCACCGTACAAGTGTGCTTTGAGATTCAGTGCTCTGGGAACCCTAGAGCCCTTGTCCTGCATTTGGATTTTGCTCCCAGTCAAGGAGTCATTCTGCATGTTCCTTTTCAGTTTTGGCAAATTGCACAATAAAGAAAGACTTACTCCATGAATGATGTTTCCTTTTTCTAGCCACAAGTGCCCGAAATCTTATTTTCAGACCTCAGTTGCACCCCGTTCCCTTCTTCCTTTACTTCCTGTTTAGGGACTTTCCAATAAAAACTGTAAACATCTGCACCTACTTTGGGGAGAAAAGGAGGAGAAAGTGGTAAACTGATATATCTTCTTGTTTTGCAGTAATTGTGTTCTCCTTTGTACCTTTCCTGAATGGAAGAGTTATATTAACGCTTTAAAAGGATGGGATCTGTGAATTCTGTGGAGACTTTCAAGGGTGGCAGCTTTCTCTAAGTTCCAGTGGTTTGGGACAAAATCAGAAATAGACTATTTTGTAGAAATTTCCTGAAACTAGAAGGGAAATAAATGTAGAAGGTGATATGTTGTATATTTAAAAAAAAAAAAAAAGGGGGGGGGGAACAAGTCATTTTCTAAAAGACATCAGCCCATAAACATTCCATACACATCCTTGTGTAACTGCCTTGCAGCTCTTCCTAGCAGCCATATTCCCCCGTTTACAGTAGATGAGAGGGAAGGCTAACGTTAATTCTTTCGGTACATTGCATTTCTAATATCTGACTTCAAATACAAATGCTGTCAAACGGAGTCTTTAAATTCTGAATGTTGTTGAGCATAAAGTGGCAGCTTATTTTAGATCTATAGTAGTTCACAGTGTGTAAGCCTGTTAGTGCTATGAAATTACTTTATCACACTGCTCAATAAGCATAAGCATATTTATTATTCATCTACACAAAACCCTAAGGACTAAATTTTCTTCAGTGGTTCATTCGGAAACAGTCTCCCGTAATTAGTGATCCAGAATGACACTGTAGACTGGAGTATTTTCCTTTTATAATGACAATGTAATGTTTGTATGTACTGTGGAGGTACTTTGTGATATGCACACATATTACAGTATTTCGCTGGCCATTTTACAGAAGGCGTGTTTTGTGAGAGCGGCTGTTGCACAACGCTATTCACAGAAGTAGGGCACTCCCACCGACTTTCGTTAGTTCTGCTCATCCAGTTGTTACAAAGCGTAGGATCCTCTGTGTATGCTTTAGCCATTTATGCACCGAATGTATCAGCATTACCAGAGTACCTCTTACAGCACACTCAGCACTGTGTTACCTAAATCTTTGTCTAGCCCCCTGTATTTCCAAGCCCTAATGTTCTGTATACCTTTTCTTGCCATACTTAGCTTCTTAGCTAAGTGACTTTTCTGTTGTGCATACTGTGTTCAGAAGAGATGAGAAGAGTATGTTCAGTTTCTCCCCTTTACCCGGATGGGATTGACTCTTTGGAAAATCTGCTTCTTGTGTGTTTGGCCTTCTGAGGAGTTTGATCTGCTCAGTGGAGGTAGAGGTTTTATATGTAAACAAAGAGGAAAGGGCAACGTGATGAAATATATTAGCACATAGCAAGTAGGAAGAGAGGAGAGGTGTGAGCCTTGAGTCTGCTAAGATGCTGAAGGCATGAAAGATGACAAACGGTAAGAGAATTGTCTCTGCAGATAAGTCTGCAGATCTGCGTCTTGCTTGGATGTGCATCATATCGAACCCTCACCTAGCTGTTTAAGCCCAAAATCCGTCACTGCTGACTTTCCTAAGTCACCGTTTGACATCTTCATACAATTATCTTTCTTTACACCCGTAGAGGGATATCTCTTTTCCCTTGTCAACAGGGTGCCCTCATGCCATCTGCTATTTTGTCCTGTATTCTTTTAACATGGCATTTTCCTTGTCACATGCCTTTTCTCTGCTTTAGGCTTTTCTGTAGGCCAAGAGGCGTACGAGGAATGAGAACACTGAAACGGTGTGACTTCACTGAAACACCACGTTATCTTGCACACTTGTCTTTCCAATGTTTTTCTTTCTCTGTTTAGGACCCTTATTTGTTATGTCAAGCTTTATTAAGAGCGTGCTATTTGGAGCAAAGGCCATGTTGTTGTGTCAATGATGTGGTTTGTGAGGCTGGTAAAAAAAAGAAAAAGAAAAAAAAAAGAAAAGCGCCTTACTGTGAAAAAATCAGCATTTAAAAAGAAGAATCCCTTGCTGTCACAGGTTCCTATATACAAATGTATGTAAGGGTATGTGCTTAGAATATTCTATGTGTTAATCATAGCTGGATTAGATTTGATTCTCTGCACTTTCACTGAAGAGCATGTCTTCAGGGAGATGCATAGAGTAATAAGAGCATTAAATGATTACCATGAGATCCTGCTTGTGATAGGTTGAACAAAATTGTACCAAGATACAGTATATATGGTTCCAATAAAACTACATAATTTATCATTATTTAGCACTTTCAGATAAATTCTGGATACCAGCAGGTTTACTTTCCTTTGTACCTTCCTATATAGGTAGGGAAAGCCGGACAAATAGTAGCTATAATTTTTCTTGCTTTTTTGAAAGCTTCATGTGGCAATGGCTGTAGAAGATGCTTTGGCTCAAAGGAACAGGGAAAACAACATTTGAAAAACACAGGCAGAAGCAGACTATGCAATAATTCTGACTTCTCAGCTTTGTGTTTTCCTTCACTTCTTTTCTCATTCCTATGTAAGGAAATGTAACCACTAAAAATAAGAGAAATGTCTCTAAAATCATAATTTTTTTGCAATATTGAGTTGAGCTCTGGAGATCTGGGATGCCTTAGATATTCAAGGAGCCAAATGTAGTGTTTCAGTGTTCATAAGCAAAACAACAACAACAACAACAACACTGCTACAGCATTTAGCATAAGTAGAAATTTGGCAAAGCACTGAAAAATCATAGGTGAGTTTTTGGTTTGCTGTTGTGTTTTAATTAGGATTTAACACATTTATTTATTACTGCATTACAAGATTATTCTGAAAATTACTATTCATATTCATTTAATATTATATTTAAAAGGCTTTATTCAGTATGAAAAGTATTCGTAATAAAGTATTTTGTATATAGCATATCTCACACGGGAGATGAGATAATTCTTCTTAATGATATCCAGTTCATCTACATTTGCAACAGAATGTGGACATCATCTAACGGGAAAGGTATTAGGTAAACAACCTATAAACAACATTGTTGCTGGCTCTTAAAAGTAAACAGTATTCTGGGCACATTTCTGTTCTTGTCAGCATTCACTTAATATACGTTTTATAGTTGTAGCACAAGAAAATAGGAATTAATCTCTTTTATGGGCAACTTTTTTATATGGTGCTAGAAGCTAAGGTTACTGGCAGTATATACAGGAATGACTGCAGTGGCTTCAGTGATTTTTCTTTTCAGTTAAGATTCAGCAATGTGCCTAGGAGATAAACCTACCAACTGTTCAGGTGCAACAAGACAAACCAATCTAATTTTAAATACGTATGTGTGCTTTTGTGTGTTTTTATATGCATATTTGTATATGTGTATATGATATAAACAAATTAATAAACACGATTTCTTCTACATAATAAGGAACCATGAAAATGCATGTATTTGTATGTGGTCCTTGGCTATAATAAGGTAACCATTTCTTCCCTCTTCTGTTGCAAATTTGCTTGCAGGGAAGACAGCTATGTTTATAAATAGATTGTTTATATATATAAATGCGTTTAATATGTAAAGCCATCTGCAGCTTATCGACTTCAGTTATTCGTCTGCATTTCTTTTAAAAATATATATATTACCCCTCCTTGTGATGACTCTCTCAGGAAAACAAATTTTAAATCATCAGCAGCGCTTTCTTGTGGTATTTTCATATTCCAGTGCTGTGATGGCACTGTATCTCTTTTACCTGTTTGGGCCTTGTCTTTTATCAATAAAATGATTCTAGATAGACTAAGAGTGTTACCCCATCTCCTGTTTGGCTGCTTCTGTTTTCGTTTGCCATATAAAATTAAACAATAGAACGAAAAATCCCTGGAGTAGGTTTGCCTTTGTGGGTGGAAAATGGTTCCCTAGAGATTATTTCAGTAATTATTTTTAAATGAGGGGAGAGTTATTAAATAGACAAACACTGATAATAATAATATTATTATTATTATTAATCTTACATATGGGATGAGCCATAGAAGGCATAGAGAAGGGAAGCCGCATTTGGAATATGTGCGCAATGGTAGTTTCTCTGGGCACTGACTCATCCATTGATAATAAGTTAATTTAAATATGCACATGATAGAAAATAAAGGTTCTGAGAGGGGAGTTGGGACTTATTTATGCTGCAAGTGGCGATAATAAACACCTAAAAAGTATCATTAGAGAAGAGTGCATTCTCTTTTGCTCCATTGAGTTTTTGCCCTCATACAAATCTTATGTTGACTTTGTTTAGAAAGTGATGGTCAAAATACCATTATGAACATTTCTAGTCATATTGCAGTGATTTGCATTAAAACATACTCTGATTGCAGCTAGGAAGATGACATTTTTCTATCTGCTGGGAAACTCAAGCGACTGCAAAGTCTCAAGACTCCATAAAGGGTTGAGACCCAAGCGGTGTCTTTTCTTCTCATGCGTCATTCCTACAAAGAAATGTTACAGGCAAGATGTCTTGCTGTTTAGACTTTCCATGTGTTTACTGAAGGTGTGTGACATCGTCGTTTGGATCCACTTACGGGGGATACAGCCCTGGGTGTACATTGTCACTGCCTTTTGGACATTATCTTTCCTCCGATCTGCTGCCTTGGGTACTCTTACCTGAGTACTTTTAGGCCATTTTCACTGATATTGGTCAGTGAGCCCTCACTCAAGCTAGGTAGCCAGTAGGTCATTAGGTACCTGGTAGGTCACTGGGTAGCTAGTAAATGGAGAATGTCAGGTTTGGCAGGAAGATAATGATGAGCAGTTTGGGGACAGCAAGAAAAAGTTATCTTCTTTCACTGACTCAGCAGGATCTGGTAGCACTCAGTTTATTCCTCCTCAATTATCATTCTCTACAGTTCACACAAAAATAGACACCTGGATACTTTTGTACTGCATAGCCAGTACAACTAAGGCAGGAAAAAATGTGCTGATTATTAAACTGGACAGGCATTTTGAATATATAAACAGAGCTGTCAAGTAAATATGTCATCATACTTTTCAGAGCAGATTGATGCACTCTAAAATGACTGTGGGGAAATTAGGAAAACTATAAAGACCTGGTCACCTAATTTCAGTCCTGCAGAAATAGGACAGTCACTTTAACTCTGAGCTGAGAAGCAAAATGTTTCTACGGATAAGAACTGCAATATCGGCCACATACCTTCAGAAGCTGAGGAAGATGTTCTAACAGTGTTTTGTAAGCAGTGGCAAAGAGTCTACAGGCTGCTCCACTGGCTGTGTCGCATAGGAAGGCAGCTTCTAGGATTTATCCTACCTCCTAAATCCTCCTCCGGTCACCACTGTCCCACTTGAGTTGTGTCGCACAGCTTGGCATGAAAGCTGCCCACAAACTGCTCATCAGCCACAGGAGGTCCTGAGAACCAGAGGCTGGCCAGCCTTGGGCCATTTGAGAGCACATTTGAGAGTTCGGAGCTGGCAATTTAACTGGATTTTTTGAGAGTCTAGGGTGATAGAGCATTCTGCTAATATCTTCAGGACATTTATTGTTTCATATTTAATTCTATTTGAAAACTTCCCCACATACAGACCTCTGAGATTCTTGTTACCTTGGGAAAAGGTAAATAAAATAAATTGTACCATGTTACCCTATAGAAGTAAATGAAATTAAGGGTAACAAAGTTGCTGAGCAAATGGTAGAGCTTTTTTCCACAAGAGCTTCCTGTGATTAATGAAAATACTGTGACACCGACCTATATGCTGGCTTGCAGCCATGCACCAGAAGAGTAAATGGCCTGCTGTGTACAAACCACAAACAGACTTGGTGAAGAAGGAATACAATCAATAGTCGCTTAACTCTTAAAGTTTCGAGAGAATCCCCAGTGATGCTTGCTGCTGAAGTGCTTCTTTGGTCTTAACTTCCATGGGGACGTTTGAAGAATGCTGCTTTGATTCAGAGGGTTAATAAATGTCAGTACGTAAATACTCTTGCAGTCTTTCTGGTGATGCAGATGTGAATTTTTCAGCAGCTATAAATGGAACACGTATTTGTTTTTTCTAAAGTGCGTGGGAAACAGAAGGGCTTGATCATAATGTTAGAAATGCAAGGCTAACAGTTTAAAACATCCTGAATTTTCAAAGCTCAACTTTAAATGTCATGGAATAAGTTCTGGAACTAAGAAACGGAGCACATATAAGCTGCAGCAGACTACTGAAGACAGAAATGGTACTGCAGTCACTGAAATGTGTGCATGCCTGTGGTTTATTAAGAAAGCAACTCAACACATGCATCTATGATTTTACAGTGCTCAAGTCAAGAGGTACAGTAGATAGTATCACTTCTTGGCACAGGGTCAGAAAACAACAGCTTGTGTCTTTCTCCTACAAAGATATCTGCCAGGCTGAGTATGTTTGACTAAGTCACGTACTCAGCCCTCTCTATCCCTCCAGCTAGGGCAGAAAAAATCTGCAATTCAGGTTTCAGCATTTATTTTTTTGAGCTCTGTGAGCCTCCTATTAAATTTGCTCTACTGTATGGGAAAGGATAAAAGATTCTTTAGGGTCCAAAACACAGTATACAAAAATTAAGTATTACAGCATGGTTTGTGGTATATAGCTTGCCATTTAACCCAGAAGGAGTGAGTTCTGCTTGGTAAGTAACATTTGTTGATAGCTTACTATTTCTAGCAGTAAAACAACACAAAGTTGTGTGTGACCTTTTTCTTAAATTTTCTACGTGCAACTTGCTTCGTAAGTAATTCCAAAAATGATCAGAGTTGTTCATATACTGTTACTGACTTAGTTCTGAGTGCTAAGAGAGTGGAACGTTTGCTGGCAAGGAGAACTAGTGTTCCTCTAAGAATGGTTTATAAATCCTCCATTGTAATGAATATTTCAAGATTAAAATCAATGATGTGTTGCAAGTTTCAGACAAGGCTGTTTATCAAGATGAAAAAGTTGATTTCCTCAAAAGCAATATTATATACATTTTATGTGAATGTCACCATAGATGAGAAATTTTAATTTAAAGAGCTACTAGGATTTTTTCCCCTCAAAAATGGTAAATGAAAAATGCTGGGAAAAATCCCTTTCCCTAATTTCTCACTACTTTGAGAGGTTGTACTAAGGAACTTGCAGTCAGGCTTAGTTTGTGCAGTATTAAATTCTGCTAAATATATTATGCTTAGTAAATTAAAAGCCTGCCTTTTCTGTTCTACTTCCATAATTAAATATATGAACTTTCCATTAGTGTAGAGGACACAGAGCTACTGTGTACTAGGCCTTGGGAGGGAGTAGGGGAGAGAAAGGGCATAATAGGCCATTTATTTAGATATTAAAGGGTAGACTCCAAAATTCATATTTGTAAAATAATTTTTTTCTCTCCTGCTTACATTAGCCTACGGGCATTAAACTTTTTCCTTCCACATCTTAATTGTTACGTAAAGAGCCTGTGTGTGACTGCTATCCACTACTACACATCTGACTATGATTTACTGATGTTATGACAGAGACTAAAAGGTACTAAAGGACAATGGGAAACAAAACAATGTAACTGTTGCTTATCGGTTTCCGTTTCCTCATCTTACTAAAAAGCACAGAGATAGAAAGCGTGCATACCATCTCCTGAACAAGAAGTGAGTTCTAGTATGTGTAAAATATTACTGCTGAACTAACTGTGTAAGTAACCCTTCTGACCATTTGTGATGCAAATTAAATTGTGGATACCGAAGATACTGGAAAACAATACACTACCATGCAGTTTGTATATTGGTTCTCCACCCAAAAAGTGTAATCAGAAATATCTGCTAATTATATCCATCTTTACATTCTTCTAAACATACAGGCTGTTTGCTTTTCCTCTGTAGTAACTTCCAATGTTAATTTTTACTGTCAGCTTTTGAACAGAATCCCCCAATATCATCATTTCAAGATTTTATATATGCAGCTATTTTATGTATGTATGGTTATTTTTCTTACGGTCTAGGCTGATAAAGATGAGCTGGATTACTTAGAAAATGTGTTTATAGAAAGAAAAATGCCTTCTTCAGGAAGCTTAATAATGGGCTATTGAGTTCTTGGTTTGTTTTTAATCTCCCCTGTGAAGCTGAAATTATAACCTGTTTACTTTCCAGTTTGGTTTTTCTGACATTTTAATTTGATTTCAGGTTACTATTGGCCAACTGTATTCCACGCAGAAATTGGTTATTGAGAGTCCGGGAAACACATAGCTATGAGAAGACACTGATCCTGAAGCAACACTGGACCATCTTCAGCATCCTACAGTGCCACATATAGATGCATAAACTCACTGCACATGTCAGAGCTTTTCTGTTCAGCAGAAGAAACATCTGAGAGACTCATTTTTTGGCAACCAAAGTACTCTATTTTCTAATAGTTCACACATTCTAAAAATACATTGCTGTGATTTACAGTAGCATGTAGGGTAATCCTAAAATCTGTTTGCTTGTATGTCCCATGTGATGAAATAGCTCCTGCCCTAATTTGACAATAAAACTTCATTAAGTAACTGCGTGTAACCAGATGCATTCTTCTGCAGCTGACCGCCTCTCTCACTGAACACAAGAGGTATTAGGTTTAAAACCCCTCACTCAGTTACTAAAAAAGTAACTTCTTACTGATCCTGTTTGATTTAAACACACCCAGCCCCAGGGCATTTGAATTAAATGACTTGATGCGTAACACACTTGAGTGCAGGTATGTTTTCAATACTAAAACCATGTGAGATTATTATTTCTCATCTCCAGAACCGTGATACTTAAAATATCAGAAGCTACATTGTGTGGTTTCTTTTAAAGAGCATTCCTTGACATTTCAGGAGGTAACATAAAAAATTCACTAGTTCTTTCTTTTAGTTTGCAAGAGGTAATAACCAGTTTCACCCTATTTTTAACAACGAATAAGTCATTAGCAGAATATAAAACTTGTATCTCTGAAGCGTGAGAGATTTAAAATATTTTTGCCACTGAGTCCTTTCCAAAACTTGTTGAAGTGCAGCTATTAGCAGACCATAACAAATCATTTTATGCGAGACTTCCCTTTTTCACAAAGCTCCTGAATTTTGCAGGAGATAAATATTTCTAACTGTGAAAATAACTCAAGTGCTGTGAACTTGAATTAACTGGAAACATGCTTTACCCAGCAGAAGTGGAACACTCAATATAGCTCTTTAGTTGCTATAGTTGTAAATCTGTAGAATAAACAACACTTTTAAGACAATGGTTTTTTTAAAAAAGGCAAAATTTTAATCAGGTTTTACTCAAGTCAGTGCGGTATTTGTGTTTTAAGTTACAAATTGGCAGGAAAAAAAATCAATGTAACCCTTCTGTAAGTGTACAGCAAGAAGGTTTGGGGTTTTTTTTGTTTTGTTTTGTTTTGTTTTAAAGAAAAGAGACAAACCCCAAAGCTAGTGCTGTGACATAGTGGTCTTTAAAAACGTCCCTTTCTTCTTGTTTCCCAAAATTGGTCTTCATTTAGTCCCTCTGTTTTTTGTTTGTGCTCTGTGATAACATTATTAAAGCAGAGGATAGAAGAAGTGTCTAACTTATGACTGGAAATTCATTCTTCTAGTATTTAAGTGATTTATATAATTTTGTACAGTCACCTTAAAATGTTAATGCATTCCATTAATGATATGAAGGGTGTACAGAATAAGGTACTGTGACTACCTGAGACTACAAAACAGACTCCATTCTCACTTTCAAATAAAAAGCAAATACAGTAATAATTCTCCTAGTATTAGGTATATAAATATTGCAATGTAAGTTATTTTAGTGCCTATCTTAATAAAATGGAATTTAATTATTTTAATAGGTAAAATACTTGAGGTTCTGGTTTAAAAAGCCCCACATTCACAACTGGATAATTAAGTGCACTTAAGTTTATGGTGAAAGCATGGAGGAAGAAAGGTATATTATTTGGTAGAAAGTAATTATTATTTTCAGTGGAATCAAAGAAATGTAATAACATCTTAACATTTTAGAGTACACAGTCATGGAAGGCCTGCCAGTTTTACACTCTAAGGAACTTTGTCTCCGTAGAACAGTACATACAAATTCCTTATTTAAACAGCTTAATTACTGGAACAAGCACTGCATACCAATTCAGGAGCTGAGAATGTATGCTAAGAAACAAAATAAACATCCTTATAAATAGCATTAACCCTAATATTTAAAGAGGGACAACTCTATCAGTAACATTTTACTGTTTAACTTTTCACCATATTCACAACAAAAATTAAAGGTTTGTTTTCAAACAGAGTCCCTTTAAATACATAAACATTTCTTCCAAAATACCAGTCCCTTTCCTTTAAAGTTCTCTATAGCTTAGTTTCCACCAAGAACACAACTGTAGCTGTTACATGCTGTAACATAGGTGTGTAATAATATGAATGTGAACAGTTTCTTTTTAATCCCCTAAAAAGTATGAGGGATGTTATTTCTCCACTAATGCCTGAAAATACTGCTGTTAAGTTCTGATGATTGATATGCTGCACTCCTAATATCAATGCCATCTGCCCCTACTTTCTGTCTCATGGTTACCACTCATATTCCCTTGTCTGTTTATACCTGCAAAGGAGCATTAGTAGCTTTCAGGATACTCCTGGGAGGATCCACCAAGAAAAATACAAATAGAATTCAGGTTCTGTAATTTCCCCCTCTCCCCAGTCTGTAGTGCAGAGTAGGTTAAGACAGCTCACTTTCTTAGTTGAGGATTAAATTCTCATTCCAAAGTAACCATCAGCTTACCATGCAGTACTTGTATATTTCTTATTAGAAGGAACTTAGGAAAACTTCAGCTGTTAAGGACCAAAAGCCTGTGTAATACTATCTAACCTGTAAACAAAAGCGCGAAGCTAGCAATGGCATTAGAGTGGTTAATACTCAAACCCAACACAATCAGTGCATTTTAGATGTCCATTCCAATAGCGTCTTCGACAAACCAACACATTTACTTTCTTCACCAACACAAATATAAGTGCGCCCTCCATTAGTGTTAGTGTTTCATGTGCAGATCTGTTGTATGTGACTGAAGATACCTAGGAATATTGTTTTTTCCTTGTCTAATGTCCATTATCTTTTTTATTTATTATAACATAGCCAGTTCTGTATAAAAAGCATAGTTATCAAATGTTTTATAAATGAAATCCTTCAGACTACAGAAGGAAAATACTTAGAAACCATTTCCGCCCTAGGAAATCCAGGGCAGAAATATTTGTAGGCTGGGACAACATTAGTATCATGTTCACATTCACTTGTCCTATTCTTATTCTTTGCTAGGCATCTGCTTATCATTACTGATGGAGACAGCATACTAGAGAGATGGCACTTTGGTCTAACCTAGTAGTTCCTATGTTCTTACTGTGCTTCACCAGTTTAGTTTACATTGTAATACACATTAAGTCTCTCTCGGCACTCTGTCAGAAACTTCATGGGATTTTTCTCAAAGCAGTGTAAACAACAAGAATAGGTAAAACACAAAAGAATGATCCCATCATTTATGTCCAATGTGCACTACTATAAAAGGCATATCTCTTTATAATACAATAGAAATATCATTACTAAGATTGCAATAAGTCTTATGAAAGCATGCTTGCTTTGTAATATTGTATTAAAAATGTTTATCTGTCCCTGATCTCAGCATTTTAGCAAAGTATTTACTTCAGCAGTGTGCCCCCAAGTTTGACTGTTTACATAAACCAAAGTTCATCATGAGTTTTACAGTATAAACTGGGAAAAAGCTTTCTGAAGGAAAAAAAGAACAATTAACTTAAGATGAGTAACTGTTTAAAAGATAGGCACTTCTGTTGTGTTATGACTTCTGGCTAGATTTTACTGCAATCAAAAGCTACATTTCAAAAGGCATAGTTTTATCGAAGAAACAGCTGTTTTGAAGTAAAGTAACCCAGGAGAGTAGCATGTGACTATTTTACATACAATATTGAAATAGGCCAGGAAGGATGTCACTACTCACATTTCTGAAAAAGTATTTCTATATAAAACTTCTCCAAGTTTCCAAGCATTAAAAGCATTACTTTTACCTCCTAGCATCAACAGGAAAGAATAATTTTATGAAAAAAAACACCAGCCCCTTAACTTACTTCCTGTAACGCAATATGAAAGCGTCTCTAGATATCCAGGAAGGACCACGTATACGTAATTAGAGCCATGAAGGAACTATACACTAAATGTTTTCCTGTACTTTCCATAAGGATCTACAGTGAAATCCTGGCATTATTTAAGTCAGCAGTATAATGTTTGCATCTTCCACTGGTTCTTAACACCAGCAAAATTATTTCATATGCTTAGGAATGTTTTGCTTTATGCCCTTTATTAAAAAAAAAAAAAAAAGGAAGGAAGGTGTGGAGTCCTTTTACTGAGAGTTTACATTCTTACTTTTTTCAGTATTTTAGAATGTAAAGAATAGTATATGAGCCCTAAATGTGGAAGCAAAAAGAAAGAGAGAGAAACCAATATACTTCCAGCACTGTTTTCCACTGTTATAAGAGGGAAAAAAAATAGTAGCTGTCAAACCTGTTTCACACACACATGCATTTCTGAAGCATTCTAGTTTATGTAGATAATTAAATGCCATCAATATGTTATAAGAGATTTTTTTTTCTAAACTACTTACCTTTTTTATTGTTAAGCCTTTTAAATACTGAAGCTGTACAAGGTGTGGGGTGGGATAGTTAGTTAAGCAGTGCATTCAAATGACTACTCTTCTATGTTCAGAGTAAGAGAACTATGGAGACCTGTGAAGAATGTACAGACTTTCTGCTGAAGGACTGCACTGCATAAATATTTATTCTAGTCTTCGGAAATATGCTAATCCAAGGCAAGTAATGTTCTCTCTCTCAAAGACAAAAAAAAAATCATAAAAAACAATTACGATTATTTAATTAGTAGTAGCAGATTTTAAAATGTGACAGATGAACATGCATCACAGTGCCATGTTATCATAACCCTGTAACAAAAGTCTCTGAACAGAATAGACAATTAAACCTAGATCATTTCCCCATGTCATGAAATACTTTGGGCTGGATCCAGATCCCAGGGAAGTCAATGGGGGCAAAAGCCAGCCTTTTCAAGTTCTGACTGAAAGCCCAGGCTTTAAATAAAACAGGAGTAGTTTGCATGCAAGTTTGTAGTTCTTGATGACACCAAACTAAATTTAAGTCCACAGTCCTTTTTTGAAATCGTATCCTCTTGATCAACTAAAAAAACTCATGAATTTAAATTTAAGCTGCAAAAAATTGCTTAAGCAAAATTTAATCTTGGTCTCCTTCACAGTTACCAAATATAGAGATTCAAATATATTTAATTTTTTGTTTTTATAGGAACCTATAAAATCCTTGGCAGCTCTTTCTCCCGTAAGCCTTTAGTAACTTTAGTCCAGGGAAAAAAGAAAAATCTGTATAAACTGAAAATGTTTGAACTGGAGTTTTTCCAAGAGTAATAACAAGTCTTTATCATTTCTTATTTCTTAAGTTTGGGAGGTAGGAGCGTGGGGAGTTGTGAGCACATACACCAAAAGACATGCACTGAATCTTTATAAAATATTAAATTAACAATAATGCAATCAAACAACAAGTGTTCCAGTTAACATTTTACTCTGTTGTGCCTTCTGATTTTACAGATTTATAAATATTTCATTTTAAATATATTTCTTTGAAAATAAAATTATATCCAATAAATCTAAACCTATGACCAAGAGCAGCAGCCCCATGCTCTGTTTATGCTGACTTGCTAGCATTCAGTACACACATGTTCCAACTCTGACTTTGACACTGATGTCTCTTGTAATCTTTGGTAAGGCTCTGCCTTTCTATAGCTCCCAGTTACCTTATCTGTAAGAATATAGAGAATTGTGTGTAAATAGTCTTTGAAAACTGCTTTGGAAATCTATTCTTAAACAAAATCTGAAAATAGAAAAGTCACTATTAAAAAGTGAGTATGCTTGATCCTTATGTGAGAAAAATCTTATTTTTTATCACAAAAAAATGATTCTTAGTAATAAAAAAAAGCATTTTAGTTGTTATCAAAGCACAGAAATGTTGTGCTTTAATAATGACAATTTGCAGGGTTTTAGATGGACACCAATTTTTTGAAGCACTCCGAAATGTTTTGCTGTTTAGCTTCAACAAATGCTTCTTGTCTTTTGCATTGCAGATCACAGGACTGAAGAAATCACACAAATGTTACATTTTCTGGATATGGGTGTTTTACATCCATCATCCATAGTGTACAGCACTCCAGAGGATGTTTCTAGCCCTCTATAAATAAGCTTGGATAGCCATGGTTCTCTGATTTACCAATTCTGCACCCCTCCCCGCTGTACACAGATAGCAGAATATGACTGGTGTTCTACATGCTGTTTAACGAGAGATCCTTCCTTCCCCCTCCCATCTTTTTGTGAAATGTCCTTCTTCTTTGCAAACGGTAATAAACCAAACAGAGTAATGAATGGGCTCCAGTAGTCCGAAATACTACATTGTAAATTAACTCTTAACACCTTTAGCATCACTTATCAGCTATTAGAGCACAGCATTTCGTAGCTCTATCTATCTGAAGAAAACATTTACTCATACCACATTATTCCATGTAATATCCTGTAGTATTACACTGTAATACATGATAGTTTTAAAACAAATTTGTATATGGAAGTAGGGAAGTTGTCTCTTGTCCCTTAACAAGTGGGCTACTTCCATGCTTTTGGAGACTTTACAAGTAACTTGGAAAGCAACAGCAAATATTATTTCTGTTTACATGCACCGAGCTTTTGCTTCATGCATTTTCAAAGCAGTTATTCTGAGCACAGGATAGGCACCATTTTAACACCAAGATGGCTTTTGAACAAATTCAAGACCCCTTTAGACTTTGGCTATATCTTCATGCTAATAATCTATAGGTTATCTGTAGGGTTTTTTTAAGCAGCGGGAAGGAGAAGAGGGTGGAGGGCAGTCTGTGTTTCAGAAGCAGTGCATGTATGAGTAATAAGGCAGGAACGCTAACTTGAAGCTCTCTCTGCCTCTCATATTTTTCCTAATAAGCCTCTTCTTTCTGTCTCCGATTTTGTGCCAGCTCTCTGAAGAGACAGGTTATCTAAAAACTTATTTTCAAGTAGGTGAAATTTCATAGAGGTGCAAATTATTCTAAGGTGCTCATAATGGGCTTTTAAAATGTTTTAGATTTTTAGGGAAAATGTAGACCTGAAAAAACACACAGTATGCTCTCTTTTTAAAAGGAAGATAATCTTTCAGGGTCTTGCAGAAGAATATACACCCAAAGGTCAAAACTTCTGCATTATGACAACATGTCTCATTCTCTATTTATTTTTTCCACCCAAAAAAACTAACCTGAATTTTGAGATATTATATCACAATAATGCAAGCAGATTCAAGCTGTAGAAAAAACACTACAATTCTCTCAGTCCCACCTATTGTCCATGTGTGCTAATAAGGCTTCCTACACGTCAAAGCACAAGATGCCCGCTACAAGAGCGTACCGGGCCATAACATACTTCTGGCACAATTTGCCTTGCGGCTCTGACATGACCACAAGTAGTTTCAGTTACAGCCCTAAATGCTGCTCATGGACTGGCGACATTCATCACTGTAGTGAGACACACTAACAGTTTGGCCCGTCTCTCCCCCTCCCCCCCCACTCCACATATGAAGAGTTGCACTTCAACATGTTAAGAGTAGTGATACAACCAGGTTGTGAAATTAAAAAGTATCCAGTTGCATTTTGCTATACAGAAGATACAGAAGAAGATTTGTATCAGTGTGATTTCTAACTTTTTAAAGTTTTTTTAACTTTTTATTCTTACAAACCCATTTTTACTGGTACTTTTCAACTGATTTCTGGACTTGGGACTCTATTAGTATCTAACCTCTTAGTGTGTAATACAAGAACAGAGGGGAGGACTAAATAATCAGTTACGTGTCTGTGTGCACACAAACCCCTCTCTCAATAACACAGAAATACTGCAAAAGTTACCTTCCTCTTGCCACTAAAACATGCAATGCCACAGGCTCAGACATTACGCTCAATAATATGCGTTATAAAAGATGTAGCAAAATAAGCTCGTAACAGACCTTTCCAAATATGCTGACTACATTATAAATTCTTGAGAAGTGTGGTGCAAAATGTAACATAAGGAGAGTTGAACTAAAGCATTTGTTCTCATTCGTTAGTGAGGATACCCTGTATATATCACATTGTCATTCCTCAGTGAGAAGGTCATCCCATTCAGTCACCTCTCCCCAAGTAATATGAAAATACAGAAACGTGTGGGCACAATTATGGTGGCTATTTACTATGGGGCACAGACAGTATCTTTTACTTTACAGTACTTTACTCTTTACTCAAAGGTGTTACCAGAGTTCTAAGAAAGTCTAATAACTGCCGGTTAGCTGCGGTTAGCCAGACACATACAGGGATCCCACAGGACTGCAGGAAGTGGGAACAGTATCAAAGGGCGCTAAATGACACACCAAAAAAAAAAAAAAAAAGAAGAAGAAGAAAAAGAAAAAACAAATAACCAGACTTCCCGTTGTTCAGAGCCATCAGGGGCAAGGCAAAGACCGGGCAGGACCGCTCAAGTGAGAAAGAAAATGCTCAGAATAGTGAATCATATTGTTACGGATTGCATTGACACACACACACACACACACACACATTTCTGTCACATTACTGTCTTTGAAACAGACGGGAGAACAGGCAGATCGGGATGCTGACTCACATCTGTAGGGAATACCGCGTGGCGTTTTACCTCGAGGGCTTTGTGCATCTCACGCACTAATCACGTAAGTGAAGTTAAGCACAACTCAAGACCTCACAATTTCACCTCAAGGGGTGGGGGGAGGGGGAGGAACAGAAAACTACTTAGTTCCTTTGCTCTCTCCAAAAAAAGAAAACAATTCCGCAAGCCACAGCAATACGAGCCAATACGCACCCGCGACGTGCTGGCAAAACCCAAGTGCCCATTTAAAAAAGGACGAAGAAGACGAAGAAGCGGAGAGAAGCGGCTGTTCCCAGTGACAGACACTCCAGCGCCTCGCGTATCGCCCTCCCACGGCTGACTTCGACAAGTTCTACTTTCGCTTCCCCGCTGGGAAACCTCAGCGCCAGGCACCGTCGCCACCCGGGCCAAGACAAACCTTTTCACCCCTTTTTCACTCCGTTCCCACCCGGGGACGGCGCGGGTCCGTGTGAGGCGGCGGCGCCAGCCGTTGCCCCTCGCCCCTCCCCCCCTCCCCCGCGGCCGTTAGCCCTTCCCGCGCCGCGAGCCAACGGCTGCGGCTGGCGCCAACGGCTCCGCGCGAGCCTCCCGCCGAGAAGCCCCGTGCGACGGCCCAGGGTGCAGGTATTTAAAAAAAAAAAAATTAAAAAAGGAGCAAATAGCTCAAGCTATATTCCAAAGGCAGCGCTGGCAACGGAGAGCGACGTCTCCCCGTCGGGGACGGTGCGGAGCAGCCAGCCGTTTGCCTGACCGCCGTGCAGGGCGAGCCCCCGCTCGCAGCCCGGCAGGTGTTCGCCTCCTCGGGGTTGGGGGGAGGGGGGGGACGCAAGGGCGCTGCGGCCGCCTCCTGCCGCCCGACGCCGGGCTCGCAGCCCCCCGGCCGGGCTGGCCTCCCCTGCCACCGCCCAGGCTTGCTGCGCCGCTGTGCAGACGGCGGGGGCGGCAGTCGCCCGCCCGCCCGCCGGGCAGGTCAGCCGTCGAGGCGGGGTATCGCTGGCTAATCAAGGCTCCCTGCCTTGCCTGGGCTCAATAGAGGTGAGCGGTGGCCGTCGCCGGGCTGCCGTCTGTGCCGGGCGGTGTAGGGCAGCCCTCGGCGGAGCTGCAGCACCGCAGCGTGTAGTTGCGGCCTTCGTTGTTGTCCCAGTACTCGCCCTGCTGGCTGCGGTAGCAAATGGCGAAGTGCAGGGCCGAGCCCTCCTGCAGGCTCGGCGGGACGCTCAGGGCGAAGCTGTAGCGCTCGGCCAGCGGGTCGGTGCCCGCCGGCGCAGGGGGCAAGGGCACGGCCGGGGCGTCCATGAAGGAGAGCCACTCGTTGAAGGTGTAGCGCACCGTCACCTCCTTGGGGCCGGGGCAGGGCAGCACCTGCACCGTGCCCCGCACGTCGGTGGGCGCCGCGGGCTGGCCGAGCTGCTCCAGGCAGACGCGCTGCCGCCGCAGCAGCTCGGCGCTCAGCGCCTCGCCGGCGGGGAAGTCGGGCACCAGCCGCAGGGCGGGCGGCTGGCAAGCCCCGCACGGCAGCCCCAGGGCGGCGCTCAGCTCCCGCAAGTCCTGCTCCTCCAAGGGCAGGCTCTGCAAGCGGGACAGCACGGCGGGCGGCACTTGCGGCTCCTCGGCGGCGCTGAAGTGTTTCACGCTGGCAAGGTTCAGCCCCAGCGAGTCCGCGAACTGCACCCGCTTCTTGCACTTGGTGCAACAGTCCTCGCCGGCCGCCGCCTCCTCCTCCTCCTCTTCCTCCTCCTCCTCCTGTTGCAACCTAGGGCCGGAGGACAGCGACCGTCCGCAGCGGCGGAGCTCCAGCAGCAGCAGCCCCTCCGCCCGCGGTGGGGAGGCGCCGCGCCGCTCCTCCGCCGGCTCCCGCTTCGCCGCCGCACCGCTCCCCCAGGCGCCTCGGCGCCGCCGCTCTTCCGAAGGGACCGCCAAGTCCTGCTGCAGGCGTGCCGGGCTCGCCATGGCGGCCCGCCGACGCCCCTCGCCCCCGCCGGGCCCGTCCAGTCCCGCCGGGGGTTGGCCGCGCCTGTGGCGGCAGGCGGGCGGGCGGCCCCCGCTTTATCCGGCCCCCGCGGCAGGCCCCGGGCGGGGGGCGCGTCCCTGCGCCCCGCCAGGCCCAGAGCCAGCCGCGAGGGCTGCGGGCCGCGGCGACGCTCCGGGGAGGGGCGGGCCCTGCCCCCCTCCCTGGAAACAAACAAAAAGGAAAGACAGGGCATTTGCGACGGGCTGCCGGGCACGTCGTCCCCCGCCGGCTCGCACCGCCAGATCCCGCTGGGGGCCGGGGTTACCACAGCGAGGAGCAGAGCGCCTCCAGCAACGTTTCCAGGCGTTTTATGGTTTGGGGGAGAGAGGCCACAAAACAGACACACGCACCCGCACAAAAACAGCTGTTTCTGCAAGTGTTCTGCAGGGGGCTCTCCGCTCCCAGCGGCTGCTAATGCAGCGGCTTCCCCCCGACACACACGCACAAGTTAAGGCAAAGCGACAACACGGGGTCAAGGGCTGCGCAGCAGATTTCAAAACTGGTATTATCATTATTACTTAGGCTCCTATCCATCGCGTAGCATCGGAGATCCCCCGAACAAAAAAGAGCGTCAGGATTAAGCAGGACGTCGCCTCTGCACCGCGCCGCCATCAGTTTAAATGACAGCAGCGCTCGTGGGCCATAGCCGTGGACGGTGGGAAGTAGCGGGCGCTGCGCGGCCCCTGGGGCAGCGGGCTGAGCTGACTGCCCTTCGCGCCTGCCGGAGCCTAAGTATCCCCCACAGCCCTCCCGCTGTTTCCTGTTCTTGATGAGCCTTGAGTCAGGATGAGACTCCCAGCTTTTATGTTTAAACTGCTTCCCACCCATCCTAATTGGAGGGAAATGCTCCGAGAGATGAACTCTAGGACAAAAAACCCAAAGGCAGGTAAAAAGAACAACAACTGCATTATCTTTTTAAAGGCTGATTTCTTTTAAGGGAATATCTTTTTCTGTTTTGCTTGGTTTTGTTCCGCTTCCCCCCGCACCCCCCCCCCACACACACATTTGGTAAATGTGTATCCTGCAGTACTCTGCTTGCAGAAAATAAATTCCAGAGGCTCAGGAGGGACACGCACCCTTTTAGAAGGTCAGAATATCTTCAAAGTTTCCAATTAACAACAACAATAATAATCAAACAGGAAAAACAAAATACAGACTTTACCTTTTAAATAAATAAAGAGAAGTAGAAAGTTCCTCCTTTTTCTTTTTCCTGAGCTTGATGTATAGTAGACGACATCCTCATAACAAGATTTATTTATCAGTATGGGGACGCCCGTATCTGAGAGTTTTTCCAAATTTAATTCTATACTTTGTGCATGCCAGTGCTGTGGTTTATGGACGATTTGCATGGCATTATTACACTTCCTTCCCCTCCATTGTTTTTCTCAGGGAAGAAGAACCAGAAAGCCTATGCAAATAACACTTTTTTTTTTCCCCCCCAGAGGCAATACATTCTTCTATGGATTTCTTTTATCGGTTTGGTTTGTATAATTATTAGTATCAATTTTGCAAAAAATAGCCTTCCCAATGTGAAGTGAATGTGAACACAGTACAGTTCAACAGAATGCACAGCCTGGATCTCACAGGCAGATGAACGTAAAATTGTAGAAGAGTTGTCTTAGCAGACACTGCTGTAAAAATATTCTTACTGCTCCTTGACTGAAGATTTGAACAACTAACAGTTATTTAGCAGAAGTGCTAAATAATCTGACTCTCTCTTTAACTTCTGGCATTGCACAGGATGTTTATTAGTAGTTTGTTTTAGAGCATTGTAAGAACAGCAATGAAGGGCAGGCTTTCTTTTTGGCACCAGCTGTGCTAATGGAAAATATTACTGATACCAGCTTAGCCTTCAACTGCTTGTCACCACCACTCTGCTTGAAGTTGTTGTGTCCGCCAGGCTGTCAGCTGAACTATTCATAGGAGCACTCCCTTACCTACTCTACTTCAAGTGAGCTGGGGTGCCACCATTTCAGCTCTTTAAACTAACCAGACTCATTTTAATGGAAGTAAACTACAGAGCACTCTCTTAAGTTATTCAGCTCAGATCTGTGGTGCATCCCAAGAAGGAGGGGAATGACAAGTCTTCTTCTGGTATGCAACTGTCTGCAGAGAATTCATCCGTTTCTTCATCACTCCCAACCTGCCAGTGGCTGTAACAGAGACAGGAGACTAGACTGTTGCACTGGGCCACTGTCCTACTAACATTCACTTTGATCAAAACAGGCTATAACACAGGCCCTTTCTTAGCTGTGCCTGGAAATGAGACCTTATGTTATGAACTATTCTAGGCTTGTGGGACCTAGAATTAGCAAGTTCAAATGAAGAAAAATGAAGAATAATAGGTAATGGTGCTTAGTACCTATAAGATCTACAAGATTATTTAGAAAAAAAAAATACTACTACTTTACGTTCTCAAAACAGTATTTATTCTATAGTGAGGAAAACAGAGAAATTAAGAAATCAGCACTTACTTCCTTGTGTTTATTCCACTAAAGCATGCCGTCTCAGCTTGCCAAATCATTAACAAATGTTTTAAGTGGCAAAGGAAAAAATATGCCATTTGCTGATAATGCAAAACCATTTGGACTGATAGAAATTAAAAAGGCATGTGAAAGGTTCCAGTAAAATAAGGAACAACAAAGAGAGAAACAATGTAAATATTGATGCAAGTTAAGTAATACTGTAGCAATTAATATACATTTATTATATATTTTGTATCTCTGGGAAACAGGCCTGCAAAAAGGACTATTATTCACAAAAATTAAGCAAAAGCAACTGAGGCAACAGGAATCCACACTGTATGAAAATAATTGAAATCAGGCAATTAAGGGCATACAAAGGGAAGTTCAAGATTTTTAGTGCTGTTTGCTAGAAATCTTTACAGATTGAGATAGACACCCAACTGGTGTGAATTATCATAATCTGTAAAAGCCAAACTATGACAATGATCATTAGTTAAGGAGGTGTTTAGTGTTGTTTCACTTTGAAATTTTTCAGAATGGATTCTCTTAAAAGAATGAGGGAACTGGAGTTTCTGCCTGCTAAGTACTATTCACATTTGCTATTAAATAAAATGTTGAGGTAAAAGGCAAGGAATTTCCTAGTAAAAGACGGGCAGCAGATTCACAGTTAGGAGGCTTTCTGCATTCCCTGAGGTATGACTAGTGATTTTTAAAGTTGTCAAATACACACAGGATCAACATGGCACCTTCTTCTTTCTTCTTCCCCCTTTGGCTTCCCAATTTCCTACCCTGTCACTCTAACTCCCATCCTGCAATCAACACATACATCTTGCAGGACCATTTGCGTTCTAAGATGGCTACTGAATGACATGGAAAAAAAAACCCACACGAATCAGTGGTAAGCAATTCATGGTATTGCTTTCTCAGTTGTGACTATGACTGCATGGCATGTATTTCTTAGAGCTTATTAGCTCTAAGATTTCTGTTCACTGCCTTAAGATACATCTGTCCCACTATTTGATGTGCTATTCAACAAATTGGTCAAGCTGCTTGGATCAATAATCATTATTTGAAGACAAAACTGTTTGCAGACATCCAGGGTCAAGTAACTGTGGGGTTCTGTTTATTCAACGGAAATGCCCAGTTTAATCCAAAAGTCCATTTAAAATACTGTTCATAATTCCTTTATGTGCACTTTCAATATTAGCTTCAAGTTCCAGATCCAAAAGTATCAGATTTTCCCATTAGTCCAAGAGGAAGGTATTCTGCTTATGAAAGAACCTAATTCAAATATGCCAAATTTCTTCAATTCCCCACTCAAGTCTTACCTCAGAAAATCTCCTGTGACAATAGCTTTTCAGAAAACATTAATCAACAATAACTACAAAGCAATATTAAACAGTTTGCAAAATAACATGCAGGAATTATCACAGTTCATACACAAAATTAGTAATAAAACCTTTTCTCAAAATCTAGCAGTGTTAGTTCAGAACTATCTTCTTACTTAATTTTGAAAATCATATAATTCTTCATCTCAATTTTAACAGGCATGTTGCTCCTACAAAAATGGTGGGGTGATACCAATACTCCCCAATTATTAAAAAAAAAAAAGAGAGAGAGAGAGAGAGAGAGAGAGAGATGCTCCATATCCCATGAGAAATGCTATTTTCTCTGTATTTTAGATAAGAAAATTGGATTTCAGTGTAGCAGTTCGTGAGGATGGTCAAAGAAGGAAAGACTCAGTGAGGCTATGCTGTCTGACTAGAAATTACTCAAAAGTTAGTTTATTAGATGAAAAAATTAGATCTATACAGGAAAACTAAGCAGCTATACACGAAAAAGGCACAGATTAGATTAGTTCTAGAAGAAGTATTGAAACTGAAACAAATATTTGGCAGTGATTATTTTAGTTTCCAAATCTAAAATCCAAAGATTTAAACCTAATTTCTGCAGGGTACTCAGCAGACAAATTCCTTCAGAAGTTTGAGTCTTTTCAGCGTCTCTCTTTTAAAGATATCCGTCATGTATGCTGTCCTGTCTCTTAACATACTTGTATTTATGGGTAGTAGAGTTTACTTTAAATACATGAAAATCTGGTTTTCTTCAGTTACAGCAATGGCTGTATTTTCCATAATGATGTGGAATATCCTTGTTAATTATTGAGTATTTGGCAGTAAGGCAAGATCCCTTCATTTGGGTAAAATGCTAGTCTTTCTGAAGTTGGAGTTATGTGATTGATCTATAGTAATGATACAAAAGGATTCTTCCTTTTTTTTTGTTTGATAAACACTCAACTCTGAGTTTGAACGAACTGTGATAAAAACATTTTGCACAGAAAACTTTCCATTCACTAAGATTTCAGAAGTGTTGCTTGTTGATGTGGCTCTTACAGGTAAAAAGTTCTGTTTTCATATTTCTGATTTAGAAGACTAAACTTTTCATATTCATGTGGTACACTGAAAACCTTACTTAAGCCAGGCTGGTCAAACTTCCAATCAGTAAATCACACTATGATCCAAAAAAATCCTCTAATGCACAAGCTGCCACCCTAGTAGAAAGAGTTACTGTTGCATTTCAGCAGTTTTTTCCAGATAGACAGTCTTTGAAGGGCAAAGTTCAGATTATCAGTGAGAAAATGGTTTCACCTTCCAAAATGTATTTAGCATACAGGAGTTGGACGGTTTTGTATTATATGTTTTTGTTTGTTTTAATGCAGATGACTAAAGTTGCAGAACCACACCTCTTTCAAAGGTTTCTGAATACTAGGTTCCAGGCTCTTACATGCGGTGTATACAGCCTCTGTGTTTATTTACATTTTTCACTTAGCAATCTAGGAAAAATATAATTTGGATGAAATTCTGCCTTACACTATATCATTGTGTTGCTGTGGACTTCAGTGAGAATGGAGTTCCATCTTATTCATATTAGTCTGCTGTAAGGCACATTCTAGCCCCAAAACTGTAGCTAAGCTATTAAAACAATTGATCTTTTTCTTGACGTCTGTCCT
The DNA here is from genome assembly GCF_040807025.1 of Struthio camelus. Taxonomy (NCBI): domain Eukaryota; kingdom Metazoa; phylum Chordata; class Aves; order Struthioniformes; family Struthionidae; genus Struthio; species Struthio camelus. The sequence continues at coordinate 103,776,274 of NC_090943.1, forward strand.
AAATTGCTGGATTTTGCTCCAGGCCTGCCACCTAGCAGAGTGCCTCTGGACAACAAAAACAATGTCTTCTTAAAGCTCTGTGAGGAAACTTACTCAGACCGAAGATATGTTTACCTCTTAACTAAGTACACTCCAAAATATTGCAAATACATAAAATACACTCCAAAATGAATTTCTAGAAAGTATATGAAACACAAATAACAAAACAACACCTCTCTCTGCCAGCTTTTTCAGTTGTTAGTTGTTAACTGTCCACGGCAATTGATTTTTTTCCCCCCTAATAGCCCACTGGAAATGATTATTCTGTGACATGAACTTGCACCCACATGATATCTATTTTGTATTCGTTTGTCTTTGTCACAAGCAACAAGGCATGTAGCCTACTCAAAATCAATAAAGGCACGAACATATTTGGACTCTTTTAGGACAATAGAATCAGCCAGTTGGCCAGAAGGGCCCTGATGATGTCAGCTGGCGAAGCCACTGCCAGTCTTCACAGTTGTGTTTGATGTAGCTTTTTAAAAACTGAACGTTAACCTGACCTCATCAGCTCAGATACCTCTCTATCTTTCGGGAAAACAGCATTGTGCAATACAGCATGTTCTAATAACTCCTAGCAAATGCACGGCAACCTTTTTAGTCCAGCAGTCACAGCAGGCCGAATTGTACGTCAATCGTTTCTTTTACTTGGGTTAAAACACGTAAATAGGCTGTTCCAAGTAATCTTGCTATATAAACCCTATGTTAAAAATTGTTTGCTTGACTGTGTAGTTTTCCAGACTGTGGAAACAGGAGTAAAGTCAGCCCTCAGAACTGCCTCGGTTAACTTTGCTCTCAATTGTCTATGAACTGCAGCTAAGCTATGATATAATAAACAGCAAAACAGGTACCCTATGGAACATCCTGCAAGGGAGAAAATGTTTGTCACAATCATTTATACAGATTCTCATAACTTACAAAAGGATTGTTTCAATTCATGTACATACATACCAATAACTAGCTATCTATAATGCCACAATACTGCTTAAAGACAGCAGAAGAAAAATAAGACCGAAGAGTTGAATTTCATTGAATGAAATAGCTCGTGTAGTGGTCTAAACAAAAACAGACTTGAATTTTTAAAGAATGTTAAGAGTTTCAACAATAGAAAAAAAAGCAGCAGAGATAAGTACTGTTTTATTATTGCTATACCATTCTAATAAGTAATCCTATACCTCAAAACTCTGAAGAGCATGAGCAAGCAACACAGGACTGCACGATACAGCCTAACCCTGGACAAGCAAAGAATCAGCATAATAGCTAATGGGCATAATAACAGTTACAAATAAAAATTGCTGAAATAGCCATATATTAATGCAGGCATGTTCAATCCTGCATCTTCAGGAGTAAAAAGCGAGCTTTATATTTCACTTGTTAATGTAGTTAGTCATACATGCTCTGAGTTCAGTCCTTCCAGTTCAGTAGTAAAACCAGTCAGAAGAGAAGCTCCATCTGGTGGCGTGGTTGTTTGTAATTGCTTTTCATATTCATTTAATTGCAAACACATTTTTCTTTAGCAACAAAATGACCAGTAATTGAAGTAAGATTTACATCTTATCAGGATCACCTGTCCTGAAAGCTGGATCAGCATTGTCAAACACTTCAAAATCAGAACCTTATTCTACTTGAAGCAAAGCAGTCAAGCTTTTCAATACAAGGCACACGTGATCCTGTTAGGGGACTAATCTAGCATAGAAACAGATCACCAAACAAAAATAAAAGGGTAAGTTAGCACACTTCAGGAGATAACTTGCTGCAGCCCAGGGCTAGGGGGGAGGAAGGCAGGAATGATTGGTGACAGGATGAAGGAGGAGGGGTATGAATACAAAGTCAGAATTACAGGTGAACCTATCATAGAAAACTTTCCAGAAAGTTAACATACTTTTTTAAAAAATTGTTGTTTCATCTCATAATAAGCAAACTAGATTTTCTTCAGGTAAATTGTTTTTATAATTAACTTTATTAAATGAACAAATGGCAATTTGGTTGCAAAAGCCTGTATTTCCTGTTTTTAAAAAAAGACTGTGAACTGACTTAATGTTCTAGCTATACTAGATTTGCAATATCATATTTTGAAACTCAAAGCAGATATTTTAATCACTTTTTATGCAATAAAATGACTACATTTCAAGACGGTTGCTTTCTTCCTATCTTTACTGTGCTTTATTGCCCTAAGCTGTGAAAACAGTAGACTTCTTGAATATATTGATAAATGCAGTAGAAGAACATGGATGAAAAGAACAGTTTAGAAAAAAGAAAGATCAGGCTGACCAGTATCTGCACTGGACATTTTCAAAGAATGTCGGAACAAATGACAGTGATGCTAATGGTCAGGTAAAATAGTTTGACCTAAGCCTGCAAATCATTTATGCAAATACTTAATTGCAAATGTATGAGTAGGTGCAACATATGAGTAATTTCAGTGAAGTTACTGCTTTGCCCAACTGGGAGATAAGTTCCACCAAGCCGATGCTATAAGATGTCAGAAGCATTATGAAATATAAAACTAATTAGCTAAATGATGTTAGATCTAGCTACTGTTTGCATAGTTGCATGTCCAAACATATGCCCACTAGTGCTCATTGAAGAATTCATGGCAATTTTCTGTCAAGACCAGTACTAGTACCTAGCCAAAGTTTCTGATAAACAACAACAATCTTAAACAACAACAATCTTAAACACAGATATACCTAAACCTGTTCCTGCAAACTCAGGTGAATAAAACATGCTTTGTTTACTCTTTTGTAGTGCCAGCATTTCAGTTATTATGTATGCTGTATTTCCCTAAATAGTGCATTCTTGTTGTTTTCTAAAGAATACAGCAGAACTGACTATTAATTCCCCACAGCAATCTATGTTAAAAGAATGTTAAGCCTGCAGATTTGGGCACCCACCTGCTAGAAACTGCCAAGAGTAACATCTCCTGCGTAACCATAATGCAGCCTTTTTGAGTGTATCATTTAGGTTGCAGCCTTTAATTATATATTCTTATGCTATTTTTCCCACAGGACTGTCTTATTATGCACACAGAATGGACAGCTACTCAATGTTGTTGCCATTTTCTCTCCATTGCCCAATGCATAGCTGTAGGCCTTATTTATTGAACAATATTTCAGTCCTGTTCTGGAGTTGCAATTAGATTTTCTTATTGTATCCTCTATAGTGCTAAGCACTATAATATCTTCAGAGTCCTTCAGAAATAGTAGACTACTATGAGATGAAGAAGTACTCCTGATTTTACTCCTGGAAAGCTAAGCTATGGAGAGGTGAGGGTAAAAAGTATCCACTTTTTCTTTTTTTTTTTTAATCTTATTTCTATGCACTTATTTTGGATGTGTATAACTTGACTTTTGAGTTTGCTTACCAGTATATAACATTTTATATATGTTCAGAGCGTAGTTACTTTTGATTCAGCTACAGCTGTAAGTGCTCAACACCCCAGAAATCTGGCTGATTGGTTTCTCAGGGCATAAAGTTAGCAACGTAGTATAGGTAACCAAGTTAGTTTAAGCAATTTACATAGCATTGCTAGGTGCTTGATGTCAGGAGCGCTAATAAAATCCAGTCCCTTGTATTATTGTAGTAGTCACTTGCTGGAACGACAAGACCATTCCTTCTCTTCCAGCAATCTTTGCAATTTGAAGCAAATAAAGTCTAAGTTATCCAGCCTATACCATCTTGATTCATCTCCAGATTAGGTCCGTTCTGTGCATGGAATGGTAAAGGAAAAAGTATAAAAATAGTATGTGATTGTGGCATTAGAGCCATATCAAAAAAAATATTACCCTGCTTTATACCTATATGAATTGAGATGGCAATCTTAGTAAAATTCTTTTAAATTTCTTGGTCTCAGTACAGACTTGGCACAATTCAGGGCAGTTCCCTTTATGAGCCATCTGTAGATAACACATAGTTCACAATAGCATACAGTAAATATTTAAGAATAAGTTTAGCGAAATATGTTTTTTTGCTGGTATCTGGACTACTAATCTGCTGCAACGCTGCTTCTGTCTCCATTTTCATATCCAACTAAAACAAAAAGATGAATCCCACATGTCTTCTATTTCTTTTCCCTCTCAAACTGATGAGACATTTAAAAGGCTGCCACTTTAGTGATTGGGTATACAATTTCTAATGTCTCTATGCATGCGATAGATTGTAAATGCAACCTAATGGTGCCAAAACTGAGTTGTTTATCTTTTTACTCGGTGAAGCAGAAGGACTGAACTAATTTCAGTGTGAAAATATTTCAAGAACAGGCCTCACTGTAAGGAGCTCAAAAATCATTCAGGTGAAAGGAGATACTTCTTTTTCAAAACAAAGGTATTCACAAAACAAGAAGTGCTGCCATTCACTGTTTGCTCAGTCTCACATACAAACAGTAGAAATGCACAATTAAAGTCAACATAAAAAGTGAATGGAAAGCTTTTCTGTTCTACATTATTCTGTTTGCAACACAAGGAAGTTACTCATTCAACATGACGCTTTATACCACAAATAATTTAGCTGATGTTAAGGGAGTAATTCCCAATTCATACTGCTGCAGATGAACGCAGAATATAACTTAGAATCTTTTAAGCAAATCAAACTGTAGAGTCTCAATTTAATAACTGATTTCTGGTCACTAATGTCTCTCTCCCCCACATACCACCTACTTCTATCCTAAATCAAAAACAAACAGAACTTTCAACAAAGCATTGCCTGTCATGCTACTGTTATTTTATTTAAGGGTACAAAGTTGACTGATGACAGCTGTGTTTCCCGTTCCCATGACAAAAATCCAAGGTTACAGAGACTACTGTCTGTATCTAGAATAATAAAATAATCTGGGACTCTGTCCTTCTATCTTATTCTTACTATTTCCTCATTATATAAGCAGTCCTACCAAAATCCTTTCAAACTGATCATCTTACTTGTACACCTAAGGATAGCTCAACAGGACCTGAAGTGGCCAGGTCAATCTTACGAAACTAAAATGTGGAGGCCTTAAAGTGATTTAGTAATTAGACTGGAGTCATAGGGAAGAGCAGCCTACCAACCAAAGAAATTATGAACTAATGAACTGAATAAAAGTTTAAGAGCAATGGATTCATCTTAATTCTGAAAATTGACTGGATTCAGTGATTAAATTAATTACATTTCCTCTGGACTTTCTGCCTGTTTCAGGAGTAAATTTTATCTCCTCCCCATTATCCTTCCCCCCCCCCCCCCATTTTTCCTTTCCTTTTTCCAATATCCTGAAGATTCTACCACATGAATCTCCAAGTAAGGTCATGGGAACCCCCTTAACTTTACATGCTTTCTATTTATGTCTCCAAGTGAAGAAAAAATGGCATTTCTTCCTCCTTCCACAAGAAGGATGCCTCTATCTCCCAACCGAAAGTCCCTTCATTCTCAGTCCAAGAACAAAAGTTCTACCTTGGCCAAATGCAGAGCATTTTTATTTAAGCCTGTCTGGCTTTCAAATTTAAAGATTAATGACTACATATGCAATTCTATGTCTCTTTCCTGCCATATGTTCAGTGGGTGTCTTACCATTATGTTTTACCACCGAATCCATATTAAGTCATCATTTATTGATTTATATTACAGAACACGAAGACCCACAAACTATTGGCACTGAACTGCAACAAGATGCAAGCTTCTTTACGTCTCATATTCAAGTGCAGTGGATAAACACAGCAAGGTGGTAAGCTTTCTCTATTCTCCAAGCAGCCAATTAAGTCAAAAGGCTTATTTGAGATACTATATCTTCACAGTGATCTGATTTTTGCCACTTGCTTGACTGAATGGATGGTGCAATTCATTTCTCATCTGGATTCTTCATCTAAAACAAAATTCTAGACATATACAAAGGCTTACCTGTTCCCTAACACTTTCGACCAGAAGCAGTAGCAGCAACTCTGGTAGGAAGCTTGTCCAAACACACACTGCTAGCAGGCAGAACGTAAGGACTTAGGCTATAAAGGCAAAAATTAGTTTCCCTCCCATCATGGCAATTAGCAACAGGTTTGCTGTGACTGGGTAGTGTAGCAAATGATGCAGCAGCTCCTCGGATCTCAGGTAAAGAGCTAATCTGTACCGGCAGAACTTGTATTCAATTTTTGCTCTCAAAACACTTTACCCATGGAAAAATAATGGAGGAAATTTCACATCTGCTCCAGCCATTTGGAACAAATTGCACTTACAGGAAAAGCAGTTGTTTCAAATTCAACCAAAATTCAAATTTAAACCCATGGTTACAGACTACCTATCTGTTGTACTAAGTGACTTTTTTTAGCATTTTATGCAAAATATGGGCTTAAGAAACGGGAAGAGCTTAAAGTAATTATGCAAAAAAACAGAAGGAAAAAAAAAACAGTAGGTGAGACTACAGGTATGAACATCCCAGTGAGGAACCAGGGAAGGAGAGCAGACCATAACAGACTATTCACATAACCTCTTACTGTCCACTGCTTGGGAAGATGCTTGGCAGGACTTACAGTCTTAAAGATCCTGGAGACCAGGATTGTCAGGTCTGTGGTTATGGGGTTCAACTCAAATATATATACCTATATATGTTTGTGTGTGTGTGGTGTTTATACTAGTACGACAGTTCCTGTTCCTGTTCACACAGTCTTTGTAGCAGTTCCTGAAAAAAAACTTACTTCCATTGATCCTATAACTCAGATTAGTATCAGCTGCTGTCAAGCACAGTTAGAAGGTAGGGGCAGGGATAATATTTCTAGCCATATAAATACATTATAGATTTTTACATGAATGTAGCCAGACGCCTGTTCCCTACCCCTCTCTTCCAAGGCTCCGTGAAAGACTTTCCTCACATTGGAGTTTTCAGGTGACTGGAGGGAAATGGTTCAAGCCTATTAATATCACATCCACAATTAACAGGTGTTTATGGCATTCTTTGAGCACTGGTGTCAAGAATTCTGCAAAGAATTCACACTCAAAACTTAAACACTGAGAACCTAAACTTGAAAGTCTGAATCCACATTTAGATGTGAGATTTTTAAAAATGCTTTCTGGAATGCTCATCCTGACTTTAGTGCAGCTTGTGAAAACACCATGCTTTGACACCTAAATGCCAATATAAGAATAATGCTCTGGCATTACAGAAGTAGTCTACAAAGTAGAGCAAGCTCTAAAAATATATCTAAAGCGAAAGGATAAGGACGACCTGCTAACAGAGAATAACATTTTAAAAACTTTTAAAGTGATCTGAAACCCTAAGTCATATCTTTAAAAGTGATTTACAGTATGTTAGGCTATTAAGCTCCATGTCCGTAATTGCAAATATAAAAATACATATTTCAGAACAACTCTGTATATAACCATCCTTAATCCTAATAATGTGAATTAAGTTAAATAAGAAAAAAAGGGTTTACTGCAGAATCAGAATGCTGAAACAGGGGCTTATGCAAAAAAATCTTTCTTAATTAATTTTTCTAGAATAGCTATTTCAGTACATTCCTAGATTCAAACTTTGAATTTTGCTGAATTTACCTGTGTGCAAACTGGATTGCTCAGGAATGCCAGCATTCCAGAACTTGAGGAACTAAGTCATGGAAAGGCTTCCAGCTGCCTGGGAAGCCATTTTCATCTCTGTACGACTTTCCTGCTCTGCTGGCAGCATTTTCAGCATCTCTTTGCTTGAGATAGGCAACAGCATGATCTCAACGTGACATTGAAAAAGGATGTTTGAATTGACCATGTGAAAAGGTCGGCCAAATTTTGCTGCCCATCCTCGGTCAAAACACCTACGGACAGCCACACAAGTTTGCATAAAAAGTGCAGCATGGGACCTATTAGGGTTTGGAGAGATAAGAAAAGCAGTTTAGTGAGGGAAAATGTCAGTGGTCTTGCAATCATCAAACATAGAAACTAGTACACAATAATAGGTAAAAAAAAAAATTAATGATTTATTGGTGGGAATTGTGAATCCTCTCCCTTCAAGCAGACTGAAAACTTGATTTACTGAAACAGGAAGAAATTACTCTGCTCTGATCTTAACAGAAGAAGCATCCCAGTTTGAATACTTTTAAAATTTCAGCACAGACTTTCCTTTAAAAGGAAAGGAGGAAATGTTTCTCTTTGCTTTGGATTCTGCATTTTCATGAAGGTGCACTAAAAGAACAGCATGCCCTGCTGGAATCCCAGGATCAGTACTAACATTACTGGAAATACAATGCTCTTAAGGACATATCCAAGGCAATGTTTGCAGGGGCAGGTAATATCTATTAATAGATGAATTGATGTAAGTGGAAAAATTATGTACAGGTTGAGAACAAAACTGCTCTGAGTTTAATTTTGATCATGTTAATTGGTTAGACGACTTGAGGAAAAAAAGGTGGCTGTTATCTACAGAGCTAGGGGAGGAGGATTTAGCAATGCAAAAGGCAGCAGTGTTTCCCTGTTTTGTTATTGGACAAGGAAACAGACACATATTTATTGCCTATCCAGGGTTTTATTGCCTATCCAGGGTTTAGCTGGATGGAGGCTGTGTGGAAACATTCACTATGACATTTCCTGAAAAAAGAGCGAGCAACCAGGGGAACATGGCCACAGTTCATTCCCTTCTGCAGAAAGCGCAAAGAGAGAAATATACTCCAACTCTTCCCCGTATGCTGTGGAATACCTTGCCCCAAGGGGCATCTTGTAAGAATGCACGTGCCTTGCCACTGCCATAATGTGAACAACAATGAGATATCTGGTTGGGTGGAGAGAGCAATTGCATGAAGATTTCCCATCACCATGCAATGATAAACCAAAATCTAATCCTTAGAAGGCATGTAAAGACTCTCCCTAAATATAGATCAAAAACACTTCCACTTCCCAGAAGATTGTGAGATGAATTACCCATCTAATTAATTGTCCCACTTTAGTGTCACTAGAGTGAGTGAGTGAGTGAGTGAGTGAGTGTGAGGTTTACCAGATTACAGGGTTTTTTTTGTTTAATTCTAAAAGAAACAGATTTTTTTGTTTTTAATAGTATTTAAACCAAAACCAGCAACTCAGTCCATGGTTAGCATTCAATGTTCTTCCTGGCTTGAAAAGCTTCTTTGGGGAGCAGCTTGGCAGAAGATTTGTTTGTAATCCCCTAGAAAAACAAGTCTGAGTGGGATCCCTTTTACATTCACCACTGCTCTGAACATTTGGACCTGGGTGTGTAAAAACAGCATACCAAGCTAACTATCCACAGCTTCACCATCTTTCCACTTTCCTCAATGAAAAAAGCAGTCAACACTGATCAAGTAAAATGCCATTTTTCAGTTAGTCTTAACATTACAACCTAACAGTGAGTCTTATACACTTTATTAATTTCAGATAAACATGGCATCAGGGAGATCTGTTTGTTTCTGTTTTATAAAGTACTGATTACAATGGCCAAGGCTAAAAGATTTAGACAACTTCTTTTTTTTTGTAATCAACAATATTTAAAAAGAAAAAATAGTGACTAGAAACAAAAAAATTGGGATGGAGTGTAAAATCATAAACCAAATTCAACATGCATGTGACAAACGCTTTTAAGATCTGATTGTACACAACTGTAAGTATCTTATCATGCAAAATTTTTATCACAGAAGAAGCACCAGAATGAATGTTAGGATTGCTTTTCAATAGTGAAACAATGCATGAAAGAAATAGTTGGCTTTTGCAACAAGAAATAGTCTCTGTAATGTGAAGATCAGGCTTTTCTTTCCAAATTCAGTCATTTTAAACAAAACCTGAATAAAATTTTTACTAGTTCCAGGAAATATTTTAGAGATCCTACCTTACTGTAAGCTATTACTACAGGTTGCCTCAAGGCATTTCTTTCCTCTTGACTACAGCCTGTAACTCTCTTCAAACATGTAGAGACTGAATTGCTGTAAAACTGCATTACCCAGTCTCGGGTTTGAAATTCCTAGGGAAACGGTGATAGCTTTACAGGGACTGAGTCCTTAAATTATTTAAAGTTTGAAATAACCTTTTTTTTTTTTAACAACATACAGAAACCTTACACCTAATTACTCACAAAACTGTAATAATCATTATGAAAATATCAGCATTTATGAACAATCAGCTTACATATATGTAGCCCACTGAATGGACTACTGGGTAAAACCTTCCCCTTTTTTTTTAATGTAGATCACAGTCTCCAGGGAGTTCTCTAAAACAGACACACTGTACAGTAGGATACACAACATATAAGAGAAAGAGGAAGTTAATTTTGATTATCTGATAGGTGAAGCAAACTGCCTGAACAGTGACATGAATCCTTCACCGAGCTGCAGTGAACTGTACTCTTGCCAAGATCCCTGAAATGCTATGCTGAATATGTAACTGTGCCTCTTGACTGTTACCCCTTCCCCAGCATATTTTTTTCCATATTTCTCCTCCTATTTATTTTTATCCCCAGCAGGAAGTATAAATTGTATCAGCATAAAGAAGGTCACAAAAAACAAACGAATAAAATCCACCAACAACAGCCCCACAATTCCACAGGCTGCCTTGAGTATGGATGAATTTCCTCTTTGGATCTCTGGGCTTATTGATCAGGGACTTGAACTTTTCACCCCTTTAGTAGAACAGAGGTCTTCTGATCATCACAGTGTAATGCTTGTCTGCTCACAGAGGTTTCAGCTTTTGGGTACAACAAATGACATTAATCAAGTAGTGTTTTTCCCATTAATTTTGTCATGCTTTAAATTAGAAGGCTACTGTGATTACATATGCAAGAGCCATTTCTGATTTATAATAATCCAATTATTCCAATTTGCAGAGGCAATGTAAGTGCAGAATTCAGACTTTCTCTATAAATGTTAAGCAGCCAGTGACCTCAAGATATGTACTTTAGTCTCACAAGTCAGAGGATTCAGCCACTGAGTCCAGAGCAACACTATCTTAATGATATTTTAGTAAAAAAGCAATTGGGAAGCACATACTCAGAAACGAGCGGGTCTGAATCAGCCTAGTAAGCCAGAAACACTGAACTAGTAACTTCTCAGTAATATCTTTCCTTCCATTAGGCAACTATGGTTCTGTAACACGGAGCTTGCGAAGACCAGCCTTTTCACACTGGTAGCTCTTTATAGTTATTTAGTCGACATCATAGAGACCAAAACGTTGTCAGAACACCAGAAAAGTGCGGCGTCTGCCAGAAGTGGAGCCTAGACACATGCAACACGGCAGCTTGAGCCACAACATAAATTCATCAAACTGGAAATGCATATCTAGAAAACATAAATGCAATATATTTACCCCACTCAAACAGCCAATAACTGATCAGGTAATGAACATGGGTACTTGAATTGTGGCATCAAACCACAGCAATTTGTAACCAGTGAATTAGTAAAATCATTGGAATTTGACGATTCATATCTGCATAACACTGTAGCTGTTAACCAAATGACCTTACCACAGTCTATACCTTAAAACCAATTTAGCAACTAAAACAACCTTTTTCTTTTTTACATTCAATCACCTAGAGGACCTGAGTAATCAAACTCACGTACTCCTGAACTTTAACATCAGACATAAAATCTAGAAATGACAGGTCAAGATCTTCACAGACTGAGCTTGTGATTGCTGGAACCACTGCTGTCAAACTAGTCTAAAAACTGAAGTTCAGCATTACTAGCTTGATGGGTGTTTAGTGAACAGATCTTAGACACATTTTAAGTAAACTTAAATATAGCCTTTCACAGTGCATAGAAAGAGCACAATAAATACCAAAAAAGTTGTTAGGTACCATTTACAATGAAATGAGAGAAAATAAAGTTAGGGGACCACAGAGACAATAACTCAAGTAAGAGGGGATGATGAAATTTTGGGGTATTCTTTATACAAAATACACCATGTAGACAACGATCTGAGAGAGGATGCATTGCAGGCAGTGGTCCACTCCCACTTAAGCACAGTGTTTACTAAACTGAGTAATCCTACCTAGTGTGAGCTGAAGTAAGTAGAAGACTGTACAAGACAGAAGATCTTATTTTCATGATCTTGTAAAACTGCAGATGTTATTATAAATATACTCAGAGTTCTAACGGACCCAATTTTGTCATTATAATTCAGATATTTAGTATATCTCCACAGGGTCCTGATGGCCTCGCATAGCATGTTGATAATGGACTTTCTCACATGGCTCAAACACCTGTGCAGCTTCTTGGGTTTACATATTTTCTGTATTTGTTGAGCATAGAAGAATGGAGGTTGCCCACATGAAAGTAGGTCTGACATCTTGAAGGCTGCCCAACGCCACCAGGCATACCATGACATATTTCTAGCAGTCTCCTCCTTCCGACCAAGCGTCCGTGTCCCCTAAAAACATTCCCCAGCAGGAAACACACCTGCAGGGCCAACGCATCCCCTCCTGATGCCAACGGGGTCCGCTCGCAGCCTTTGGGACTCTGCAGTACCCAAGCTGGTGAGGGGAGCAACGAACAGGTGGGAGATAGGACACAGCTTTGCTGCTGAAGGTGCTGAGGGATAGAGGAGTCGGGGGCCGGTGTCCGGTCCTCCTCGACACCGAGAAGGACGCTCCTGCGTGCAGCTGCGAGCTGCCGGCCTGGGCGAGCCACGCGTCGGTCACCGCTCCCGCTGCCAGCCAGGTGGGCGCAGGCCGGGCCTCAGCCCACCTCCCGCAGGGCCAGGCCGCAGGGCGGCTATTTTTGAAACAAATCCCTTTGTTCGAAAAGCCAAAGCGTGTGAATTTCTGCAGCCGGACTCAGGCCGGGCTTTTTCGGACACCGCCGACCCCAACCCCGCACCCCGCACCCGCCTGCGGGCGTGTGCGACTGGACAGACCCCACCGCCGCCCCGCCGCGCCGCCCCGCCCTCTGCGGCTGCGCATGCGCGCACCTCCCGCCACCGCGGGGCCGACGCAGGCGGAAGTGACCTCCTGGCACAGCTCCTCCCCCCCCGCCCCGCCCGCGCTGCGCTCGTGTGCCTTTCGGGAGGCGGGTGACGTTGCGCGGGGCCGCTGCCCCATTGGCGGCTCTTCCCGCGGCGCGCGGGCCGCGCGGAGCAGGATGTCGCTCCCGCTGCGGCGGCTCCGCCAGGCGCCGCGGCACCTGCTGGTGTGCGAGAAGAGCCACGCGCGGCACGCGCGCTCGCGCCACGCGGCGCACGTGCGGGACCACGCCTACAACTGCCGCGTGAGTGCGCGCGCGCGCGCGCTCGCCCGTCCGGGGTGGACGGGGGGGACGGTTGTTAACGGTCGCTGCCCGTGTTAACCGTCGCGGGAGCGCGTCCGGCGGCCGTTAGTGGCTCTGGGGCGCGGGGAGGAGCCCGCGGGTGAGATGGCCGCGCTGGCGCATGGTGCCCGGTAGCCCCCTTTTACTATGGGCCTTGAACAGAGCGCGGCCAGCCCACGCGGGGCTGCTAACCCACGTAGTTTTCCTGTGGTCAAAAGGCTGAGCTGCTGGAGGGCCCTCTTCCCGAAACAGTCCCTCTCCCGCAGTGAAGCCAAAACAAGCCTTAGCCCGAGCGAAGTGCTCGTGGTTGGGGTTGGTTGGTTGGTCAGAAGTGCGAGGGTGAAGTGGTGGAAGAGGTGACAAAAGTTGTGTGGGGTGAGTGCCGCCGAGAAAGTAACGTGGGTGGCTGTACCCACGAGCGTGTCTCGTCAAAGCAGTGAGGGCTGTCGTGTTTCAGCTGAAGCGTGGCTTCAGGTAAAGGACCTTGAAAATCCCTTCTCCCGTGTTTTATGCGCTTCTCCCAACGTATTGTGTAGTGTCGTTATCAACAGCTGCTTCCTCATTTTAACAACGTAACGCTGCAGTGTCCAATGTTTGCCTGCTTACTGTTGCCTTAGACTGCTGCAAGTTTCAGTCAGATCCCATCTGTGTCCTTGCCTCAGCAATTTTTTGAGTAGCTAACTAAGAAGGTTGCTAATTCGGTGGTAAGTGGCTAATCTGTCAGTTGTTACTCCTCTTGTATGTATGTGTGTGCCAAAGGAGATGCGTACCCATTTTCTGTGAGCCGTTTTGTTTTGGAAAAACTTTTTTCTAGATAAGTGTTTTTAGGGGATGAGGGCGGGGGCTCTCCTGCTAGTGCATGCTTTTTGGGATGCTTGGTACCTGCCCAGGTAGTAAGTTTGTTTGCCATGGACTTAGAAAACCTCTTGATCAGTGAAACACTTACAGCAAAGGCTTTAAACACAGTAAATGGAAATGAATGGTAGGCAATTGGACTGAAAGACTGAGTGCTGAATTTAGTAAGAACAGCTAGATGTTCATCCCTTTTGAGAATTAGTTTCCTAGTTTAAATTAGCAACCTATTACTGAAATCTTAGCCTTAACTAAGCCTTAATCTTAGCCTTTCCTTTTAAAAAAGGAAAAAGACTTTACAATTTTTATGACTATTTTGGCAATCATAAGACCATCTTCAGGTTTTTGTCTGGTGATGTCTTAAATCTGCTGACTTCTGAAGTATTTCAGAGTAGAATGTATTTATTCAAAAAGAAGTTTAAATTCCACATTGATTTTAACTTTTTAATGGAGATTACATAAATGCCTAGCATACATTCCTAATTATAACTGCGTCATGCAACAAGGGCTGAAGGAAATATTCCAAGCTAACTTCATCATGACTTGAAACAAGATCTTCTGTCAAGTCATGCCGTGTAAAATTATCTCATTGTGTAACACATCAAATGCTATTGTATAGCATGTAAAATGCAAAATCCAAATAATTTATTGCTGTACATATGGAGACTTTGTGCAGATTGTTAAATTTTGAAGATAATAACTTAATTTTTTTTCCTTATCTCATTTTGATGTAACATACTGTTCTCTTCAAAAAGAGATTTTCTTTTATATGTCTCTGTTTTCCTCTAGAACAATTTTTGGACATTACTTACATTACAAATGTGTTCCTAATAGGTGTCTTTTTTGATCCCCGAATGTGGCATACTACCTGAAATGCTGAAAAGTACGATTGCAGATGTTGGAGAGTACTATCTGGTGAGGAATTTATTGCTTCATGAATTGGTCACTCATGAATTCATTGATACTTTTGTGAAGAAAGGTAAGGAAGTAATCAAAATATGAAGAATATACAATATTACTGTATTTATCATAACACAGTAAAATGCAGTAATTATTTATTCTGAGAAGTTTTTTAAAGGAATAGAAGAAGTACTAACGAAATTGTGTATGCATTTCTTTATCTGTTTTTTTTTCCTGCTTTCTGGTGTGTCAGCATTTATTTAAACCTGATGGGTCCTTCTGTGATTATTCTGTCCCCTACCTAGTGCCTCCCTACCTCCTCTTTTCTTTTTTTGGGGAAGGGGGGAATTTTGGAATTAGCTTGAGATCCTTCTTATGCAATTTCCTTGTCATGCATATTCTGTATTCCCTCAAAAACACCTTTCAGATGCACAATTTTTTTCCTCTCTCGTTAATGTTATAATTTATTGAGTTCCTACTGAAAAATACAGCATCTCTAGTTCCCATGAAGTCAGCTCTAACCTCATGTAGCCTGACCTCTTCATTTCCCCTATTGCGTCTTAATTCTGCAAGCCAGCTGTCAAGAGTGTTTCCATGTATCCTCTCAATCGTTTACCTTCTACCTCTCATCTTTATGTAGATTCCTGCAGAAATAAGCTCCCTTCTCTCCTGATTCTCTCATAATTCAGCACAAGCCTGTGTTCCACATCTGGCAAAGCCTGGGCTTCCCTTGCAAGAGTAAAAATAGCCTCGCTTTTGTTGCTAGTGGAGCTGTAGCGGGTCATCCTTGAAAAGGAAAAGTAAAGTGGATGTGAGGAAAGATGCAGCCTTTGTCCAGCCAACTTGCTTTTATTGCATACTCACAGCACACTGTCTTCATCTATCAGGCCGCACTTATTTAGCTCAAGATAAATGTTGCTCCCTTCAGATGACTGCCAGAGAGAAAAAAAGCTTTAAAGGGAAAAGAGAGGAGATAAGAGAACATGAGGAAGGAAGAGGAAAATAAGAGATACATTACTTGCTAAAGGAAGGACTATGTTTCCTGTTTTCTTTAGTTTCATTAATAGTTTTATGGAAGCGGTACGCCATTTGTATGCCAGGTTTATAGGATCTGACTCTTGACTTATAGAAAGGGAAATCAGTTGTGGCAAATGCTACTGCACAATATATCAAGTAATGTGAGCATCTTTCACCTCATTTTTAGGTGAACTGATAGCTGAAAACTTTTTTCCATTTACAGAGTGGGAAGGGTCAAAAGTGAAAATAGTATTTTGTGTTTGGGCATTATTGTTCGTGTTATCTGTGTTACACCTCCTTTAAAATAGTGCCAATATAAGGTTTATAAAGATTCTAAAATGCCTCTTTGTTTGAGAAGGCGGACAAAAGTTAGTTGATTAAAACACAAGGATTAAGAATGATTCAAATGGTATTTGGCAGGCTTTGTTATCTTGAGGTGAGCCTCTCATGTTGTCATCTTTCTCTTGAAACTGTGTAATCTCACGGTTTTCTGTTTCACTATTAAAGGTTCATGCTACGCGCTTACCTATAACACAAAAATTGATCAAGATAATACTGCAGCTCTGCTACCAACTGGTATGTTTTTTTTTTTTAATAATACATATTGATTTTCGTCTTTTTTTCATTCGGAATGATGTAAACTGGAAAATATAGCGCCTTCTGTGCTTGTCTACTTTATTTAAAATATGCTTGAATTATTAAAATATTTTGTTTTAACATATTGTTTGATTCACACAGTTAAATTATTTTATTTCATAGAAAAGTAAGTGAAAATCAGTTATTTATAGAGTCAGATTGTCACGGCTTCAACTGTCATTGCAAATGCTACAGAGGAATATTTTTTTCCATCTCCGTTCCAACTACTTATTGCCTACCGGAACTTAAAGGCAGAATTTGTATCAAAAAAGCTTATCTTTTAATAATGTCAGTGCTATTTAGGAACTCTTGTTAACTGCTCCGTGTTCACTGTTTGAGAAATATGCAGTCTGTTAAAATGCTCTATTGTATTTCCATCAGAGTTTTACAGCAAAACTTTCTGTGATTCTCTGATTAATTTTCAGGTGAGATTTTTCATGCAAAGAAAATAATGGAGCTATTTTGAGGCTTCTGCTATATCTTCTTTATCAAAATTGGTTTAACAGCCCGCTAGTAACAGGTGCTAGTCAGGGCATCAGTAAATTCAGATTCTTCAGAGCAGGAAGTCCTTTGTGTACTGTATTTGCATAAGCCTAGCAGAATGGAAACTTAGTAGTGATTGAGTTTATATGATTTAAATATTACAAGATATATACACTTAATATGAGACAATGGTAGAATTCCTGGTGATGGCACCTTCTCACATTTTTAGCAGCAGCCTTATTTGTTTTTTTGTTATGTAGTATACCATTTCTTGTATTAACTCTGGACTCAAAAGACTGTGGTGGAGAGCTGTGTAGAAGTTCTGTACAGAGTGGCAGCTATCAGATTAAAGTCCATGAACCTGGAAGTGGGGTTAGTGATAAGCAGTTTATATGCTCTAGAACAATAAGCAAATTCTTATCTTCATTCATGTGAGCAGTTGCATTGGTGTTGGTGGAACTACTGTTTAATGTTTGGTTGTGCAGTGTATGCCTGAATGTTTACAAAATTAGGCCCTGGTGTAGTTCAGTGTTCAACAAATGATACAGCCAATGCTAGAGGACAAGCAGAGGAAGGAGTGGGGTAATAGAAACAACGTAGAACAATTAAGAATGGTAGCTGTGTGTATTTCAGGAATAATATTGCACTTTTCTTAGTGTGGTTCATAAGACATGTTTGATAACAAAGAATATTGACACTTTAAGGGTTAATCTGGTAATCCATTTAGCTGGAACCAAAGGACTCTGGATTTACATTGGTAATACCTAGTGGTCCAAAGCTAACATTGCATAAAGTATAAGGTTCTCAGAAGACTTGAAAGGGAGCTATGTTGACGATTATTTATATTAAGGCTTGTTTTCTTTATAGGAAAACTAATTCTATCAGTGGATAAGGATACTTATGAAGAGCTTGGACTGCAAGGTCGCCCTTCTCAGTATTCTGGCAAAAAAGTAATGAGACATAGTAAGTATGGTTTATGTTAACAGTACTTATTTCAGATCTGTCTGTAAAGTACCTTATTAGGATGTCAAAGTAGCCATGCTTAAACTTAACTTTTCTTAAAATTGATTATTGTCTAGGTGGTATTTTTTTCCAGATGTATTACATACAAGGACTGTGTGATGAGAAACATGAATTTTTGAAATAATAAAGTAGCTGTAAGGAAACAAGTGTGTGTGATCTTAGGGGTAGCACTATAAAAAATTTTTCCATTTTTCAAAAAGTATTGTTTATACTGGCGTGATGCAGGAGACAAGAAATTGTGTATAGTGGGTGCCGTATATATGCCTTCCGATTTAAATGAGAAAATACTAACCTAATTAAGGCAAAGCTCATAACTTGCACACTCCACAAAAAATCAGCAAAGAATATCACCCAAGTTTCCTTTTTGGGAGGGAGAATTCTATTTCGTTTGACATTTGATATGGTAGCCTTGTTATACTATGCACTGGGAAAGAAGTTATCAAACAGATGAGAACCTGTACTACTCAAGAAGTAATTGTCGATTATCTTTTGAAGAGGAAACCTGTTAGGTTCAAAAATAATTTTGGCATAACAGCATGTCATTTTGCCATTCACTTTGTCAAATAAAATGTATGATGTGATTTCCATATTGAAAATAAATGCAGCTTAAATTAGATTGGGACCAACTGATATGGAGAAACTGTTGGAAAAAGTGTTGTAGCCGTACACATGGCTTTTGGTGTTAGAAGTTTTAGCTTTTCTAGTGCTAGTAGCTTACTTGATTACTAAGTTATTTTTAAAGCCACTCTTCTGGGACTTCTGTCACTGCCTTTACAAAAGGAATCTCTCTGCAGTGGCTAGAAAGCAGTTTACAAAATGTATTAAAATCAGGATGGCAGGAAGAGAATGTTCATTTGCAAATTGAGGAGTAGTATCTGCTTAATTAAATGCTTGGTAAAAATGCTGCACGTGTCAAAAGTCACTTTTAATTCTCTCTGGTTTCTTTATGTTCATTTAATTCTTATGGTATTTAATATTAAAATTGAGTTCCATTGAGTAAAACTTGCTTTTATTTATTTTGCAGTTATAACTATTGATTTGACGGATTCCAGCTTTCATCCTGATAGTAAGAAACATAAAAGGGTGCTTTGGGCCTTGAAAGAAAAGAAACCTTTAGAATTTGACTTCCTTCTGGCTTGGTCTAATACAGGTAATAAGAACTAAAAGGAGATCTAAAATGTAACTGACATGAAATCTAAATATTTCTACTTTACTTTTCTTTTCTAATAGTTGTCAAAACATGTTTTTAGTGGAGAAAAAATTAGATCAAAGTTTGTTTGGGTGGGCTTTTGGCTTTTTTTTGTTTTGTTTTGGTTGGGGGACGTGTGTATGTGTAACTTCCTTATATAGCAGTTTCAGTTCAGGAAGGTGGTAGTGATTCATGGGAGTTACGTTAGCCGTTTGCTTTCCGTGTCTTTCTGTAGGACAGACTTTCTGGCCAAATTTTGCCTCTTTGATAGCGCTGCCTCTGCTTTATAAATCTGTGGCATGTGTAATTAATGTACAGTTTTTTTAAGCTTTATTAATACATATGTGGTATGGTATTTGTTGTAGTGTTGCCAAAGTAGAGATGCACCAAGGTGGGGAACTTTGCGCTTCAGCAGTAGCTGTACGATATGTACAAAATTCCCATTTCTATCAGGTGCTGTGTTTACTAATGCAGACAATATGTCTTGTTTTTTCATTTTGTTCTCAAGCACTTAGTTGAGATTGGAGCAGAGTGAGTTTCTTGTTATAAGAAATTGTATCATCTTAAATCATCTCTTTCTTCTAGCGTTCAGGTATCTGCTGTTTTCTGATGACATTGATTTTTTTTTTTTTTTTTTGCTGGGTTTATGTATTGCTTTTCTTCTGAAAGTTGGTTTCCAAAGTCCTCAGTTGCTTGTATTACCTCAAAACAGGCTGTATCGAGGGATATGTAGCATTGACAGAAACTGCAAGAGTCTCTGCCATTGTATTTGCTCATCGGAGCTGTGTAGCTTTTAGTGTGGTTTTGCTTTGAGCCTTGGACCCCCTAAGAAGTCTCTACTCTAGTGAAAAGAGATGTTAGAGAGGTCCCTAGGTATGCTTTCCCTTCTACTCTTTACATTCTTGCTGGTTTCTGACTCTGCAAGACCAAGTCTGAGAGAGAGTTACTGATTTGAGAAAACAAAAATGCTTACACGCTCCTTTAGCACTGTCCCGTGTTTCATTTGAGTCCTTCATGTTTCCCTCCTTCCCCTTTTCTTCTTAAGAACTACTTGTATGACAAGGATTCTTCCCTGTGTGTGATACAGAAGAATTTTAAAGGCTTGCATTTCCCACTCTTGTCTTCCCCTTCAGGAAAGGGTCACAGTAAAGACTCTTGCTACCATAAATGGTGACATAAATTCAACTAAGGTAGCGCAGAGATCTGAAGGCTCAGCTTGTTTGGATTTATTGACTCTGGACAGAGAGCAAAATGCTTCTAGGGCTGGTATGCTTATATTTGTATATATATAGTGTAACAGTAATCAGGAAGAATAGCCTTCCTTTTCTTTTGTTTCTTACCATCCAAAAAACTTCAGTTCGATCATCTCCTGAATATAGAGTTAAATCTAAATGGTTTTTTGCACAGGAATCTAGTGCTCATAACATGTGAAAGACTCTTAGTTCCTTACTACTGCCTAAAATAAAATCTTTGTAATAGATTTTTATTAATAGATATGAGGCATCGTGTAGATTTTGCTGGAAGGGGAAGGGAGGGCTATGTTTCCTCTGGAGAATCCTCGTCCTCCATGAATGTTCTACTTGCAGTCTTTGTGCTGATAACCGGTGTATTTTGCCGTGGCCAGCTCTGCTGCAAACTCGTAAACATTCAGTGCCATTTTCCAAAAGCAAGGTTTTTCTGTTTTCATATTCCTTTTTTTTTTTTTTTTTTTTTGCTTTGTGGTTCTGGCACTGAGAGGAACAGAAAAGGGGAACATGAAATGTCTCATGTCTATAATGACACATGGAAAACAATCTTTTTCTTTTCTTTTTGCTGTAATTTCTATGGCAATTTTAAATGTTTTTTGACTGAAAGTCACTGGCCTCCAAGAAAACTTTGACAGTGTGCCTGGTTTGTTGTTGACAGGGGAAGCTACGCCATAGCTAGAGGAATCGTTGGGTTGAAATCTTGGCTGTAGTCTTTGGGATTTCCTGAAGTTACGACTATAGCTGAGGCTCCCATTTAGAATGGACATTTGTAGTTTATGTATAAATTTTTACATGTGACTAAGAATTCTGAGGAAATATTAGACATTCTGTGAGCCTATTAGTCTAACGAAGGCCTGTAGGAAGCACAGTCCGAGAGAGGATCATTTATTCCAGCATTTTGCAGACTTAAAACAAAACCAAAAAAATAAATTAGCAAGAGTTCAGTAGCTGCCTCTTTTTGTCCCTGCACCCTTCTGCGCTTCAACAGCCTTTTCTGAAGGAACACTAAAAAGGCTCAGCTTAGCCCTTCTTTTCCTGTTCCCCCAAATGATTGTCCATTGGAGGATAGGTATGGCTGATGGAATTTAGGCAGTTCATAACTTTTGGTAGTTGGCACTGGATATTGTATCCTACAGTCATTCTGTCCTGTTCTTGAATTTCATTTGTTTGTACTTGTCCTTGCAATGGTAATTTGAATGCTTTTCTGGACTTCCGGCTTCTCATGAGTAAGGAGCTATTTCTTGGTAGTGAGCTGTTGCTATTTTAAGAAAATGTGGTACTTTATCTGGAATTTCAAGTTCAGAAGAATTAATTTTACATCAGTCACCTTACTGCTTCAAAAAGGCATTTGGTTAATATCTCTTAATTTACAAGGTGTTTACTTCCAAGTGTAGATTAGGTCTTTATAGTTTGAGCATTATACAGGCAAGCGGACCAGATTTGGTCGTAGCTATGCATGTAGCAAGGTTATTGCATCTCATCCTTGATCTGATTTTTATCTGCCATTTTGGGTTACTTAATAGAGGTAGAAGAGGCTTGACCTTTCCCACAGATCTGTCATGGTACGTCTAACTACTATAATCCATACTGTGTTTGAGGTTGTCCCACTTTGTTTTTTTTTTTCCTTTCCCCCCCCCTTTTTTTTTACTTGCCCAGTTAAAATGCTTGAATTTTCTATTGACAGATCTGTTTCTTTACATGCCAGTTAAACAGTACTTTTACTGAGTTATAGTAAGTTGCTGGATCTTGATCTAAATCTCACTTTCAAGCAAATAAGGAAAATGACATTTCTATGGCTTTTATAAAAGATAGATAACAACATGTAAGCAGTTTTACTTGCAGTTTAACATTGCACTCTGTATTTTCCTAGCAAATACACATATAAAGGTTTCACATATTCAGTAATCCCTTTGTGCTGTAGTTTTGTAACAGCTTTGTGATGTTGTGTTGTTAAGGTGCAGAGGGATCAACATTGATGTCATACTTTCCCAAAAACCAAATACAGGCTCTGAAGCCAAAAATAACATTCAGCACATTAAGAGACTTGCAGTGTCCAGTGTTACAAAGTAACGAATTACAAGGAAAGCCAGAAGAATCATGCAGTACAGAGGAACTGTTTGAATGGTTAGGGGCTGTCTTCAATCAAGTTAGCTTGTAAGTATCTGAACTTGTTTGCTCTTAAAATATATTTTAAGTAAGGAAAGCCACGATTTTTTTTAAGTAAGAAAATACATATTTCTGTAAGTGGGATGCCTGATAAGCACTTGCATGCTTGTTTAATAGTCTTGAATAACTTATCTGTATTTTTGGAGATACCCATGACATCTGAATTGCTTAGGTATTGATTTAGATGATATACAGATACTATTTGCTTGGTACTAGTTAGAGTTAGGAAGACTTTCTGTAGAAGACCTAAAGTATTTTTATTTCAGCTTTCTTTTCTTTTTTTTTTTTTTTTTTTCCTCCAGAGACAACAAATCTTCTAGTTTTTTATCAACCTACTGCTGTCCTCAGCCAAATACAATAGTGGAACAAGCTTTTTTGTGCACAATCACAGGGTTCATAATTCCTGAGAAGATAATTCAGTTGTTGGAGAAACTGTGGTAAGGGTTGGCAGCAGTACATGATTAAAACATTTGTACTTTCTATAAAGTTTTTAATTTTTAGAGTCGCTTTTTTCAATGGTGCTGCTGGAGAGTAACACAAAAATACACAAAGTGAAGACACTTTTTAATTAGGAAATGAGCAGGAAGCTTAACAATGGTATAAAAAGCAATAAATAATTTTGGATACTTCAAATTTGAGAATGTATACCCTGTATTCTAATACTGACTTTGCTTTTAATCTTAATTTCTGAGAACCAGTGGCTTCACTGAGCTCCCACGTCTCTCAGATTTCCATTGGCTATGAAAGTCAGGCACCCTGAAACACTCTTGATTTAGCACTTTTAACTGTTGATGAACAATATGATTGGAATCCTTTATGGTACCAAAAAGTGTGTCACATGGTTATTGTGGTGTTATGCTAAATTAAGTTATAATGGTATCTTTTGTGTCAAGGGGTATAACAGGGCATTGAATAGTGATGAACAGGGTATCTGTGGTTCCAACTGAATACCGAAGTGCGTGGTACTAGTTTATTGTAGATCGTTGTGATATCTGCCTGTGTCATACGTTAGTGTTTCTGCCACTAATAGCAAATTCTGGAAGCTCCTGGCTCTATGTGTAAGACAGCTTTTGCAGTGACTGGTGACTAACAGTCCCAGCACTGACAAACGACAGTATTGCTGTTGCTTTATCTGGAATATCGCTGGTGCTCCTCTGAGCAATTTTCGAATCTCATAGTGAAAGCCTCTTTTGGCTAGGGTTAGAACACAGAGATCCTTGACTTTTAGTCTTGCCTGGTTTGGATTATTTGTTAATCCTTTTCCTTTCTGATGGTAAAAGTGTTTGTATCTAGCATAGTCTGACTGTGTTTCTTCCTTCTGTGTCTTTTTTGCCTGATAGTGACCATTCTCAGAAAATGTTTATTTTCTGAAAAATGACAGAATGTCTTAGGAAATTCAGAACTGGTAGTTTACAATTTATAATTATTTGTAATTAAGTTACAACTTGCAGTTTTACCTGTCAAAAAGTATGGTAGGAATACTAAAGAGTCAATCCCATTTCATTTCCTAGTATCTTCTGGTAGAGTATTTTCTTTTGAATTTATTTATTATGTACTAAAGCACTTTTAAAATGTTAAATTCTTTAAAATAGGTAGTCCAATTAGTACTTTAACTTTACACTTCATTTTTACCCTCTATTAATCCTGGAACATGAGCTGAAAAACGATGCCCCTTTGGGCTTTTCAGTTGTATCTTTTAAAATAATGCATCCAGTGAAGCATCTATGTAATGACTTTAGTAGGCATCTGCCACAGCCTAAATCATTTTTTTTAACTCCTGTAATTAAAAATTTTCACTAAATGCCTGTGCCTTTGATTTTATTCTTTGCTGTACATTTGCAAATACTGTCTGTTCTGTTACAATTATTGATTAGCTTGTTTTCTTTTTTGCAGCTGCTATTTTGATGAACCAAAACTGGCACACTGGCTGACCTTAACTGTGCATGGCTTTGCAGACAGCCCTGTTTCCTGGAGAGAAAGCGAACATGGTTTTCACAAGGGAGGAGAAAACTTGTACAACTTTGTTGTTTTTAGAAACCTGGACTATTGGCTTCAGATGGCTGTAGGAACAAATGACGCTTGTCCTCCATGAAGCTCTGTCTACAGAAAAAGCATTCTAATAATTCCATGTTATTGTGTAGAAGCCTAGTAAGATACTTTTTTATAAAATGTATGGAATAATAAGTACTACAAGGATGTGTATATTTTTTCTGTTACTTATAGCTCTTTAAAGGTGACCTACAATGAAATGAATAGATTTTTATTTCTTAATAGCCATACAATGCCTTCTGAAAGATCACAATATTAGCTTTTAAGAAGATTTTTGGAAAGTTTAAGTTGTTCTCAGGAATTGACTAGAGGTAGTATTTCTTTTTGTCTGGGTGTCATTTTAGAAGTTGGAAGTTATGTTTCCAGATTTTTAGCTAAAATACTTGGGAGAGAAGCTCACTTTAGGACTTACTGTTTTCATACTTTACATTAAAGATCTGTAAAAACTTTTAAGTCACGTTTAAGACATTTCAGCCTACCTGCTGGTTTAAAAAAAAAAAAAAAAAGCGTCCTCCATAATTTGGGAGGGGAAAGGAGGAGAGGGGAAGTGAGAAGGGAGGGTGTGTAAGAGTGGGAGGAGCACCCATTGAACATGGCAAAAGCAAAGGCAACAGACCTGCTTTGTTTTTGTAGATCACTATTACCATAAAGAAGAAATTGATTTTTAGCAGTGATATAAAAGAATCTTCCTCACTTTTTAATCAACAGCCTTCCTACACAGACACATACACCCTACATCTCTACTTTTAAAAGCAGCTTGCGATTCTTGCTTGCAGGGCAACTTGAGGAGCTAAAACTTCATCAGTTATTGGAAGGTGCTTACACTTTGGGAAGAACATGATGGACCTACCCTCAAGGAGTCCAGTTGAAGTGAAACAGCTCTCTTTAAAGATAAGCAGTTGTCCTAAGAGCATAGGCGGTGCTCAAGAAATCAGTTTAACTTTTGCTGAGGTCCATGGAACTATTTTTTTTGTTTTATGGAGAGGGTATGTATCATTAAAGTATCAATGCAGTACTACAATAGAAGCTGTTCACTTGCTAGCTGGAGAGATTGGTAGCAGAAGTTAGGGCGTAGCTGTAGTGGAAACAGTAAGATCTGCCATCAGAATAAGCAGCACAGAAAGGAGAGAGCTCACTGGAAGGAGTTAAGTAATTTATTTATTTATTTATTGCTTCTATTTAGTGAGAAGAATCATCCTGGATGATTTACTGGATGGTATTTTGTGTTTGTCATGCACCTCCAGTAAACCTAATCCCTTTTGCTCGAGTTCTATTATATGTTTCACAAACATGCAACTCTAACAAACCAGCAAACAGTTTTCTAAATAACTGCATTGTTTTTCAAAATTATCCCACCATGATGTGTTTCTAATGGGTTACTAGGAATAGAAGTGCCATCTTGTCACACATACAGATATGCACTCACACAGGAGATCACGAATTGAACAGAGGAAAAGAATTTGGGAAAATGTTTGACTTAACGCTTGACTAGTAAATATTTAACATGGCTGGCTCAGACATTACTGTATGTTTCATGACTATGCATCGGTGCAAATTGCT
Organism: Struthio camelus; assembly: GCF_040807025.1. Lineage (NCBI taxonomy): Eukaryota > Metazoa > Chordata > Aves > Struthioniformes > Struthionidae > Struthio > Struthio camelus. The sequence continues at coordinate 103,802,610 of NC_090943.1, forward strand.
TCAGTTGCTGGCTAAAGTCTGCTTTTGAAAGTCTCTCGTGAGAGATTATGCCACATTTCTGCCTTCACAAAAGAGGTTTTAGTAAGCAGAAGTGTTTTCCTTTTTCCTCTTGATCTTAAAAGCTTGACTTTCTGGGAAGTTAAACCTGCAGCAAAAGTAATAATATAAAGTTAAAAATCTAAATCTTTATGAAAAGTTGGATAATGGGAAGTATTTGTAAGCGAATGTTGTCATCTTTCTGTCATATTCTGATAAACTGATTTTTTTTTTTCCCTCAAGCAAAAATGGGAATGCTCACTTGTTCTGAAAAGCTGATACTTAACCTGCTTTACCACCACAATCTCACACAACTGAAAAGTGTATTGCATATTATTTTAAAAAAAGATTACCTTCTGAAACTAAAAATCATAGATCAGTGGGTTAATTTCCCATATTAACTGAGAGAAAGGCCTAAAGTCTTAGGCATGTGCTTCATAGTACTCCCAGCAGGAGCACAGCTGCTTTTGGCCTTAGCTCTCAAACAATGCAGTATGACCAGGTGAAATGAGTTTTCTAAGAGGGATCCAGTTACATAGCACTTTAGGATAGTTGATGAGGTAGCTGTTGCAGAAGTGTTAGTGGATAAACTGTAATAGCCTCATTGAGAAGTCTCTGGAAGGAAAGAAGCTCAGAAACAGACTATTAGTTTTCCTCAGCATGTGCGTATTGAGATGAGTCTTTTATGGATATCTTGTCAGATTGGCCAGCAGTTCCCTCTGCCTCCTATGTATGTAAGTGAAGGACTGTACAAATGTTTCTCAAAGCTCAGTGTAGTAGGCAGAGTCATTTGGGCATACTGCTTCCTGCAATTCCTAGTCCTCTTCAGGTGGTCATTTTGAATGGCTTTTCTAACTACGGAAGGGATGAAAATACTGTACTAGGTCTGAATCCTGTAACTTAAATTTGAAATGCTGAGTTTATTAGCTTTTTTCCTGTTTTTTTTTTTTTTAAGCCTGTAGGAAGTATCATTGAAAATCACGTCCACTTAACAGTGACTGCTGTTGGCCTGCTCTTAGGCTCTGTGAGATGATACTGCATTAACTAGATCCTTGCTTTCCTAGCAGGGTCCTAGGTCTGCCTGTCTCAGGAGACAGGGTTTTCTGTGCTTACTGGGCCTTGTTGCACAGTAGAGAAACTCAGTGTAAGTGGAACTGGCCACCTGCACATCGCTGTGACCTGAGTAAAGATGACTGGGGGCTAGCAGCCTGTTTCCTACTGTCTGTAGGGGCAGATTGAATACTTTGGGGAGGATACGTGTCTTCCTTGCCCTGGAAATTCTCAAAGATGGGTTAGTCTCTCCCTGGAGAAAGGAATACAGAGTCATTGCTGACAGGCTTGGGGGAATGGATTGAAGGAAAGAGCTGGGAATGGGCCAGGTGAGTAGTAGTTCAAGGAAGAACTGGACAGGTACATGAGGTGTAATCAAGTTTTGCGTGAGAATGGAAGACGGCTGCTGGTGGTGTTCTCACCCTTTGTGTCTGACTGAGGAAGGGCAGGAAAATCCAAAGGCTTCTTGAGAGCTGTAAATGTAATGGAGAGCAGCTGCGCTCCAGCTGCTTCTGAGATCAAAGGGCTGAGAAGTTTGGCCTCTGGGGAGTGTTTTATCTAACATGGGGAAGGAGAGCCAAATATTTGAATAGGAAGACATTCCTTCGTCTTCCAGCTTGGGTTACATGAGGAGTAGAGGTTTTTATTGTCTTGGTATCTGGACAGAGTGATAAGACGCTCCTTGAGAGCTAGGGAGCCAATGCTCTGCTTTAACCTCCACCCTTTGCTGAGCTGTGCCTGCCTTCCTCTCATCTGCTGGAAGGAAAGGGAATTTTAGTGGGGGTTTACTGGGGGATATTGGAATGAACTGGGAATGGGCCACAAAGATCATGTACTTCCTTCGTGTCCCATATTTGAATAAGTGGTTATATGCATTCAGAAACTGGTGGGTGTGGAACAAATGAAAAACAAGCTCTCTTGGTGGTAATGCGTAGATAAAAGCTGAGGCAGTTGGATAACGTGTCATGCAAAGTCATTCTAAGTAGAATATATTTGCTTTTTCATTTAGCCTTTGCAAATGCTAACTGAGTCAGGAACCTCTCTGGAGAACTAAAGGTATGTGTGACTGATAATGGCAGGAACGTGAGTTAATTTTGGTGATACTGTTCTGTGTGAAGAAGGTAATGTTAACATGGGGGATCTAAGAAAATTAGAGATAAGGGTGTGAACAAGAATTTTCACTGTCAGGTTCTAGAGATGTGGTGGTGGTAGAGCGAAAGCAGCAAGATTTGGCATGGCTTATATCTGGGGAATGCAGGAGCGACAAGAATGAATACTAACCTAAAGCTGCTTGAAAGGGAGGTGATAGGGCTTAATGGTAGTGGAAGCATGAGCTTTGTTTTGGCTGTAGTGTGCTGTGGTTTATGAAGAAATATCCATTTTGGAGAGGCTAGCCAAGCTGTAAAGTCAGATGTCTGGAAAAAGGTCAACAAAAAACAGGTTCATAGTTCATTGGCCTGGGGATTGCATAGAAATCAGGGGAGTGAGTTTACGCAAAGATAGGTTTGTCTGAAATAATTTGCATGCTTTTATTTTTCCTGCTATAGGCTGCCTCTTCTTGGCTTATCTGTAAAATTTCTCAGAGTGTTCCAGAACTACCAAAGATTTAGAACTGTCTTGAGATAGGTTGGCTGATGATGATATTACTTTTAGTTGCAATTAGCACTTGGACTGCTCATGCAACACTGCAGAGCCAGTTTAGGGTTTTGTACCTGTAAAGAGAGAGCCCCTGCTACAAAAATACAGCAAAATAAATATGTAAAGCAGACAAAAAGTAGAAAGGAGAATGAGGACTCTGAGGAGTGATTCACCCCCATGACCACTGCTAAGCCATGTAGCAAATTGGTATCTGCTCTGGGATTAGAATGAAGACTCATTATAGTCAGTCCAGCACTCTAGTTCCTAGATGGTAGTTCCTCTGATGAATAAATATTAATGTGTGCAATTGGTTCTGTTTTTAACCATTTCTTTATGTGGTAGCTATACTGGAATATGCTTGAAGTGTTTTAATCATTTTTATACACAGAATTAGAGCTTAAAGAGTAAATCAGAGAATAATTCAATTAGTGGATTATTAAGCAAACTTCTGAATTAACAAGAATTTCAGAAATAACTGTTATAAATTGAGGCAATTCTTTATGGATCATCGTATTTGTTTTAATATGGCCATATACAGGAGCAAGGAGGGGGAGCAAAACTGACAAGCAATTTTCATTTTCCAGAGAGCAGAGTGCCTTGGCTGTGCCAAGTTTCTTTTATCTAGCTTTATTAGAACTGTTAAGTGGACTTTATTTATTTGGACGTGAGTTGTTTTACTTAGACAATTAAAGAATAGCCTAAGCACTGGTTTATGCTGTTTTGTCTGTTAGAGTTCTAAATACCTCCTCTCTTCCACCCACTCACAAATGTAGGTCATAATCAATATTATTATTAATATCTAGGCCAGATGGTTCACTAGACACCAGCAAACTAAGTTTTCATTTTCATATTGCCGGTAGAGTTGCAGAGGATGCAAGGGGATTAATTTTTATTATGCGGTTGTAGGTGAAAAATAGCATGTTTATTGATTTATCATAAAGACGAGGATTTCTAATCTTCTTGGTCACTGTTAGTCTGTACCTTACTTCAGTACTACCAAATCAAGTATGTGCTTGTAAAAGAATATAGCTTAAAGCTGTAAGGAAAGTTAACGCTGTGTTACACTGCAATTTGCAGAAGTTCACGTAGTTCAGCCTTCAAGTCTGACACTGGAATGATAGCCTCGCTGAACTAGACACCATGCTGTCATTGGGCCAAGAGAGATTGCGCTTTATGAAGCAACGTTTCTTCTCTCTTATTGAAGCAAATAAGAGCTTGCATTGAAGAGGAGGTGAGGAATCCAAGCAGTTATACATTGCTTCCTGAGCCTGTAGTTCAGTTGGATAGTAAATCCTACTCTAGAGTTCATGGAGTCAGATCAAAATGTCGCCTCAAACTTATTCAAACCCGTTCAAACATTTTTGTAAGCGTTATGACAGTTTGGGTATCATTTGTCTTGGCCTAAATGCCATATCATGTGCTTTGGCTGATTTAACAGAAATGCAGTCGTATGTTCCACATCTCCCTGAAATCACTTTTATACTGCTGTATGGCGTGTGGTGACTCATAGATCTTGTATTAAATATTGTGGACCCAGAGTCCGAGATGTGCAGAACCTCTGTACCTGCTCTTAAAGATCAGGTGGAATTGTGGGTTATTTTTTGGGAGGGGTGCTTGGTTTGGGGTGGGGGGGGAGAGGATTATTTAGATAGAGAGACAGGGTTGCCTGAAAGAGTGAGATAGAAGGATCTGGGTTTTATTCCTCACTCTGATAACAAGTTGGTGTCCTTGTACAAATAACTTTGCCGCTCTGTGCTGCTCTGACGCTTTCTCAGTCAATGAAACAAACTTAGTGATGCTACTTGCTTTGTAAAGCACTTTGAGAGAGCTATAGGTTATCATTTAGCGTACACAGAATTTACGAATCTAGAATCAGCCCTTGGCACATCCATTTTGCTTTGAAGACTGCTAATCAGAAAGGGGTGATTTTTACCAGGGCTTCAAGGCAGAACAGGTCCCACCATGCCCCTCTCTGTCTAGAGGGTGATATAAATGAAGTGGCATGAGTTTTACTCTGGTTAGGGCAAGACTGTGCAGGAAAAAATGACTCCTTTTCGTTGGCAGCATTGTAGAGAACAGAGGCACGAAGGGTAATTAAGGGTAACATGAAGCATTTATGATATTTATAAAAATGTTAAATGGCTTTTCTTATTAAAAAGAATAGATGTGCATCATTAAAGGCAACAAAAGCAAAGTGGGAACATTCTTTCCAAATCAGGAGGAGAGCAATGCTGAGCAGTTGCTAATGTATTTATGTTCCAGTCATGCTCAGAATGTGGCTTTGAGGGTTGAAGCTCTTGTAATTGCCTGGAATATGTCACTCTGCAGCAAGATTCATTGTTCTGTTTTCCCCAGGAGGAAGGCTGAGATTTTTAGCTGTAGGACTTCCCTTGAAATTGAGTAGAGAGACATGGCTAAATTCCTGTGTATTGTTTTGTCAGAACACTAATAATTATGGCTTTCATTATAAGCTTGTTAGTTCTATGTGATGTAGGCAGAAATTGATGCCTTGAGCGCTTTATTGGAGGGGTAATACATGAGTATTAGGATCCAGATTTTGATCCTTGTTAATAGAAGTCCCTTGAACTTTGCAGGATCAGTAGGATACTCATTTGGTCCCCTGGTGTCTCAAAGGATCTAAGAGTTATTTTTTTCTTTTCTGCAGCTTTTTCCTGCCAGTCTCCCTTTGCTGCTCCCCAAGCACTATTCCATATAACATATCTCAGAACTTAAGCACAATTAAATGAGAGTGAAGTCAAAGCTCTGTGCCTTGTATAAAGATTTAGAGGGGCAAGATTCAGCAGGGATTGATAAAACTTTAAGGAAACTTTGTAAGATGAGACTTCAAAATGGCCTCCAGCCCAGCCTCACTTATTTTATTTTGTATGGGAACCCTTCTCCTATATGCCTTGCTTTCCCTTGAAGAGAAGTGAACACATTTTTAAATAACGAAGCATTCCTGTAGCTTCCTTTCAAGTCCCCAAGGTATTGCGGGCCGTGGGAACCTCTCTATATAGCTCCTATGGAACTGGGAGCTTGGAGCATAGCCATGGCACTTCCATGTAAAAGCACACATGCTCTATGGAAAAGCCTTTACTGATATTGGTAGATTAGGTGGAAAAGTCTGTTATTTTATAGATTCCTTTCCTCTGTGAATGGCAAGCTGTGCTAGTGCTTCTTCAGTAGGGACTGAAAATGGAATTACTGTTAAGTTTCCTTTAAATGAGATGTTTTTAGATCCAGATATTATTTTCCCTCTTCTTTCTTTACTGCATGGCCTGATCAAGCAGACTCTGTGCTGAGGATCTCAAGGCAGAGGAGCTGTGAAGAATGTTTTCCTTCAGGCCTGTCAGAAGGTAGGTCTGTCCCACCCAGAACTATTTCTATGCTTCATAGTATGAAGCAGCTATTTCTTTCTTTTCTTACTCCAGTATGTGCTGGGGGGTTGGTTCAGAAGGTTCAAATAATTCTGGATTTACTGGCATTGTTTCTAAAATTCTTCTGTGTGCTGAAACTGAGAAATGAGCCAGGGAGATGGGCTTTGCTGCAGGCAGGGGGCCTGATGAGTCGCGTAAGTATGTCACCGAGCCTGACCCTGCCCTTGGCCAGCAGTTACTAGAGCCTGTGTAGATAAGCAAGCAGGATTTGCCTCCAGCGCATGTGAACTGTGGAGTTCTTGGCCTCTCTTCTAGAAAGAGCAATCTAACAACCATCATTCAGGCAGAAAGCTCTCAGCACTGAGAACCGTTCCTCTCCTCTTTAAGTAACAAATGATACACCTCCAGAAAGTTTTTGTTTTTTTTTTTTCCCTTCAGAGATCAGTCATTTCAACAAAACCTAACCTTTTCTGAAAGACCAAAAAAATTTGTTTCAGAAACAAAGTTAAGGGATTGAGAATGGCAGTAGTAACATAGGGCAGATGTCTGGCTGAGGCTTTTTCAGTAGCAAGGAACTTGCTTATGAACCAGATTTTATCCCAAATGTCATAGGTTCTTGTCCCTTTAAATTATGAGGGCATGGTAAAAACACCTCAGATTTTAAAAAGGGGCTATTAGCTAATAGCTAATACCAGCTATTACTGTTACTACTCTAAAATGGCTATGGTGCCCCTCTTTTTCTCTCTGAATATTTCAACAAAAAAGCAAATGTGGTTAAAGAAGGAAACTAGAATAACTTAGAAACTGGTCTTAGACTGAGATTAAATATGAGAAATTTTGCCTTGGTGAGAAATCTTTTAGATAGTAATGAAAAAAAAATACACTATTTGAAGACTGAATTGAGCCTCTGATGTACTTCTGTCTCCAGACTACTGACTAAGTAAGAGTCACATGGACAGAAGAGGACAAAATGTATTAAGATGGTCAGTTTCAAGGTAAATCTAGAATTCCCAGGATCTTCCACTGTGTCCTGAATTTGGGGGGGGGGGGGGGGGGGGGGAATTTTTTCTCCGCAATGAACAAATAACTTACTGTGCCAAATACTTCTGTGCATTGTTATATATAATTCCATTCAAACTCAGAGAAGATGATGAGATACTGCCCTATTGCAAGAGAAGACCTATGAATACCAGAGGCTGCACAAAAAATCAAGAAGCTGATCAGCATTCTAACAAACCCTATTGTTTTCTTACCTTTGCATAACTGTGGGAAAGAAAAAAGTCCTCTTGATAAATGCCTCTGAAAGGCATTTCTAAAATTTTATTAAACTACCTGCAATTATGCCTGTCTTGTTAGTGAGCAGTGCTGTGGATGACATGTCATTGACTAAATGGTCTGGTGAGAGCAGGCGTTGGACTTATGTCTTCCCATCATCTCTGAGCTGTTCTGTGTAACCCTGAATGTGGGAGTGGGGGAGGGAGAGAATGATGAGTCAGATGTTTCAATGAACTATGTTTCCATTTAGAAATAGAAATAAGTAGCCACCTTTTCGTGGAGTTAAGTTTTTCTGGATTTCACATATCTCTAGCACACTTTTTCTAATGTTTAACTCTCCCAACCCAAGGTGTTTCACCACGTCTATAGTCTGGAAATTACTACAGTAAGTTTTACTACCTTGTTTCCTGCTATCTAAAACCTTTCTACATAAACTTCTAGGATGTTTGCAATGAAAATTCACTGTTTGTAGTAGTATATTTCAGAGGAAAACAGTGCAAATTCTGAGAATGGGAGTTTCTTTAAACTTCACTGAAATTCTAAACTGTCCAGATACATGACACAACATTCCTAGCAGACTATTGGCATTTGGTGTTAAGTGTTGTAGTAATATGTAATAAGAGGTGGTCTCTACCTTCCAGTACTTCCAAACTTAAAAAAACAAAACAAAACAAAAACCCACCTTGGGAAAAAGCTGTAAAGTTACGTTGAAGATCCTGCTGTTATTAGAAAAGGGATATTAAAGAGAGTATTTCACCCAAGCCAAGACTTTTAAACTTGGCTGTTCTGTCTAGAAAAGGTTCACAAAGTTTGGGCTTGCCCTGTGGTTTTGATTAGATATCACAAAATGGCCAAGGTTGGAAGGGACCTCTGGAGATCATCTAGTCCAACCCCCCTGCTCAAGCAGGGTCCTCTAGAGCATGTTGCCCACCATCGCATCCAGATAGGTTTTGACTATCTCCAGCGAAGGAGACTCCACTGCCTCTTCTGGGCAACCTGTGCCAGTGCTCGGTCACCCTCACAGTCAAGAAGTTTTGCCTCAGGTTCAGATGGAACTGCCTGTGGTTCAGTTTGTGCCCGTTGCCTCTTGTCCTGTCACTGGGCACCATGGAGGAGAGACGGGCCCCATCCTCTTGACACCCTCCCTTCAGATACTTGTACACATTGAGGAGATCACCTCTCAGTCTTCTCTTCTCCAGGCTGAACAGGCCCAGCCCTCTCAGCCTTTCCTCACAGGAGAGATCTCGCTCCAGTCCCCTCATCATCTCTGCAGCCCTCCCCTGGACTCTCTCCAGTACTGCCAGCTCTCTCTTGTGCTGGGGAGCCCAGAAGTGGACACAGGACTCCAGGTGAGGCCTCCCCAGGGCTGAGGAGAGGGGAAGCATCACCTCCCTCGAGCTGCTGGCAACACTCTGCCTCATGCACCCCAGGAGACCATTGGCCTTCTTGGCCACAAGGGCACACTGCTGCCTCATGCTTAACTTGTTGTCCACCAGCACTCCCAGGTCCTTCTTGGCAGAGCTGCTTTCCAGCAGGTCAGCCCCCAGCCTGTCCTGGTGCAGGGGGCTCTTCCTCCCCAGGGGCAGGACCTCGCACTGGCCTTTGTTGAACTTCAGGAGGTTCCTCTCCGCCCAGCTCTCCAGCCTGTCCACGTCCCTCGGAATGGCAGCACAGTCTTCTGGTGTGTCAGCCACTCCTCCCAGTTTAGTCTCATCAGCACACTTGCTGAGGGTGCACTCTGTCCCTTCCTCCAGGTCACTGATGAATACATTGAACAAGACTGGACCCAGGACTGACCCATGGAGAATACCGCTAGCTAGCAACAGGCCTCCAACTAGACTCTGTGCCACTGACCACAACCCTCGGAGCTCTGCCATCCAGCCAGTTCTCAATCCACCTCACTGTCCACTCATCCAACCCACACTTCCTGAGCTTGCCTAGGAGGACGTGATGGGAGACAGCGTCCAAAGCCTTGCTGAAGTCCAGGGAGACAACATCCCCACTGCCCTGCCCTCATCGACCCAGCCAGTCATTGCACCAGAGAAGGCTATCAGATGGGTCAAGCATGATTTCCCTTTGGTGAATCCATGCTGGCTACTCCGGATCACCTTCTTGTCCTCCAGATGCTTAGTGATGACCTCCAGGATGAGCTGTTCCATCACCTTTCCCGGGGTGGAGGGGAGGCTGACAGCCCTGTACTTTCCTGGCTCCTCCTTCTTGCCCTTTTGGAAGACTGGGGTGACATTGCCTTTCTTCTAGTCCTCAGGCACCTCTCCTGATCTCCAGGACCTTTCCAAGATGATGGAGAGTGGCCTAGCAATACCATCCGCCAGCTGCCTCACCACTCGTGGGTGCATCCCATCAGGGCCCATGGATCTGTGGATGTTAGGTTTGCCTACATGATCTCTAACCCGATTCTCCACCAAGGGAGAGTCTTCCTTTCTCCAGACTTTCTCTCTTGTCCCCAGGGTCTGGAATTCCCGAGGACTGGCCTTAGCAGTGAAGACGGAAGCAAAGAAGGCATTCAGCAACTCTGCCTTCTCTGTATCCTTCGTTACCAGGGCACCCGCCCCATTCAGTAGGGGGCCCACGTTTTCCCTAGTCTTCCTTTTGCTACTGATGTATTTGAAGAAGGCCTTCTTGTTGTCCTTGACATCCCTTGCCAGATTCAATTCCAAATGGGCCTTAGCCTTCCTTGTCGCATCCCTGCACACTCTGACAACGTCCCTCTATTCCTCCCAAGTGGCCTGTCCCCTTGTCCACATTCTGTGTACTTCCTTCTTCTGCTGGAGTTTTGCCAGGAGTTCCTTGCTCATCCATGCAGGTCTCCTGCCCGCTTTGCTGGATTTCTTCCTCAGAGGGATGCACCAATCTTGAGCCTGGAGGAGGTGATACTTGAATATTAACCAGCTTTCTTGGGCCCCCTCTTCCTTCTAGGGCCCTGTCCCATGAGATTCCCCTAAGTAGGTCCCTGAAGAGGCCAAAGTTAGCTCTCCTGAAGTCCAGGGTTGAAATCCTACTTATTGCCCTGCTCCCCCCTCGTAGGATCCTGAACTCCACCATCTCATGGTCACTGCAGCCAAGGCAGCCCCCAACCTTCACCTCTCCAACTAGACCTTCTTTCTTTGTTAGTACAAGGTCTAGCAGTGCACCTCTCCTCGTTGGTGTCTCCACCACCTGGGCCAAGAAATTATCATCAATGCTTTGCAGGAACCTCTTATGTCTGTTTGTGCCTAGCTGTGCTGTCTTCCCAGCAGATGTCAGGGTGGTTGAAGTCTCCCATGAGAACCAGGGCCCGTGATCGTGAGGCTACTTCCAGCTGTCTGTAGAAGGCCTCATCGATGACTTCCTTCTGGTCAGGTGGCCTGTAGTAAACCCCCACAACAGTGTCACCCATGTTACCCTGCCCTTTAATCCTTACCCATAGGCTCTCAACTTGCTCTTCATCCACCCCGAGGCAGAGCTGCACGCGTTCTAGTTGCTCCCTCACATAAAGGGCAACTCCACCACTTCGCCTTCCTGGCCTGTCTTTCCTGAAAAGCACGTAGCCATCCAGGACAGCATTCCAGTCATGTGAGCTATCCCACCATGTCTCTGTCACCGCAATGAGATCATGGTCCTGCGACCGCACACAGACCTCTGACTCTTCCTGCTTATTCCCCATGCTGCATGCATTGGTATACAGGCATTTCAGAGAGCCAGTCAAGCATGTTGAGCTTCCCAGGAGAGGTGCAAGAGGATCCTCCATAGCCGTGTCCCATGCTGTCTCCCCTGGCTGTATGCACCCGCTGGAGGCATCCTGACCTGAGCGGTGTTTTACTGACTCCCCTGCCACTATACCACTCCCCTTCCCCCATCTTGCCTAGTTTAAAGCCCTCCTTACCAGGCTGGCCAACCTGTTGGCAAAGACGCGTGTGCCCCGCTTGGTAAGGTGGATGCCATCTCTCCCCATCAGCTGTTGGTCTTCAAACAGGGTCCCATGGTCATAGAAACCAAAGCCCTGCTGCCAACACCAGTGGCGCAGCCAGTTGTTAATTTGGAAAACTCGTCTACTCCTCCTCCCGTCCTTTCCCCTCACAGGCAAGATTGAGGAGAAAATGACCTGGGCTCCCAGACCCTTAACCACCATTCCCAGAGCTCTGAAGTCCCGTTTGATGGTTTCCAATTTGCCTTTCGTGCCCTTAGTGCCCACATGGAAGAGCAGCAGAGGGTAGTAGTCTGATGGACAAGCCTCAGCAGTCTTTCCACGACATCTCTTATTCGAGCCCCTGGCAGGCAGCAAACCTCTCTAGGCAAGAGGTCAGGTTGGCAGACAGGTGCCTCTGTCCCCTGCAGCGGGGAGTCACCCACAACAATCACTCGCCGCTTCTTCTGGGTGTTCCTGCATGGCACAGGGTCTGCCAGGCCAGTTGCCTCCCTTGGAGCCATGCCCAGCTCCTCCTCAGCTTGGAGGGCACTAAACTTGTTCTTGAAGGGTAAGTCTTGAGGAGGAGCAAGAGCCTTTCTCCTTCTTCGAGAAGGATAATGTAGCCCATTGTCCTGTATCCCTGTAGCTAAGGGTTTTATTGCCAATAGAATAATGTTGAACCATCCTACTTACCATTTATTGGAGGTAATGGGGATGTACTAAAGGGATCTGTCACTCCTTATTTTTTCTTCTCCTCTCCCATAGGCATCTGGCTTGCCTTGTTGGTACATAGAAATTTCTGAGACTGACTGTCAAGAACAATAATGTTTTCAGAGTGTGAAAAACAGTTTCAAGGAATTGGAAAGAGCAAGAGGAAGCTTTTTTGGAAGGGAATTGAAGCCAGCCAAAGAGGAGTCTGGACTATTAAATTAATTAGCCTGTCATTAGGTTTTTGAAAGCAAAGATGGAGCTGTTGGCTCTACAGCAAGTGAGAGCTGGCTGGAGCCTGCTCATCTGCATGTAGTTTTGGGATGAATTAAAGCCTGTGGGTTTTGTTGAAAAATGACATTTTGAAAGAGGCAAGTTGGCTGCTACGAATCAGTCAAAGCAGAGCCAAAATAAGCTTTGTATTTCTTAACCCCTGTGTTACTGTGAAGGCTAGATTTTCCCAGATGATGGGTAAACACACAAGGACTGAGCATTGTGAGCTGTCAGGTTTTAGTGAGGGGAGAGAAAGGAAAATAAACTCTTGTCCAATATGTAATACCTGCCAGGTATGAAAAAGACTGGGTTACTCAGGCCTGATAATGTTTATAAGGAAAAGGAGAAGGCAACTATACAATAGGAACAAAAGCTAGGGAAATCAATGAGCTAAGAACTCAGACTATGACTTCAGGGTTTGGCAGAAGTCAGAAGAATAAATGAAGTACTGAGATGGTAGGAGGTGGGAAAAAGAAAAGTGTCAAGAGCAGCATAAACAGTGAGAGTCTAGACCCAGCATGCTGTGCATTGTGTTAGAAGGCAACCAAAAGACAGAGTTGTGTTCCAGTCTTTCTTGTACTCTGCTATGAATGGGATGTAACTCCATGGCAGTTAGAAGAGGCATATTGATGTAATGCTAGGTGAGAAATTGGCCTTGTTTTTGTTAGAAAAGATGAAAATTAGGTAAAACTATGATTTATATAATTCTGAGTAGGTGGGATACTGGCATCAAGGGCTGAAAGACTAACAAATTAATTTAAAAGGCCCAAAGAGAAGCAGAACAACTGGCCTCCAAGGGACTGCTGATTCTCTTGTAATACAAAATGGCCGTTAAGAAAGATGACTCTATTAAGATTAGGTAGTAAGTATAATTTCAGGCAGACTGTAGGTAACATTGCTCTTGGCCTATTTCATATATGTGCAATTGCGAGCTTAGGAGTCTAAACAGCTTCGGGTCCTGGGCTTTGAAGTTAACACTGTGTAGTACCAACTTCTGGTAGATAAAGTGAGAAGGGTAACAGGCTGCTTTCAGCCCCTAATTGTTCCCTTTTACAGCTATCACTGACCTTTTAGGCTGGTGAATGGTTTTACATTTCGCTGTTAAGAGCTGTTCTGAGTGTCTATAGAATTCTGCTTCAAGGCTGCTGTGCATAAAGGTAGCATAATGCCCTTCAGCCCTTTTTGTTAAATATGTAGCTGGATACTGTCCTGATCAGAAAGGGAGGGAGGAATATAGTGCACAGCCTTTCAGGGGCTCCTGTTTTGTATGATTCCTGCCTATCCTTCGGTAAACAGTTGTTTCATACATGTTTTTTTTTTATAATTTCTATTTCTATGTTGGTATGATCTAACCAGGGAATACATAGTTCCAGCTAAAGAAAGAAAATTACTATTCAGATTAACTTTTTAAGGCAAGAAAAGCCAGTACAGATCAAATAACAGTGCCAAAAATTGCATTGTTACATCTTCTGTATTAAAAAAAAATAAAAAAATAAAAAAAATTGTTATAGGACTTCAAATAAAGGATGTCTGACATCTACCTTCAGAGTTCTTGAATTGCTTCTGAAAGTTTCCCAATTATGTATAATCTTGGACTAAGAGTCTTAAAAATGAAGCTTTTAAAGCTTTGTGTCTAGGTACTGTTTTGTAGTTTTTGAAATGGTTCTGATCTTCAAAAGCGTTAAATCCAGTATTGCTCCAGCAGAATTTATGAGTCAGTATTATGTCAATATTGTGATGTGGAGATAAAATTGAGTTTAAGGTTGTCTTGATACAAAAGTAATTGTGTGTGTGTGTGTGTGTGTGTGTGTGGTTTTTTTTTAGTAGCACATATGAAAATAATGAAAGGTTACTACAAAAATGTTAAAACTCTTGAGATGAGCAAAACTGCATATGCTAGTTGTGTTGTGCCTGCAAAATATACTTCTGAAGATTGCATATTTTGTGTTTGTGCAGTCAGCTGGTCATGTATCAGAAGTGTATCTAAAACAAAGGAATTTTTTTAAATTTAGATCTATGCTAAATTTACTTCCCGTTTGCTTTTTGCTGACAGCTATGTGTCTAAACTTCATAACAACTGTTGGAAATATCAAATTTTACCATTATCTTAGAGCAGTTCTAGGTTTATTAATTTAAAGATGTAGAAAAACAGGAGTGGTGGAAAATCTGTATCTAACATTTTTGAAAAGTTTAAGGTCGTTTTGCATTGCTCCAGAACCATGCAAACTATATTATGCTTGTCAGTTAAAGTAGGTCAGGGATGTTTACCCATTCTGGGCTTCTAGCCAGATTGACTTACAAAACTGCAGTTATCAGGGTTATTAGGACTAGTTCCACTTCTTGCTTTGGATTACCTATCCTTGCTTCATTTCTTTGTCAAGGAAGTCCTAAATTTTCCTGTCCGTTCTGAGGAGACTCTAATTTTGCCTGGGGGATTCCCACATACACCTCTGACATGCAGAGTCGCAAAGATTCCCCATCTCTCTAACAAACTACAAGCCTTTTGAGAACTGCCTTCAGTCTTTCACAGAGATAGGAAGAATGTCAGGTCCCTCCCCATGATCAAAGCCCTGCAGGCCCCAGGCTGCAAAGGAAAGTGTTATTGTTAAGAGAGCCTTAATGGTCAATATTTTTATTGTTTAACACAGAACTTCTAAATACACATCTTACTTGAAGGCTGAGTTGCTTTGGTGTTTACATTATTCCTCATTTATGACTACACTATTTCTAATGGCATTTCTTCTATTCCAGCAGTTGTCCAGTGAATGTGAACATTCAGGTAACAGGTAACGTAGCCCAGCCTTCAGTGGTGTTTTGATGCCTGTTAACAAAACACAGTTCAAAAAGAAAGAACTGGCACTAGGTGCTGGCCACTCAGCAGCTTTTGGACTGCAAGCACTGTGGGTACCCAGAGTTTGAAGGCCCTCAGGTAGTGGTGTTGTGTTTACTGCTTTGTTCCCTCTGGTCTCACGGTCTCCGGGGAAAGTAAGCCACTGCTGCTGTCAATCTCCCGGAAGACTCCTTTCCAACTTTTTTACTGTGTATGCCTTATTTTGCTGTTTTAGTTAGACATGGATGTGAAGGCTACAGTGGCAGGGCCTTAGCTATCAGGGAACGTGTTGGAAGGTGCAGTCTCATGTTGCTGGTATGAGTTGGGGTCATGGCTTCCTTCATTAGAATGTCTGTGGGGTGGTGATAGTGCAGTGATCTAGTTGGGGGAAACTGTGCAAGTCTGTAATCTTAGGAAAGTTGTACTCCGCTATTTTATCATCGGTGATTTGCGGCAAGTATGACAGCAGTCCACGCACAGTGCACAGCTGCCTTCACACGGCTCTTTGAGCAGAGTTTCTGTTGTATGTGGTAGCACAAACAGATGTAAAAGACTCTTAATTTCAGCTGTCATCCTTGCATGGGAACTGTGTATCTGTTTGTGAATTGGTATAGATTCTGTATCGGATGTTCTGTTTTATCTTTGTCCACCCAAATGGCTTCAGTTTGTGATGAGGTCATGGTCTAAGAAAGAAAATCCAACATTTATCTTGCCAGTGCCTTGTACCACTGGGCTGCTGTGTCTTCACTGATAACACATTTTTGGGGATTATGCCATAGGTCCTTGCCATTAGTGCTGTAGCTCTTCTCAGGTTGCAGTTGCTCTTCATCAGTACGAACTTAGAGGAGCACCAGGAATGTCAGAGACAGAGCAATAATGGTGGTGTGTCAGGTTATCATGGATTGCTGGCCAGTAATTTTCCGTTGGGGAATTTCCTAGGTTCAAACCAGCTTTCTAGGGTCCAAAATCCTGCTGAAGTTTTATGAAAAGTCTCTGAATCTGAAGTCAAGGGCTCTGTGCTTGTTTTTGGCTATATACTGACAAAATTATGTTTATTCTCAGCCAGCCACCCTATATATACATATCTATTTTCTGAACAGTTTTTTTTATGGCTTATTTGTTTAATAATTATATACATTAACGTTACAGGTTATTACTTGTATTACTTGTTTGTTTATTTGTTAAAGTTTAGTAGTAAAACCAATTTACCAGACAGGGAACTGAAGAAGAGAGATCTTAAATGACATGCTGAGGATCAGTGATGGTTCAGTGGCAGAATCACAAGTTTAATGTCTCTGTGTCAAGAACTGTCTAGAGGCAGATGCACCATATCTTTTTTCTTTCAGGAAATTTTTTTCCCAAAACAGTAACTTACTAGAAGATCATTGGATGGACCTATTCTGTTCTTAAGAAGTATAACGAGGGGATCTGCCTTTCCTGGGAAGCTGAATGGCATTTTGATATATGCTAACCATAGATTCCTAGAAAAACTTCACCTATTTTCAGATTCTGAGATACCTCATTAATGGAGTTCTTTTGCATGAGTTTTACTTTTTTTTTGTTTGTTTGAAATCTCTAAATTTTCAACTAGCTAGTGTTTAAACTTATAAATATCTGTAAAAAATCTCTTTGCTACCTGCATCTACACTAGGTGCTATATTTTGATTAAAATACAAGCTGTCCACCTTTAATCCAGCTTAGTGACAAAATGTGTTCATGAAGCTATTCGAAGTACCTCTACTTTTCAGAGTAGAACAGGGAAGTGTTGTGATGATCAGCGTAGTTCTCACAGTGTCTCACTGCAATGCAGTATGACAGGAGGACATTGGGTTGTTACTCCAGAAACCTCTTTAAGAGTGCATGTTGATAACTCCATCTTTAATACGTATTCTTAAAAAGGTTGTCCTGGTCAGCAGTTTGCTGTGTTAGGAGCTTGTTGTATCTTGTAGGATATTCAGAGTTCTTTGACTTTTTTCAGTCTGCTTTCAAGCCAAGTAATGGCTAAAACTTTGCAACTGTTTTTGTTTGTTTGTTAGTTTGAGTTTTTTGTTTTATTTTCTTCCTGCAAGTGCTCAGCCTTCAGTAACTTCAACTATGCAATTTTTGTCCCAGTGCCTAGGATCGTGGTAACTGCCTACGATCTGATAGCAGTGGTATGGATGACTCATGTACTTCTGCTTTTCCCTAGTTACTTGCAGATGCTGTTGAATATTCCTGGTTCTTTCAGAAACGTCCATGAATTTGCACATAGCTTGCAGTGCTGAGATTCAACAAAGCTCAGGTCGTGGATTATCTTGTCTTTCCTATTGCAAGGGAAGGACTTTGCTGAAGGGCTCCACAGTAGCTCCTCTGGATTCTTTCAGTAGCTTAAAAATAATTAGATGTATTAATGTATAGAACAAGAACAATATTTGTTAGGGAAGGAACAATAGCAAAATTAGTAGAGTTTTCGCCTCAATTCCAGTAGCAGAAGACTGTATTGCTATTGTGGAGTAGAAACTTTAGAATGTCATGTCGCTGCGCCAGTGAGACTTGACGGTTGCATGGCAAGCAGGAAAAGCCAGTTGCTAATGGAATATAGCAGTCTATTTTCCAGAACGAAGCAGAGATATCTGAATTGAAGCCAGCAGTAGGAATTTCCCCATATTTAATGAAGCAGTCTTCCCTTGCTTTAGGGATGCATAACAGTTTCCCAGTAGACTGTGACAGCGGTTGCAGCACTGCTTTTCACTGTGAGTGTGGGTCCAGCCTACACAACAAATCGCTCCTATTTTTGTGATGCTTTCTGCTCTTCTGCTAAGAGACCATAAGATTTTTCATGGCAGTGGAAAGTAGCCGCTTCTACTAGGGGACAGGGAATACTAGAAATGATCTCACTTCATCATCTGACACCTCTTAGTTGGGTGAGTTAAATCTAAATGATGTTAGATGGTAGTGTTTGTGCAGTTCAGTTTTTATGTTGTGTCAATTCTTTTTTTTTAAATTATATTTTTTTGACCCAGACTAATTTATGTTGATGGAAACTTATCTTATGTGTAGCCAGAAATAAATGTGATCTGTTTTAAAGAAAAGATAGCTCTGGATATTGTATGAAATACTCAATTTTGATACCTGTTTACCTTGAAGGGTAGAGTTGTGCTTTACACTTTCCTCTTTAAAATTACATACAGTGGCTTTGTGTTTTAATCTTTTCTCCTACGCCCAAGTTTCTCAAAGGAGCCAGTGTAACATTAAAATATTTTAATTGACAAAATTCTATGGCCAATCTGTATTTGGACGATCTATCCAGAAAAATACAGTTATTTTTTTTACTGGTGATGGGGAAGCCTTAGTTCAGAAATTATTGAAAAAGGGACACTCAATAAAAATGAGGAGAACTTCTTCCTCAGGAAAAAAACCACCAGGATATGGCTCTCATACTAAATATCAGTTTTTTTACTACTCATTGTATATTCCTGGGGAACTTGGTTACTTACTGGGTTAAGCCATAGCCTACTCATCAGCCCAGTCTTTTCACTATTCCCTTCTGCTTTTTCTTGTGTATATCCTGCAGTAGTCTTGCATTTTATTTTCCTGGTAAGCAGGATAGTAGTCTGGTTGCAATTATAAGCTCCTAAGGTGTAGTGTTTTGCTTTTGTTCCTGAAATTGCTACCTGCCTATGTTCTGACCTGTGTAGCCAATGTCAGGTTCTGCATCTTCTCTATAGTGAAGCATTTATATTTAAGCAGAGGGCGGCTTTTAAATATCTTGAAGACACTGAAGCCTAGCCACAATTTCTAAATCTGTAGGAGAATATAAAGAATTGAGTGAACGTCTTGTACCTTCATCTGAATGGTTGGCATTGTAATGCTGCTAAAAGATGGTAGGTCAACCTGAACTGTAGATCTTGTGACTGTATCTTTTTAAGAATTAAGTGCAATAGCCTGCCTGTCTTCTTGTGCCAAGACCTTTCAGAAGCACTAGGCATTTGAGTTATATTTAAGTGTTTATTCTGCTTCAGATTGGGGCTATATGAAGTCTCCAAACTTCCTGCTTTACATCATTTGGACAAATATTCTACAAAGATCTTCTTATCTTGAAGATACTGGAAATAATACTATTACCAGGTAGACTACAGAGGGGGGAAAATTGTTCTTTTGGGTTGAAATAGACCGATTTTTAAAAATGCCAAAAATACTGCAGTTTTCGCTCCTGATTTTCTTCATCGCGCTATCTGTTGTGATTTTCTTTTACTTCAAGAAAAATAATGTTGAAACCTGGCTTTAGGTTTCTTTCCCCTTACCTTGGATGTATGGACTTTTTGTTTATATCCAGAATATAATTTTCACAGAATGGCCAGGGTTGGAAGGGACCTCTGGAGATCATCTAGTCCAACCCCCCTGCTCAAGCAGGGTCCTCTAGAGCATGTTGCCCACCATCGCATCCAGATAGGTTTTGACTATCTCCAGCGAAGGAGACTCCACTGCCTCTTCTGGGCAACCTGTGCCAGTGCTCGGTCACCCTCACAGTCAAGAAGTTTTGCCTCAGGTTCAGATGGAACTGCCTGTGGTTCAGTTTGTGCCCGTTGCCTCTTGTCCTGTCACTGGGCACCACGGAGGAGAGACGGGCCCCATCCTCTTGACACCCCCCCTTCAGATACTTGTACACATTGAGGAGATCACCTCTCAGTCTTCTCTTCTCCAGGCTAAACAGGCCCAGCCCTCTCAGCCTTTCCTCACAGGAGAGATGCTCCAGTCCCTCCTCATCATCTCTGTAGCCCTCCCCTGGACTCTCTCCAGTACTGCCAGCTCTCTCTTGTACTGGGGAGCCCAGAAGTGGACACAGGACTCCAGGTGAGGCCTCCCCAGGGCTGAGGAGAGGGGAAGCATCACCTCCCTCCACCTGCTGGCAACACTCTGCCTCATGCACCCCAGGAGACCACTGGCCTTCTTGGCCACAAGGGCACACTGCTGCCTCATGCTTAACTTGTTGTCCACCAGCACTCCCAGGTCCTTCTCGGCAGAGCTGCTTTCCAGCAGGTCAACCCCCAGCCTGTCCTGGTGCAGGGGGTTATTCCTCCCGCGGTGCAGGACCCTGGCACTTGCCTTTGTTGAACTTCAGGAGGTTGCTCTCCGCCCAGCTCTCCAGCCTGTCCACGTCCCTCTGAAGGGCAGCACAGCCCCCTGGTGTGTCAGCCACTCCCCCCAGTTTAGTCTCATCAGCACACTTGCTGAGGGTGCACTCTGTGCCTTCCTCCAGGTCACTGATGAATACATTGAACAAGACTGGACCCAGGACTGACCCATGGAGAATACCGCTAGCTACAGGCCTCCAACTAGACTCCGCACCACTGACCACAACCCTCGGAGCTCTGCCATCCAGCCAGTTCTCAATCCACCTCACTGTCCACTCATCCAACCCACACTTCCTGAGCTTGCCTAGGAGGATGTGATGGGAGACAGCGTCCAAAGCCTTGCTGAAGTCCAGGGAGACAACATCCCCACTGCTCTGCCCTCATCGACCCAGCCAGTCATTGCACCAGAGAAGGCTATCAGATGGGTCAAGCATGATTTCCCTTTGGTGAATCCATGCTGGCTACTCCGGATCACCTTCTTGTCCTCCAGATGCTTAGTGATGACCTCCAGGATGAGCTGTTCCATCACCTTTCCCGGGGTGGAGGGGAGGCTGACAGCCCTGTACTTTCCTGGCTCCTCCTTCTTGCCCTTTTGGAAGACTGGGGTGACATTGCCTTTCTTCTAGTCCTCAGGCACCTCTCCTGATCTCCAGGACCTTTCCAAGATGATGGAGAGTGGCCTAGCAATACCATCCGCCAGCTCCCTCAGCACTCGTGGGTGCACCCCATCAGGGCCCATGGATCTGTGGATGTTAGGTTTGCCTGAATGATCTCTAACCCGATCCTCCTCCACCAAGGGAGAGTCTTCCTTTCTCCAGACTTTCTCTCTTGTCCCCAGGGTCTGGAATGCCCGAGGACTGGCCTTAGCAGTGAAGACTGAAGCAAAGAAGGCATTCAGCAACTCTGCCTTCTCTGTATCCTTCGTTACCAGGGCACCTGCCCCATTCAGCAGTGGGCCCACGTTTTCCCTAGTCTTCCTTTTGCTATTGATGTATTGATTTGCTATTGATGTATTAATTTTCCATGTAAATATGAACAGGCATGTAGTTCCTTCATGAACATTCAAAAATGAATGTGTGACTTGCTTTAGTTATTCTGAGGCACAGTATAGCGCTGACTTCACCCTTACTTCTGTGCATGTTATAGCACAGTTCTTGAGATCAATAGCTTTACTTAAGTTTGCAGACTCCAATTTTGGCATGATTGATTTTTGAGAAGCCTACTAAAAAAGCACACAAAAACTGCTGGTGGGCAAGGTTGCTTCCCTTTGCTGTTCTTATTTTCATCCTCTTGATTCAAGGCGGGGCTTTTGACTTAAAAATTACTGGTTTTGCGTTTTTGTTAAGTTTGTTAGCTGTTATTTAGAACCCAAAAATTCTTCTTTTAGATAAGTTTGGGGTTTATCAGATTTCCAATTTCAGTCCACGCCACTCTTTCGAAGCATTACACCTTGGCAGGGAGAGAGGGAAGGGAATAGGGGATGTGTCTGCCTTTTGGGGTTTGAACATAGTTTGCTCCTGTGAAATAGCTGGCTTTGCTGAACCTGACATGGAAAGAAATCACTATTTTATTTATTTTTGTCATGTTTACGTCGTATAGCCCAAGCTTTATTTTTGTAAACATATGTGTCTATCTATCTCAGTTATTAGTGGTTTGTTTCTTCCAAATAATGGTGTTTGTCTAATGATCCCAGTCCAAACTGACAAGCTCAGTGAATTTCAAAACTGCTGTGTGGAGCAGCTTCTACTTTTCACAAAGGTTGCTAGTGGCAGTAGCCAGTTTGCCTAGCACATTAGTGGGGTCACTTTGAAAATGGGCTCAGTGCGTGCATTCTCCCATTGAGCTTGATGGTACAGTGAATTAAGTGAAAATTAATTAATAAGGAGGGCAGGGAAGCCAAGTAAGGCTTTGAAGATTGTTTATTCTAGGTTTTGTTTAGTAATCAGAACATTTTGTTGGAGATCAAGGTAGAGGCCTATAATGAATGAGTCTTGGAAAACAATATCTAGGAAATAGTTTTGTTACAGCATTATGAGTTAACTTCTTACACTGCAAAGTTAAGTAGTAGTCCTATAGCATGTGTTTGCTAAGTTATATCTAGAAGACATAGTAAAATTGGACTTACAGGCTCATGCTGTGTATTGATTGGCTTGTTGATTAGCCCATGTAGTTACATTTCAGTAAGGCTGCCAGCTCACTGGATTGCTCTTAAGCTTGATTGATTAAGGCAGCTCGAGGGCGGGGAGGAGGGGGGAAGCAACATTTGAAGGAGCTACTGCGGTCAAAGCAATGTTTCAAGTTCTATAAAAGGCAAATTTTTGTTTTGTGTAAGTAAGTTTTGCAGTCATGTTTATCCTTGAAGGAACAAATAAGACTTTCTTTATGCTTTTTACCAGACGGGACAAAGGATGATCCCTGTGTTGCCAGACACGCATGAGTCACTTTTTGTGCATCTCTCTGTTCTGTGTGATTTGGTACCATCCAGTAAAAGGTGTTGGGCTCTCAAAGGTTAAAGCATGTAGTGTTGCAGAGCCTAATAGTACTGCAGCCCTAGCTAGAGAGATCTTTTGGTGAATGATGTTTAGATGGTCAGAAAATGAATGCAAGTACATTTTTCTCAGTCTGTGTGAGCTTAGGTATAGGTACTGGTAATATGCTCTACACTGATGTATTGAACAGGTTTATGTCCATCTGGTGTTCCTCTTGTTCAGAGTATCTCCCCTTCTGTTGCAGGTTGAGATGAATGAGGACTTAAGGGAGAGTAACTGCCATCCCTTTATTTCCTCCTGCAGCTCTTGCAGATACTTATGGGGTGTGTCTTGGTGGTGTCCAGTTCCCCTTATTTAAGTTTTTATTGTTTCCTGTGCAGGAGAGATGAGGAGGCCCAGACCTCCAGCATCATCTCATTTTGTATTGTACTTCAAATCTTTGCACATCAAACCACTCTTCATCATGTGAATGCCTCACCCTCCAGAGGTCATTTTAACATTCCTTTGGGGGGGGAGGGGGGGGGTTGGTGTGTAGCTGAAAGTCTGGTGCATGACTTACCTGCCAGCCATTTTCCTCATGAGTAAGAAGAAGGGTGGATACCCCTAACTAAAGTATCTGCTAGAGAAATGTGAGAGGATGTACAGAACAGGTATAGAACACTGGTGATCTTGTGCCTTTATAGGGGCTCTTCTACTGATCCTCCATGCCCTGGAAAGGAAAATTCACTTTTGTTTTCTCTTCAATACAGCCGAACTTCCAGCCTGCATGATTTAAGGTTACTAATGCAGCCTCTGATACAGCACCGCAAGACTGCCTGAGTGCTGACAGCTGCTGGCAGTTCTTCAGTGTGGAAAGTCATAGAGCTAACCACGCAATCAGGTTGAGAGATAGTGCCTCCCTCATACTCCCCTCAAAGCATACTTGTCACATCCCAGATGACTGTGAAGTATCTCTGCCTAAACCTAGGTAGGTTATTGGCCCCATTTATCAAAGGTCTGTCCTATCTAGGCAACCATAAATGTTTGCTTTCTGCCTCATTCCCTAGGTTAGATTTTTGCAGACCTAGTTTAGCTACTGTTTGGGTAAATCATGTAATTTACAAGTGTAAAGTTACATAGTTAAGGAGATTATGTTTGGTTTGTTTTGTTTTGTTTTGAAGCCTATTTTCAAGAAATGGATCTCACCTAAAAGAAGCTGATTTAATTCCGCTAGCCTTGTTTGAGGAACAATGAAGAAATAGGAGCAGCTTTTGAAGCACAAAGCAGGACTTTCTAGCACTGTCAGAGATCCAGGGAAGGACTCACTGAAGGAAA
This sequence comes from Struthio camelus, assembly GCF_040807025.1. Taxonomy (NCBI): domain Eukaryota; kingdom Metazoa; phylum Chordata; class Aves; order Struthioniformes; family Struthionidae; genus Struthio; species Struthio camelus. The sequence continues at coordinate 103,826,621 of NC_090943.1, forward strand.
TGTCTTGAAAGCATGGCTTTAGGCAAATTTGGAACAAGGAAAGACCTAGAGATAAGGTCAGCTCTGTAGCTTACTCAAAAATACCTTTTGTTGTCGGTTAGCTTACCTAGAGCTATGCATTCTGTTTGTGTTCAAACTCACAAACCAGTGGACAGTAGGCTTAAATGTATGCTTAAGTGCTTTCAAACAGTTCCAAGTACATTTCAACCTGTGGCTCTGTGGTAAGCAGCTTCCTCACCCTTCTGTTTGTTCCCTGTCAACCTGTTGTGGCTGCAGTTGTATTAAATGATCAGAGGCTAAAGCTGATGCTTCAGGTTAATTTAAAATATCTATGCATTACTGCAGATAAGCGTAAGAAATGAAACACAGTAGACAAAGACCTATGTCTCCTGCAGGGAAAAGCCTTCAAAATAGCGATTGCTAAAATGTCTCAGGTCACTTTTTAATGATTGCTTATGCCTGAGAGCTTGCTATAAGAATATAAATCTTTCATTTTACTGTCTTTGTGGTGTGATTATTTGCAAAGACTAAGCTAGGCTTAACACAGTTCCATTCAGATAATATAGGCTCCTCAGTTGTTTGAGATAATTTCTAGATTTATTTTCTGACTGTAGGTGATGATAGTAAAGTTCTGTGTTACCTATTAGATACTATTTGATGGAAAAGTCTCACCTTGCTGTGTTTCCATGCACATGCTAGAAATTTATTTGCCCACAGTGTTAGGAACATTGTAAACTCTGTTCAGAAATGCAAGTGGTTGTAATGATTGATTCTTAACAGAATTATGTCCTGCAAGAACACAGAACATTGCCATACCTGTAACTACCATAGGTGGCTGTTGTGGATCAATAGAGCGCTAATTCTCATTTGAGGGGACTGAAAAATACACAGACTGTATCTTAATTCCGTACCTGGTGCCCACCTTGCAGGAGATGCCTCTCTTGTTGGATTAGCTTTTCAGTATATATTACTTCCACATATATATACATTCTGGAGCCAGAGAAAGAAAAAAAAAACCCTCTTCTTTTTGGTAATAGTTTAACTACTCCATATAAGACGTCTTCAGTATAAATGCCTATACACGTAACTAACTTCTACTGGTCCCACTGAACACTAAGTGAAAAAAATCTTCAGAACCTCCACAGGTAAATTTTTCATATGACTACTTCTATGATTATACTGAGACTATTTCCTGACCTGAAGAGAACCGGAAGGTATTTTTCTAAAGAAATAGTATCCCTATAGTTCAGTGTACAGATAATGTGTGTTATTTATGAATGAGAATATAATTTGTTAAGGGTAAAGTTGGCTACTGCTTGTAGTATAAAGGTAGGGAGATTGCACAGTATGCAGCTGTGACACAGACTGTGTAAATGAATTGGTCTGAACTAAGGACTTTTTTCAGTCAAAAGGCAGGAATGTACATGGTCACCAACTTATTTACATCCTAGTATGCAAATTGTAGGCATAGTAACAGACTGATAATAACGGCACAAAATGGGATTATTTTCCACTGAATTGCCTTCACCTTGAATTGATTTAATTCTTCTAAAAATCTCTAGCTCAGATCCTCTGTTACAGTGAAATTCTTTCACGCTTAAGGATAGCATTAAGCATCCTAGAGCTGGAATAGATGCAAACATGGCTCTTAGATGCCGATATGGCTCTTACAAGTGCCAGAAAAGGGATCCTAACACAAATTTGAGTGAAACCCTAAAAGGTTAACAGGTAAAGGGTAAGATCTCTTTCCTTCTCCCTTTCAATATGATTAAATTCTACTATGAATTCTCATTTTGTTGTGTACCACAGAATTCTTGGGAAAACGGTCTGTTTTAGAGATTGTAATAAATATTTACCAAATGTTATTTTATAATTGTAAACAAAATAATTGAGTAGAATGGTTTCCTGTACTTCTTCCTCCATCCTCCTCCTCTAAGAGAAAAAAATCTATGTAATTTACAGCAATAAATTAATTTTCAACTTTTAATTGAAGGAAATTGCTATGAGCCTAGAGAAGTTTAACAGAATAAAGCATTAGTATGATCTTCCATCATCTTTAATTTGCAAATTTAAGTAACTTTTACCTTAGAATTGAAATATCCTTGAAAGAGACAACTGTTTGAGAAGCACATTTAAAATGTGTTAAGAAATATTAGTTTTATTTAACCAGTTTTCACAGCTGAATATTTATTCTATAAAAACTTTACAGATTGTACAGTTTATATATAGTTCAAACTACTAGAACAAAAAAAGTAGGTCCCACAGATGCAAAAATACTGTACCAATCCAAGGTAAAGGCAGATTTACACACTGTACAGCTCTCCACTGGGAAGGGGAGGTGGGTCAGTTCCAAGTAAAAACTTCAAAACTGTACAAAAATAAGGTTGATTTCTTTTTCATTCTTCATAATACATTCAATAAGATTGCAAGCACAGATACCAAATAATAATAGATATCTGCAGTCAGGAATCAATAACCACTCCTGAAAGGAATGCAAAATAGGTCTATTTACACAGGGCACTCTTTTACACCATACTGTATATAGTGTATATTTAAAATAATAAAAAAAGCATAGACAAAGAACATTAAACATCTAATATAAGGTAGTTTTTTTTTAAAGGAGTTTTTGTACTTAATAGTGTGCCAAAAGAATTTTAACTTATTAAATAATATATTCTAAGTGAACCTAAAATTTTATGAACATAAAATGCATTTTTGGTGTAATACATCAATTAAACCAGCAAATAGGAAAAAAAACCCCAAAAAACAAAATCCAAACTGTATATAAAGTAGTATTCTCACCCAGCAACAGAAGCACTTATGTAGTTATTAAAAACAAAAAAAAAACAAAAAAACAAACCCAGAGAGACTACTTAAAAACCCACTAAAACTAACTTATAACTTAGGATATTCATACATAAGATATTCAGTGATTCACTAATACTGCAAAACAAGCTTTTTTTTTTTTTTTTTTTCGCACCCTCCCCGCCCCGACTTAGTTTTCCTCCCACTTCCCCTTTGTTCCCTCTCACTAAGAGACAGTGGTTTCTTCATGCTATCTGGGTAAGAATTAAATATATTCCTGCCCCCTTCCTCCCACCCCTCTATACCTCCCCCCCAAAAAAGACAGAGTGTTTTCTTAGCATTAATCCTGAGCACACTCTCTTTTTTGGGATATGTATGATTTTTTAATCATTATGGGATTTAATTCTCAAAAAACTTATTTTAGAATGTTTATTACTTGAGGTATTTCAACCTTTTTCTGAGACGATGGTTTATATCTTAACCGACTTGTTGGGCAGTGAAAGTAAGGGCTGGCTAATACCCGTTTCAATTCTGTATTCTAATGAAGGAAAAAAAAAAAAGCAAAAAAAAAAAAAAGCATTATTCTAGACTTCCCTGCCACACAGAAAATAATGCAACACCATTCACTTTTTAATCCATTCTCTATTTGATACAGTACTAGCCATAGATAACAAACTAGAGCCTTAAAAGAGATGTTTCGTAGTGCACTCTATCATTTTTTAGCTTGTGTGTGTGTGTCTACATACACACTTCTCACACACATATTACATTATATATATATATATAAAAAGATATTTTGTGTGTGTATATATATGTATATACTTATATACACACACACACACACACATATACATGTGTGTGTGTGTGTGTGTGTGTGTATATATATATATATATATATATATATATAGGTATAAAAAAATCAGGGAGAAAGGAGTTTTGTTCAAATTTAAATGATACAGTACTTTTTAAACCCCTGGACAATAAAAGGTAGGGGGGGTCCGCTCCTGTTCCCAAGCTGAGCAAGGGGTGAGTTTATATCAGGTTTTTAAATGGGCATAATTTGTTTGCCCTGATGTCCAAGAAATACAATTCCAGTGTCAATGGGCATCTCATCAGAACTCATCAATTTTCTTCTGCAGATATTTTAACATTGAGTCCAGTCCTTGTGCAGAGCCCCAGATTTTCTTCAAAACTTCACACTCCTTTTCATTTGCTTGTTCCAAGTCCACCTTCATGATATTACGTACTAAAGCTTTGGATTCCTCAAGTACCTAGGACAAAAAAACCCAGAATTGTTTCAGTATTACATGCGAACTCAGTGACATGTACACCTACAGATTGTTTTTGGCAAATTGCAAAGTTGATAGTAAATTTAAGAATATCAATTCATGGACATACTGTGTCCCCAGAATCCTTTTTTATAGGGTCATACAGGATTTCCTTTACCCTATACCAGCTCAATTCACAAAAGCACAAAAATATGGAGATAATGAAAATCACAGATATGATATCTGTACACATATATGGTTTTATAGTGATACTCAAGAGAAACTCTAGTTTAGTGAAATCTAGTTCAAAACACTATTACCCAGGACTGCTCTAATAACCTGGAAGACCTTGAAGCTTGAAGACCAACATTTAAAATAGATTGAAATACCTCAAATTTGCTTTTTCATTTAAGGGACTATTAATCTGATTCAAACCCCAAAATTTCTGATGCATGAGACAGTTGATTTGTACTGAACCTGACCATGCCTTCTCCCTTAAGAAAACATCACATATTGATAGTTTTAGCTGCTGTGTGCAACTGCCAGTGGTGTGCTCAATTCTGAAAGACTGACTTCTTGAACTATGCATTACTGGTAAACTGTAATTTCAACCTACTGTCAAGGATTCCTTTTTTACTACATTTGTAAATATTTACAATTTTCTACCATATATGATACTTTAAGAAATTATACATTGAAGAAGTGATTCTTAAATGTGAAAATATGACTAGATGCAAGTAAAAAGATTTCGAGTCCCTAAACCAGCTTGAGGTGGTAGAAGACCAAGAGAAACTGGTGGGAGAACTGTAAAAAGTTTCCATTTATCTGGTTATTTCTCTTCATACTCACCTTAGCCCCAGATAGTTTTGTTAACGTTATTATTTTATAGATAGGGGCATCCATTCCCTTTTTCCTAATTAATGTTGAATACCTTCTGGAGTTTTGATTAATTTTAGTAACAATTTTTTTGATAGAGTAATTTAAATAAATCTTATTAGCACAAAAAATTAAAACTCAAGACATCATTTCTGTGATTCTGCATAGTTCTTAGGGCGACTGTTTACATCTCTTATACTTCAGTAAAAACAACTTCTGGTAAACACAATTCATTTAATGTAATTAAACACCAAGTATTATGGTATGTGATAAAGAAGAGGTCAGAGAGACAATTTTTAAAAAACCATACAGAAGTGTGTTAAAAGGCAGCGTAACTACAATTTGTGGCCCTTGTTCCATGAACAGTCTTTCTAAGAAAAAGAGTATAATGATGTAGTATAAAAATAATTAGATTAATTTTTATTAATCTAACTATAACAGCGTATCATAAGAAAATAAATGAAACTTACAACCGAATTACATGTGACAAGTTCCTTAATTCGAACCATTACTTCCTGTGTGAATGTTCCCGGCCAAAACACTTGAGAAACGAGTCCTTTGGCACAAGCTTCCTGCGCAGTCAACTTCCTTCCACTGAACAACATTTCATTGGCCTGAAGGGATAAAAAGTTACTTCTGGTATGAAATGTAATGAGGCAAAACTCATTAAAGAAAAAATGTTCAAAACAAATAAGGAAAATGCCTGCACTATGTGAGACAGTTTTATTATGGCTCTTCCAACTTTTACTTATTAAAAAAAAACCTGCCTACAGATGAACTATTCTGTGTTGTCAGCTATACTTCAGTAGTTCTAAAAATACACAGGTCTACGATTAAACATGAAATGTGAAAATGTTTTTTGTCATTTCCTATTCATGAGTGTTCATCAGCTCTAGTTTTCTTGAAGCATCACTGATTTGATTAACTTGAAGTAAATGTGGCAACAGCCTATAATGCCTGACAAATCTGTAAAAACAGTAATGAAGACATCAAGTTGCCCTTTATAATAACAAGAATAATAGTTGCAGCTTAATCTTTCTTATAAATCTATGTTATTTGTAAATTATGAAGATTATGTAGTTTTGGCTGCTGCCCTCCTGGGAATTGCCATCATGGAAGGAAAGCACAGTTAAATATTTATTATTGCTTTACTTAAGTATTCTGCAGCTAAAATGCTTGTTACTACTAATTTTTTTTGAAATCTAAATATATGGTTTATTTTCAACACTGCTCAAAAGCCTTCAGCAATATAGTATTTCATTTACACTACCACATTTGACATAATTGAACAGTCTTAAGAGTTTGATCTCCAAAGCCACTGAAGTGAACAGCATATATTCCAATTTGTGATCAAAATTCAAAGAAAGGAAATACTCCCACTTTTATTCAGAAGTTCAATATTCAACTGAAATTCTTTCAAAAGCTAAGACAGTGTTATTCTTATTGAAAAAATACTATTCAAAAGAAGATCTTATACACAGTTTAAAAGCATCCATTTAAAATTTATAGAATAGAATACATTGTATGCAGTAGGAGCTCTAGTTTTGTAGTTTTTGAGTTGTAATTATCACATATGTCACTGTTCAAGAGTTTCCGTGTTAAAACCTCATCCTACAGCCATTGATACTCATGTTTTAATTTCACCTTCAGTGAAGTTTCTTGTACAGTTAAAACTTTTTGTTCACACTGACATCTACACAGAAACAGCCACTGAAGATGAAGATTTAGAGTAATTACCAACCTCAAAATATCATTTCCACTGTCTGCTAACTAATTTACATTGGAAAAATGACAAAGCCATCACTGGACTCTTGAACTATGGGAAATGAGGCTGTCAGAAAAATTAAAAAATAAACAAAAATAAAATAAAAAGAACCCAAACCCAACAGGTATAGCATTTCTGAGGACAAAATGCTGAATAACACTTGCTAATTATGACAACGACTTTTAGTTAAGGATTTCAAATGATCTAATTACTATAGATAATGTTATTAGTACTGCCATTTTAAAGATGAAGACATTTAAGACTCAGAGGTCTATTACTTGTGATGAAATATAAAGTCTGCGTTCTACGGACAGTGTGTTTGCTGACTTCTGTCTGCTAGGCACAAACAAAGAGTTGTTGCTTAAGATCTTTTCCATGTAAGGTACCAAATGCAGATCTCTCATAAGTTAATACGGAAAATCGTGATTCACATGTATTAGTTAAAAAAAAGTCAAAACTAAAGGTACAAGTTATATATCTTCTTTTAGTTCTACCTTCTGTGAAAGGTTCCAGTAAAATTGAATATACAAGGTTCATCAGCTATTGTAATTATACCTTCTGATTTTCTAGACTATATGTGCATGATACTGACTTGAAACTCTAGACAAAGTCAACGATATACACGAGTTTTGCTCAAAATAGGAATCATTTTCCTAAGGAGATATATAAAATGTCTTTCACAATCATTTTAAAAGATACTTAGCACTGATGTCAAAGACCAAAACGTCAAGTCAATCTACTGGGAGTTAGGAAGTTCAGAAGCATCAAGTCAGCTGCTAAATTCTACACATTCTTCACATGTATCTTTGGTGATGAGCAAAAAATGAATGCCAGGGAACCCTTACAATTTCCCCCCCCCCCAACTCAGTAGATAGTACTAATTTTTTTTTTTTGAATGTGAAAAATGACAAATAATAATGGTGTAGTCATCTTAATTCTGTTAAGCTGTAACACCTTGTTAGCATCAAACCTCACATGAAATGACTGCTCTCATTAGTGTCCTCCGCTGAGAGCATTTTGAAGGCAAATGTTCTGCTCTGGCATTTCATTCACCTTTGATCTATATGCAATGTATGCTGGACACCCGCTACTAAGAAATTTTAATCATTCAATCATGTCTTGTATCTGCTGTGAAAAATCAACATACTTTTTGGCTACTTTCCAAGAAATACAATTTAAAAAAACCAAAGAAACCTAAGATGACGAAAATATTTCACTAATAATTACAATACAATCTTGATTGTATTGATTGACTCTCATTTTCTACCCAGTCTGTCTTTCTCTTTCCACTGCGGAGTTGCCATACTTTCCTGGAACATGCTCTGGTCCCTCAATTTCCTTCTTTTGAAGCAAGCAGTCAGTGGCTCACACGGGGCCTTTCACACAAGCCCTAGATGCAGCACCGCATCTCAGCTCTCCCTTGCACTCTCATCTGGCTTGTGAGAAGCAGCAGGTGTCTAGAGAGTCCAAGACCCTGGCTGTGACATGGCCTATAGCCACTAGGAAACATGAATCCCTCACGGGTGACAGAAAGGCATAAGAAATACTGCTAACTGTGCCAGAGACTGACATAACGTGTGAGACTTGATCACGTGGCTCCTGTGCTTTATGGCCAGAACCAGCTTCTCAAAAAAACCAACTGAGAATGTGACAGCAGACACAGAAAAAAATATCCTCCCCGCCAAGAACAGACTTCACCTTACTCTATTATCGTTTGTTTTAAAAAGTCAAGAGCAAAGTTTCAGAATTCTTCTAAAATTCTTGATATTGCTAATATAGGAAAAGTTTTGAACCCTAAGGGCTTGGCTCAAATTTCCTGTGATAATGAACTGTGTCAAACACATGTTCTGTGAAAAATATCTTCATGACGAATATCTTCATGACAGACCTGCGCAACGGCCAAGACTGACCTTGTAGGGAAGCTATTTCCAATAATCTTGAGATTGAAGATTTTCACTTAGCTGTTGATCATAAAAAGAATGCACTGAATCTGATTAAAAATAGTTAAGGGTGGGACTAAAATCTCTGAATTAATAAATTTGTGGCAATTATTGTGATGAATACAGATACCTTAATTCTTTCTTTTGTATGATGTATTTAATTTGTTTTTCTTTCAGAATGTTTCCCATCGCACTCTTGCCATCTCATCTTTTTGTTGACTTCTCTCTCCCTTTTAACAGATAGAAAGCAGGTTCCTTTTCAAAATTTTCAGTATGTATTCTGAATATATTTAATGAAATTCACTGATTAATTCATCCAATTTTGTGCTAGTGTTCATTAGAGCACTGACATTGCTGTAATGTCAGTGGATGGTAGGAGAACATTAGCTTGGACTTCACTCCCCTTGCCCTTCGTTTTGTGCTTAAAAGGCTGCTGAATTTTATGGAATTGTGATCACTGGAAACTTTCACAGGTAGTAACACCTTCTCTAAATTATAAAAATGAGCGCATTCATTCACAAAGCACATGAAAGTATACTAGGGAAGAGCTTCTTGTATAAAAGCACAGTTTCTAAAAAATAAAATAAAACGAAAATAACAACCACAAGTCTCTAAAGAATGGGGATGGATGAATGGATGGATGGATGGATGGATGGCCAAATAAAAAGGGAAAGGAACAATCAGTAGTTTGAAACAGGCTAAGATATTAAAGACAGTTTTATAACTTTATTAATCTATTTCATTTACCTTTTCTGTTTTCTTTTAATAACTAAATCCAGACATCACACAATTAGTCTTAAGAGCTGTTCAAACTTTAGGTACTTTTAATATATCTAATATGTTTACATCTCTATTTTTCTTTAATCAAGAAATGTCTATATAGAAAAAATTAGCTTTTATAATAAACAGTAATTTAGGAAAAACACTTGTAGCTGCAGGCACTCGTTTCATACTGTTACCATTCACTTTCAAATTGGAATGAGATGTAGGTCTAAATTTTCAGAGAACGCAGCACAAAAATAGTAAGCAACATGAAAATAATATAGCTAAGTGACTTTTAAATAGCTTTTGGTTATATTTGATTCTTTCATCTAATTGGAAAGCAAAAAAAGAGAAATTAAATAACATGTAGCTTATAGCTTCAGCAATAATACAAAGCGTTACCATTTTTTTCATCCAGCAATACTGTAAATCCAGAGTGCAAAATTGAACAAAAAAATTCCTTCACAAAGGAAAAAGGATTGGACTGAGTATTTCCTGTATGACACTCTAATGTTAAACATCAGCATAGTCCTACAAAGTAGGGAAAGTCTGACAAGAATGCTTTTGCTGCACGAAATCTGCATTACCTATTTTGCATATTAGCATGAGATAATAGCTGATGATACAGTACTCTGCTATGAAAAGATACTGAATGCGCAGCAGCCCATTCTTTGCTGCACTCTTTGAGACATGCTGACTGCAAGACCCTAGTGGCTGATCCCCATGACAGAACTGCAGGGAATGTGTGTCTAGTTATGCACCTTTCCTTTTTGGCACTGTTAGGGTTAGCTGTGCTCATGAAGGGGGATTCTGATTAGGTCCTGTGCTTGCTTTCCCTTTTATGCACTCACATGAAGACTAGGTTGTAACAGCATGGAGCAGAGAAGCTATAAATACCATTTTCTCATGAAAAGTTTTCATGAGAGAGAGAGAAAAAAAATAACAGAGCAAAAGTAAAAAAAAAAAAAATTGAAATTGCTCTAGATAAATTATCACAACTGCATTGAGATGCTGTCACCCCCTACCCCACAAGCTACTTACAGAAGCCAGGCCCATTATCCGAGGGAATGTGAGGGATGAACATCCATCTGGACTTTGTCCAAAAGTAGTGTATGGTGTCTGAAACCAAGCTTTCTCATTAGCCCAAACCACATCACATAGAGGCAATATAGATGCTCCGAGTCCAATGGCTGGGCCATTTACTGCTACAATGATGGGCTTCTTAAACTGAATAAAAGTATTCACAAAATTCCTGAAGAGAAACAAAAACATGCCCTCAGTACACATTGTAAGCCCTTGAGAACTCTGTAATAACTCACCTCCACATGAGGTGACCTCCCCAATAAAACGATTTTGGAAATGGACTGTTTCTCCCACCTTGACACAGCACAGCCATTGGGCAGGCGCAGACTCCACATCCCTCCTGTGGCACCACCTGATACGGTGCTGGTGCACACTGTTGCATATGCCTCGGAGCCCCTCTCAGGTGAGGCTGTAGCTATACCTGACCATGGGGCTCCAAACTGTCTTTACAGCCCTGCTTGGTCATCACTCTGTTTCCGTATGACATTGGTATAAATGAGGATACAATAAGCAAAGAGTTAATGAGTTTGCTTAAGGATCATTTCTGGACTTTAGGGACAGAGCTTTCCTAATATGCAAATCTGCCTGTTTGAAGCTATGAACAGGCCATAAATAGTTGATCTCCATCATCAAATACCACAGACCTTTAAACTTCTCCCCTTCACCTCCCTCTCTTTATTGGTCATAATGCAATTGGTGCTATGCTATTAACTTACAAATATATACTCTCATCCTTGTTATCAACACAAAACAGCAATTCATTCCCATACCCAGATAGGTTGGTCATTGTGTAAAGTATGGATGTTTGCACGCTTCTCTGTTTTCAAAGAGCAAATGCTTTCAAAATACTCTGACAGATGACTTTTCATTTCAGTATTAGATGCTGAATATGGGATTTTTTTTAATCAAAAATTTTTTTAAGTATCAGATTTAGTAATACTTTTCAAGTTTGCTCTTTATGTGTGTCACATATTTGGAGGTAGTTATATCTGTATTTCTACAAAATAGAGTATTTTTACTATATTTCATACATCACTAAAGATTACCATGCTTCTCATTAACTCATTACATTTACCTGAAAGGCAAAAAAATTTCTATAGGAACCACCCTATCCAAGCAGTCATATGAACAGCCCACCCAGAGACTCAGGGTGGTGATTGTAATCATGTCTGAATATTCTGCAGAGGACAATCTCTATCATATATATGATGAAAAATACCATTATTATATTTGAGGGGTATTTGCTAGGTGTTTTAATTTACCTCTACATTTATGTGCTTTATTATCGATGAGCAGTAGGCCGTAACTCGGGCTTTTGGAAAAGCCTGAATTAAACTACAATGGCAGAACCTCATTGTTAAAAGCCTCTGTCCACTGCCAGCATCTGAAGTCTCTGCATGAGTAAATGTTATATGGATGCTTGAAAGTTTTCCTTTGAAAAATAACTGTTATTCTATGAGCCAACTATGCCTACAACAAAGCAGGCTTTAAATGTTATAAGTCATTTTTCAGGGGCGTAAATATTGATAACAACAACAGAACACAGAGAATCTGTCATTGAAATACTGAGATCTCTGAAAGAATATAGATATTCTGGAATAAAACAAGAGCTAATCCAGGATGTCAGGCCTTCAAAACCAGAGTGCCAGAATGGATAAACTACTACTAATAGTATGAAAAAGCTTCTCTAAGATCTATGCTTCTTTTCCACACAAGCATTCTTCTAGTCTGTAGCTGTTTAGCTCATTTTATTTAAACAACAGGTTTGGTAGATAGTGTTGGGATGATGTTCACTAATTCTAATCATCTTCTCCAGAATATCCATCATTCCACTGCTCTGTATATAGTATATTAGGCTACTCACAAATACAAGATGCAGCTCTTGTATTTATGTATGTAAAACAGTCAGAGAGTTTCCAGAAAACAAATGTGAGTCTTTTAAAATTGGTTTCAAGTACAGAAATGTTATCATAATGCCAGTTTTTCACAGTTAAATTCTAAGAGCATAAACAGCAATGCATGAAATGACAGCCCAGGTAGAAAGGGAGTATAAAGAAGTTCTGCATGCTGTATCTCATAACAGGTAGATGTTTGAGCTCTCGTTGAATTAAAGGCTTTTGAAAGAGCACAGTTATATCTTTATCAGAAGATAAAACAAACTAGACTAGACAATGAATAACACCCACTTAGATGACTGAGGACAATTTTACATACCTAATAGCTTCTGCCATCTTAGTGCTTTCCTTTTTTCTATCATCTGTTAAACGTCGTATAAAATAAATAAAATCAAGACCACAGCAGAAAATGCTACCAACTGCACTGAACAGCACAAGTTTACTGTCATCTGCAGCTGCTGTGTTCAGTGCACTTTGGACTTCCTTCATTACCTGAAAAATCATCAAAATTTAATCAGAATCTTTATTATAGTATTAAAAAGTAGCATACTGTTCCCTTTTCCCCCCATGACAGATCTGAATCTTTGACATCCCTAACTTTTGTTAAAGAGTGAAATAACACACTATTAAATGTTTTGCATCTCAAAAATGTAATTAGGCTAAGATAATGAAATCATTAAGAAAAGATCTATTAGATGTTATCTGTAACTACAGCATTCATTCAGCATTTCTGTAATTTGGACAGCAGATGGCATATGCAACCAGTTCAGAAAAAGAACCTTAATTCAGGCTAAAGTTTGTTCCAAGCTGCATGTAATAAATCACCACATTTCTAATAAGAGACAGTACATCTAAATATTCAGATAATGTAGTATACAAAGTTAATAAATAAAACTCAATTATACTAAAAATTAAGTTGTCAAAGAGTAACAAAATATAACCAAATGTACAATACTTTGCAAGCAACAACCCGAATCTTGTTTTGTGTATGTTTGTGCTTGAGTAGGAGGCATAACTGATGAAGACATTTGGGATTCTTTCTCCATCTTCCCCTCAAAACTCCAAATTGTTCTCACCTCTGGATTTAGCGAATTGTTTTCTGATGATTTTGTTGATAGCAAAATGTGTGTGAACCCATCTTGTTTCCTGACAACAATGTCTCTGTACCGGTACGCGCTCTCCGTTTGTCTCACACTGAAACGTAGCCTTTTATCAAAAGGTTGATCTCTCCTATCATCAATAAATCTCCGTTTGCTGGCTGACACTCCCGTTACAGATGTCTGTATGTTGGTTGTACCATTGGCTGCTAATGCTTCCATAAAGGTGGAGGTACCTGTAAATAATTTGAAACCGTAACGTTCTATTAATTAAATTTTATTAGTTCAGCAGCTTCAAAATCCCTATTTAGCTTGCTAGTCATATAATTAAGAACACACAGTAAATATGAAACTCATTCATCTGGAAGCTACTGAAACATTACAAAAATATACACTATGCACAGACCAAAATTAAAGGGATAAAGGCATCCAATGAATTAATTTTATAATTTAAGAAAATAAATTTTAAACTATCGAAGCAGACCAATTATAATTTACTTATTTTTAGTGGGGGGGGGGGGGGGAGCTTTATCTGATGTTCCTCCTACTAATGCACTAGAGCAAATTTTTAAAAGTTTAAAAATTGTGCAAGATACTGACGCTCTGCTTTTTTCTTTTCCAAGTCCTTTAAATGGTCTAATACCATCAAGATTGCAAAGAGAAAGCAGAAGTCTTTTGTTTCAGCCAACACAAGGTTAATATGCTGAAAAAAATGACACCTACAATAAACCAAATAAAGCACTTGATTGACAAGATAACATAGAGCATAACAGTCTTTAAAGGAAAACAGAAATGAATGAAGAAATACAGACTATATTTTGTTGAGCAGGAAACAAAAAACCTCCCGTGCAGTGATGAATGTTTTAATAGATTCATAGACAATGAGATACTTCTCAAGTCTAAACAGTTTTGCAATTAAAACTGGCAAATATAATATTTTGTCTTTCTGGTCTTCTTCCCAGTAACTTAAATAGGATTTGACAGAACGTGAGCAAACAGGCTGCTCTTCATGACACAAAGGGGACAGGTTTGTCTGTACTCCACACTAGAAACAGAATACTGAATAATTAGCTTTCATAAGAGAAGCAAGGACAGGAGAACACTTTGGGTCTATTGTCCAACTGTATGTTAAAATCTTTATAAAATGTGTCAGATTAAAGTACTGCAGTGTGCATGTGCATGGGGCGGCAGGGTTAAAAACACTGGAAAAGCACATTACCAGCTAAGATAGAGTTCTGAAGTGCAAAACTTTGTTAAAATCTATTGGAAACCCACTACTTTTATCTCACAGACAGATACTTCAGGACATCGTGTATATGTTGTCGTAAAAACATAGATACAATATATATACGTAAGTTGTTGATTAAATGTCACTAGTGGATCTCGCTTCGTTCCTCATTATCATTTTGAAGAAGCTGTATTTTTAAAGTTCTGCTAATATGTAATGCCTTCTTAATTTTTTTTTCTTTAAGACACATGAAACACTTGTGGATCCAGTGATGGCATTAAGCAGACTCACCTAAATAGTTGGAATAGTGTATATCTCTACATTTCAACAATATTCAGATTTTGCTTACTTTGACCCATATGAAGTGGGAGAGCGCTATATTAAGAAAAAGGCTAACAAAAACAAAACTAAGAGATTATGTAGTTCTCTATTTGTATTTCAGAAACCACCTTCCAATATAAATTAACTTTTTATATTAAAATTTTGCAAATAAGCACATCTCTGATTACAGATCTGTTCTGATTAATTAGGTATGTTGTCTGTCAAAGAGGCTATACTGTAATAAAGTTTCATTTTACTTTTTTTTTCTACTTTTCAATTCTTTCTTGTTGTATTTACTCCTCTCTTACCACATCGCTTTTTGTGAAGAAGATAAAGGCAATTCAAGAATTTTCAATTGCTTACAGAGAAGAGAGTAAGAAACTGAATTCAGTTCGTGACCATTTGCAGGGAGAATAGAACGGAACAAAATGAAATGGAAAATGAGTATTATATATTGTCACAAGGAGATTCACATTTATTCCTAAATTTTTTACAGCTTATCAAATTTCTTTTTTCATATCAGCATAATACATAAAAATCTGAGGCATGCCAACTATGAAGTCTATGACAGATACTTTTTCTCTTTTAAACCATAATATCTTGATTGCGGTCCATTAGAAGAATTCCCTTCAAAGGGAAATTGCAGAAACAACACTGATGCCCAATTTTTCGTCAGTAACACAAAATGAAATGGCACCACTCATTGCAGTGGTTTGCTTTTCCATAGGAAAGGTAAAGAAATACAACTCAAATCACCTCTGATTACTAATCCTCCGTGTAAGACGTTATTGTAAGTCTTGTCCTAGCCGTAGTGAAAACAACTGGAGAAGCAGGAGAGCACAGCACGCTTGGCCGAAAGAGTCAGTAACCTCATGCAACGGCTTTGAGTAGATCTTTGCCCACAAGTCATACTTCTAAAGATGTACTCAAATACCAGACTATTACGTCTGAGATTTAAGAGGAAATTATTACATACTTTAAAATATAAAAGACAGACCAAGATATTATAAACACCGCACAACATGTTGCAAGCCTATCCAACTGGCAACAGGCATTGTAAGTTTTTATATAAATTCAGTCTGCACTTGTCAATAGTTACAGTTTCAAACCACAGACAAGGGACAGCTGCAGTTCAATGGAAGGAGTTCTCTATATCTAATCTGGCAAACACGCTTTTAGGATACTTAGACTGGAATCAAAAACCTGTTGGCTTTAGAAACAGTACTTTGTGCAGTGGGACTTAGCCAGCTGTTACAGATTAAAAAATTGAACTCAGATTAAAATACATTTATTAGTATTTGTCACTATCAGTGTACATTTGTCATGTCCCACAGTTTTAAAGAATAGGAGATAGTTTCCTTTGGTATTCAGTGTTCACAAATGAAGAAAAAAGTTAAGAGATGTAAGGCAGTAGTTTGTGCTAATTATAAACAGGCAAAAGTTGTATCATTGGGCAGTCCTGGGCATGTGTTGCAGCAAAGAAATATGTTGTCAACTAATGCATAACTATTTTGCATAACAGTTTGTTTAAAAGATACATAAACGGCTTATAGTTACCAAAAATACGTTCTAAATGCAAACTAAGTATTAATTAACACAATGAGATCGTCTCAAAGGTGGAGACGTACTAACATTGCTCAAAGCTTCACCCGACAGATGCAGAAGGAAATCAGCAGGACTAATTGGTTTCGCAGCTGCTAATGAAAACCTGATAAAAGTCACCATTTTCATGCAGCTGCTCTTAGTTAGAAAAAAAACCTATGGGCAACAGGTAAGAAAGGAACTGGTATTATTCAAAAGAAAGACAGACACAAAATACGTAAGTTGAAAAGGGGCAGAGCAGCAAAGACAGCATCCCCATCCCACTGCCAGGAGGCTTCGACATTAAGAAAATATAGAAAAGGCCTCCTCTCTAAAAGGAGATAGCAATTAAAGTGCAGCATGCCAGACATACATAAGCATTTAGTTAAAATCAAAATGAGCAACACAACTCCACAACAATACTAAAGTTAAAACCTCAAGCTCTTCTCTTGCCTCACTGTTAGGGTCTCCCAACTCCTTTTTCTTGAGAAGTAAGTTTAGTTTAGCTTACATGGCAAGTAAGTACCTAGAATTATTCTGAAGACTTGAGTAAAAGCATTCCCCTCCTCACAACAATACAGGGGACACAGCCAAACAGTGCCAAGCCTCTTTAGCACACGCATTTTCAACTGCAGATGTACTAGGGCCGGTACTCTTACCTCAAAGGTTTGTCTGACACAGTATTCTGTTTCGGAAAGGCTCATCGCAGATGCCTAGGGACTGAGCAGGGCTGGAGCAGAGGTACACAACAACGCTATTTGAATGTCTTCCTCAACTCCAGCAATCACATTCCTGAAAGTGGCATGTCCACAGCCAGAGGGTGCATCCAAAGCAATGTTTTTAAAGCTGTATCCCCTATGGATGTATCCCATCTACTTTTGAAACCACTATGCTTTTGTCTTCTAAAATATCTTGTGGCAGTAGGTTCTGCAACACGCTGTTTACTTTCTTCATATCCCTTCTCCAGACTGGTTCGTCCCGATCTCTTTACTCTCTCTTCTTCCAGAAGCTGTTCCGAACCTGTCACCCTTGTTCTGCTCATCTTGGAACAGAGGACCAAAACGGCACTACGTTCAAGACAGGGGTTTATAATGTGACATACTCACGTGTTCTCTTTTGTTCGCCTTCTCCAAAATAATTTGTAACAATTTGTTTGATTTTTAAACTAGCACTGAGCAGAAGTTTCCACAAAACTACCTAAAAAAAACTCCAGTGCCTTTGTCCTGAGCATTAACACCTAATCAAGAACAAGCCATTTTCCAGGTACAGTTTTATGTTTTGTCACTGGCATTACTTTGAACAGAATTCTGTTTTGCCCCCTCTTTGTTATTTGGCATACACCGGCCCTGAAAGTAATCTCTCATTTTAAATCATGGAATCACTCAGTATTTTGAGATATGTCTGCAGTGTTCACAAGAAGCTTCAGATCCCCCCCCATCAAGTAGATCCCCATCAAAATCTACTGCTTTATAGTTTCCATGGGCACTCCTAGAGTTCACACAGCTTCCATTTCTTTGGTGCTGAGGGCAACCCAATACCGCAGGAATTTTATATGTGAGTGCTTTTAAAACTCTTAGGGGAATGCTGTTTAGTCCTGGCAACTTGTTACTGTTCTGTTTATAATTTTTCCTACATATTTTCTACTAGCCCACTGAGACTGTTCCTGAGATTCCTCTTCCATGAGAAAAGGCTCTTACGCAAGACTTGCTGTAGTGAAAAGAAAAGCAATATTAATTTGTTAAAATAATTACAGTAAAAAACAAACAAAAAAAATCCACCACTGCCACCTGGCAAAAAAAAAGCCCTTACATTTATGGAGTGCTCCTTTTACATCTTAATCACCTCTGCGCCCCACTTGACTCCCTGGCAAAGAAACATTTTCTAGTTTCTAGTTTCTCCTCTAGAGAAACTCAAGAGGAGGGATTCAAAAGACACTGTGAAAAACAGATATCCAATTCTCAATGCTAAAAGAAGTTGGGACCCTCATTCCTTTATTCCTTTTCTCTGCCCTAAAGTACCATCCACTTCCTTTCTTGAAATAAATAAAAAATTTGTTAATAAGAAGCTTCCCACTTGAAAAAGCCAATGAACCATCTAACACTATTAACAACAATTTCTTAAAGTGTCAACTGCAAAAATGCCATTGTGGTTGTAACTGTTTAAAACTCAATTATGGGAGAGGGAAAAATAATGACGTGCAAAACTGGAAAAAAAATCAGCAAAAATTTTTACAGCAGTAAAAATAAGCTGTATTTATCCCAAGAAAACTGAATACAAAGTCCTTTCTATAGTTGACCTGTTTGGTAAACCCAGTATATATAATCCACAAGTCTGCATCCACAGGTTCAGTTGTCCAATGCAGGTAGCCTTGTGCTCCCTTCTGTCTACAGACAGTACTCTCTTGCTCCAGGTTTGTACGTACCAGCAAAGTCATAACTGTGAAGCACTGTCAGGCCTTTCCAGTTTGAACTCTACACTACATCAAGTATTTCTCAAAATGGGACATCAATCCCAAAGAGTGATACTGCAGTGCCAATATAATATGCACTGGCTTCCAGAAATTTCTCCACCTCAGCTTCAGTAATTACACAGCAAATAATTCTTAAAATTACAGTGTATTGGCACAAAGTGTAGAAATTCATACTGAGGGTTCTCAAAAGCTGTCAAGATCTTACGTGCTCCAAAAAGCTACTCTCTATCTATTTTTTGTCTGAATGTATATATTCATAGCACTTACGTTTTGGAATTCAGCAAAAGTTGTCGGTTTCCTTTGAATCTCACTAGCAATATTTTTAAGAAGAAAAACACATTGAATTTATTGCACATTTCCCCTAAAATATTGTTTTGTTCTGTGATTTTGAAAGTGTGTTCAGAAGGTGTGTGTCCTTTACGAAAGACGCACTTTACAAAAACTGTTCCAGAATAAGTTCTACTGATGCCGTGCACAAAAAACAGTGCTATCAGTCACAACCTGCACACACCCCAGCGTTAGAACAGACAGCTGAGATGTCCCCCAAACATGATTCGGAGGAGAGACTGGGGCATGGCGATAGTCCTTTAAATTACGGGCTGCTGAGCGTTGTGTTGTGATATCCTGCCACTAACTTTGAAACTTCCTCAAAACTCTTACTGCTCTTTTTTGGGGGGGCGGGAGGAGGAACGTGCAGTAGATGTGTCTTTTCAAATAATTAACCACTCCTTGATTCTGTTTTAAGGAAATAGTTACATAGGAAACCGTTGCATATTCCTCAGCCACCAATGTTGTTTTTGCAAATTCGCCACCCCTCCATACGCAGAACGTGTATGTTTTAATCGCAGGCTAACTGGCAAATCACTGGGGGAGTACTTGGTGAAACATCAGCAAGCCGGCACTGCAACCCAGCAGCCCAGAGGAACAAACAGCCCTGCAGCGGCTGGCAGACTTCACTGCCAATTTCCTCCTTCAGCTCCTAAAAATCTGCTTTCCCAGGACACATCAGCAGAATACATGTGCTTAACTTCTATTCCCTTCCACAAATTTTGTAGAGGTGTTTATTTTAAAAGACACTTTGACATACGTGCTCTTTTAAAATATACATTTCTTACGGGATACTATTTTTGTGGACAAAACTAACGTGGAGAGAAAATAAGCCTACCTTTACAATATGCATCCAAATACACACACGCGTATACCCACACATATTTACCCTTGGTAGTATTTCTCTACTTTATTAAAAAAAGTAGTGCAGCCTACGACAGCCATTCTTTCCTATTGTAAGTAGTTTTCTGTCTCTTTGATAACTCACAGCATCGACAGAATATAGTCACAGCTTTACAGTGATGCCTTTAGGACAATGGCAGCGTTACTGGTCACCTTTGACATTAGTAGGTTATGAGCTATTTAACTAATTTTGCTTTTGAATGCCTTTCCTCCTCAGAGCAGGGAACAGATACTGCACATAAACATCCACGGAAAGGCAAAATCTTATTTCTAACCAAAAATGCAAAAACAACAGGGATAACGTTATTAGTGTTATTTGGAGTGTTATTTTAACAAAGCTCTTAACAAGTCTGATTAATATTACTAACTTGGAAAAGGAATTACACATTTTTATGCAAAAGGTATTAAGTAACTTTTCCACAAGCTGTCTTACAATGAAAATAAATGCCCTCTTTCTAGCAACTATAAAAGGCTTTTAAAATACATCTTCAGCCTTTTTATGCTCATTTCACTTCAAATATGTAAACAACCACTCCCAAGATGAGGAATAACTTTTTCTCCTTCGTCATGGCACCAGGATGAACTGGGACTGTTCTCTTCTTCCCCCCTCCCTTCAGTTTTAGGCTCAATTTTTCCTCTGTTAAATCTGCAACTGGAAGACTACTGGCAAACCCAGCGCAGTGCATAAGCTCATTCTAACCATCTCAACTGGTATTCAAGATGGCTGAAAGAAAAAAGAAAAAAATCCCCAAGTCCATCGGACATCGTTCCAGTCAAGAACTCCCAGCCACATTTCACAGTAGCATGCACCCATGTATTTGATGGGGGAAGCAAAGAATTAGCGGTATTCTTTTTTCTCACAAATAAGTACAAATAAAATAAACCTTAAGTTACAGGTTGACTTTTAAGGCCTTTAAACACCAGTAACGTTTCCTAATGAAAAACTTTCTCGTATCCTGTCCTTTGATATTCTACAACTGCAGATTATGATATCACAGCATTCGTTCAAAACGCTCTCAAATTTCAGAGTTAAATAAGATGATCTCTTGGGGCTCATCCACAGAGGAAAGCTATCACAAAATAGGCTAAGGTTTAAACTTGAAGTACACCAAGCTATTTCAAACTAACTCCTGAGGTGAACACATTCTATATTAAGAGCGCTTCACTGCAATTTAATCTAATTCCCAAAGTGATCTAAAAAAAGCTCTCTTCATGTGGAAGAGTGCCCTAATGTAGGGCTAGCCTAGAATAGATATTGCCAAAAGACATCCTAGGCGGGTTCATGTATAGACATGAACATAAACGTGTTCTGTACATGTGACATTCTCTTGTAAAGATATCAAAACTTCCTAAAACACTACCAAAACTATTAACAAGATTTAATAGATGAATAAAGCATCCCTATTTACCTTATTTTTAAAAAGAAAATGTCAATTAAAAGTATCCATATTACATTTTTGTCATGTAGGTGAGGCTTTAAATACAGCATCTGCAAGAACTCCACACACAACTGTACACAGAAACATTTGGCGTTCACGTGGAGGCAGCGCTAGGTAAGCAGGTCTAGGTGACTTCCAGAGGTCCAGGACGCTGATGTACATACATTCTTACAGGATACCCCAAGCTCTGAGATCTCAGAGCGTCTGGCACAAGCACCCCTGCTGCGAAGAGGTGAGAGGTGCCTTTCCAGACACTGCCTGACATCTGTCATTTATCAAAGATGACTTGACTTCCTTTGGGACATTAACCACCAGGTTCATTAAAAGGTGGTCAGTGAATAGATTACCTGAAGCCATACTGGCTTGCAGCTCACAGGCTTCTTCCAGTGACCAAGTGCAAGCAGCTGTGTGTCTTAATGTGGCCAACTATCCCCATATTTGGGTAGTCTGCAATACATAGAGTTGTTAGGTGCTATTAATACTTGCAATCTGTTCTGAAGTAGTAGTACCCCCTTATCAGAAATCACTGGTCTCGACAGAAATAATTGGCTGGGGTGAGAAGGAGAAGAATGAAGGAGTCTCTTGAGACTATTAACAAAACAAATAAACAAAAAAGCCCCCCAAAACTCCTAAGTATTGCAGTGCTGGCTATTCAGTCCTGAGTTCTGCACTTACACAAGAGTGCTGCTAACTCCTTGAGAATTTCTGTCGCTTGAAGTGTTGCAAAGGAAAAAGCAACAGAGCTGGGAACTGACACCAGAGGAGAGTGGGAGAAAAGAAAGTATGGGTGAAAAGAAAGTTAGAGGTAGAGCACTCTGGGGGAGTATGATACAACTCTGGTGTCCTTTGAAGAATGAACATGCATTCAGAAATGCACGTGTCAAACAGATTCTTTTGTTTGAAAGAGAGGTACGCAAGAGAAAGAAGTCACTACTGGAGAGTCAAGAATTTGAGCCAAGAGGATCTGTGAAAGACCATGTCTTCAGGCAAAGCATGAATTGCTGCTTACACCACATCTAAATAGGCATTCCCAAATTGTTCTAGAGGCAATCAGTCTCCCATAGTTTTCCCAGGATTCTGGGAAAATAAACCCACATTAAGAGCAGGATGATGAAAGATATCTTTGGGTACTCCATGCAATAGCTGCTAGATAGCTAGATGCTCTGAACCAAACAAGTGACTCAAAACAGTGGATCTTCTTGCCAAATTTGTCCTTTATATTGTTGAAGAGGAACATATCCTGGACATTACCTACTGGCAACAACTGAAATGAGAGATGATGAAAAGGAGAAAGTTAACAGAACCTCTATTCTCAAGTCAATTCTGATCTCTCATTTGTTTTTGGCAATGGCCTTACAAGGTGCTGGAGGTTGCTGCTCAATACTAGGTAGGATGGACGAGTATGTGAGGACACATCTGGAGTGGAGAACATCCAGAATTCACTGTACTGTCCATATTAAATAATAATAAAATCCTCCCAGAAAGTTCTAAAGTCTACAAAAAGAGCCTTCTGAGATCAAAAGAGAAGGATCAGATGCTTTGCATGAGGAAAGCATTAGGCTTTGTCCTGTATCACTGCAGACAACTGCTAAAAAACACAGGAGGCATTTGTCTCCACACCATCCTTCCCCACAATTTGACCCCTGTACAAATGGTACAGTTCTCCAGGTTGAGGGATTTGCAGAGGTAGCAAAGACCTTGAACACGGCCATGAGTCTTGGAAAAATGGCCATCATAAGAATATGTTTCCATCAAATGTTGAAATCCAGAAGATAGTGGTACACGAGCAAATCAAAAAAACATGGCCAGAGTACATCTCAGGAAAATGAAACAGCTGAAAGCAGTGAACAGAAAAGGCAATGCTCCAACCTCAGCCGGTTGCTGGGAGGAATTGAGTGAACTGTCCTTATACAGCTGCATGCATACCACATGCGTGGGCAGAGTTTCTCTGTGTACTCTTGCTATCGCTAAGGGAAAAAACTACCAGTCTTTAAGAGAGGCTTACATAAATGTGACAACAGTCAATGAAGCAGAACAGCCTATCAGAGGGACATAAAACCCCCAAACTGATAACACAATAAAACAGTAATTACGTAGTTAACACATGCTACCGTGCAGAATTGCTCAGGTGGCTTGCCTCAGGCTCACGGGCAAGTCACTATAGATAAGCTTATTACAGTTATTGGTGGTCCCAATTCCCCCAAAATACTTTCCTTTGCAAAAATCTGCTAACTTTTTAAAATTACTAGAATATTTTTTTCAGAAATCATATGATGTAGATTAAAGTAGCAATATTGATACTATTGCTAGTCAAAAGAGACTGATAAGGAAACAATGGATTAGGCACAATAATATGGAGGTGGAACATACTGTTTCAGTAACAGAAATGTATTAATATGAAAACACAGGTTCCAAGAGATTATGAAAAATAATATTAGAAGGATGAGATCTTGAAGAAAAATTCAAGAAGTTTGGAAGTTTCAGATGTGGCAAAGAAAAATAGACCGCCACCAAAAGAACCCAATAGAGTTTAGGGCAAATTTCAGGGCTGGGGAGGAGGAGAGCAGGGAGGATAAACAAAGCAAACCCTCTCTCAGAAAATAGGACTTAACAACTGTTACTGACTTCACCAAAGACAAGGTGAGCTTAGTTAGGTACCAAGAATGCTCAGCAGCTACACAAAAATAAGGATTAAGCTTATCATATCTGATGCTATAAATCAAAATGTGCATTGGCCTCAGAGACTTCTGTAACTTGTGTAGCTGGCAATAGGAAAGTAAGGGTTATCTGGCTATTTGGAAAAGGAGGTAGGCACACATTTTTTTCATAGGAGTGATACTGGTGTGATCACAGTTCAATTCAAGTTCAAGGGTCAATTTGTAGATTTCGTAATCTTGTCACTGTAATGGCTTAGAAGTACTCGGGTCCACAACCCAATAATTTGAGAAATTTGCTCTGAGCATCTTTAGATAGGGTAGATGCCTAAAACGCTGAATCTTGCCTTAGGAAACAAGCCATTAAAAATACACAGAGAAACCAAATATATCAGAGGAGGTCAATACATAAAAGATAGGAGAATTACTATTAAGTAAAGCAAAGATCATGTACACACAAATAACAGGACTAGTACATAACTTCACTGAGAATTATGCACAATTTTCAGCACAACTTTAATTTGTAAATCAGTTAGAAATGCGTTAGAAATGAGACAAAATGACAGATGAATTAAATGACTGATTGTTTCCCAAAAGCTGCCAAGGACCCACCTGTCCAAATCAGATTCCAACTACTGAACAGAGCAGAATAAATAAAATGGAAACAGGATAACACAGTGAAATGGATTTGAAATTTAATTTCTGCCAGGATGAAAGTTGTGCAATTTTAGGTAAATGTATATTTAAAAAGATGTAACATAAAATACTTTTTCAGACAATTATCAAGACATCTCAGTCACAAGGAGAGGGTGCATAAATTGAACTAAATGTATACTGTAATTAAAATATTTTCTTCAGAAGTGAGATGTAGCTTCAATTAACGCCACATGGTTAAACAGGTCAATAGGAACTGAGGGGAAAAATAGAATATGCTATACTTACAAGAAAATAGGAAGTAAAGAACACTGGGAAGAATACAGGGAGATGCTAAAACAGATAAAGAACGGTATTAGAAATGCAAAGTAAAACTCTGAAGTTTTCATAGTTACAGATGCTAAACATAAATTATTTTTCCAGTGAAACAAAATAAAAGAGAGGAGAATAAAGACCAAAAATAAGGAAGTGAAATGTAATGTAAGTTACAAGTCAATTAAAAGTTAGTGGAGAAACAAACATGCCATAGGAAACCAGAAAAGTTGTATACTGAATATGAATATACTGAACATATAAAAAATGACAGACTAAAAGGCTGTAACACAGCAAGACTGCTGATTAACAGTCAAAAAAAGAAACAAACAAATGTAATAGCCTATAATGGGAAATGTGTCTTAGGAAGTGAAATACCTTTGAGACTTGCTTCCTTAAAGACTGGCAAGTTCGAAAGTTATCTTGAATAATAATATCGGTATTGCTGTAATTTCAAAAGGAGTTGGAAAAAAACTAAAGCAACAACAACAAAAAATAGCCTTAAAACCTCTGCCATTTATTTCTAAGATTGTTCTCATAAAGTCATGTTTTAAAAGTTCCCTTCTGATTAAAATCTACTGGGGATCCAAAGCAATACCCAGGAGAGCCATACTGGATACTGTAGAGAATTTTAATCTTCTTCCAAGTGTTGCCTCATTACTTGCCATATCTTTTACCAATATTTTGTGGTTTCATACCATTGCAAAACATGCACCAGAAGTCTATCATTTACATTTAATGTAAATTTCAGGATTTTTAAAAATAACACAGAAACAACCCTGTTTTGCTTAGCATTGGAGCTGTATACATGGAATGATTCTTAGTCATATAAAGTGGTAAATACATTGAAAACTTGAAAAGTGAAAATTTTCTATCTAAAACTCGTTTATTTTTGTAAGATACTAAAACTTGAGAGAATATGATGCTAAGACGTGGGTCTTAGTACTCATTTCTGATTTTCTACCTAATAACAATTAAGATTTCAGGGGTTCTGTATGCTAAGAATGGTAACGTTCTCCATCATTGGGAGTCTGATTTACACAGTTATATGAAACTCTGCTTCTCCATTTGATTTCAGAGAGTGTTGCCTTGTCTGTAATAAGGTCACTAGTGAACTCTGAGACCAGGATCTCATTGATATATTCTGTTCGTTATTGTCTATACATTAACATAGTGGTGGTTTTTATGGACCCAAACGTTGTCCATTTTTAATTACTGTAGTAGATGAATTTTCAAATACAGGTGCATCACAGAAGATACTACATCATCAAGTATTCTTGCCTACAGCTCAGTTAAAATATCATTGAGATCTCCAAGGAATTTATCTTCAAGGTATTGTTTCAGATCATTATAATCAACAAAAGAAAATTCTGCAATGAAATTATCTTACTAACATTTTCATTATTGTTTTTAACAAAATAATAGGTATGGTTATTGAATTTATTTCTAAAAGAATCCTTGTGGTATTTTGTTCAGGAAAAAAAGAAAGAACAAAGACTTTTTCTCCTTTTTTTTCTTTAAAGTTTTTAAACCAGATAAGAGACTAAGAGCGAGAAGCATGATCATATCTTGGCTCAGATCAGACCAACACTCTGAATTTGTTATCCAAATTTACCCTCGCTATAAAGAGGAAGAAGTTTGCCACAGGCCTGTCCTCAGGCTAACATGTTCTTGCCTGGAGACTAGCACTCCCTTTAGCTGGCAAGTTGAGGAAGTCAACCAAGGATCTTCCCATGAGTCACCTAACTACTCTGTGGAGACTGTTCTTCTTTTATGATCCAGGTAAGCAGCACGTGCCAAAATACTTACTGGTACTTCAGTACCAATCTAGTTAACAGAAAATGAGAATGAAGATTTCTTTTCCTGAACAGCTTGGTTTCTTCCTGTATAGTCTACCAGCCTAGAAACAAGTCATCTGTCACGGATATTCCTGTCTGACCCAGAAACAGGGCAGCAAGGTTGCTTAATATCTTCCCTCCCTCCACTGATATGTTTGATGAACAATCCCTTCCCATGAAGGCTTTGAAAGTTAAGCCAAACTGTAGTTTCTAATAATTATTTTGTAACTATCGTTGATGTTTTTGTCCCCTTTAACTCTTCTTTCCTTTCTCTGTCTCAAGCAAGGCAACCAGAATCCTAAACCAAATTTATGAAGATCATTAAACATTGTTCAATTACACCAGAACATCCAGGAAATAGTAGTAGTGTTTTCCTACTCTGGACTCAATATTCGGACAGAAATGTTAGCTTACTAAGTAGCAAGAAAGGAGTAATAAACTAATATAATCTAACAAAAATATGGAGGGGAAAAAAAAAGAGAAAGGTAACAAAAGGAACAGGCCAAACTTTTTGGGGTGGTGTGTCGGGTTAGTTTTGAGCTTTATTAATTCCCTCAGTCGGCTCATCAGGGTACCTAACCAAAAAGGGCAGTAAAAATGTGCAAGAAGGGGTGGTTGGAAGATAGGACAGGATAACCAAGAATAACTTGAAAAGAGCTTTTAATAGGAACAGTAACACATTTCTCTCAAGTTTAAAAAATACACTGACTGGCAGATAACAATTACACAAAAGAATAGGTATTTCCTCATGCAGACTGCTCAATTATGAGACTGAGTCTCCAGTTTTGCAAAATAAACTTAAACATTACTGATCTATCTGCACAGAAAAACGACAGAATTGAAACTATGAGAAAATAGATATTACTGCAGTGCTGCATATTCTTTTGTGCTCTACAATGTAAAACATTTTAAATAAATACCTGCTGTAAATCTATCTTCTGATTTTTCAGTTGTGTGTCTTCAAAAAACATCAAGATTATGGGCTACTTCTGCAGGCATAAGGTGAGTTAAAGTTTAGAATGAATCCATGCACTATTTTATTTATACTGTAGAAAACAGTCTGCAATGTAAGCTCTTCAAACTTTCCCAGTTGGAAAATAATCATAAGAAAAGAATTGCAAGTAACTGGAAGGGAAACACAGCACGTTTTGTTGCTGTCATCAGTTTGTAGTTTATCACTGCTTATCTAGAAAGCAAAGACATGGGAAAAGCTGTCATAAAAAAAAAAAAACTGCATCACAGGGCAAGATGTCCCACTGAGACATGAGCGAGATTATGAGGTGGGAAGTAAAGCCATGCATCTTCTGAGATGGTGACAATTTGCAGTGGAGTGATGCACAAGCAGGGACAGTTGGAGAAGAGCGACTATTCATCCTCTCCTCTTCACAGACAGGGATTTCACTGTCTGCTACATCCAGGACTGTCCCTACAGCTGAGTTTTAACTATAATGAATGCTGTAGTAAATTGTATAGGATAAGAAAAGAGAGTAATACTCAAGCTGGGGCTTCACCGATCAGACTCTCCAAATGATCTAGTAAGCCCAGCTGAATTTTAGACAAAGGGTAGAAGGTCCTGAAGTGTTTAATTTCAGAAGCTTATCCTTAGAAAAATATTTCAAATTATATAAATCATACAATTGGTTCAGAAAAGGCTGTTAAAGAATAGCCTGACATCACTGGAAATTATATTGGCACAATACATACTCAACAACTATTTTGGGTTGTTTAATTGCTGCCTTTGGGAGCCTTTTGGAGGATACAAAAAACAGTGGAACTGATGCAGCCTCTAAAGCTGTTGGGAAAGTTTTATTTTTATTTTTTTGAAAAGTAATGGCTACAGTAAATTGTAGTCTTCATGTCCAGACACATCCCTTCTATGTACCATGATGGGTTGCCCATCATTACCAGGCCATGAAACAGTCGTATTTTCAGAGAGATACTCACACTGCCCCGCTCCGGGTACTCTCTCAGAATTTCTCATTCCACAGACAAGTCTTTCACTACATGTCACTTTGTGCATACAAGCAAGCAAGCAAACCTTCTCCCTTTCTTTTAGGCTGGCTAAACCTTAAACTAATTAAAAACCTTTCCCCTTCCTTTTCATCTGACTTATGCACATTCCCTGTAATATATAACCTGCATCCTTATTTGATTTAAAAAAAAAATCACTAAACAGGAAGTACTCAAGAACAGATGTGAGCAAATAATGTATTTTGGCTCAATGGCTGAACTGCAGAGGCAACCACAAACCCGAAAATATTCTGCAAACTTCCATCTCTTGTTTTCAGATTTACTCCTTTTACACAGTATTTTTAAAATACTGTTCTACACCAAAAAAAAAAAATCCTTCAAAATAAAGTTACTAGGGGTGAGAGGAGAGAAATTTTTTTTTTATTCCCACCACTACCAGCCCAAATAGTTAAGAAATCTGACTTATACTTGCAAACAGGATTCTGTTCTTACCTCTACTAAGCTCTGCTTTTGCTACAATTTCTATTGAACAAAAACACCAATAACCATTTAGGAGTAATATATTACTGGTATTTATTACTACAGTTAACATAGTTTTAATTCTTTGGCTGTATAATCCTGTATAAGCCTTATTCTCCTGTTACTTGTAGCAAAGGTAAGTAAGAGATATAATGAAGTTTGCAAACACTAGTAAGGCATCTAACTCACCAGACTCTGCTGAGGAAGGCTAAAATTGAAGTAGAACAAAACCACCTCTATATCCTACTGGCTTAAAGTTAATTTAGGCACAAGTGCATTTACCAAGAAATGATTTTATCTTAAATACTAAGATTGAAAAGATGCTTCCCCTATGTGACAAACAGAAACCTGTAACCTAACTTTGGGCCTGTGCTTTTTCAAGATTCCTCTTCAGCAGGTCTGTCAGTGATTGCACTGTGTTTTAGCAGTTTAAAAATCAACTGTTTCAGTGGTCACAAGGCAATTGTCTTCTCACAACTATTTTTCTTCTAAAAGTGTTAGAGAAGTAAAATCGCCATCTCAACCTCAGCTCCATATCTCCTTCATTCAGGACTCCATTACAAAAAATAAAGAATTCATATCACTTAGGGTCACTAGCGAGCTTCTACAGATCATGCTATACAATCAGTACTGCATAACCCAACAAATAATCCATTACCCCTAGGCAAAAAAGTGAAGGGGTAATGACCAACTCAAAATAACCAATTTTTTGGTTATTTCAAAATTATTCAAAACAACATACAAACACTGCCTTGTGTTGCAATTCTACGTTATCATAGGCCTAAGAGGTGTCTTTTAATGTTGTGGTGCTAAGCCTAAACTCTGAAAGCAAAACCAGATTTCCCCAATTTGTAGTCAAACACTAGCAAACAAGATTCAACAAATCAAGTATCTCCGGAGACAGGTGAATTATTTGCACTAAAAATCATGTTCACTGAAAATTTCCCTCATTAAAACTCTCTTTTTCCCCTACATCCTTGACTATCTAGCTTCTTCATTATTTTTGCTGTTCCAGAAGCTCTTACCAACACTGAAGGAATTCTGAATTTACTGCACTTCCTAAAATACCTTTTGCTCCATCAGAAGAGCCTCAGAGAGCTTGTCTCCATTTCACAGTTCCTTGTTTTTATCTAAGCACAGTGACACAAAAGCTACCAGCCTTTTATACCAACAGACACATTGTTTGACCACAGAGCTACAGGTGTTTCATTATGACTGTAATGGATCCCTCTGCATGTGAGAATGATTTGATTGAATCAACAAGTAGCATCTACAGCACAGTTTGGGAGAGGAAGATGGATTAGATGACAAAGGTGTCTTCCAGCCCTATTTCCTAGGATTCTGTGATGCGTATATGATTGCATTATGCAGGAGTTTGTGCCTTTTTGTCCTGACCTAATGGCAGTCAGGACCGCCAACAAGCTGAGAACAATGTAGGGGGGGAGGGGTGAAGTACCTGAGCTGAGGATTTCAGATGCAGATTTGCAAACCCTGGACAATAACGATTGTTTCCTCTCTCTTGATGTTACAGATTCTTAGCTAAATGCTGCTTTCAGTCTTGACAGGTACTCTCAGCCTGTGTCCTTGAATGACCCCGGGGGAAAAAACTCCTCTTCTGTGGAGGTGACTGAATATTTGTCTGGAAAGCCACAACCACAGCTCTGTTTTGTATCCATACCTGTGCCTTAAAATTTAGTCTCCCGCTATGTAAGGTTTCTGTAACAATGTTCCTATGGATTGCACTCTCCACTATGATCACTTCTGCAACGACTTCACTCATGTGAAAATTGCTCCCATTTTAAAAATGCACTATTTGTAAAATATTTCAAAATCAGGAGCTTGGATTCTATGAGTAGGTACAATAAAGGATAACCTTCCTTATAACAATTTCAGAATAATGATGAAAAAATAGCCTGTAGTAAGAGGAAGCCTTAAATGATCAGATTAAAACTGACAATTCTCTTTCCTCCAAGGGTAAGGTTCATGAAGAGCTTTCATCAGGGGGAATGAAATGAATGCTAAGAATGCTAAGTTTCTCCTTGGTTTTAAAGCAGATCAAAATACTACCTGAATTAAATATGGATACCATATATCCATAAATATGGATAAATTCTGTGCAATACCTTTCAGACTGCCCACCGTATTTTATGGCCTACTCTGGGAGCAGCTCTCTGAGATGACCTTCTGCAATGCTTGGTGTTAATCTAAAATTTGGCAGGGTTGCAGCATCAGAAGTGAAGCCAGTTCGATCCCTCTGTAATTACAGGCATTTAATTGGGGACCATAACAAAATCACCTCTCTCTTGATAGGGGAAGGCAGAAATACCTGATAAAACAATAGCAACAGGGGACATGAAAGATTCGCACCACACTTCCCTGTACTCCTTGCATTCTTGCATATATTGATGACAATACATTTTTGGGGATACTTTTTTCCTCTTAAACTTACAGTGGTGTTGTAGCTCCCTGTTTTCTCCAGCACTGCTCACTGTTACTACATTACTTTTGACTCATGAAGTTACCTGATCCTCCAAAGCATACTGGGGGCAGGGAGGGGAAGAAATCAGTTTTTCCAGAAGTCCCAGCCAAAGCAGAGCCAGTTCCCTCTTGAGGGGCTTCAGGTTCCTCCTTTTTTTTTTTTTTTTAGTAATTAAAGCAATACTTTGTCAGGGAAACATCCTTGTGAGCCAAACCAGCATTCAGTAGCTGAACAAGAGTTGCAGAAGGGTCTCTTGCACTGGCTGTGCTTTTGGCCGTCTGCCATTTTGCAGCTGCCGGCCTGGGGCTGGCAGGCAGAAGGTGGGCTCTCTGCCGTGCCGACGCGGAAAGGATGTGGCAAGAGCACAGAGCCACTCTTCTACAGCACGACTTGAAGCAAAGGATTGCATTACAAAAAGACAGAAAAGCCCGATGAAGTTTTTCAAAAAAGAAGGGAGGGGGGAAAAGGAGTTGAAGCAGAGAGGCCTTAGCTGCGTGCCAGCAGAGGCAGCCACAGCTGGTTGTAATTTGGTGAGCAGCCCCGTCCCCACCTGGCCCACTCAGAGAGTGCTTCAGCTGACCCTAGTCCAGGCAGCACAGCACTCCCAGCACAAAAAGAGTAAGCTACAAAACACACTCCTCTTGGGCAGAAAAAAAAAAGAAAGAAAAGAAAAAAGAAAAAAAAAGTCTTTGCTAGAAGGCAGGGTATTTCTGTGCAGAGAAGACCCATTCACTTAAAGACGACTGCTTCCTCTGTTGTCAGCATTATGCTTGCAGGATCTGTTGCCTTAATTTGCAAGCTAGACTATGCTCAGTGTAGATGGTCTTCTGGGACTGTAACGGATAAAAAAAACTAAGAAATTTTTGCTGAGTGTTTATGCAGTTGAGCATATTTAGAAAGACTTACAAGGCGGCCAAGTTTGAATAGATTTTAACATGATAGCAAAAGGCATCTCTCTGTCACAAAGGCCAAAGCTCTGTCAAATCGCAAATCGTTTGGCAAAGGGTTGTACAGGTAAGGTACGATCACTCTCTTGCCTTTGACAGCTAAGATAGTCTGAACGCAAACTACTGAGCAATGTGTGACGTCCTTAGGTTATAAGGGCTCCTGAGATCCCGTACATTTCTTTCATACAATTCCCTCTGGTATCAGCCAAGTAGTCACCACAAAACTTTCTGCTACTGACTTTTTCCTTCACAGTTCAAATTTATTCTTCTGGATGAAAAAAGTAATATGTTTAAGTTTGCTTTATAGGTGAACAGTCTGAGATTTTTGGCCCTCCTTTTCCCAAAAGCCTAAAAACTCAAGTCAATAAAGTTTCATCATTATCCCAAAGCTTAAATACCACAAGTAAGGTGTCAAAAAGAACAAAAACAACAAAATCAAACCCAGACAATGACTTTCTGGTAAATTTTCAGCAAAAATTATATCCATTAAATACTGCTGCCCAATTTAGTGTGTGTGAAGATATATACACACTAAAAATTCCATGTACTCCATGTAAAGCTTTTTTTTTTTTTTTAATTTTTTTCTGGTAAATTTGCCCTGTTATCTCTCATCTGCTTAGCAGAGCTGCATTTATGATTCAGCAGAATCAATTATTTTTTAGTTCAGTTTTTGTAATTTTTGCCAGTGTAACTGATTCTTTTACTATGTGGATTTTGGTATAAAACTCTATTCAAACAATTTAACCTGTGCTTATCTAATTTACATCTATAACCTATATTTCAAAAAGTGCCCTAATTCTCTCTTGGCAAAGACTCACTTCGTGGCTCTTCTTGGCTTGTATTTAATGCGACCACATTAAGACTTCTTTTCTCTTACAAAATATGATAAAGTACATATATTCAGTAGTACTTTAAAGTAGGAAAATATTTTTGAGTAAACAGTCAGAGCATATATACATTTCTCTGCACATCTGTGTTTA
The DNA here is from genome assembly GCF_040807025.1 of Struthio camelus. Lineage (NCBI taxonomy): Eukaryota > Metazoa > Chordata > Aves > Struthioniformes > Struthionidae > Struthio > Struthio camelus. The sequence continues at coordinate 103,860,735 of NC_090943.1, forward strand.
CCCCAAGCTTGACAGATTATGAAAGCTGGCAATTCAAAGCAAATAGTCATGTCTCCATTGTCAATTCTAACTGCTAAAGTTTTGGGGCTTGGAGGGGGGGGGGGAGGCATTTAAGAGTAATCCGTAAACAGCAGCAGGAGATTTGGTGGAAAAAGGCCATTGCAACTTGGGAGTGCACAAGCAAACTTTACCATATAAGACACGTGACTAAAAGCATCGATGTTATGGCAGTCCTAACCACTGTAGCAGCAGAGAATAGCTGGATTATAACCTGTTACACTTGTAATGACAGGCATATAACTAATGGAACAGAATCACGCATGTTTCAAACAAACTTATTTGCTCAACTAGATTTTTTGTCTAGTGAACTGCTTTAGTTTATACAAACATGCAATGTTTTGAGAGAGATACAGTGACAATGGAAAGAGATTCCCCCTTAAATTTTAAAAGATTTGTCTTTTACCTGCTAATCTGTTTCACAATTTAAAATATTTAATGATAAAAAGGAACACAAAGAAGAAAAAATGAATAACTCCAAAAGCAACCACAAATACTGACATACTAGAGAAATCTAAATATTTTAAACATTGAACTATTGCTGCCAAGGTCAAAGAAGTAAGAAATATAATCTTTTTATAGGACTTCACACTAAAATTAACTAGCAAAAAAGGCGGCCGCAGAGTAACAATTATTAGGGGAAGCCCAGGTATCTTCTACTGAAGAAACTCGATGCAGATTTAGAGGAACGAGCCTTCAAACTGCCAGGTAATGTTTTACTAAATTTTTACTCACAGAAACCTGTGGCACTCTTATTAAGTGTTCCAAGCCAGTCTTACAGGTTCTTAAGGTTTAAATACTTTCAAGTAAGCTAGAAATGAGGAGTAACGTTTTCTGCAGCTTTAATTTCTATCATGCTACCATTAACTGAATCTTTTCACCTCACAGCAACTCAAAAACTGCATTTCAGTGAGAAAAAGACTATCAACACCTAAGAAATCTATTATTGAAAATAAAACCTTTCTAAGGGTATTGTATTGAAAAACTAAATTAAAAAACAGAAAGAGAAAAGGTAAAATAGAGAAATAAAATGTACAAATCTGAAGCAAGTTTTCAGATATCAAAAAAGGACTTTTTTCAAAGTGTAGTAGCAGTATAGGACAGTGTGCTAGTACCTGCTTCAACTGTAAGATAAACTGACCTCCCCCCCCCCCCAAGAAAACACACCCTTAAAAGACTAACACAAACAACTGCCAGTGACCTTAATGTATGCTCATACTGGAAAAGAGTAAAAAAGCCTGCAAGAAATAACATATACATATATCACCACAACATACAATGACCCACATGATAGTGAAAAAGCACTATGTCCTTGATATTTACTTATTCTAAGCCAGGAATCCAAATCCCAGAAACACTACCATTAATTGCCCATTATTGCAAGTTACTCAAAGCGGCATATAAAAGAACTAATTGTATGACCTGTAATGGAAAGAAAAAAACAGGGAACCCCATATTCCAGCTGGAAAAATCTATACTGAGTACCTAAATTAGCTCCAGAAAAAATCGTATCAGATGTGTCAAGAGAAAGCATAGCTGAGATGCAGGAATTGAAAATTCTCTCTCAAAATCACGTTCTGAAGGGTTTTTTTAATTATTATTGTTATTATTTTTTTTAACAATCTACATATCGTAGGTCACAGAAATAACTAAATGATTTGCTGCCGAGCCTTTCTCCTACTGGATTAACTTGAGCAAGAATCACAAAAATCTGGTTAAAACCATGAGAAGACTAAAAGAAATGGAAGAGGCAGCAAGAACCTTTAGTGTTTAGGAATTGGGATTACCAGTTGTCATAGTTTTGGTAAAACTTAAGGATTTAGACCAATCCGGTACTTTTGCAGCATTTCCTACTAGCCTACTAGCATTTGCTACTAGCCATCTGGAGTTGTCACTGAGCTTAGGTTTCTGGCATGACCAGAGAGTAGAATAGTAGAGTGCTCTAAGTTTTGGGATTTTTGTTTAAAGCAGGGATTTTCCATGCACCTAAGCATGCAGTCTCAGAGAACTCTTATGATCCTGACCTTTAATAACATTAAAAAAAGGAAATCATAAACTTACCATATTCTGTAGAGTCTCAATTTTAAAGTAGAGATATGGAGAATATAGTCGGACCAACATATTTTGTGGGCAAAGCCTGTTACACTGATCATAAACAAAGAAAGTGACTGAAAGAGAATTTCACCTAACTCTCATTTAAAAAAAAGTTATGTTACCTGTAGACCAAAAATATTCAATGCTACTTTGGACATATATTACATCAATAACAAAGCCCACCTGTGGATTTACAAAGCAGGAGTCTCTAAAGCACAGGAATGACGACACAATTGGGTATCAGAGTCGGGAATGCTGTGGGATGTGTAATGCTAGACATACTTATTGTTAACTTCATTTTCCATGTCATGTGAAACACACTTTTAATGCTATGTGTACACATCTCCATAAATTACAGTCAATACAAAATAAACTTCCTCATAGAAAATCCCTGTTTAAGGATTAAATTATGCCTCTTCTCTCACAGGTGCACTAAAAGAAGCTATCTCACTATAGCGTCTTTAATGAAAGTAGTTATGATTTGCCATTGACAACAGAGGGAAGCAAAGCTGCAAATGCATGCAACCACAAAGAGCTCTAAATTAAGTATTTCTGATTAACCTATAAACTAAGATCATTTCCTTATCTGCACAGTGAGCCAGGAAACCTTTCCTGTTACCTTCCAGTATCAAAATATTTACTCTACATTGCAAACTTTTTGTACTACTGTCCTTTAGAGAGGAATATTGTCTCTTGACATTTTGTAGCTTTCTTCTGGCACAATTTTACCCCTTATGGAACTATACATATAATTATAAACATCCTGTTAGCCTACAGACTGTATTTAAATTATCTGGAGACTTGCATTTTTTCTGTCAAATAGGAACAAAAATATTTAAAATCTGGTGGTCTCTACTGGCATCTTATACATAGCCTTCTCTATAAATGCCTGCAAAGTTCTGCATTCATTGTAGCAACTGCTTTTCTGAGACCCTTAGCAGTAGCGTTTTTGACCCATGGGTTTCAGAACTATACCAAACCCTGTGCAGTATCTTAAGGCAGGAGGAGGAAACAAGAAAAACTAGTATGACGAAAAGAAAATAAAGCATACAAGACAAAAATTACTGTTTATTTTTCTTAAAAACAAACAAATAATTTTTCATTACATTCTAATGCTTCTCAACGGTAAGCTTATGCAGTTGATTCTAAAAAAGGTTAAGATCATATTTGCCTTGCAAATAAAAACCAACATTGGCTATATCTGTTACTTTCCAGAATATGTAAATAAGTTTAAAAACAGTAAGAGCCTGTTTTAATGTTTTAATGAAAGTTTTAATGAAAGTTTTAATGAAAGTCGCAACTGATTAATGCTTCATTGCTTATAGTATTTGAAAAAGTATACAAAAAAAAAAGTAGTAATTTTAAAACGAAAGGCATTTCTGCTTGTAGGACAAAAAGATAACCAGGTGTTTAGGATATGTATGATGTTTCCTTAAGTCTGTGACAGAAAGCCAGAGCACTGATAAGAAAATTTCTAAGCAGAAATTCACCGAACTGGAGCTCTGCCAAATTATAATTAGTTATCTGAGCCATTATGATTTTATTTTTTATTCCAACCAGATATTTTGTTTGGGTAATAAAAAAATTTCTGTAACTCTGTACAATTGTCATACGGAACCAGAAGCTGATGTGCTTGTATTTTTTAAACCTAAGAGCAGTAAAATGAAATAAATGCTGAAAGTCATCCATTCAGTAGATATTTTAGTGTTATAAACTTACAGGATATTTTGAGAAGAATGAACGCTTCCCCCCATATCCTGAAAACCTTAACTGAAGAGAGTTGAAGCCCAGTAACTAGCACACTAAAGCATGTACTTGAGCCTAAGTGATTTTTAAATCATTTACCTTCACAGAGAAGAGACTAAAATAACTATGGCACTGTTTTAAAAAAATTGATAATGAGGATCACAGTACAAAATGCATAAAACCTGCCCATTTTACTTACAGCAGCACAGCCCCAAGAGTGGAAATAGTTGTGAAAACAACACCTTCTGAGTGTGGTACAAGGAAGAGCGAGCACACAAAACAAATTATTCAAACAAGCAGCACATAACTTTCTGGAAAGTTTGGAGCTAAAAATGAAAGAGAAAGTGCAACTGATTCAGTACTATCAACTGCTGAAAACGCAAGTCACTACGCAATAAGAGAGCCAGGGCTCTATAAATACTGGGAAAATTTCCTATGGGAAAGGGTCACACAGCAAATCACTCCTCCTCCAAAATCAATACTCAAAATAACTACAGTTAAAGAGTTCCTTGGTCAAAACATGTGGTTAATGCTACAAAAAGGAAATCAAAGCCCACCACCCCAAAAGAGGTATATATGGAGAGAAGAGAAAAAAAAAAAAGAGAGAGAGACAGACAGACAGATTCGGTGTGTGTTGCAAACACACCTCAACAGTATCATCTGATCAGATGGCGCAGGCCATCCTTTCTAAAGACAACATCTACAAACATATTAGGTCTGATAATCTCCTCAGTGGTCTTTTAAAATCTGACAGGCAAAACATTTCAAATTTATAACTGATTCAGGAACAGCACGTACTCTGATTTGCAGAAGCTGATGAAAAACGTGATGCAGTCATATACTAAAGTAGCCCAAGGTTACGCTTGATAGCGCTATGGACAAACCTTACCTGGGGCAGTTCAAAGGTTGTCTGCAAATGCAGCCCACTTAGAGAACATCCAGAGACCTCTCCTCAAAGAAGGGGCCATAACTTAAACGTTCAGAAGAACTCAAAGAGTACAAAAGAAGAAGGTAGGACAGTGAATCCAGCACACTTCTGCACTGAGACAGTGAAATGTTGTGCCTTTCTGGTCCCAGTTAAACAGAGGAACAAACGAAACCCTCCCAGACAACCTAGCAATCTCACTGAAGAGAAAAAGGAGGAAATGCATTTTCTTCCCATTGTGGAATATAACACCCAGGTTTATTGATGCAGTAGATGCAAATAGGGTATTAAGCTTCACTGTGAACGTATCAAGTACAACCATTCAAGGGTGTGACTTGTCTTTAACTCCTTTTTAGCTTGCAAAATCTAGAAAGTCTCACTGGTGAAAATATCACCCCTGAGAAACAGCAAAACAAGCTTAAGAAGTCTCTGAAAGCAATCATAGCTGCTGGACCAGACAAACGGGGAAAAAAGCATGCTATCACAGATTATTCAGGTTATTGAAGCCAGGGGTTATAAGCATAGATGAGGTGGGCAGATGCAAACAGTTAAATAATTCATTTCCACCTGTAAATATACTAATATCCTTGAACCCCTGCTGTTACTTGTTTGGTACAATTTGGGTTCCTGTTCCCATCCACCCTATTAAAAAACAAGAACTCTATACAGGTTGCTTGAAATCAAGTAAATGACCTAGTTACAAGGGCAAAAAAAGGAGACGGACCAGATGCTTTTGGCATTGTCCACATAACAAGACCAGGAACTATTGTCTAGGGGTAATAACACGGGGGGGAGTGTACGTGCGCACATGTGCGGCACAGGATGCATGCCTGGTTTACAAAATATACACAAAAACATTATTATTTGTACGCTATCAACCCAAGAGGACATTTCAAGTTCAAAGGTTTGCCTTGATCCCAATTCTAGTCGGTATTTTTATTAATGACTTGAACAATGGGAGACTATACCTAACAAAATCTCCAGATTACACCACACTGAAAGGACCGCAAGCTTTCAGAAGGGCAGATTTCTAAAGTGTATCACTGAACTTGGAAGATGGTTTGAAGAGCAAATTTTTACTCTTGGGGAAGAAAAATAAAGCTTACACACAAAAATTCCCTAGTAACAGACTAGGCAAATTCCCTAACTACTGCCTAATAACAGGCTAGGGAGCAGTACACAAAAAAGGTTTTGTGGCTATAGTCAATTACAAGGTGTATAATAATGAGTTAATAAGGAGATGTTAACAAAAGGGCAGAGACCAACTCCAAGACATTTTAGTAAGGAAACCTTACATATGCAGAGAGATAATACATTCTACTAAGTACTTGTGAAGTATGTGCTGAAACAATCCAGTTTTGGCCACCACACCTACAGAGGAATACTTCAGACAGGACATCAACAACAACAATAAGATTTTAAAACATGACCTAAGAGAAAAGGTAGAAGGAATAGAGTTTGTTTAGTCTACAGAAAAAATTAGAGATTTGACAGCTGCTTTATAGCACTTTAAAGTCAAATATGAATTGTTCTTGTTCACTGGAAGAAAAACTACTAAATGGTATTGGCTTAACCTATATTGATTAAAAGATACTGGAGAAAAAAGGAAGATGACTTTTCTAATCAAAGCAGTATAAAAGGTCATTTAGAGGTAGTTTAATCCTCATTATGGAAACATTTTAAGAACAGCTTATACATCAGGAAAACCAGATACTTGCTTGATTCTGCCTCAATATAAAGATCGACTAAGCTGATCAAGATCTCTTTTAGCCCAAGTTGCAGCCAGAACAACATCCCTGAGGTTTAAAAACAATAAAAATTTAAAAATCTGTTTTCCACATGTGCCTACTTCCAGTGCTATCATAATTTGAGAACAGGCCAATATTTATGGCTTCAGTGACGCATTGTTCTACATAGCTCTTAAGATTAAGATGTTAGAATCACAGAATCGTTTAGGTTGGAAGGGACCTCTGGAGATCATCTAGTCCAACCTCCCTGTTCAAGCAGGTCACCTAGAGCATATTGCCCAGGAGGTATTTCTAAAAGGAGAGTATTAGGTATTTCTAAAAGGAGAAAAAGCATTTGAGTAACAGGCTTACTATAAACACATACCATCTTAGCTTGAAGCCACTGGTAGAAATCCACACCTTTACAGACAGAGCCAATGGGGCCTTAACTTTCTAAGGCATTTAAACTGATTTGGGGATACATGTCACAGAATTCCTACCTTGTAACAGATATTTTAGGAGCCTTACTGATCATTCACATTCTCCAGTTTTGTAACAAAGACTGTGAAGCCACACCTCCAACTAGTCAAACGATTCAAGCAGTGACTAATACTGAACAACAACAAGGTCTGAATACAGTTTACAAGCTTAACTTGGCTATGTGCCAAGAATTTCTCTTCTATCGCATTAACTAAGAAATTCCTTCTTCTCTCCCCAAAATCAGATTTCCAAAGCTGAAAGCTAAGGAGCAAGAGCAAAAACTCTTCAGATATTGGTTTCTGCACTCTCTGTAGGATGGAATGACACATTGGGAAAATGCACTTAATGAAAGCTGAGGATCTTACTGATGTCTTCAACTACCTAACAGGTGGCTGTACAGAAGCAGAACCAGATTATTCTTGGAGGTGCACATCTAAGGACAAGGAGCAATGGATAGAAGTTGCCACCAGGGAAATTCTGATTAGATTTGGGGGTGGGGGGGAGTTCATAACAAAAGCAGTCAAACACTGGAACAAGAGGTAGGCTTGGGGTACATTCCATACCCCAAGAGGAATGGAATCTCCATCCTTGGAAATATTTAACCTTGACCAGACAAGCCCTAAGCAACCTTTAAGGTGTTTCTTATCATCCAATTGGGAGCAAAACAAAAAATGGGACCTTTAGAACAAGACTGAATCATGGACTTTTTTTTTGACTAACCAGATACAACCCAATTTATCCTATTCTTTGGACTACCTGCACTACCTTAGAGCATGACAATTAATGCTAATATTGAGCTGAGTAAAGAACAAGGACATATTTTTTCTGATAAGCACTGGCTTTTTAAATGTGTTCAGTTTCTACCTTTTTGTGACCTGCATCTTTGTTAATCAGGCAATTCCAAACAGAAAGTCTTATTGATCAATGACCCCAGGTCACATTTTACTGGATCTGAATTACAAACTTCCGGGCTAAAGCAAAGTTTCAAATCAGTTACTTCCACTCTTATCATCCACGGGCACACAGCTCCAGTGAAGAAAGTGCAGATTGCTAAGGGAAATCTTCAATAAAAAGAGCCGGTATTAGCTTAGTTAAGGTATAAAACAAGCTTTCCACAGCTGTAAAACTCAGTTCAGATATTTTTGTGTTCATGGATTACATACTGCCTGTACTTAAAGAAGCTCTTTCTAAGCAACATTATTGGCTTCTATGAAACAAGTAGCAGAATTGTATGCTGTGTAGGAATTAGGAGAAGCATCTAAGAGGTCTTTAATTAGGAGACCTCCGAGTTATCCTTGTATCTCTGCTCATTGTAATAAAGGTCCTTGCTCAGTGAAGATACCAACTCTCCATGTTTTTTTTTTTTTTTTAACCAGTCTCCACCACTCTTCCAGATGTTTTTAGTTCACATACAAAAAAGTTTTCTCAATAGACATCTAGGGAATGCTCCTGCGAGCAATAGTGCCAGCTTAAAGATCCTCCTCCTTTGCCCACTGCCTGCTTATTTTAATTCCTGCTCAATCCCTTTAAGTGAGCTTGTATAAATTGAAAGATATGGCATACGGACAGGAATTAGCAGCCAAAACTATGGATGATAAGAGGGACAGCTTGAAGGAGAAAAGACATTGTGCAAGCAGGCTTAGGAAGCACTTCTACTTAACGTTTAACCACAGTACTAAGCTGGGTGGAGTGGGGAGGGACTTTAGCTGGATTGGGCTAGGTTGCCTAATGGAAATCTGTGGCTGTATTTCTTCCTCCCTTCAAGGAAGTAGTATGGGCTGAATACTTCAAAAGGAGCTTCATTCAGACAGAATTAAATTGGGGAAGACACTCTAGCAATTCATGGAAAAAATGACCTAAATACTTTCTAGAGACAAAAAAAAAATCCATTTTTTTTGCTAGGACCTTCCCCACCTTTGGAAGGGATCAGTACAGATAAGTTGAGGATATTCCTGAAAGTAACTTCCAATAATTTGAACATTTTCCTTACTTTTGCAGAATTGTATAGCCTACATGATGCAACGAGAAATACAGTGTTTGTGAGGCCTTCTATCTCAAAATCTGTTCACATTAGGTTGTCTCTGGTCTCAAGCTCCAACAGAAATCATTCAGGCTACAGTCTGGGCTTGCCATAGGTAAAATTCAAAGATGTCTCTGTTCATATGTTACTACATAGGCATTGCAAGAGTATAAAGGGGGAGAAAAAAAGACATACACCTCAAAACAATCAACATACCTTTTGTTAAAAAATGAAACTCTCCATAATTCTCTTGTATTCATAAAGCTTCTTATGCCAACTCAACTTTCCCTTTTACAAGGGAGAGAAAGTCCACAGATTATGCTGCAAAGACTTAGCAAGGAATCCTCTAAGCCCACTTCTATTCTCTTCCTTTTCCTCAGCTGAAAAGGACAGTAAAGGTAGAAATCGCTAATAGTGGAAGAAAGCCCGTAAACGGGATGACCTCAACAGAAGTTTTAAATCTCCTGCCTACACAGTTTTTCATTGCCAGCATATTCAGACATCACGGGAGGCAGAATATTCTGCATGGTACTTGGTGGGAAGAGCAAAGGTTGCCAGAAGGAAATGTTTGGAGGGCACACTATCAGGGCTAGGCTACGTGTAGAAGGCTGAAACATAAGCTGCTTTTCTGCAAGCAAGCTCTTTTAATAGGAATCCAGTTTATTTATTTATTTAGAAGCAGATGGCATCCTCTCAAGATGTTATGCAGAAATATGACACATGAAACAAGTATTTTCATCCGAACATATTTTTTCTAATCAACTCCCTGCTATTCAGCATTAAATGACAAACAAAAATTTAGTCTCCAGAGTCTGGTAATACTCTAGTCTAACTCAATGCCATATCCTGAGTCCAACAGTTTAAGTGATGAAATGTAATGACTTGTAATACACTGGAGAGCAGACCAGATGACCTCATAGCGTCTTCTGACTACAATATTATAAAGGAAGGGGGGGGGGGGAGAGAGAGACAGAGAGAGAGAGAGAGAAGGCATTCCAATTGGAGGGAGGAGAATCACACCCTCCATGTTGATGAGCACATTTGATGGACAAACGCCATAACCTAAGATTAGTCAAAAGTGTCTAATGCAAGTTTTTGTATTTGTACAATGGAAAATAAGAGGCAAGAAATCCAAATTATGTTGGATTAAGACATATCAAAGTATGTTAGTAACAGTCCCGTGTAATCACTGTATTACATGATTCTGCATGACATTGCTGATGGCTTTCACATCGTGTTTTCATGCAATTTCTCCTGAATCATGTCCTTTAATCTCCATTTACTGTGAAGTATAAGCAAACATTACCAAGACTTGTAGAAGGATATCATCTTAAAGAATGTTAGCACTACAGACAGGCAAAGCATAATATACAAGGAAGTCAAATACTACCAAAACTTCCTTTCTCTTGATCCCTCCCATTGTACACCTCATCTCCAAGACTGTTGCATACCAGCTTTAACAGATATTACATAATTTCCTTTTCATAGGGAAGAGTCATGTATATCCAAATGCATTGATACAGAGAGGTTCATTTACCACACAGCAATACAATGCAGTATACCAAGAGTGAGTCATCCTCTCATTACAGCCACATATAACACATAATTAAAAATGTAAGGAACTCCTACACAAACTGAAGTGGTTTTAGCATTTTCTACATGAAGAATGTGCACGGTTATACTATTTTCCAACCATTTAACAATTTACCATTTTGTTTTTAAACAAGAGCACGCTAAAATAATGTTCATGCAAACTCAAGGAATTTGTATTTGATGCACTATACCAGGGTGGTCTAACTTCAGCAGCCATGGCATTCAAAGTCAGCTTTTATAGTCCATTGTTCCTTCCTTCCAGCATTTCCAGTTTCTTTTCAGTGCCTTGCCCCTTCTTCCTCCCCACCCCCCAAGACAGTTACCTTCCATGGTCTGCACAAGTAGGTCTTTACCCCTTCTCTCCCATATAAATAGCCTTGCCTTCAATTTCTTCTATCAGCAACAGCTGCTCCTGCACACACCACTCTTGAGACTGCTAAATATTGTTTAAGGAGCGATGGGCCTGGGGAGGTTGCTGCTGTCAGGTGAGGCAGGCAATTGTTGCAGCAAGGGTATGGCAACTGCTGCTGCTAGCGCAGGCTTCCCTCCCAGAAGCAAGAGCGGCAAGCCTGGATACCTGAGAGGCCGAGGATGAGAAGGATTTCAGGTACTTGGATCGCTGCTCGTACTTGCTGCTCAAAACAGTTCTCAGTCTCCTTTTGAAAAGGGCAGCAGACTGCAAAGGTGGGTCCTCAGCCCATGAACTGCTTATTGGGATCAACTACGATATGCAGTTAAAGATATTAAAAATAAATATCTCTCTCTTCTGACACATTAACTGCATCTCAGGGAGACTTGTACCATAAGTCCTTATGGTTAAGAACAATAAAAATTTACAAAGTTACAGTTGCATTAATAAGAAGTTTCAGTATCTTCTTTCTCCTTCTGTATTTTAAAGGTAACTTGTGTAGGTAAACAAATTTTAGCGTGAATTCTTCAGACCTTACAAAGGATGTAGTCCCACTTTTATCCCTAAGAGCTGTGCCTGAACATGGTTAAGAATAAAAACCCAAAACTTACATTTCTTTTACATTTCAGATTCTCATTTTGAAAAGCATCTGAGGTCTTTATGATTCAGATGATTTTGCCTAATTGACCCATGTGCCTTTGAAAAGATTATCCTGATTCATTACTTCTCCCCTCTCTGCTATATCCAGTGGAAGTCTTAACTGATATGCAAATAACACTTAAGTTTCAACTTTGCTTGGCAACCTCACGTATTTCATACTTGAATAGTTTTTCGTTTTCAAGTAGATGCCCAGATAATCTCCCAGCACTACCAGCAAGTATGCCTTTTGTGTTCTCTCCCTCCTTTTGGGAGCATACAGTGGAAGATGACTACTTAGAATTTAGGATTCTAGTAGTTCCAGATGAAGGAACTATCAAGTTTCACTATTCCTCCTCAGTCTACATCTCTCTCATCTACTGAAAGCCAGCCAACTAGCAGCTTAACACTACAGAAAGCCTAGCAAACTAGGTCCTAAGAAAGAGCTACTCAGACCTCTTTGCACCCCTCCTAGTTCCTTTTTCTAAAAAATAAACTGTGAGTGTGTATTTCATGGGAAATTAAGATAAAAGGAAAATGAAGGGCTTAGGTTCATGCAGTCTTCTCACTTGAAATTAGTAGTGAAAACAACTTACCTTCTGGGCCAGAGCATCCTACCTTTCCAGATATGACGATCCTGTTACCGCTTTTGGAAAGAAATGGTTGGAGCAAGTGAATGGTTACAACAAACTACATAACTTGGGGCTACACAGGAGAACATCTTACAGAGAGAAAATAATCACTTCAACTGGAATGATGCTGTCCCTTCAGTGCTGTAGTTTTTTCAAGTTTGTTTTTTTGTTGGTTTGTTTTAAAGGCAAGTTATCCTCTCAATTCCTATAACTAAGAAACAGTGAAACAGAGGTAGTCATTTCTCAGCTTTAGTCTCTCAGTTGCTCCGTGATGAGAAAAAAAGATATTTGGGAACATATTGCAAACTAGAGCTCTTACAATTCAATACAGTTATGAGAAAGCCCTCCTTCACTTCTGAATTATTTCCCCCATTAAGGGAGGTATATAATACACTCATTTTTTCCTCTCCTTCCTCTGATTGGGTCTACTGTAGTTCTCTTCAAAAGAAGCAGCCGCCTAAAATTCACCAGAAGGCATATACAGCAGTGGATATGCCACAATGCTTAGGCTATCAACCCTAGATAAAAAGCTTCTTTCTGTAAATGTAGGTGTACTCTGAACAAAATTTCAATTGTATACTTATCTTCATAATTCTTCAGCTTGTTACATCACGCTTGGGAATGTATGAACTCTTTTTCATTCAATCAACTTAAATGCCTAAGCATTAGAAATTTCATCATAGCAGTGGTATAGTATTTGATTTGTTGATTTGATTAAAACAATCACTTTACAGTGTCTGACTAATGTAAACAAGACTGATTTGAGGTACAACACTGGACAGATCAATTCTAGAATATGACAGCAATTTTTGCAATTTTCTTTAAAACCTAAACGTAAAAGAACAAGAGTAAACGAATTTGCCTACCTAACCTCAGCCCCTACAAAAACTTCTCACTTTAAGAGAAACAATAATGCAATTAGAGCAGAATTATAAAGATATCTGAAAATATCTGCAAATACTGGGCACATACGAAGAAACTTACTGACCTATAACAAGATCTATAAAAATATAACAATAACAGAATCACAGAATGGTTGAGATTGGAAGGGATCTCTGGAGATCATCTAGTCCAACCTCCCTGCTCAAGCAGGGTCCTCTAGAGCACGTTGCCCACCATCGCATCCAGATAGGTTTTGACTATCTCCAGCGAAGGAGACTCCACTGCCTCTCTGGGCAACCTGTGCCAGTGCTCGGTCACCCTCACAGTCAAGAAGTTTTGCCTCAGGTTCAGATGGAACTGCCTGTGGTTCAGTTTGTGCCCGTTGCCTCTTGTCCTGTCACTGGGCACCATGGAGAAGAGACGGGCCCCATCCTCTTGACACCCTCCCTTCAGATACTTGTACACATTGAGGAGATCACCTCTCAGTCTTCTCTTCTCCAGGCTGAACAGGCCCAGCCCTCTCAGCCTTTCCTCACAGGAGAGATCTCGCTCCAGTCCCCTCATCATCTCTGCAGCCCTCCCCTGGACTCTCTCCAGTACTGCCAGCTCTCTCTTGTGCTGGGGAGCCCAGAACTGGACACAGGTCTCCAGGTGAGGCCTCCCCAGGGCTGAGGAGAGGGGAAGCATCACCTCCCTCCACCTGCTGGCAACACTCTGCCTCATGCACCCCAGGAGACCACTGGCCTTCTTGGCCACAAGGGCACACTGCTGCCTCATGCTTAACTTGTTGTCCACCAGCACTCCCAGGTCCTTCTCGGCAGAGCTGCTTTCCAGCAGGTCAACCCCCAGCCTGTCCTGGAGCAGGGGGTTATTCCTCCCGCGGTGCAGGACCCTGCACTTGCCTTTGTTGAACTTCAGGAGGTTCCTCTCCGCCCAGCTCTCCAGCCTGTCCACGTCCCTCTGAAGGGCAGCACAGCCCCCTGGTGTGTCAGCCACTCCCCCCAGTTTAGTCTCATCAGCACACTTGCTGAGGGTGCACTCTGTGCCTTCCTCCAGGTCACTGATGAATACGTTGAACAAGACTGGACCCAGGACTGACCCCTGGGGGACACCACTAGCTAGCTACAGGCCTCCAACTTGACTCCGCACCACTGACCACAACCCTCGGAGCTCTGCCATCCAGCCAGTTCTCAATCCACCTCACTGTCCTGTCCACTCATCCAACACACTTCCTGAGCTTGCCTAGGAGGATGTGATGGGAGACAGCGTCCAAAGCCTTGCTGAAGTCCAGGGAGACAACATCCCCACTGCTCTGCCCTCATCGACCCAGCCAGTCATTGCACCAGAGAAGGCTATCAGATGGGTCAAGCATGATTTCCCTTTGGTGAATCCATGCTGACTACTCCGGATCACCTTCTTGTCCTCCAGATGCTTAGTGAGGACCTCCAGGATGAGCCGTTCCATCACCTTTCCCGGGGTGGAGGGGAGGCTGACAGCCCTGTACTTTCCTGGCTCCTCCTTCTTGCCCTTTTGGAAGACTGGGGTGACATTGCCTTTCTTCTAGTCCTCAGGCACCTCTCCTGATCTCCAGGACCTTTCCAAGATGATGGAGAGTGGCCTAGCGATACCATCCGCCAGCTCCCTCAGCACTCGTGGGTGCACCCCATCAGGGCCCATGGATCTGTGGGTGTCAGGTTTGCCTGAATGATCTCTAACCTGATCCTCCTCCACCAAGGGAGAGTCTTCCTTTCTCCAGACTTCCTCTCTTGTCTCCAGGGTCTGGAATTCCTGAGGAATGGCCATGCAGGTCTCCTGCCCACTTTGCTGGATTTCTTACTCAGAGGGATGCACCCATCTTGAGCCTGGAGGAGGTGATGCTTGAATATTAACCAGCTTTCTTGGGCCCCCTCTTCCTTCTAGGGCCCTACCCCATGAGGTTCCCCTAAGTAGGTCCCTGAAGAGGCCAAAGTTAGCTCTCCTGAAGTCCAGGGCTGCAATCCTACTCATTGCCCTGCTCCCTCCTCGTAGGATCCTGAACTCCACCATCTCATGGTCACTGCAGCCAAGGCGGCCCCCAACCTTCACCTCTCCAACTAGACTTTCTTTGTTCGTTAGTACAAGGTCTAGCATTGCACCTCTCCTCGTTGGTGTCTCCACCACCTGGGCCAAGAAATTATCAGCAATGCTTTGCAGGAACCTCTTATGTCTGTTTGTGCCTAGCTGTGCTGTCTTCCCAGCAGATGTCAGGGTGGTTGAAGTCTCCCATGAGAACCAGGGCCCGTGATCGTGAGGCTACTTCCAGCTGTCTGTAGAAGGCCTCATCGATGACTTCCTCCTGTAGTAAACCCCCACAACAGTGTCACCCATGTTACCCTGCCCTTTAATCCTTACCCATAGGCTCTCAACTTGCTCTTCATCCACCCCGAGGCAGAGCTGCACGCGTTCTAGTTGCTCCCTCACATAAAGGGCAACTCCACCACCTCACCTTCCTGGCCTGTCTTTCCTGAAAAGCACGTAGCCATCCAGGACAGCATTCCAGTCATGTGAGCTATCCCACCATGTCTCTGTCACCGCAATGAGATCATGGTCCTGCGACCGCACACAGACCTCTGACTCTTCCTGTTTATTCCCCATGCTGCGTGCATTGGTATACAGGCATTTCAGAGAGCCAGTCGAGCATGTTGAGCTTCCCAGGAGAGGTGCAAGAGGATCCTCCACAGCCATGCTCCATGTTGTCTCCCCTGGCTGCATGCACCCGCTGGAGGCATCCTGACTTGAGTGGTGTTTTACTGACTACCATATCACTACACTACTCCCCTTCCCCCAGTGAGTACATAAATACTACTGTGCAACTGAGAAAGAGCCTTCTTAACTGCTGAGGGTTCCCAAGGGTGCTGAAGTACCTAAGTTTTCACCAAAAAACTCCAGTGGCCTTACCTTTTAGCAACACTGACAAACTAATAATTTTTATGCAGATCTCTCCTCCCTGGAGAGGGAGGGAGCAGATGAAGTGTGTTAGGAAGCATGCTATCGTTCTTATGTGTCTCAGTCAAAGACTAGAAAAAACAATTAGCACATAAAAATGAGGAAAAAAACCAAAAACAAAACAGTGCTTTAGAGACAGAAAATAAGGAGTCAAACTGTAATTAAAACCTCCCCAAAAATGGCCCAGTGTAATGGAATTTCCTTTTTGGAGTATTTAAATATGAGAGGCTTGTCCAAAGAAAGAACTATATGAAGTACTCATAGTATGAACGTGTGCCAACATTTAAATATACAGAAAAATTCAGCAGATAAATGACTCAAACATCTGAGAATTTGATTATCAAGTTCAGTAAGTTGTCAGAAGATCATAACATAGCTTATCCTTATGCTGACTAAATATAAATATTAAAAATTAAACAAACTGCAGCTAAAGTATAGAGATGCTAATACCAGGTCAACTGTAGATCTATCCAGTGAGTTTTATATAGGTTTATCCTGAAATCAATTCTGTGCCTTTTAAGTTTAAAAAGAAGAAAAAAAAAGACAAATGCATTTCACTTTGTACTAGTGAATTATTATATGGAAAATAATGATAAACTTGTATGAGAATAGAATCTTACCTATCCTCACCTTTTCATAAAAGTGTTTATAATAGTTGCCTAGTACTTGGTAAAACATAGTTTGCATGAGATAATCACTTCATTATCTCTCCATTTTTACCTAAAAATATGGAAGTATATGGCCTATTTGCACTACATTACCCTACTGGGTTTGCAATTTATAATACAGAATAGTGCAATAATAGTTTCTTCAGGCAGGCAGGCATTGAACAAACACTACACTTTAACTGCCAAAGGATCTATAGAGTTGTATTAATTTCACTGTGGCCTAAATTTCACCTGCCATAATCTAAAACAAATAAGATATCAGTAACTCAGAATCACACTTCATACCAGAAATTCAAAACACAGAAACCTGAAAACAAATCCACATTTTATCAGAATTCTGTCTTTTCAAAAAAATAGCTCTAATGATTGTAATTTGTGTGTTTTATTATTGTGTTAAACAAATGTGTACTATTGATAAGCATAGAAGATGTAATAGGTCATACAGTGCTCCTTAACATTTCATGCATCAATTACAAATCTACTCATATATCTTTTTCAATTAGAAAATGACATTTCAGACTGGACTATGCTAACAAAATAACAGGGAACCCTTAACTACAGCATGATATGAGAGGAATAACAATTTCTTGAAGACCATCATGCCAGATTAAAACCTAAAATTACACAGAAAGTATTTAAAGGCAAAATACCTTGACAAACCATTTTAACAAATTCATTTTCTTCCTTAAGTTTCAAGACAAGTGGAAAAGGAAAGATCTGTTAGAGATACTGATTATTTTGGCTTGCATTACTTTACCAGAAGACTCGAAACTCAGTCTTTAATGTTAGCTGGGTAAATCCATATTTAGAAATGCAAGTAACAAAGGAAGTCTGATTTCTGAAAGTGCAGAGCATCAGTACCTCCCTGTGAAGTCAATAAATGCAGTAAATATCCAAACTATCAAATAAAAAAAAAAACAAACCCACAAAACAAACATGCCATTGATTTGTCTATCTTTAAAGCACTCATGCTTGAATGACTTTATGCACTGCATTCAAAGCTCATTAAACATATTTGTTACTTTTTTCCTTTTATTTTATGACATCTAAAGAGTTGCTGCATCTAGCATTCCAGAAAGGCAAATAAAACCTTTGAAACAAACATTTCCTCTAATTCCTAAGAGCAGAA
The DNA here is from genome assembly GCF_040807025.1 of Struthio camelus. Classification (NCBI taxonomy): domain Eukaryota; kingdom Metazoa; phylum Chordata; class Aves; order Struthioniformes; family Struthionidae; genus Struthio; species Struthio camelus. Next base: position 103,878,718 of record NC_090943.1, read on the forward strand.
ACATCAAGAAGAATTAAAACCACGTTCAAAAACCACTCATTTTGGAGGGCTAATCCCAGAATAGGTCCTGGATCTTGGCCCATAGTTTGGGTGGCTACTCCATTTACTAAGTTATACTACGGGATCTTTTGAGAAAGCCATTTCTCTTTATTACAAGATAAACCTTTTGCATTCATTTTAAGGCTCCGCACCCCCTTATTTTGAGAGAGAGTACCATGTATATTTGCTTAGAGCATAGTTTAAAAAGCCAGTTCCTAGAAGGACATGAGATTAGCAATACGTCTAAATGTCTTTTTCTGTCTCTCACATTTCAGAAGTTTTATGCTGCTCCTGTTCATGGAGCAGAAAGAACTGTTCATGCTCAGAAAGGTCATTCCAAAAAAAATCAACCAAAGAAACAAAAAAACCCACACAAACCCACACACACACACACATAACAGTTCCCCTGGCCTAACTGACTATACAGGGACCAATAAAGCTGGCTAAACATGAAGCACTCTAATGTACAAAGCAAAGAATCAGGAAACAAACAAACAAAAAATCCTGCTAGCTTTCAATAGCGGTAATCAAAGATAGAACTTGTGTTTTGCATAAATTTTAGAATATTTAAAACAGGTTTTCAAGTTAATTGCCTACACATGCACACAAAGTAAAAATAGGTAATTCTTAAATATAAGAATAATCTATCATCTTTTGTATTCAGAAATAAAAAAGAAAATCACAAAAATGCACAGTACATGGTTCAAATTCCCATTATTGTTGTATTAAGTTTTTCTCCTTGAACTCACGCAAGGAAAAAAAAGAAACCCACTTATCTTCAAATTCCTTGGTGAAAGGATGTTTCCCTGCACTGCTGTAAATGTTGTCACACAATCACTGACTTCAAGAGAAGCTCTAGTTGGATATTCTTTCCATATGTTGAAAATTGTTTTTGAATTAACTATGTCAATACAATTTTATCTACAGCAAAATGAAAATTAGCTTTATGGTTACAGTTGGCTTTGATTCATTTCTGTGTTTTTAAAAAGTGCCTACTGAATTTGAAATATGGTCAGAAGTCCGAGGGCTGAGGACAAAATGATAGAACGGTTGAGGTCGGAAAGGACCTCTGGAGATTATCTAGTCCAATACCCCTGCTCAAGCAGGGTCCTCTAGAGCACGTTGCACAGAATTGTGTCCAGACAGCTTTTGAATATCTCCAGGGAAGGAGACTCCACAACCTCTCTCATTTTATCCCGTCTTAAAAATGATATAGCAGTCCAAGGCAAATTTTGAGGGACAACACTGCTAATACATGGAAAATACTATGCCAATACGTATTATTTAAAAAATAATTCCACACCAAGCTGGACTGAAGAGTAATAACAAAGATAGAGCTAAGAGAAACCTTGAGAGGTTATTTAGTCCAATATTAATCCAAGTCTTCTCTGAGTTGCCTTCAGCAGGGTTTAGGTCTTCCCACTCTCACCTCAAGCAAAAAACTCAGTTTAGGAGCCAGTAAGGAAAATGAGCAGTTCAGGTGTTTCTCTCTGCTGTTCATCACTTTGCTTACCTTCCAGCTTTAGTTAAGTCACTCTGAAGTTTCTATTTTCTCCTATCTTAAGAAGTAACTGTGTTTCTCTGCAAGTTTTGTACCTTTGCTGCCCGCTGCAATTTTTTAAATTGATAATTAATAAATATTAATAAGCAGTGGTTTTATTACAGAACCCTATGACATCCCATCCTTAGTCTTCTGACTTGATAAACAAAAAAAATTTCTTTACTGATTCCTCCTATTATTTTTCCTTCTATTGTAACAGCCCTGCTCCGAGGATGTTTTGTGCACTGAAGATTTAAATGTGCTCTCATAATCTTCCCTTTGAAAGTAACTAATGTGATCTAGACAAATCTTCGTTTATCCATATGAAGATGATTTTGGTCCAATTTTTACAGATTTTTAACTTATTACTGTTAATCTTCTTGTCAACAGAAACACAGAATTACCATGAGAGCTTCCTTAGCAAACACATATTCCATCTACCTCACAGTCTTATGAGATGGAAGAGGTCACTCTTTTCTTTCTTTCTTTCTTCTTTTTAATTGAAACAGCAAGAAACAAAAAGTTGATGCTTACTTTGTCAGGCACAGCTACAAAAGACAACGTACTTTTTTCTGACTTCAGATTTCCTCTTTTATCACCACAAGCTATTCTGAAGTCCTCCAATTTTGACAGTAGTGGAAGGGGGGGAAAAAGTCTGATCTCCTTCACATATTTTCTGCTCACTTTCAATGTAGGTCAAAAGTGGGCCTTGTAAACAGAGCCTTTACCTCATTTTGCTTCATCTAAGTTTTCAGACACTGATATACCAGGTATGACAAACGTGTCCTCAGAAATTACTTTTGTCTCTTATCGATACAGTACCGTAGGAGGATGTAACGACTGATCATTATTGATGCATTCTGAGTACTCGAGAGAGATTTAGACTCCAGGGATCAGATCCTCAGTTAGTGTAAGTTGATGCAATATGTGAAGAACTGCACAACTAAGAGCATCATGTTAACTACTGGCCCTGGAGATGTAACACAATTTCTGGTGAAATCAGCAGTTTTTCTATCAACTTAAGGTGAGGATTTTATGACTAAAGTGAGTATTTCTTGAGAACTTTCCTTTTTTCTTTTTTTATTTTTTACTAATACATAGAGTTACTATTAAGGCTTTTTCATGGACTGAATTAAAGCAAGGAGAAAGTGAGTGAGTCAGTCTGTCTCCCCCTCTCCCGCTCCAAGGACATAACTTCTCCCTCACTGTCACTTCTAGAAAGGTAACAAAAGTAAGTCTCTCCTTAAAGGAACAGTTAGGCCATATTATAAATTGGGTGTGGGGAAACAGTGGAAAGGAATGGGACTGTTCTTTTCAAAGTAGCTAGCTTTTAGATCAGTTTAGCTGTATCAAAACTGTATGCCATCAGTCTTCAAATACACAAATATGGCATCCAGCTATGAAGCATCTCTGTTCAAAAGTGGCAGAAGATGGTAGAAAAAGCAAGCAAACAGTCACTTATATCTCATATTCTCAGGAAAACGGCCTTAAAACTCAAGCAAACCCCGCACTTGAACTCTGTATTGCTAATATGATAGCATATTAACATATGCCAATGCAGCTCTTCACAAGAAGTTCTCAGTCCTGGACCAGGATGTAAAGCAATGATAATCTATACTACAAACTGCATAAGCAAGGGAGGAGAGGGAAAGGGAGGAAAGGAACATGGGATAACTGATCAATTTTCCCACACGACACAGATCATCCAGTCCACCATATTACTTAAGGCTTTTGCATTTATATTAAGCCAGAAAATATAGATAAATAAGAAATTGGCAACATCTCAGAATATTATTTAGGGGTAGACAAGCTGAAGAACTTCAAAATAACTTATCAGAGCAATATAGATGGAAAAATTGACGGCAGGTTACAATCTTGCAATATAGTGCCTAGTGGAAGTAATAACGTGAACTCTAAAGAGCAGGTTCTAAACAAAATGTAACTTCTGCAGTGAAAACACAGAGGTGTCTTTATGGTTGGCTAAAGGAAAATTGTCCTGCTCTGAATCACTTGTTTGCTAAATGCATATGCAATAGAAAACATACAGAAGTCTACTCTGCTGTATTTGACAAAAAGAACAAAATAATTTCAAAAGCTAGCGTGGCTTTACAAAGGATTTTTAATCCATCTCATAGGCTCCCGTTTGCACTAATAAAAATACTTGGTTGCTTTCCAGATCACTCAGTAGAGATCAAGTCACTATCCGAGTGCAATGTACAAACATGCTGAAAAAGGAAGTTCCTGTCTTTAAGGCTTTTTTTGGAATAACATTTTACTACCAACCAAAACAAATAAAGGCAGGGCTCAAAGCAGCTTCTGTCCTTCCAGAATTCTAAAGAGAAATCTGAAAAAAAACCATAATGCATCATCCTAATTTTCTTTTAGTTGTGCTATCCACTGTAACTCCCCAAGCAGTGAACCTCTGCAGCTTTCCTCTTACTTTTGCTTTATGGGAGGGTTGTATGCCTAATATGCGATCTACCAGGATAATTAATTTGGTTCACACCGCGCACCTTTCTTGGCTGCTATGCTATTGCAGGTGGCCTGAATGAGTTACACTGGAGACAGCAGACTTTTCTAGAGGCCATTTTCTGTGTGGTCTGACTTTATCTTCCCTTATTGCAATGCCAACCATTTAGGCACATAAAGTGTGGGGGCAAAAGAAACTGGGAAAACTTGACTGCTATCAGAAGAACAATTCAAGCAGCCTGCTCTTTGCCATCCTCTTTCTCAAGATGTCTTTAAAAATAGGCAGCAAATGGGAAAAATTACTGTTCTGCAACAGCTCAGGGACTCATTGGAAACGTGCAGCTCAAAAACATATCGTGCATGGAGACAGCTCAGCCACCCAGCAAAGAGAGCCTATAGCACATGGCCTCTGCCGCTACCAACAGCTACATAGTCCACCTGCGGCTAGGATGAGTTTCGTGCCCACCTACAAGAAAGGTCAGGTGTTATAGCCAAAGGAATCAGGTTCCCCTTGCCCTAAGGGAGAGGGAATGGCCAAACTCCTTCCTGCTCTGCTCAGCATTGCATTGAGAAGGTACTGCTTTCATCCCCACTTCCAGGCAGCTCCACAAGTGCTTCTGCACTTGCTTGGTTCCTGCTGTGACCAAAGCTATTAGACATTTGGCCAAATAATAGGTACTATTTTCCTTTGGTGGGGAATTTTGTTTTCAAAATGCGTATTTTTAATCCCACAAGCTGCTCTGGGTAACGGGGAGAAGAGATAACAAACAGAACTTAAGTTCAGTCAGTTTTGTCCCCCTGCTTTTGGTGCTAATATCATTGTTTCCAGTTCAACAATGGCCTGGGGGGTGGGAGCAGAATGGGGAAGCAAAAAGCAGTGAACACCCTTGTTCCTTGTAGATTGATATATTCCAATCACCTTTTATTGTCAGATAGCCGACTGCTCCTGCAAGTTATTCATCTGAACTAAAATGCACAAGGAAGGGGATGCTAATGCCACCGTACACACTGGTGGTACTTGTCCACCCTAGCAAAGTGACATAATTCACTACGTTTCTTATCTTTATTCCTTTCAAATGTGCCAGCCACCAGTCTGCCTTGTTCCAATTACGACAACAAATGTATAGCTAGATAGGCATTTACTGCTTTATACTTGGAATTGCGAAGGTCCTTCTACCCAAAATCTCTGTTCTCACAGAATTTATTCTTAATTATATCCACATACTGGACATTGTCCGCTTTCTACAAAACTTCCATTTCCAAATGGAAACTTCCAAATTCCATTGCTTGGCAAATTCTGGCTAGTTCTTCCTGGATCACCCGACAGGCTCTGTGGTTTTTATTCAGTTCCAGTGTTTCAGCCCTTTCTGAAACGGCAGGACAACTCTCTGGCCTTGTGCAGGTCGCTGCTTCCCTTTCTAGTTTCACTTTTTATTCAACTCCTATTAAATAGCACTTCCCTGGGTATTTATGTGGAGTGTAACATACTTAGAAAGCTTACAATAAAATTTCGTATTAACTTTTTATTCAACTTTGATAAAGGAAGCTTTTAAAAACTTCAAATGCATCACAACCTACTGTCTGATATGAGGCCACTTCTTGTCTTGTTTAATTTTCAGTAACATGCACTGCTTCTATGTACAAGAGGAGGTCCCATTTAAGTCTTTTCTAATGATTTCCACAACATTTCAGTTCCTTGTGGTTGTTTTTCTGTCTCATTAATCCATTTAAGGATCACTTCAATTCACTTGTAACAGCTGATGACAACTTCTTTTGAAAAACGGGAACCATAGCAAAGTTTATTCAGTGACCAACTCCCATTTCTTCCACATAACCATCTTTCTGCGACTTGCGTAGTGTTTCACTCCATTGACTCCATTTTCAAAGTCAAGCCTTTTAAAATATACATTTTCAGCACAACCATTTTGTTTATTAAAAATATACTTTTGACAGCAGCTAGAAATTAGTGTGCTGAAACCACCAACGCCTCAAGCAAAAATTACTGTTATTTTATTCCCCTGATATACATCTGTACCATTTTTTGCTGGTTGTCTTGTCTGAGACCGTATGAACTCTGGAGCAAGAACTGCATCACACAAGCTTGCCTCATGAGAAGCATGACCAGGTGCTACAACAATACTAATATTTAATAGTAATTCCAGTGAGGAAGATGGGATTTTCCTAAACATACAAGCTTCCCCCCACACACACCCCGCAGTGCGTACTCTGAAGAAAAATGAAACAAGAAAAATATCTAGGCCAGAAAGAATAGACATACATAGAATAGACGAAGCTATGAAGAGTTTTCCTGTCCTGGATTAGGACTACACAACTGACATAATTCACATAGTTGAAAAGAATTCATTGCAATAATCCAAAAATTAGTAACTGCTTTCATTGCAAAGTTTTAAATGATTCCTTCCAATACTTTTTAAAAAAATCAACGTATAAATCAGCTATAATTTAAAAAGTTGTCTAAAAATTTTGAAGTGAAGTGTGTACTTTTCTATAAATTTCAGAATTACCCCTTTCATTTAACAGTTTCTCTTTTGACTAACCAGTTTTTTCCCAATAAAAAAATGTTTTGATAAAAACTTCCTAAACCAACTCAAGTAATAAGTTTTTTTTTTTTCCTCCAAACATGCTTTTCTCTTCCTGACAGCATCCTCTGTGTGGAAGTAGGAACTCGCAAAATTAAGAGAAGGTGTATGCAGAAGAGGTGGGACATTTGGAAAGAGCGCTCCAAATGCCATATCTATCATCTGCATTACTAATATGTCGGATCGGGTATGTATGAAGAGCTAACGATGAGGGTAAGATTTTGATGAAATTTCTTACAATAAATACTTCTCACGATATATGATCTCTGAATTGTTGACAGTGCTGAAAATGTGATGAGGTGTCAATTTAAAATGGAAGGAATGTCCTGAGTAAGGAACAAAACAGGATTCTAAACTGCAAGAATCTCATGCAGGGGAGGAAGGGAAGGACCTATTTACTACATTTTACTGAAGAGCAGAATGAAGTTAAAAATACAAACAGCAAAGAGAAGAGTGCAGCTTTAACAAAGAAATTGAGAACGTATCAGCTCGGGAAGCTCCAAGGAGAGGCTAGCTCTAGGAAGGAGGGGTGCCTCTCGGCTTCTCTCTAAATAAAGGTCCACTCTGGCAATCTCGAACTGCTGAGCTGGGCCCCATGCTTCTGTGGCAAAAAAATCTGTCAGAGAAATCCTAAGCAGCTAGGCAAGTAGACTGATGTCTGGTATAATCTAGGCCTGCAAAGTATTTTCCTTCTGTAACTTAGTTTCTAAGTTTTATAATTAGAGAATTACCACTTAATTTGGATGTTACCCCAAGAAAGTTGCAGGCGATTATAACACTCTGCAATTCATAATAAATTTGGAGATTTAGTTTTTATTTCCGAGCAAACTGCACAGCCCAGCTTGGTACACAGCCTGGTGTCAGGACACAGAAGCAAAGTCTCAGTTAGTGTACTTGAACAAAAGTTCCTCCAGCAGCAGATACAAGTCAGAAACATCTTGCATATTTTTGAGTAACCACAAATTGACACCTTCTCCTTGACTCCTCTTTTTTAGGGACCTATTCCTTAGGTCCATTGAAAATATAAGAAAGAGCTAAAAAAAACAAAAAAACCAACAAAAAAAACCCCCTCACACTGCCATGATCCCAAGGGTCAGTAGACAGCTTTCAGTGTTAGTTGTCCATACAAATGCGTAAGGAAAGTGGAAGGAGGTGGTGGTAGTTGAGGGAGCAGTAACATCTCCATGACATATAGGCATGTGCACCTCAGATAATACTTTACGTGTCACTGTCACTCCAGTACGGCTCTCTTCACTTTCGCTTAAGGCACCGTAATTCGGCCCAAGTTGTACTAATGTTACCAGAATGAAAGGTCAGTGGCAATGATTTAACCATTTGTGGCTACTGGTCTACTCAAGAAAATCCTTTGTTTCCTAATTGTTTTTCTCGTTTGGTTGGTTTTTTGCCATGAGGCAAAAAACAGTATGTCGAAGGCAGTGCTGTCAATCACTTCACTGGGAACACCACCATACTCCAAAACCTGTATTAATTATCACAAAACCATCACATGTGCAAGGACAGTCATCTACTTCAGCTACTCGGAAAACTTACACTCTGTCATCTCATGCATTTTCCCCTCCAGCTTTGTTTACATCCACTGAGATTTACATTCCTTCTTTAGCCCATGCAAAGGCAGAGATATTCCTGGCATCAGTGTGTGCATTACCATGGTTACCTGGTTCATCCGCAGCATAATGGGTTGGTCTATGACCTGACACTGCAGCTCCAGGAGAGCATTCCCTCCCTTGTCCACTGCTTTTCAACCTCTCCTGCTACAGCCCGTTTTTCAGAAAATCTGAATGAAAGCCATAGCAGAGCACCCTGCACAAACTCTCACAAAGTCCTCAGCACATTTTTGTGCTTATACGGCTTGTCTCTAAGCGTGCTTTTCAGCAGGCCCAGTCTTTGGTTTTCAAGCAATTTTTTCAGCAAGCCATCGTCAAAAGCATACCCACCGATACCCCTTGCGTTTTGTTTGTAGATGCAATATTACACTTGAAAAAGTAACCTCAGAAGCATGCTTACAAGAACATCTACGACTACACAACAACCTCGCTCTGCCATGAAAGAACAAAGGTTTGGGGGATCAGAATGATGAGCATGAAGTCTAAAAAGAGGGTTTCGGATCAGGGGAAAAAGAAAGAACCGTTTCCTCCCACAAAAGCAGTTTAGGCTTTTGTGATGTTACAAATTTTACAGCACAACTTGAACAAACTGTAATCTACTGAGATTTTAGAAAGCCAAGCATTAAACCTGAATAAGCTCTCAGTTAAAAAAAGATATAAACAACAAAAATATTGATAAAATATAACGAAGACAGAATTGAGTCCAGACAGAAGGCATACACACCTCCACAACTGGCACAAATTTTCACTGATACAAAACTTAGTAACTTTATTTTCTAAGCAGTACCATTCTCACTGGTTTATTCCAGGCAATATTTGCAACAAAATAGATCCGAAAACTGTCATGAAGAATCCCTACTCATTTCATTCATCTGTTCCTACCATTTTTGTTTCTCATATACATAACAAACTTGAGTCTTTGACCTGTTTAGAAAAACTTAAATAAATGATTGCAATCTTTGGAAATGGTACACTGAATATGTGTACCACACAATGTCAAGCCAAACACAGACGTATCTTATGGTGATTCTGAAAACACAAATACCAATAATTATTTGCGAGAAAAGCAAAAGCTGGCAGAATTCTAAATGGTTTAGTTATATAGTTGTGCAAAATAAAGTTGTGAAATTCTTCCGATTTGCTTTAACACGGCTGAAACAAAAAGGGTAATTTGTCTGCATCTGAACAGCAAAAAAGATCAGTCAGATGAAAAATTACATAAAAATGACTGACTTGTACACTTACCTTTTCCATTTATTGTTAATGCTGATGCAATTGTGGCTGTTACTGGCACTGGTAATTGTGGCACTAATGGATGTATCCTTGGTCGGCTCCCCATCCTAGCACGCTCTGCACCAGGTCCTAATAAAGCTCCCACTGGTTTTTCTGCTGCTACTTCTGGTGCTACAGAATCTTCTTGATCCTGTTCAATGTGGTCCATTTTATCAGGGCTTTCATTCTGGAAGCCATCAACTGTTGTCCGGCTTTTAATTGGACTTTTGGGCACTAGGATTTTAATACCTGATTTTGCAAGGTCCATATTTTTCCTGCCAGAAAGAGATGGTGAATTGTTTTTCCGGAACTTCTGGGTGGCAGCAAAGAGTTGATTATTTTTTGACTCATGGTCTTTACCCATAACTAAAGACTTAGTGGATGTCTTTGAAAAAGAACTATTGGTAGATCTAGAAATTTGTTTTCTGGCATTATTTGGAGAGGTCCTGTTTGTCCTAGTTAATGTGCTTTCTTTCTGCTTTTCATTGTGACGTCTGTTAAATTCATGTATATATTCCTCACAATTAACAAGGTGCTGTTCTGGCTCCCAAGTATCGTCTTCACTGTCATATCCTTTCCATCGCACCAAATACTCTGTTTTTCCCTTCTTGTTTTTCCTCTTGTCAACAATTCTCTCTACCTGTTAAAAAAGAAAATGAAGGGTTAGATATGGCAGATGTATAAACATAAATATAAACCAAGTAAGCAACTTGCACATAAATTATTGTCAAGTGTAAATATACTCAAAAACATTGTTGTAGTTCTATACTTTCATATAGTAGCTCCATAGCTTACAGTCTTTTATTGCTGACTGGAAATGCATCTTTTCAAAACTTCATCATTACTTCCATCTAACACAAGATGTTCTAAAAAAAAAAGAAAATTATTCTTCAGTAAATATTTTGCATGCACAAAAGTCCGATTGTGACTTATCACAGTTGACAATCGGGGCAAAGCACTGGCCCCAGCAAAGCTTTGACACTAACGTCAACAGGGATAGGATTTCACTCTGCGAATACAGAGTTCATGTTGAAATATGCTGTATAAACATAGTTTGTTTACCTTACAAAACTTATGAGTTTGATATTGTTTGAATAATTTAATTAGCATAAGGCATATGTGAGAACCTTTTGCTTATACTGAGCTGTTCTTTAGTTACCAGGGATAATACTGTACAGCTCAGAAATCGGGGCAAATACACAACATTTTTTAGAGACCATTCTTCTTGTGAAAACGGAGAACTTGTTTTGGCCAGAGTCTTTGATACACATACTTGAACAAATTACTATGCCTCACTAATCTGCAAATAGAGATGATATTTATGTCACAAGTATCAAGCATGAACATGCTACAACTGCATGTGGGACCCACAGCCTAGAGGAATCCAAGCACTGGGGGAAAGCAGACAGGGCGGACAGCAGCAGCTGCACAGAGACTCATGCCTCGTACCAGAACTCGTGCCACTTCTGCTAGCCCCACAGGAAGGAAATTCCTCTGCAGAAAAGAGATGCAAGTGCAAGGGCAGTTTTAGGATTACCACTTTTTAATCATTTCACTTCTCCTACCTAAACTGCTCCTTTTGCTAAACTTTCCAGCTCCCTTCATTTCAGTTACAGGACTGATACAGTTCACCTCCCCAATTCTCTCTCCTTTTTGGTTATTAAAAAAAAAAAAAGTGACGGTGATGTGGAACTACTGCTTATTAATTTATCTCCTAATCCTAGCGCTTTGTCCTGCATGAGCAAAGACCATCCACATAAACAATGATCATAGATACCCAGGATAATCTCTGAAGATTATTAACTTTTAGTGGAGTGCTGTTGAGCTAAATTGAATGTTTCCAGAATAAGTTGGAACCATGCAAGCAACATACAAGCAGGTATGTTATTATTAAATTGCATTACTGCTGACAACAGAATCTCTTAAGAGTGCACCTCCACTTTGAATTTACGGGGCATGTTATCATAATAGACTGCTTGGTTTTCAACCAAGCAGTGAATTCAAAATTTAATTTAGATTTCATTATTATATTATTATCTCAGTTGCAAAGTAACTACACATCCCAGAACTTCACGTGATAGCTTGCAGGTGTTCACCATGCTATCCTATCATTAGGATGTTGCAGAGTTCCGTTTGCCTCGGTCTTAAAACACATAAAACAAAACTGTCAGACTAGCTCTACCTTTACCTTGTTACTCAAGTGTATGCTACTGCTAACTCAACACACTTTAAAACAGAGTAATGCAAAATAAACTGTCCAAATATTTAATATACAAAATGTTAAAATATAGTAAAACTATTTTTATTCTGGCCATTGCAGTTTTTAATAGTTACTGACTTATGAAAAAACACATAGCTAGAAAAAGATTAAATGGAACTATTATTTTTCCATGAAACTACATTTAAGAACATCTTAAAAATGCTACTCCAAATAAAATAGTCACCATGGAGGAATAAGCCTTCAGAAATTTTTTAATAGACACTGACCAAAAAGATCTTACAGTATTAAGCCAGAAATGTTAAAAGAAAAAAAAAAAGGTAAACTTATAAATCAGAAACCTGAGATTATATTGTCAGAAGAAAACAACAACAACAACAAGGAAGTATTTATTGCAATGATCTTGCTTTTCCTCTTTCCCCTTCTTGCTCTTCTGAAACAGAGTTCTTAAATACGAATCTCAGAGACTATCTTGACTACTAGCACATATTTGTATTTTCTGTCAGGAAATCTTAACAAATCGCACCTATCATCGGACACAAAGTTCTACTAATGTCTTTTAATTGTGGAAGGCCACCCATTAAGGATATGCTCTTTTGAAGCAGGAAGCCATTCTTCTCATCCAAAAAACCCAGACACCTTGCAGAGATAACAGATGAACTCCAGGACAGGGGATGTAAAAACCTATTCCTAACCAGATGATTTATAGCACAAACAGAAATACAAGTGGGAAACCTATATGTAGTTGTACTGTCCTAATGTGCAACAAAGTCTACTTTGATATTGCTCTTTGTGATTAAAAAAAGGTTTTAATATTGTTTATTTCTTCTTGAAGATAGCTTATTTCTCTTATTTGCAATGCAAAAATGAAACCGATTAACTTGTGATATGCAATTTATCACATGGCTTCAGAGTTTTAGGGATGGACATCTTCGATTGCCTCAACTTGATTAGTCTAGCTTCCTTAAGATTACAGAATCACAGAATGGTTGAGATTGGAAGGGACCTCTGGACATCATCTAGTCCAACCCCCCTGCTCAAGCAGGGTCCTCTAGAGCATATTGCCCAGGATCACACCCAGATGGCTTTTGAATATCTCCAGGGAAGGAGACTCCACTGCCTCTCTGGGTAACCTGTGCCAGTGCTCGGTCACCCTCACAGTCAAGAAGTTTTGCCTCAGGTTCAGATGGAACTGCCTGTGGTTCAGTTTCTGCCCGTTGCCTCTTGTCCTGTCACTGGGCACCACGGAGGAGAGACGGGCCCCATCCTCTTGACACCCTCCCTTCAGATACTTGTACACACTGAGGAGATCACCTCTCAGTCTTCTCTTCTCCAGGCTGAACAGGCCCAGCCCTCTCAGCCTTTCCTCACAGGAGAGATCTCGCTCCAGTCCCCTCATCATCTCTGCAGCCCTCCCCTGGACTCTCTCCAGTACTGCCAGCTCTCTCTTGTGCTGGGGAGCCCAGAACTGGACACAGGACTCCAGGTGAGGCCTCCCCAGGGCTGAGGAGAGGGGAAGCATCACCTCCCTCCACCTGCTGGCAACACTCTGCCTCATGCACCCCAGGAGACCACTGGCCTTCTTGGCCACAAGAGCACACTGCTGCCTCATGCTTAACTTGTTGTCCACCAGCACTCCCAGGTCCTTCTCGGCAGAGCTGCTTTCCAGCAGGTCAACCCCCAGCCTGTCCTGGTGCAGGGGGCTATTCCTCCCGCGGTGCAGGACCCTGGCACTTGCCTTTGTTGAACTTCAGGAGGTTCCTCTCCGCCCAGCTCTCCAGCCTGTCCACGTCCCTCTGAAGGGCAGCACAGCCCCCTGGTGTGTCAGCCACTCCCCCCAGTTTAGTCTCATCAGCACACTTGCTGAGGGTGCACTCTGTGCCTTCCTCCAGGTCACTGAAGAATACGTTGAACAAGACTGGACCCAGGACTGACCCCTGGGGGACACCACTAGCTAGCTACAGGCCTCCAACTTGACTCCGCACCACTGACCACAACCCTTGGAGCTCTGCCATCCAGCCAGTTCTCAATCCACCTCACCGTCCCCTCATCCAACACACACTTCCTGAGTTTCCCTAGGAGGATGTGATGGGAGACAGCGTCCAAAGCCTTGCTGAAGTCCAGGGAGACAACATCCCCACTGCTCTGCCCTCATCGACCCAGCCAGTCATTGCACCAGAGAAGGCTATCAGATGGGTCAAGCATGATTTCCCTTTGGTGAATCCATGCTGACTACTCCGGATCACCTTCTTGTCCTCCAGATGCTTAGTGAGGACCTCCAGGATGAGCCGTTCCATCACCTTTCCCGGGATGGAGGGGAGGCTGACAGGCCTGTACTTTCCTGGCTCCTCCTTTTTGCCCTTTTGGAAGACTGGGGTGACATTGCCTTTCTTCCAGCCCTCAGGCACCTCTCCTGATCTCCAGGACCTTTCCAAGATGATGGAGAGTGGCCTAGCGATAACATCCGCCAGCTCCCTCAGCACTCGTGCGTGCATCCCATCAGGGCCCATGCATTTGTGGGTGTCAGGTTTGCCTGAATGATCTCTAACCCGATCCTCCTCCACCAAGGGAGAGTCTTCCTTTCTCCAGACTTCCTCTCTTGTCCCCAGGGTCTGGCGTTCCCGAGGACTGGCCCTAGCAGTGAAGACTGAAGCAAAGAAGGCATTCAGCAACTCTGCCTTCTCTGTATTCTTTTTTACCAGGGCACCCGCCCCATTCAGTAGGGGGCCCACATTTTCCCTAGTCTTCCTTTTGCTATTGATGTATTTGAAGAAGCCCTTCTTGTTGTCCTTGACATTCCTTGCCGGATTTAATTACTTGAAAAATTGCTCAGAAATATTCTGCTGTGATACTTTTGATGATCATAACAGCCACAGAAGTGTTTCTCTTCCAGATTTGATAAGAGAAGACTCTCATGCTTCCATAATGTATACCAAGTTAGTCATCCTGGACTAGGGGAAGATTTAAACTTAATTTTATGGAAAAAGCAGAGACTACAAACTAGTGGTTATTCCTCTTTAGCTACCGAAAGCTTCCCCAAGTCATTTACACACATTTGACGCCCAAGTAATTTTATACACTTTGATACACAGTGATGATGTGATATGAAACATAATCCAAGACACCTCAATGACTTACATCAAAATATTAAAAAGAACATTACAGAGCAGAAAAACAGCGGTCAACGTTCCCACTTCCTGACATGTCAGTGATGGTGCAGGCTGAGCATGCAGCTAATCTGATGGCATAGCTAGCTGATACCGAAACAGGCAGTGTTTCTTTTCCCCCCCAGTGTTACCATGGAGCTGAGCTGGTGCTTTTCTGGTCCTATGGTGAGTTAGTTCAGGGAGTTAACAACTGGCAGAGTGCCCCTAAGCACCAGGGTAAGACCGCATCCTTAGTGGTGATCATGCCAGAAACGCTGGTGACAACTGGTTCTTGCCAACTACCATTTCTGCAGCGTCCACTGCCTTCTGCCACAGGGTAACAGTTATTTTTAGTTTTTAAAAGGTTCCGTACTGCCAGGATTTGCAGCTAATGTTTATTTTTCAAGGGTAGTGGAAGAACAAAAAAAGGTATATAAAAAAAGGAAAGAGAACAAGTATGGAGGAAAGTTATCAGGCAAAATATTTGGATGGCAAAAGATACATCTCTTAGTTTATTTAAACATGTTAAATGATCACTTTCCTCACCTGAAGTACCGATCAATGATGTTCAAAAATCTCAACCAGCCAACAGAAAATCAGACAGAAAACCAACACGCTACTCAGAGGTATAATCCAACAGTGCAGTGCCCAAATTATAATTCCAAATATAACAATTATATTTGAGTTTTTCTGCAAAATGGTAAATTTCCCTTCCTTCCAAGAACGTAGTGAGAATTGGTTAGTGTTTGCTTTCTCTCTCTGAAGAGGCAGATACTCCAATTTCAATTACTTTTATTAACAAAATATACAGCACTTACACTTTTAAAAAAATGGACAATAACATAATAAGGTTGCAGTCAAATGGACTGTTTGGCTAAATCTGTGCCAGGGGAAAAGGGTACCGCTTCTAGCCCATCTGCAACTGCTCCTCCCTGTCCTGTGCTCAGAGATAACAGCTCCTCCCCATCTGCCAGCACAACTTCTGTAATTATTCCCCAGTGCAGCTCTGTCAAAGTGACCTGGCTTAGATATTAAGGATACCTGAGTTAATGTAAGCATCCTGGTTTGGAGAGCAGCCACATATGCAGTATTTCTGACACATCTAAGAGGACTATAACTTTCAACAGAGGACAACAAACACCTATCAGCAGTACGGGTAAAGTAACCTCTTTGTTCTGCTGCAGTCAGAAAAAGAACATGTGATCTTAACCTAAGATGAAAGGCCTTTAGTTCAGGTCAATTAAAACAAGGATGAAATTCAAAAGGATGTTCTCAGACTCTAAAACAGATTGTATTTTTGGGCACATTTGTGAACTAAATAAGGTGTACTGTACATTATCATACTTCAAGATTTGAGAAAGAGAAAAGGTATAGTTGTTTCCAGATAGGAGGAAAAAAAAAACCCCACAGAATGAGTAAAACAAGCATATAGGTAGGTAAGTAAATATTGAAGAGGCACTGCCTTGCTTATCATAAATTCATTTTCCATTCCCAGTGTTCTTCTCTGTCCTCATATTTATGTCAGACTAAATTAATTTAAAATTAACAGAATCAAATCTATTTGACCTCATAGTCTATCTGTTGTGTGTAAAATATACCGGAAGGCCCTGTTCTGTTAGCCTAATACTATGTTTACTTTAGTGTTTTGGTTCAGAGCAATAGTGTAATTTAGAAGCAAGTCCTTCCCCTTGCCCCTCCCTTCCCGCTTACTGTGCACTGTTTTTGGTCACAGACTGATTTTTGTCCATGTGATCTGAATTCTTTCTGAAGAAAACTTAACTGGAAATGGTGCTTCAGATGCACATGCTTCAGCCTAAGGGGGGGACATATGACAGCTCTGAGCAACTTCAACACACATGTGGCATGGATGTTCAACCCAAGAGGCTCTTCTAAATCCAGTCCAAAATAATATTGCTGCATAGAAAAAGGTGTAGATGTAGAGGCCACAGCACCAACTGCTTCACTTTACCGATTTGCTACTATTGAGCCGAATTACTAATGTAGATATTCCCTAATTCAGTGACTCAAACTAGAACAAGTGCAAGTCTTGCACTCTTACTCATGCTACATGTGAACAGTTGCTCTGAATTAAATTAAAAGCAATTCCATGTACAAACGGGACCTTAATAATCAAAGTCATTCACAAACACTGCTGATTGCTTATTTCCTCGATTAAAATCCTGCAAAAGTCAATGATAAACAGTTCAAATACTGCTTCTTATTGTAGAATGCATTTATCTTATTTGCATAAAAAAAGTGCAACTGATACATAGCAGCAGACACCACTTCAGAACATGTTAGCTCCAAATTTTGCTTAAAGTAAAAGGAGAAAATTGTTTGGGGAAAAGTTATTCAGGAAGTAATTTGATGATTATGTTTGCAAAATATACCCTGAGGTCTGCAAAATGTACATTAAAACCTTTAATGCACACATTTTATCAGAAAGGACAATGCTTCCAATAGTATATGACTTAACACCAGGTGGGAGCACTGCAGATAAACTTATGCACCAGCAGATAAATTTAAAAGCTGCTTAACAAATATATATTCAGAATACCAAAACCACAGTACTGTATGGTTTAAGTTCAAATCAACACCATTTAAGAAAAAAAAAAAAAAAGCTAGAATACAGTATAAATCCTAGAGTTCACCCTCCCTGCAGCTTGCACTAAGATTCAACCTACTCCATTTGCATCAGTCTGGGAGTGCATGTAACCCTGCTGCATCATACCCCTGGAGCTGACTGATTTGATTAGCAGAATAGAGTGATTGGATTAACAGTCGATGAACTGTTGTAAACTGAGCTGCTGCACCCTTATGGCACAACTAGAGCAGATGTCCGCAGCATGGGAATCTCAGGCCCTGGCTCCATCTGTATTATATATACGCTGTCCTGGAACCCAGAGCTGTACAAAATAAATACTCATTAAATGTGGGCAGACTATCACCTTTCTGTCAAGTTAGCTACAGCACATAGCATAGCTTTTGCGCTACTTTTGTGACAGCTCTGGGAAGAGAGATAAAACCTGATCCAGCCTAAGGCCCACCAACACAAAGTTAACCCACTAGAGTGTCTTCTGGCAACTAGGTGCAGCAGGATGAGTTTACACATGATCAACACTTTACAATGGCCAGCCACTGGCCTTTTCAATCCAGTGCTGGGAGCCTTACAGGCTCATCCTCCCAGCCTCCGGAGGAAGTAGTTTGTGCAATAAAGTTGGGAAAGATCTGTGCATGTGAACAGAAGTCAGACCAAGGCTAAACTCCAGTTATACTTCCTGTGGTCCTCCATATCAGTAGCACAACAAAGAACTGTATATCTCAGTCCTCCTCCCAAGAGTTAAACCACCATGTCAAAATAACTAAACAACAAAATCAAGCTACTAACATACTTGATCTTAATCTGACTATCAACATGACAAACTGGAACCTTTAGTATTGGGAAATTTCATAAAGACAGTAAACGTCAATGTTTCTGTTAGAAGCATTTTGCAACTATCAAAAACTGAATCAGTTTTAGGATTTAGAGACTATTTCACGTGGAAAACAAGCAGATCAACTGATTGTTTCAAGATAAGAATTTGATTCCAGAAGCAAAAGGACGAATGGTTTCAAAACCACGCACATCTGGGATAAAGGATTAACAACAGAATAGTTTGAGTTATTTTACTGCTAGAGATTGTAATAACACTAAACTAAGACCACAAAATAGAGGATTTTGACCCTTTTAGGGTCAAGGTTAAGAAACATGAAGGCAATCCAGAAATAGGCCTAACCAGTAAATATTTGGTTTAGATCTCTGAATAATTAGTTGCTTCAATAATGAGAAAATAGAGATTGACTGAAGTCACCAGTGTTCTATATCTCATATTTCTAAGTGGCACTATTTCTCCCAAAAACAGTTTCCCTCTCACTCCCCCCTATTGGAAGAAATTTATTACTCTAGATGCAGCAATACACACTCAGTTAATGCTTGCTCCAGCCAGTCTCTCTCTCATCTTTAGGTCTCATCTGTGCCTACAGCTCCATCTGCCCCAGTTATCGAATCAGAATACTGGATTTCTGCAGCAAGAAGGCCCAAAAAACCAAAAACAAACCAAAAACAAAAAAAGAACACCCCAAACCCTTAGTTTTCAAGTCTCACAGAATTTTACCTCACTTGGAGGTTTCAGCCTTCAAAAGTAGCAAAACTAACTAACCTCCCTTAATTTCAAGGTCCCAAACATCTGATCTTGTTGAAATGTAGTCATTGACTCTATGAAACATTTGTTGCGAGTTTCTAAAACATATCCACCTTCATGGAAGTGTATGTATATCTTGCATAGTCTCTGTAATACTTTAGACAGCCACCAAGACTAAGAAACGAGAACTTATTGTGGCTGAAGTATAACTGGACAAGTTATAAAAATGCCCAAACTTTCGTATATCTGTCCCTTCTCACACAGAAATTTATGAACAAATGTGTTACCATTATTGAAAAAGTACTCATTATTTGCAATGCTCAATGAGATGTTCATGCAAGAAATTTAGCTTATGATGTATTTGCCATTTGGTTGTTATAAAGACTTTTTGCGTTCAATATACAAATCCCTCAAGACTTCATAAAGGAAACCTCTTGAAAAATATCTGTCACTTTTGACAAAAATGTGTTAATCATATTTACTTATGCTTTACTTATTTAAGAGCATAAATGATGCTCTTGCTTTTCCACTAACTTATGTGGCAGTGGAAGTTTGCCAAAATCAGTAGTTGTAGATAAGAAAACAATACCAGCAAAGAGAAATCCATAAATTGAATTAATGAGGCTATAGATGACATCTTGCTATAATATACCACAGACGTTCTTTGGTCGAAACCACTTTAAGGCCAGAAGGAATATGATCATTTTATTATTAACTTTACACCATTTCTAATCACTTGCATTTGAGCAGGATAATTTCCAGAAGGATACAATCTTAATTTTCAAAGAACCAAAATTTACATTCATCTGATACTTGTTTTCAACAGTTTAGTTTCCATTATCATTAAAACTCTGCGTCCTACTTCTTAGTTAAATTTGTTTGGATTCAGCTTCTGGCCATTGCTGTTTGTTAGGCTTTTCTCTCCACCACTGAAAAGTGCCTAGCAGTGTTACCTAGCATCCTGTCCTCATACTGCTCTGTGAAGTCACTGTAGGCAGGTCACCTCTCAGTCTGCTTTCATAAAATGAAGATGATTGAACTTTAAGTCTCCTATTAGAATGCATTTTATTGAGCTTTCCAATAGTTTCTTTGCAAACACTTCACATTTCCATTACCTATTTAGAAAGATCACACCATAGTTACATTGCAGCATTCTAATATTGGTTTCACCAATACCATACACATAGGTAAACTCTCCACTTTTTTGCTAATTAATGCTTCCATTTTTATTCACCCAAGATCATATTAGCCCTTTTTGCTACAAGAATATAGGTTTACTTTCCGCTTGCCAGCACACCTGTGGCACTCTTCCAGACTTCCAGAAAATGTAGACTTTTTCTCTCTGTCCCCCCTCAGCTTTATTTTGATCAAAGACTGTCCATTCTTTTAGAGTTCCTGGATGTTAAGTTATGCAAGAACTAACTTTTTGGCTATCTGCAACATTCAATTAATATTCTGACCTACAGGTCATAATTAAAGTTTTAATTCATCCACTGCATAAATTTCTAATTATGTTGCCTACAAAAATACAAGCGTCTCAGCCAAGCTCGTAATTCAGCATCCACTTTGTGACTGATAATCTTCTGAAGTCTTAACAAAGTCAATAGACAAAATAATTTAATTACTGCATTCTCATCAACACAAATGGTTCCAGAGAACCATAGCTGTGCTGTGTGCCATACCTAGCCTGTACCGTAACTTCCTGAAAAGACACTTCATGAAGTCTTATGCCTCATGCATTCAAAAATCTGAGCATCACTGTGCATATAATCTCTTTATGTTCTATATAAAAATACCAGCCATAACCAGAAAAGATCTTTGGAAGCCTTTTCCACAGAGATCACAAGAGAAACTGAGAAATGGGGGGTGGGGGAGGGGGGAGGGACGGGAATAACCAATGACACAATATCTGTGCTTTAGAGAATTAATTTACTGGAGAAACAGTTTGTCTGATATTTACCTCCTCACAAGTCACCACCGATGACTGATGCTAGAATGTCAGCACCACAGATTTTTCCCAGTTACAATTTACATAGAAATAATCACAGCAAGTTGTAGTGGTACAAGTTAAAGCCTATTGCAGAATTTTTATCAATTACCTTACCTTAATTATAGAAATTTAGCTATTACACAAACGTATAGAAAATCTTATGCAGCAAATCACTTTTCTTGACTCTATTTACAAAGAGATAACATCTTACAAATATCATGCACAGAAGCAGAATGAAAGTACCTGTAAAGTTATTAAAATGTATGTACAACTAACTACTAGATATAAACAGACTTCTGCAACAATGTATTGTTACAAAACATGCACTGTTTTCTTCCTTTTGAAATAAGAACAAGTAGCATTAAACAGGCTTATCTCCTTAAAAGAGAAAGGCCTTAATCAAGGAAAACTACTAACACTACTAGCGTTTCATTTAAGATGTGCATTCTGGGCGGTCAAAGCTAATGCATAAGCATTACTATGTCCTTCTCATTAAGTTATCAACATTTTCTCATCACGAGTCACCAGAGGATCTCAGCATCACTCACACATAGAATCCCAAAGGAAATTCTTCCCATCTTAAATTCACTAGTAATAGCTATATACCACAGAGTAAATTCTGGACCTTTTATTTCAAAGGCAAATATTCCACCTGCAGTTGTCAAATCCTGCTGCTGGTAATCTCTCCACCGCAGCCATGAAAAGTACAAGCCCCAGACTTGTTGCAACCCATACGATCCCAAAGAAAATCAGAACATGGAAAACTGAAAAGTATTATGTATTACTGGTGACTATGGCAACATACAACACAGAAAACTCTTTCAGTTAAATATGTGCATGTATGTGTAACCTAGGGTGTGATAATCTGGGAAAAGGCAGTAACACTTTAAAGCTACCTCACAGTACATGTTTCAACAGCTTGACTAGTATTCACTTAAAAGATAATGCCAATAGAAATAGTCACTTTATCGTACATCTAGAATAACAGAGTAGCTGATGAAGAATTCATCAACAGTAAGTATCAAAACTGCAGACATTTGCTTTCAAAGCAGGAGATGCTGAACGTTAAACAGGGCTCTATTACAAAGACTGTCTATAAAGGGAAATGACTGATACAGATTCAGAATATTTTCTCTAAGGCGTGCATTCAAGAGAGACCAGCTCATAGCACAACCACTGACCTACTGTATTCCAAATAAGCTAGAAAAAAGCATCCATATACTTTTGTTTTGGCTAAGTAAACTTTAGAAGTGGGAACTATGGCAAGGAAGAGAAAGAAGGAAAGAAGCACAGGTCAGGTGAAAAGGGAAGTTGGTATGCTGCGGTTAAATTACCAAATTCCACTGAATTCTACAATAATACTTTAATCTGTGAGACCCACATGACGCCCTTCAGCAGACTACTGCTTGCAGAAGGGACAGTGATGTGTGTCTGCTATTGGAGATCTCTTGACCAAGCCTCTGTAAAAAGGGACACCAGACCTCCTATCAGCTCTTAGCAGCTTAGTAGGTAGCACTCTTTTTGCCTTTCTCTCTTAGAAGGCCTGAGGTGCTTGTCCTCTACAAAGAGCATTAAAAACAGCTTTCTTTAGAATCACTGTATTTGAGAAGACAGAATAACTCATAGTTATGGGCTTCTCACAGACTTCTCCCACCCATGCCACGTAAGTTTAGGATAAACAGAGATAAAGTTTATTTCAGCATGACATAATTCAGGCTTCTGGATACAAGACCATGATTGCATTTTTGTTTTCAAATACAGAAAAACACACAAAACAATTCTAGATCATATTTAAGAGTGACCTTCTTTACTGGCTTTTTCTGTATTCCTCACCTCGATTCCAACACGTCCTAGATGAACAAGCTATACAAACTGTGGGTCCCCAGTCACTCTGCCTGATATATGACTTCTTTCAATACTTGATCTAATCCTATCCTGCAAAGCTGGTGGTATGGAAATACTCTCTTATCAATCAACTCCATGCTGCACAGCTGACTCTCTGCTTTCCTTCCTTACATTCTGTTTCTCTGGGGGATTTATTAGAACATGCTCTCTTTTCCCACAAACTATCACCTGCAAATTGCCATTTCTCTTGTTTAGATCTCAGCTCTCTTCACATCTCCCTAGCTTTTAGTCAAAACCTACATTCTTATTTTGTATCTAATGCAACTGCAGCTTTCAAGACTTCACTCTCCCGTTTCCATTGTCTGTTGGAATTGGGCTGGGGGATACAAATACAGCTGCAGGATAGCTGGTAACTGTGCTTGGCAAAAGTGTCTTCCAGTTGACAAGTTTGTAATGTTTATTTGTAATAACTAGGAAGTTTTAGAATGTTCTTACAATGTACACATTTGTAAAAATAAGTGAATAAATAAAATAAGAGTCCATCAGAAATAAAATTGGCCTGTCCTATATTGCTGTAATTAGCATAAATTTAACTCCTCTTGGCATAATCAATATGAAAATATGCTCCTAATTACTATTTCTGTCCTGAAATGTATATAATGCTTTAGGCACGACGCATACTCCTAAATACCAAATCACTACTCACTAAATATAACACATGACTCTGCATATTACAATTCCTGAATCAAAGCAAATTAATGCTTCTAAGATTTTCTTCTACTATCTTCTGAAAATATGCACTGTCTTAGTTCTGGCTATTTATTGATCCTATCCACCATTAGTTCATATGTGAATGCTAAAAATAACAGACACTAGAAATTAAACTGATCATCCTGATGTTAGCTGATAAAATGTGTTGTCCCATCTCAAAATCCCTCATGCTTTGACGACAACAACAGGAGAAGTGAGGCATTTTAGGCTTGAAAAATGGCAAGTTCAGTAACAGCGGCGTGTATTTAGATAGCTCTCTTACTCATTTTTCTGTAATTCAAGCATTAAAAGAAAGAAAGCTGGATAGACACACCCTTTCTACTAAATGGTTTAAAAGATTTTCTGGAACAATATAGAGATAAAAACCTCCCTCAGAAGAATCTTTTGTTTACCATCCTCCTAACTTAAGTAAAATCAGGAAAAATACACTCAGTTTCCAGAATCTGATGGTGATAACAATAACAGCAATGTTATTTATTTGCTACCCACATTTCTTCTTGCCTTTTATTTGTATCTGGAGAACGTTGTCTCAAAATTGTCCCTGGCATGATATAGCCATTGCACTCTTGGTAAAACACCTAAAAGATTGTGTCTTTCAACACCCCATTGCCAGTATTAAAGAAATCTAAACTACTTGTTCTGTGAGTTCTGCCAACACACTTTAAAGTCTGAGGAGAGCCAGAGCCTTCTCCTAACAAGAATTATGTTTTAAATCTTTGTTCAGGCTGAAATGGCATAGCACTACAACTTGGTAAACTCTGACCTCAGGAATGAAGTAATCAAGAGTTACCTTTTGAAAATCCAAACTCTCTTTTCTACTTGCGTTTAGGTCTGAGATGTCACATAAAATGATCTGTCAATCCTCTGTCATTACTACAAAAATCTTTATAAACAAACTACTGTGTGCTGTGTCGCAGAGAAGAACATTTTTCTATATTTTCAGCAGATATGGATACTTTACTGGTGTTTGAGACATTCGTCTCCTACCCATACAAGACATGAACATTTCCTTCTCATATACACAAGCATTATTATATTTAAAATGCAGTCAGCAGGATCTTAATTTTAGCTATTAGTTTAAGAAAGTCTTGAAGGATTTTTATTAACTGCAAATTCTCCCATTTTCATTCCTTAGAACTGGCTCAAAATTCTTTGATAAAGGGAATCACAGCAATTTAATTTTATATTTATATTTCAGTTGTGTAGTACGAAAGTAACTTCTCCTCCAATAGTTAAAGATATTTTCAATTAACATTTTTAAAGTATGTAGAGATACAAGAGATACAAAACATAATTCCATGGTCAGTCGCTTCCACCTTCTTTCTTCTAACCTTATCTAACTTAATTTATATAAATTTGCTTGCAGCTTTTAATGATTTTTTTTAAAAAACTCTAAAATTTCCAAGTGAGAACTTTTTCTACTTTGTTAGAACAGCCTCCGCAATTTGTGATAGCACTTTAAATTCTCAGTTTCCCTCCCTTCTCACATGAATACACATATCACCCTTCTTCAAAATTTAGCCTATACACAGCTGTTAAGTCCATGTGTTGCTAAGTCTATTTGATAATGTCAATGGACTGCCTATCACACTATCAAAATACCTTCTTATTCAAACTGATGGTCTCATCTAAAATAGTAAATACACTATTGTAAATGTATGCTCTCTTGGAAAAAAAGCCTCTGAGGGAAACGGAAATGCTCATGAAACTGATTTTGAGGGCTGGAACAGTGATACGGATTGCAAACTGGGTAGAATACTGGCACTTTGAAAGCTGTGAAGGCATAGCAGTGAACCTGCATAACTTACGGAACAGTGTTTCAGAAGGCAGATAAAACCATTGCTAGATTAAGGTTAATGGCAGAAGAAAGCTTATATTGCTTCCAA
This sequence comes from Struthio camelus, assembly GCF_040807025.1. Taxonomy (NCBI): domain Eukaryota; kingdom Metazoa; phylum Chordata; class Aves; order Struthioniformes; family Struthionidae; genus Struthio; species Struthio camelus. The sequence goes on from NC_090943.1 coordinate 103,904,300, forward strand.
TACCTGTATTCTGCTTAAAAAAAAAAAAAAAAAAAAAAAAAAAAAAAAAGGCCTGTCACTCCCATAATGCTAAGCTTCAAAACCAAACCAAACCCCATAAAATAAATGTGTGCTGTAACAGTAGTTTGTCTAGTAAATGCATCTTTTTCATACTGTCATAGACCAGTAAAAAGAAAAATATCCCTTTTTAAGAAAAAGGACCACGGAGAGTCACTAAGACCACATACACACCAACACATACAAAAAAAAACAAACAAAAAAAACCTTTATTTTCCCACAGATTTCTCTTCAGAATGGATACTCGCTCTTTCTGTATTCTGGAAACAGAAACGCAATTTCACATTCAGGAATCTATCCTTTGGGGTAAAGGGGATTCTGCCTCATTTCCCTTTGCCTCCCTCCAGTAAGATGTCACAGAATTCTGCAGGTGCCAAGAAGATTCAGTTCATTCAGAAATTGGCATCTCACTCTTATCTAAAAAAATACTTGACTGGCCCTTGAATAACTATTTCTAACCATGAAATGACAAAATAAAATGATGGTATGCCTACATAACGAAAATAAAATGTTACCCTTCTGAGTTTATGAAGACTACAGATATATGTTCCTCAAAAATATTTTTCTTGTTTTCTGGATTGGGATGCTTTCCCTTTAACTTATCTTCTCTTTCACTTGTTAGAAAGTAGGATTTCTTCTTTAAACATGTAGTCAGGTAAGGAATACACGGAAGAAGAGATGATGTCTTAATTCTTTGTTTAGACACCATATTATACTTGATTACTGTGAAAAGATTCATATCATAAAACAAAAGATTAAAGGCTTCAGGTAGAAAAGCTTTTGAAGCAGATGGACTCTTCAAAACAACGATATTGTCCTTATGTAATTTAAAACAATTCAAAAACAAGGAAAGAAAAACATAAGCAAGCATGAAACAGGTTTCTTTTTGAGGTATTCTATAAAACATAATTGATTAGTCTTTAAGAATTCTTGATTATGCAATTAAGTACCTCAATATCTTATTTATATACAATTTGTAATTATTTTCCTGCATATAAGCTCACTCACTCTTCAAAATATTTTCTATATCTTAGGCTTACGCAGAAAAGAAGAATAGGTAACACGCCTTTTTAAAAACACATTTTAAAAGAAAAGTTGAAGTAAAGAATAACCAACTTTACCTAAAGCCTCCAGGTATGTGAGACTTCAGACTAGAAAAGGCTTCCTCATAGTGATAGCATGGCTGATTTCCCTCAATATAGTAAAAAGCATAATCCTAAAGTCAAAATCTACAGTTAATCAGAGAATGCATTCTGTTGAAGTATTAGTAATAATAAAAATAGCAAAGGGAAAAAAATAGAATCTTTTTGTTACTCAAGTAGCAAGAACCAGAATGTGCAGGCTCATGAACTATATGACAAGGTAGAGCAGTCTGGACATCAAGAAAGCTCTTTAAAAATTCATTACTGCTTTGGATTGCATCTGAATTTGTGCATTTATTTTAGAGTTTCAATTCTGCTCACTGCAGCACCACTGTAATGGTAATATGATCAATTCATTTAGTCAAATTTTTAAGTAACTGTAAAAATAAACTTAAATTCTGTTCTCTGTAGCACTAACCGTACTTTACTGTGCTAAAGTATTAAGAATACTATAAAAAACTATCACAAAATACCTTGAAAGGTTCTAAATGCTGGCAAATGTCTTTTTTTTTTTTTTTTTTAAAGTGTATGTTAAAAATGTATTCATTTTAATCACTAGCTATTTTGAATTCACAGTTGATTCTGGCCATTACAGAAAGATGACTGGATTCATTACCAGGATCTGGAAGGGAAACTATTTATTTTTAAAGATGAATACAGAAGACTTTCAAAAAACATACACTTGGTGAAACAGATGGACTATTTTTGCAAGGAGCTTGCAGTATAAGTTCTTTGGATGCAATAAAGGTATGCAGCAACAATGGCAGGAATAAAGACAAACGCATAGGGATAATGCAACTTGTATCTTTTCTTTGAGTTACGATTTGAAAGAAAGTGAAACATGCCTGTATATTTCAATGTTGCTGAAACTGCACTATGACAAAGTCAGTATAATGCAACATTCCTGGAACTGGGTTACTTGCTTCTAAATAATTTCTACTTTATGTAGGCAGGGATTACCAAATTTAGAAGTTTGGAAGACCAACATGGTAAATCTTGCAAAGTATTCCCTAAATTTAAGGGCTTGTTTATGCAGCGAAACTGACTGGAATTATTTCTGCAGAAAAGTGTGTTGCAAGGCAGTAACTATTATGGAAGAGTAACTCCCCATTGCTGACACTATTCTGCGATGCCAGTTTCTCAGTGTAGGCATCCCTAAAGAACATTAATGCTGAAATGTGAAGCTAATTTTATGTAAACTGACATTTTACATTCTTTTTGTGGTGATAGTTTGGTTATCAGTTTTTCAATCAAAAAGGGGGAAAATGCTAAGATGCTACATATTAAAAATAGCTCTTAAGTAAAAAAGCATTCACTGTTACAGTGCATATTCAAATCACTTTAAATATGAAGACATAATAAAAGGGAAAATAGATGACAGTATGTATTATATGCTTAAGCCTTTTATTCTCCACATACCCATTAGTGAATTCATGTTTCATAAACAAAGAAGTGAGACAGTCATTTCTTCTCTAGAGCATATACTGTATAAAAATAATAATTTGAGACCTGTCAGCGAAATTGTACACATAACTAAAGCAAAATCAAAGCTTTTGGTCTAATTTAAACATTCTATATATAAAATACCTGTTTGTGAACAGTGACTGTACTACAAACAGTCTTCAGTTTGGAAATTAGAGAAATGAGTAAGAGCTTAATGTGCCCTGACAATGAAAATAATCCTCAAAGCATTATTGGACATCAATCTTTATGCAGCATTAGGAAAAGCATCCAAAATAGCAATATTTCATACACATGAAAGTAATAAAAAGTAACTGAGACTGAAGGTGACGGCATGAGTGAAGACAAATGTATGCAAAACTAACTTTTTTCAAAGACTATTACTTTTTAAAATAGATTGTTAGCTTAGAAGCAAGTAAATGGGACAGAGGAGAGAGTGAGAACTTTACAATTTTTATTCCTAGAACAAGATGGTACTCAGAGTGCCTTCTTTTTGAACTCCTGATATTTGCAAGGATCAGCATGTCGAGCCAAGCTATTCCATACGTAGAACAGAATCCTCTGCTGAAACAAGCTTTACATCTCAAAGCCTCTACACAGATTTTTAAGGGCACAGGTGGCACCTTGAGTTTGCTTTTGTTACTCGTTTTCCAACTATTTTCGCCCGCCCCCTCAGAAAAAGCATTTCTAACGCACCACCTTGTTTATACTTCCCACTGCCATCAAGTCCTTCTTGTTTAATCCACTCATGACAAACAGGAAAATTTAGAACCCTGGGGACTAAACTTTTTTCCAATCTGGAAAGTCCCAAAATGCAATTAATGAACTTGACGTTTGCTTGAATTCCTCACGTATTGCATGGTATAAACCTGAATACTATTCACATCACAAAAGGATATGCAGTTCCTCTCTTTACCCATTTTCATATCAGAGGATTACAGCTAACAGCAATGATCAGAAATATTTAGCTGTTTCCAAAGAAAAGCAAGCTAGGCAGACTAACTTCTCAATCTGAGAAAGAGAAGAATGACGTTAAGGTTAGAGGTATACGAAAGCATGAATGAGAAAATGAATAGGAAATTTCCTACAATTCCCATAACTGAAAAGCAAACACACCCACACCCACAAGGGGACACCTAGTGAGATCTTTAAAAATAATATTCTGAAAACAAACAAAAGTAAGTCCTTTTTCTACATAAAATAAATACCACATCATATTGTGGATGGACTAGATACATTTACGGAAAATAGAACCATTAGAGATGATGAGATACCAATTGCTGGATGTAAATTCTAGCTCAGGAAAGTACTATGTTAGTCTTTATCCATTCACTATCGTCATCTCAAGGCAGGACACTACCTAGGTGTATCTTTGGCCAGTGCGGCTGCTCTTACATCAAAAGTCACTCAAGGAAATCAGATCAAGTGCTTGATCTGGAGTAGCCCTTACCTTCTGTTTAATTCAGACCAGTGACACTTTAGAGGCAGGGTTACAGAAGCAATTTTGAAAGTATAAGCAACATAAATATGACTACTTATTAAATTTAAATGTTGACAGGAGTTTTTCAAAGGAAATATTTTCCTATAAGTCAGGCAGTTTTCATTAAATTAACATTTGCATGAGAAATTTCAATTTTCCTCACAGTTATTTCCCCCATTCAACAAAATAGAAAGATACTCTTTCTTGGTTTTGACTGATCTCAATTGGAACGTTACATGCTAGTTAAAGCAACTCAAAGCACCTTGCTTTAACTTAATTCAAAAACAGTTTAACTTCATTTTCATACAAGAGTTGAGGTGATGGCCTCTTTTCTGAACCCCTGAAGCCCTCGTTCTCTCCAGAGGGTCACAGACCTTCTCCCAAAGATTATGCAACTCCTCACTTTACGTGAACATCCTTCCTACCTACCTGTGTAGGAAGTATATGCTAGACAGAACTCTTGGTGCATTCTGGGAGAAATAAGCTGGCAAAAGATCCCACTTGTTTGGAGAAAACAGGATGCTGAGGTTCCAAAATTACAACAATATGCCACAGTGGGAAAAAGCAGATTTAAGGGTTAAAAGTTAGTTCAACTTCAACATTCAAAAAAACCCCAAACAAACAAAAGACAAAAGAACACCCAAAAACCACTGAGCTAGAATTCCTATTGTCAAAAATTCACTCTATTTGGCTTACAGGAGGAAGAAAAATCCCCCCAACAAGCAAACAAAAAAAAATCTCAAAAAACACAAAGAAACCTCATTTGTCAGAATTTCTATGCAGTGGAAATTCTAAATTTTGATTAGCTTTAAACAGAAATGCTTTCTTCGGGGATCCTGATGTTTGAAGATTAGAAGAGGGACAAGCAGAAAAGTCTTGAGAACATGTAACACATTTAGAGAAGAAAGCCACCACAAAGGTAAGATCCAGCTTACTTGAGGAAAAAATGAGATGTTAAAAACATACATTGCCTGCTACAGTCTTCAGATTTAACTCACCCTCAATGGGACTCAACTATACTGTACGGCAAGGTGATATTAAGGTAATCACATAGCCAGGACACCAATCCCAGAGTTGCGTGATGTTTTATAAATCTTGCCTTTGTACTGAAAAAACATTTCCATAAGAAAGTGTTAAAAACTACAGTGTAATCGATACAGTGGTGGTTGAGGGGAGGACAGGAGGTATGGCGCCAGTGCCAGTTTAACTAGTTCCTGCTCTCTGGCCTTGTATTGACCCTTTTTTTCCCCCCACCACTACAACATTAGCACAAGTCTTTTGTGCTACACAGTGAACCAATTTGGGGAACAGATCCAGGTTAAAAACTTCCCAACAAAGAAACAACCACTGAATTCTGTTTCCTGTATCGTTTTGCAGCATGATTCCACAAAAGCTTTGCCACACACACATGGGAGTGGAAAGGAGCAGCCAGGCACAGGAAGAGGACTTTTCTGCTTTTTATGGCAGCTGTGCTAACTTATGCAAACACAATGTAAATTTTACCTGTGGTCTGATAGAGCTGAGCAAAGGACTACAGCTGCCTAAGGATGAGGCGTGATGTTGCAGGTAAATTATAAACTATCACTTGAACAGGCAGTCATGGTTTCATGACTGCTACTCTTCCTCCTCCCTCTGATCAGACACAGAGATTCTATAGCTCCTTGAGAATAAGTTTAATTGCTTTAATCAGTGTAAAGCTTTTCATTGTGGGGAGTGAGAGGGTTCCTTTTATTCTTCCTTTTGTTTTATATCAGTTGACAGGCCTCAGAAAGGCTTTTTGAATTACTTTGAAACTGGTAACTTGGACAATAAACAGAAAATTGAGAAAGGGAGACTAGAAATCAGGGAAAGGTCTTCTTCAAAAAGGATAGCTGGGTCCAGCCCAAAGACCTTGCTGCTGGATTGGATGGCCTTCGCTAGCATCAGATATAATTTCCACTGAAATTGTTTCTGCCCTGGAATTGCAAGCTCTTTGTTCTGCTTGATACGATTTGACAAACTAGACAACCAAAGCAGAGATAGCACGACTCAGTGATAACCAATCACAACCATTCCTGCACAGTTACCAAAATGTCTACAGACTTCACGTAGTGGGTCATGGTACATTTTGTCCCACCGTCACAATATACTCTGTCTTAAAGCCTATTTTTACCTTCCCTCTGCGGTACTCTTCTCCCTTCCTCCCCAGAGCTATTTATCAATTGCCTCCCAATAACTGAGCCCACTGAGGATTAGCTGATTAAGCGCTACACTATTCCTACCCATTGAGCAAATAAAGTCTTATAAGCCCTAGAAGAGTCATTCAATCCAATCACTTAGCCATTTTCTGTTTTTTCTATTAGGGAAGCTTCATGAAACAATGAACCTAAATTTAGCATTTCAGCCACAGTCCCACTCTTCGCACCCTAAGGTTTCCCAGCCCCCTCCGCCAGGCTAGCTCTGAGCTCGTGTTACCTCGGAGGGAGAGGATCCTGAGCCCTTTTCCCCCGCTCGGCAGAAGACTCACCAGGTCCCCAAACTGCCTCACGGAGGGATCAGCTCAGCAGCAGCGCTCGTACAGGGCAGGGTGGCTCCCAAAGGAAAGGAGACCGCAGCAGGCCCGACTCAGCGTGCCTTAAAATCTGCCTAGAAAAGCACCTCGGAGGCCTTCATCTCCCTCTCCCACTGCTCGGGCACGCGGGTCCGGCCCCAGGGAGCGGAGGACCTTTTCAGCCCAGCAGGCTCCTGACTCATCCTACCGCTTTGCTGGGTGCTTATCTCCACCCTTCCTTTCTCAAATCGGTTGAAGCTTTTTTTTTTTTTTTTTTTTTTAAATGTTGACTATCAGGAAAAAAACAACAACCAGCAACAGAGCATAAGAAGAAAAAAAGCCCAAACCCACCAAAATAGAAAACCAAATTTGACAGAGAAAATAACAGACTGTTTTGGGTAGTAGAAGCCGGCTGGAACAAAGTTCAATTATCTCCTGCTCAAATTTCTTTTTAAATTTACTTCTCCCCTTCTATCCCTCTCTTCCTCTAGCTACCGATCAAGCTACTTTAACTCAAAAGCGTTCCCAGCTTCTTTCCTGCCCTGTTAAATTCCCCCAGACACACAGACAAAATGGAAATGAACCAGAACAATTTAGCAAGGCTTGCTTTTTCCAGCTCAGTTCAATGATCTTTTCACTCACTCGCTTCAACCCTACCTGCAGCTTCCAGAGATTTAAGGTCCTGTTCTGTTCCTTGCCTTCGTTACGTTTGGGAACAAATCCTTTCAGATTCAGTTTGTTCACCTCTTCCTTCTCGGTACTCCCCCCTTCCCTGCTGTACCCAGAATGACTAAACTCAGAGGCACAGGAGCAGCAGAACAGCCTCATGGGGCAGAGGGCGGGGGGCGACACTATGACCACTATAGATTTTAATCCTGGTTTAAATCAAGATTTTCTGCTTGCTTGAATCATACACTTTAAAAACTTCTGCATTTTACATATTAATGAAAGGCCCAGTTTTATCGATTAGTGTCATTAACTTACAGTGATAAAACATCATCGTTTAACCAAATTTGGCAGGTTTTGCTGCACAGGGCAATACCTTACTTGTATTTATTAGTGTGATGATAAAGCTGTAAAAATATTTAAATTAGTTTTTTTTTAAGCTAAGAAATACATCATTCTTAATCCTAAAAACAAATTAAGGAAATTGTGATTTTCTAGCATTTTACTGACAGCCTACATTAAGTATTATTTGATATAAATTAGAACGCAGCTAAAGTGCACAAAGCTTACCTTTTTGACTTGTTTCTTTTAGTATTATTTAACTAACAATTAGCTTACGTACTTAAATACTTTTTTTCATAATAGGTTTTTATTTAAAAATTGATTTGAGAAAATAACCAGTAGCAGGGAGCTAAGCTTATTTTTGTAAACCATGTGCTTCAGATAATGGAAGTAAAGTATCTTATTTCATACCTACTATTTAGACAGGAAAATATAATACACTGATTTCTCAAGTCCAAAATGGTTTCTTCATTTAGAGTTAGCTAGTCAATTACCTGAGACAGCTGAATAAGCTGAAATGAAGAAAATACCTCTCTGAATCTAAAAAAAAAAAAAAAGTGTACTACTATTAAAAAAAAAAAACTGATTATGTACTTAAATCTCAAGTTTACTTAAGCTCTGCTAGTGACTGGTTCACTGATTTCATTCCTGTAAAAGCACTGGCAGCAAAATACACAGCACTTTATATTTGTATTAAGTTTTAGTCTTTTAGTAGGTTATTAAAAGTTCATACCCTAACAAATTTATTGTATTTTAAATATATTTTTTCAATAAAGCTAAATGCTTATTTAAAAGTATAGCCATTCATATAATCATAATTTCATATTATTCTATATCTTATCTGCTTATCCAGTACAATATTATCACCTCTATGTACTATCAGTAAAGAGAATTGTTAAAATTTCTCAGATTCAGTTCTTTTACAGCTACTTAAGTGTTACTTTTTCCCCTCTTATACCTTATTACTTCACTACCTGAGCTTCTCTCTACAAGAAAAGAGAAGAAGAACAAAAAGTTACAGTAGTAAATACTGGCTAAATTAAACTCAGATCAAATTCTGAATTTAAAAAAGGTTCCAGCCACTTTTTCAAACTAGCAGTGGGGATCAGCTAATGCACAACAGCTGGGGGCAGCTATTTAAATCTAGGAAAGGAACAGCTTAATTAGGGAAACATGTCAGGGAATATGAAGAACCTCAAGTACAGTATGTGAAGATTAGTTCAGATAGCCATTTTCAGATCTGGGAATCAGCATATGATCCCTTTCACATATTACACTGAAGTGTACCTAGTATTTGTAGATCTCACTAACTGTTTCTGTCCTCAAAATGTAAGTATATATATATATGTTTCAGATAGAAAAATAAATTCTATGAATATATTCCAAAATTATTTGAGATTGTGTTTCTCAAAGGAACTATTTGCTTGAGTATGCATTTTTCACATAAGTTGGAGGACTGGCTTTGTATTCTTTTAGAAAACAAAAGTGAATATCCCACTACTTAGCAAGGCTCACCAGCATTTACTTTATTTGAATGATTTTCAAAAACTCTTTGTAGTGCAGAACCAGCTATATTGGATCTAATGACAATATTATATGCTTTTGTATTTAAAGAAAAGTGTGAAAGCAAAGGGTCAAAAGGTAAATATATTTAACTTTTAATCTCCAAGTTTTACGTTTAGCAGTGTGGTTCAATCACGCTAAGAGAGTTTGCAAGATGATACGTTGCTGACTACCAATAACCACTAATTCATCAAAATCAGCAGAAACAGATCTTAATGTGATACTGGAGGAATTCTAAAAGAATGTACTGCTTAGCATCTGCTAAACAACTTGAAATCTTGCTGGTAAGTGCTTAGTTAAGATAGTTGATCCAAAATGACTTAAAACACAACAGGAGAGGGGAGAAGAGTAATGGACAAAGGGTAAACAGAAAGGAACAAGAAACAAACAGTGCACTCTGAGAAAGATGATTATTTAAAAGACATCTCTCCATCCCCACTGCATCAAGTTCTCAAAGGTGAAAAAATAGATGCTATTTTAAAAAAGGGCTTAAGGAAGTATCATTTGAGAATAATGACTGAAGCAGAAGGGAAGAAGAAACACTGTCTAAAAAAGAAGATGAAAGAAGATAACTAAAAAGAAAGCCAGGATGAGGACAGAACAAAGGATATGAAGGTTGCATGCAGAAAATACTGTATAAAAACAATTTCATCAAAAGAGAAAAAAGGTGGTTCTTTAGTACTCCGGGCAATAACAAGTTTGAAAGTGACTTGGTGTAGAGGGTGGGAGTAAAACTGCCAAATAGATGAGCAAGAAAAACATTGTAGATGAAGAGGTAGGCTACTGCACAGCTGCTAAGACAGCTGTCTGGTTCATGCTCAGAAGAACCCGGGTCTGGGAATGTGAACCTTAGCTTCTGCCCAACTAAACTCAATCAGGGCTCAAAGAGGAGCAAGGATGTGTTTAAGTCCCAGTTAAGATCCTGGTCTAGTAGATATGCTCAGACTGAATGTAAGACTCAGACTGCACTGAAATCAATCCAAAACTCTACTGCTCAAGACATACGTGAAAAGAATTTAGTCAATTCAGAAGAAATTAAATGAGGGAAAGGTTACTTTGAGAAACAGCACTAGATCCTTAGCTAGATTGTCCCTCGGGCTAAAAAAGAACTATTGCTACAGTGGAACCGGACAGCACTGAAATTATCACCTTTAATATTTAAGTATTGTCTTCCAGAAAGACATTGTTTCTCTTAAGTACAGTAGCTGATATTTTGGAGTATCTTTACGGTGGTGCAATATACTCTTCTGAATACCTTCTTGCCTAGCAGCTGGCCTGAGCTCTGAACTTATGTTAACATTAAACAATGTTTTCCATATTTGCCTTGCAGTACAGCCCTGACTGTGGTTCCCAACATAAAGGTGTAGTGCAGGTGAAAACAGTTAGATGCAGACCTATGTTTCGCCAAACTTTCCCATACTCTGGTGCAGATGGAGGTTTGAGTAGCTTCCGTTAATCCTTAGTGCCTTCTTTACTTTTTGTAATGAAGATCATAACGAGGAAAGATGCAAAGCCTTCTTCATCAATATTCCTTCAGAACAAAGAGTGAATTTTGAGAATACGTTATTCTTCAGAAGGCTTCTCTGATTCGAAGACACTTTGGGAAGATTATAAGCAAATAAAACCTTAAAGACAAAACAATTCCACAAAGAAAGGAAGCTTCCTCGGAAAGGAATTGGAGGAGTAAGATTGGAAGAGTAAGCCTTATAAAGCATCTGATTGAGCTTCTAGGATAGAACAATTTTTCATACCACTGGAAAGAAGATAGGAGAGCCTTGCAAGCAATTTTTTGCCACTTCTCCACCTACATCTGCTAGCACTGGGACCTAGATTATGTATCTTTTAGAGGATGTCTAAACTCCAGCGCGGAATTTAAGGTAGTACTAAACGCTAGCAGTGGAAAAGTAGTCTATTGCTCTGATTTGCTCTTAGATGAGGTCTCTGACCTGTCTTGGACAGCATCACAATTACAAAACACTGAGAACGAGTTCCTGTAAAGGTTGAAAAGGAGGGTGTGAAAGAGCTCCTCCATCATTCTCTCTTGTTTTATATGAAAAATATGGAAAAATATGGGAGGAGAGGACAACACAACGCCCAGCTGTAGTTAGATATTCAAAATGAGGATACATCTTACTGAGAATGAACAGAAGCCATTATAGGACAACTTGCAGAAAGTACTTCCCATTGTGTACTTTCTCATCTTGCTTCCTTTCAAGAGTTAATTATAAAAAAAGAAAATAAAGGCACTTTTTCTTGAAGTTCCCTTCTGTTGCTCCCATGCCATTCCCTTTAATGGGCTGGCACAGGTGATGTGCAGCTGCATATTGTACTCATTCAGGGAACTAATTCTGCTGAGAAGCAAATCAAGACAATATTTATGTTTTAGCTGAATGTCTGGACCTGGTTCGCTTTCAGCCTTAAAAACATGAGTCAGCACAATGAAAGAGAGAGCACTGGGAAAAACAAAACAAAACAAAAACAAGCACCTCTGCCCCCCACATTATTCCTGCTGCAGCACTTGCTTAATTTATGTCAAAACTACAGCCTAATACTCAAGATGGGAACCACTGTTTTTATACCAAGAGGGAAGAGAAATCGATTCACGAATAAAAGGAGATCCTTCCCCCCATATAAGACCTGGTCAAATAAAAGGAGATCCTTCCCCCCATATAAGACCTGGTCATCCTCCTCTGCGGTTTTCCAAAGTGCTGTAAAACACAAAGGGAGAGAAAAGAACGCCTGGATTCTTTTCAGAACTAATAGATTGTCCTCCACATAAACAGCATTGGACATCACAAGAAGATGGGACTCCCACCACGATGAACCGCTGTTTGACAGTTTACAACCTGGCTTGTTCTTCTGCTTTAGAATTGAGTATTCCAGACCTCAGATGAACAGGTTATTTTGTTGAACATTTTCCACAGAGATACACTGAACCTAGGTTCAAATGTATGATTAGACTGCTGTGTTTCAGATAGGTTAAGTATTGGGGGCTGCCTTCAGTTAATCGTTTCTATGTATCAACCTGATTTGGCTCGTGCTGGGGCAGTCCAAATGAATCTTTTATCTTGCTGTGTTCCTCATGCCAGGGAAGTTCTTAGGTATATATTAGGTTCATGACAAAATATCAGAAAAGCACGTGTCTGAAGCATTAACCGTTATTCTTCTACAACCATCCTTCCAAACAATTGCTTGGGGCATCTTCAGAACAGGTTATTTCCTGGAAATACCAACATGCTGGACTGAGTCAGACATATCACTTGTGGTTGTATGAGAACTGCCTGCTGATATCTTGAGCTATCAAAGTATTCTCAAAGTCATCAAGGTACAACCAAAAAGCACCAAGTCCAAAAGGCATGGAGTTCTTTTGATGTATGGCATAACACATGCTTTTGAGCAACACTTGCACTGTGTGTTCTTGGGAATATGGAAAGAATAATTTACGCACAGACAACTGTGAACTGTAGCTGTATGTAAAGTGGGGTTTCGTGAAGGGGGCAGAAGCCCTGAGAGGGAAGGTGATTTAAATTAAAAATTCCCCTCTCAGTGATGGCATCAGTTTTTAGCGTTCTGTTAGGGAGATGTGTGGTGGCATGCTCCTGTTCATGTTTGAAGTTTAAGCCATTCGATCAGCAGGGAAAGGGCTTTAAATTAGACCTCAATTATTGTACTCTGAAATCCATCAAGGCAGAAAAATTCCAGTTGCATAAGGGAGGCTAGATCTTTCTGGTCAAGTAATTTCCAAAATGGAAACTCAAAGGAATTGATAAGAAGGTGAAAAAGATTAGAAATTGAAAGAAATCTTCTGGTTCTGTTTCCAAAGACCTGCTAAGATATATACTTTCCAAATGGAGTATTTTGTTTTCAGAAGAGGTGTGGAAGACAAGCACTGCTGCAGCTGACAGTGAACACACAGTTCTGAATTTGTGTGTAGATGAGCACTATGTACTATGAGAAAAAAGTAGTCTATTGTCTAAAGTTACTGTCAGCACTCTCAGAACTGCTGTTACCAGGATAACAAAGAGACCTTTCTCTTTTCATACATTTGGTTTTCAATTGCTCAGACCAATTATAAAATCTTGTGCTTTTACAAAGTAGGCACCAGAGGGAGACCTGCACTTTATTTCAACTCTGAAATAATGCTGTGGGGAGTCATTCAAAAGTGGACAATCAAAGACTCTCAGCTAGTCTACCCCAGGTGGTTCCAGGTGAAACTGTAGCTAATGGGAACACTCAGGGAGGCACTGGTGTTAGGTAGTATTCTCTGTTTTTCAGTGGCTCACCAGATTTAAGAGTGCTCCACAAAGAAAAGCAGGTTCCCAAGTTTCAGGATGCAGACAGTCAACGAGTTTGGCCACACCTGGGAAAGACCTGATCGCTCTTTGCCACCCATGTCCCCAGCTTATCATCACATCCTGCTGAAGGTTACCACTTCTCAAATCCTCTTCTGGCTGAGCTGCATATATAAGAACTCCCTAAACATGTCAGTCAAAATAAGCTAGATCAGCTTAAGTAATTTAAATAACAAATCTTTCCTAACGTGGCTCAATTTGACTGAATTGGATTAGGGAGAGCTCCCATGAGCAGCTCAGCTAGCAGACCTGAGAGGGCAGTAACCCCAGGTAGACAGCAGTAATGCATTCCGTGGGGTGGACTTGCTCTTCCATCGGCATTGCTACTGCTGAAGGAGGCTTGTAAATGTATATTGCAGGTAGGTTACTTCTCCTTTCTAAGCCTGATAAGAGATAGGAATAGATGCTATATGGACAGAAAATGTATTGGTCTCTTAAAAACCTGTACTCCTAAATTCAAGTGCAGAAAGGCAGTGGCAATGGCTTCTAGGAAGCACGTAAGATCTCAGTGGCTCTTACTATCCAGAAAATTGATCCCATGAACATGGAGTCAAGCACACTAACTGGAATCCATGTAGACAGTTAAAGAAAAATAAAACCTTTATTATGTCTGACAGTTTTTTCCATACCAACAGACCTATAACTGGTATCTATGCAACTTGATACAAGGATTATATTGATGATAATCAGAAGAGTTACTGATGGCAACAGAGATGCTCATTTGAATTATTCCCCCTACCTCATCATTTTCCTCATTTTCAAAAGGGCAAAACCCAAACACTGAAAAAATCATCAACTCCTCATTTACATTCCAAGTTATGAAAATTATAGGACAATAACGAATAAGCAGAAAATTCTAGAAGGAATCCAAAATTTGACCCTGCTCTCTTTTGTAATAAAATAGCAGGCAGTCTTATTCAATAAATTTCTAGAAAGTTTGGTTTTTAACTGCCAGATGGAGTATCTGGGCTTCACATTTTCATTTTTAATTGACATAACTCAAGTTTCTAATGAACAAATTCGTTCTAGATGCTTCAAATTATAAACGCAGCAATGTTGGTACTTCAACTTCAAACAGTTATTATATCATCAAAATAATTTTGCAACATATTTCATTATAGGGCAGATAGTAATGAAACAATGCTCTATTTAAAGTTGCCTAATAATGGTAGTATTTTTGAGAAATTATAGCACCTCCAAAGTTGTCAGCAGCATCGGAAATTCACCAGACTGAACTCTCCCAGGATGCTCTTCTATAGCCACTCAAAAGAATCTTAATGGAGTTGCCAAAATCTCACCCTGTCTGTCCTCACCCACCCTTCGCTTCAGCATTGCTGCTTGCGCAACATGGAAGTGGACCCACTCATGGAGCAGATCCAGCCTCAAACTAATCCTATTAAGAAAAAAGAAAAAGTGGTGGGGGGAAGAATTTTCAGATGGATAAACTCCCTAAACTGACTCTCACTGAAATCCTATGAGTATGAGCATTAGTACAGAGAAAACACAGCTGAGGGGGGAGGGTGAAGGCAGGCTCTCAACATGCATCACATCTGAAATGCCTGGAAATCTGTAGTGGTTGAGAATTGGGACAGATAGGAGAACCTAAACATGCCAAGTAACGTGGATGCTGGTCACGGCTTACACTTCCCTCCCGGGATCAGCAACTGGGGAAGCACTCCTCTCCCCTCAATTCAACGAAAAGGGTCGACTAGCCGAGCAGCTTTTAGTTCTCCTTTAATTATGACTGCAAACAGTCTTCTTCCCTGACCACAGGATCCAAGATCTAGTCTATGCACAAATTAGATACCAAGAAAGAGAATTAAGAACTCACAGGCAACCATATATCTGGCATATCCTGATTTTAGAGTGTCTGAACTTGTGAGCATAAATAACAGTCTTTTTACAATGTTGTATAAAATATATAAGGGAAAAAAAATGATGGTCAGATTTAGCCTTTGCCCTAGAGAGTTCACAATCCTGACACTTGTGAGGTGCTACAGTTTTAGCAGATTTATCAAGTATAGGTGAACTAAGGGCTAACCTAAACGTAGTTTGCTTATGGGCACATAAACAGGGAAAAGAATAACCTCATAGTCTGATGGGAACTGAAGGTATCTAACTTTTTTTTTTTCTGGTAACATATAAACGTTGTAAGCTAACTGTATCACAGAGCATATTGGGTATAGTTTCAATTTACATCATATCACTTTTTTATCAGTCAAATATTCTTTCTAAAAGTGTCAAACAAACTATTTTAAATGTTATTATGAACTACCAAAATATGCCTTAACATAAGGAATATTTAAAATATTTGCTATGCTTGGCTACAATTTCTAACTCATTTCCATGAATATTATTCGTGGTAGTACATTTGTGTTCTAAGTCTGCCACCAAATGATTGAGCAAGTATCACCAAATTTGGTACACTGCGGCTGCCTTCCATTATTCCACAAATCCATTAGCATAAGCCCAGTGAAGTGGTAGGGATAGGAACAGATGAAGCCTGACCAATTTTCACCATTTAGATAGCTAAGGTGATTATACTCACTAAATGCAATAGTGGAAAAGAAACCAGAGATTTGCCCGATGTGCAGTTCATAGTTGTTTCCCCTATTTGGCTCATGCTTTCCTAAAAAGGGTGAACAGCTAAAGCCACAGTACAAGGAAGGGCATGGTAATTAAGGAGGTAAGATGCTTGCTTTCTTCCCGAAGGATGCATTACATACTTATGCACAGACACAGAGCAAGTATAAACTTTATAGCATATTTGAAATAAGTCATACAGAATTTAGATAAACAACAATACACAATCTCAAGAGGCATATCACCAAATAACATCCAGGGGTTGCAACAGAGCTATCTAGATATACAAAGCTATACATTATATACACACACACACATACGCACAAAGATATACAATTAAAAGACGCACAATTTTAAGGTTAGATAGACTTTCCCTGATAAATAATTTTCCATCACACCACTTCTGAAAATTCATATAACAAATCTAAAATAAACGTAGGTCTTGAAAACAGCATTTCATCCCTTCAAATAATTTTTAGTAAGGTCCTAACTACATCAGTAACAAATCTTGTGAATTGAAGACTCTTAATTTGCAATACAATTTAGGACACAACATTAATCTTAGAAAACACTAAAGGAATTCAAAGAGTTTTACCACAGTAAGCAAAATCACCATCCAAAGCAGAAAAAAAAAATTACCTTTCCAAGTTACAGTGTAATATATTTAACATTAAAGCTAGAATTCAGGAAATCAGAATAAAGAGTTTCTGATAAAGATTTTAGATGCTTGAGTCAAATACATGAAGCAATCCAGACAAGATGAAAAGTGACACACCAAACTCAAATTTTACTTTAAAATTGCCATTAAACTGGAATAAAAATATTTGAACCACAGAAGCCTTCAAAGAAAAACTTCTGGAAAACTATATGCCATTCAAAGAAAATAGAATTTTATATAGAGTTATAATTTTTTTCCTTCATCATAACAGCTTTCGCTCCACATATAAAACCAGACTTTGTCCTCAGTTACTCCAATGCAATAATGCTTCTGGAGTGTAACAAAATAGAACATGGCAGACAGTCAACAACAAAAGACAAAAATGTACATATGAACTGCTAAAAAAAGTCATATAGAAATTACACAAAAATTGCAGCCAAAAAGAATTCTGACAAATTCACCTCTGCCTTCATCAGAGGAAGATCTACTTAGTCTTTTTTACACTGTTTATGAAGTAAGTTGAAAACTAAGTTCAGTAGCTGTGACATGGTTAAAAATAGCTGTACAGCTTAAGAACTGCAACTCATACCGCTCCACAGGAAGAATTATTCTCCTGGTCAAAATATTTGCCTTTTCAACGAGCTGAACTTTCAGGTCATCTGTTAACAATGTAGATTCTTTCCTGTCTAGAAGAACTTTATTGTCCTCTCCTTTAACAAATAGCATGGTATTGTTCCCAGCTGGTTGCTAATTCATGCAATTATCATGTAAAAATCTTTCAAAATGGTATGTAGAAAATATACTTGTTGCTTGAATTACTGCATATTTTTATTTAATATATAAATCTCATGTATATATAAAATAGAATTCATACTCATTTTCATTATACGTTCTCTCCATGTCCCAACCCTCCCTTTCCCTTCTCTCTTCTTTCACCCTACCCTTCAAACATACAGACACGCTCTTCTGCTGAGTACAGGGTGCCTTTGACGCTGAAAACACCTTTGCTGGATTTTGTAACGATCTGTGTATTATCCAAACTCATAGATTTTACTGAGTGGTGATCATTTAGCACGCCCTCCTGCAAAACAGGGAATTTCACCCTGTAATTCCCGCATCAGGCTATAATATTCTGCTTGAGCTAGAGTCATCTTTTTTGGAAAGATTCACAGCTTTTAAAGTGCGGGCATATTCAACATGTCCTTAAACTGTTCTGGAGATAACTGCCCTCGATTTTAAGTTTATTATATGTATAGAAGAATATATCTGGGTTCAGCTTTCAGCTACTGTAGTTTGTCATAACATTGTCTGCCGTACTAGAGGGATTGCTCTTAAAATCTTTGCCCCAGATAAGTACTTACAGGCCATTAGTCACCTCCTAAACTTCCCTTTGTTAAGCTAAATAGATTGAGCTTCTCCAGGCTGTTATTGTAAATTAGAGTTTGTTCAGTTACATGTTTTAAGGTTTTGAATTGTCCTTAAACTTACAAAGATTCAGAAAAGAATTTCATCAAAGGTTTGGGGTTTTTTTTGTTTTTCTTTTGGTTTTTTGGGGGCGTTGCATCTTAACATCGTATAATGTAAACAGGATTCATTTTCTAACAATTATCTCACTTGCACAGTACACCAAAGTAAACCCCTGAATTCCACTCAAGATCCCCTATATCCATAGCAAGGGACTGCAAAGGGCATCTTAATTTCAGTGTAATAGCTCTGAATTAGTACTTTCCAAAGTATTCTCTATCCTACATGTATGATCTTACTGTCTAGATAATATTTTTAGCCATATTAACATATGTTGAAATGATCCCCATTAACTAAGCACAGACCATCCTTCACATTTATCAGCTCATCAGCTTTTGCATCATCTATGTAATTTACCAGAGATTATATTCTGTTTTCCTCAAGATCATTATTCAAATCCTCAAAGCAATGGGCTGTGAAAAGATCTCTATAAAATCCAACATGAACGTCCTTCATTTATTACTGCTTTATGATCTGTCAATTAACCAGTTTGAAATGCATTTAATACGGGCCCTGTTGACTTAGCAAAGAGCTAGGTTTAAAAATCAGAATACCATGCAGAACTATATCAGGTGCCTCACAAAAGCTTATTTTATCTGATCATCTTTGTAAACCAAAATTTCAGACTCCAAAAAAGAGAAATACATAACTAGTTCTATTCAGCAGGAGCAACTGGGGAAGCACCAACTCTGCTGTCCTGAAATTTTCTGCTCATCAATTCTCATCTCAGTTTTTCAACAGTTCCTTCTGTTATCATTACCAACCTATCCAGTCTAGTACTTATGTTGTAACCTAGCCACCTCATTTACACTTCTGTAACAATGACAACTTAAAAAAAAAAAAGCCTAAACCCAAAAAACAATACCTCAGAAGTCTTCAGTTGGTTAATATTTTAAACTTTTTGGTGAAAATCCTGAGTCCTGTAGACTACAGAAGAAAGTTATATTTGGTTGTTCCTACTGGAGTAAAGAAATATTTTTATGAATCACTTAACTGTGAACACAGCATCTAGGTCCTGGCCACAGAACAACAGCATTTGGACTCTCAGCATATTTTTTATACACTCAAAGAATATTTTTGGAAATGTTTCTGTCTTTTCTCTACTATTACTGTCCTTATCTAATAGACCCATATCAGTACTGCCATTTTTTGACTCTCAGTAAATAAGAATATCTTCATATTGTTCTTAACTCTATTAATATAAATTTTATGGTTCCTGTCTATATCTTTCAGGAACAGTCTGTTCTTCATGACAGCTAAGTGATGATCACTACTGTCCACTGCATTTTCTCTGTTATTTCTCTGAATTTGCATTCATTTAGTTCTTCATCTCTGCCCTACCTATGCTACGACGGTTTCATACCTATCCACAATGACTTCTTCCACTGTAAGAATTGTAGATTCCCTAGGTAACTTTTATTTTTAAGTAACGTAACTGCCAGATACAATTGTTGCTTATACTTGCAGTAAAATTTGCATTAAATTATATTTAGGAAATCATGCTTTTGGAAAAAGTGAGTATATATTTACTGGTCATGAGTGCACTGGATATAACAAATATAAATAAGTAATGTAACTATCAGTGCTGATTGTTTTGGTGAAAGTTAAATGATCTAATGTGTCATTTCATTTTTGTCAGAAGAGTAAAATTGAATAGAATTTCTTATTCTCAGAAAAATATAATGAGTGACCTGACACGTTAGACATTCCAGAAAAGTTTTATTACTCATCATCTAATATAATCATGTTGAAATCACGAAGCATATTTTCTTTGTAACTAGACATTTAAAGAAAGATTCCTCCCTCAAGTGGTCCAAATCAAAATCATAAAATAGGCTACTCAAACAGAATATTGATTCAATAAAGAATATTTTTTATTTCTGCATTATCATTTGCATTATAGCAAATGATACCACCCCTATGCTTTTCCTGCTCACAGTATCTCCCTATACTATGGCATAGACGCATTGACTTTACCATAGCAATAGTATATATCTTCTCTAAATATTACAGTAATATTAAAATATGAAAGAGAATTATTTTTCATTAACAAAGTATATACTTTTTTTTTCTTCTGTTCCTTGGTCCTTTTCAGTTAGGATATCTTCAAAGCAAATAGTATTTTGGAAAGACCAAAAAGGGATCAGAGACCATTTCCAAATCTCTCCCAAAACAGCAGACCCAGAAAAATGTTGGAGATAATAGAAATCAGCAAAACATGCCTTTATCTCTGCAAAAAGAAAGTTCAGAACTTACGGCACTTTCTGAGGACACTTTTTTTTTTTCCTCCAACTCTATCCTTCAGTGTCAACCTTGTTTTGTTGCTCTTATCTTGTGAATAATTAGAAATAGAATGTAACATTTTAATCCTTGCTTTCTGGGTCTAAAACATCTAGGCCAGATCAGCCATTGCAATAACGTCAGAATTGAAACACAGAGGGAAAAAAAAGTGAGGGGCCATAAGAATGGTTTGATTTTGGAACATGATTCTACAGTTAATAAAGAGCGGCACTGAATAAAAATTGTCACAGTGGAAGTTCGTCTGACTTAGGAATTTTCATATATAAATAGTCTAAAGTGTTTTTTTTCCTTCCTAAATACTTTGTTGGGAAGTAAATCAATTTAAATATATTGTATTGAGTTCCCACATGATAATCAACAGAAAATGTTATTTTAAAACTGACTTTAATCTTGTTCTGTACTTTTAAATTATTTATTTGATGATTTGCAATCTTTTTTTACCAAATAAAGGATTGATCCCAATGGTTGGCAATGCCATTAAATTGTGCTAGTTTATAACCGGTGTAGCTTTTTTATTATTGCTTCACACATGTGTTAACAAATGAGTCATCCAAATATACATACATTCATGCAATCTTAATTTTTTTGTGCTATACCTATGAAATAACAAAAATTTTAATGAATTTTAAGATTTTTCAAACTTCATAAAAATGCAGACTAGATTTGTAATAACTATACAAAAGCTTTCTAATAAAAAACTTAAAACTGTTGAATAAATAATCTTTGTAAAATCACATTTAACATTTAGAAATAATACATTTCTTAAATAAGTATTAGCTGTACTTAATATTTTAAAATATTTTTCCCTGATATAAACCAAAACAAGGGGCGTATAGACTCAGAACTGACTCAGAACAATGGATTTGGGGCACTTAAACTACTTGAATGCTTTAGAAATTCTCATTCAATTACTCTCTCCGGGTTCCCAGATTCCCAAATACCTTGATAATATAACACTATCCTTGTAGTCTACAGTATTAGTAGATTTTTGTCTATCCTGTTTTCATTTACACATTGGAAGGAGTTAACAAGCAAGAAACTGTACTTTCCTTATCAGTTTTCCCATCTTCAAATAATCATGTTCTAAGTGGAAATAGTTTGTTTCTGTCAGTGAAACTGAAACCAAAAGTAATTAGGGCATAAGCTTTTCTACCCAAAAGATATTGAAGGTATTTATACTTTGAACATTAATACCATTGGAGGGACTAAAACAATCTTGATCAATGGCAGCATTTTAAATAAAATATATCTTAACCTAATCTCAACTACTAGGACACACTCTGTCCCATCCCATTCCTTGCCCACTGTTCATTCAGTGCATAACTTCAATATTTAAATATGATCTATATTTTTAAACTATGCTTGTACTCTACCCCTGTCTTCTGACTGGGTTTGCACAACAGCATCAAAGGATAATTTAATTAACCAGTGTGGACAAGTAAAAGATAACCTTACACGCCTGCAGAATTTTCAGCACTCGTGATGTATGATAAAAGTAACAAATATTTTCATTAAGCTTTATAACTGCTATGCTTCATGCAAAATTCAGGGAAATGTTAATAACTGGTCAGGGAAATGTTAATAACTGGTTCAAGATCGAGAAGTGATTGGAATCCCACATTGTTGCAGACTTAAGTTTCCCATTTTCACATTAAAATGGAGGCGTAACTGTCCAATACTGTATAGCACAGAACATTTTTGCTCTCTACCTTGAACGTGATCACCTCTTTGGTCTATGCAGCCTCTTTCTCAAGGCGAACTGCTATTCACACTTTCATTGCACCCTGCACAGAGCTACATAACCTCAAGGGCGCAGGCCTAAAGCAGTCCAGGGACACTAACTCCGTTCTTGCCTTTGACTTGTGTCGTCTTAGCTAAAAGCTGCGCTGCCATACAGGAAGCCAGTTCAGTGAGCCGATACAGGTGAAAATTAAAAGGCATGGTCTGAAGGACTTTTTAACTGATCCAAGTCATCGCTACAAACATCCCCCTATGCCTACCCACAGTCTCTTCTATTCCCCTTCAATCAAGCCATACATTTCTGCTCCTTTTCTTATACTGGCACCTGCTTGATTTCAACCTGAGTCAGTCAGAAAACTAGAAGAAAACTCATTCTACAAAAGCCAGACAGGCTTCCTTAAACGGTGTTCATCTGATGCCACTGACATAAATTAGTGTGAGTGAAAAGGAAGGTGAGAAGAACGTGCAGCTTGCTGGAGAAGGCACTAGTGAAAGGCAGGGCCTGCAGCACTTAAATTGGTTTAAGCTGTAGAGAACCGAACCCTTGGACTCCAAGCTGAAACTGGGCAAGGAATAAACAGTATCCTTCCTTAGTATCCAGTATTTTTTAAAAGTGCATTTTTTAAACAGCATGCCAATCAAAGAAACATTAACAGAAAGAGAGGAGAACGCACACAAACACTACAGATTATGCAAACTTCTTCCCGCATTCTAAGGGCTCTTAATTGAGGTTGTACTTCTGTGCATATTATTTGGTGGCTATACAGCTCAAACAACCTTTGACGTTACCTGCTTTGCCGTACTGACAGAAACACGTATACAGCCATGCACTGAACCAGACTAAGGAACGGATTCAGCTAAATAAACATTTTTGGGGCTAGGGTTTTTTGTTTGCTTGTTTTTAATTAACCTAGATCAATTTTTCACTCCTCTTAATATGTGCCCAAATTCTATTGTAGCTCAATGGAAGGAATAGCTGAGCGGTCTGAGTAAGGAGCTGTTGACAATCAATTATAAAGCACTGCCATCCAAAAACCTCTACAGATTTAAGGTAAAATGAAATAAAGAATAGTAATCATGGTTCAAAAGCATAACTTGATCAGATCCTTTATTCAGATAACAAACCTTAACTTACACCACAGTAGCTTAATGCTGTGCCTAAACCCTTTCCACCGCAACAGCACAATCACTTAACAACATTCACCTACTAACACAGTTCACTGTCCCGAGGGTACATCTGTAATGAATGAAAAGGTAGGTATCGTCCTGCATTAGGTTCACAAGACAGAAGAAGAAGAAGAAGAAGAAGAAGAAGAAGAAAACCCAGCATTAAGGAGGTCATATTTAAGCATATTTAACTGAGCTGACTAAATTAATCAGACTAGCCTTTCTGTACACCTTTCTGGAGAAAGAGGATACGGTTCCTATTGTGATGACCTTCTAGAGGAATTTCACTTAGATGGGTCTGAATGGCCTTCTGGATGACTTGCATCATTGATTATGGAGGATATCAAAGATGACAATGCCTGCTACCTAAATACCTCTCTCCAGTTAGCCCCACGGAAGCACAAAATGGAGACAGCTTTTTCTGTGGCTTGTATTTATAGCATAGTTTCCTTCTCTAAGACCCAATCGACTTGCTTTATTCTAAGACATTCTGACAATATCTACTTTGAAAAAAAGAAAAAAAAAGAAATGTCTTAATTCTGCTTATGCTTTCGCTCACAGATTTAAAGTTTGCCAGGAAGATGAGCAAATGATTAGCAAACCATCTCCGAAATACTTGGTCTGATGATGCGCTCAGTGCTAGAGAAACTGTGACGGGGCAAAGACGGATTTCCATTTTTCAAGACAGCATTTAGATGTCTTAACGATGAGACCCTCCGTTTTCTCCTTACGACCATTGTCTACCCATCTGCCAAGTTCTGCAAAAGATAAGGCAGCTCTAGCAAGATCTACTTTTTTTCCACTAAAATTTTAATTTCTTGCTCAGTAAAAAAACTGTAAAAATCATCATTACTTCACAGCCAACAGACAACTGATTCAACACGGAAAATGCCCTTTTCCAAATAAATCAGATGAAAAAGATTTTTCTTGTGGCTTAACTGAGAGAGATAGGTATTGGGAAGACGCTGAGGAGGTGAAACTGAAACATTTGACAAAACCAAAGGGACAGATTAATGAAAAGGAAGCAAGCATTCATTTAGTGAGCAGCAGAACTTAAAATTATCACATGGTTCCACAGTCCAATTACTACTTACTTCTTCCCTTTCTCATAATTTACTACGTCTCAGTGAACTTCAAGACTTTACTCAGCACAAAAATGATAGAAAATCCTTTTCCCAAAATTAATCAGTACTATTCAAATCTTAATTCAAGCTTCTTAAATATAAACAAGTCCTCAACAAGAAGTGTACATAACAAAGCAAAAAAAAGAGCCAATAAAGCATTATTTTACTACCTGAAAGAATAAAAACACACAGACAGGTTAGAATAATGAATGTTATTAATTCCCATTATTTATGAAAACATCCATCATGAACAGGTGAAGAAGTTAAAGCACATCTTATTCACTTTAAACCGACAGTGACATAATAACACCAAATTATTTTGTATGTGGGCAAGGACTTAATATTTGTTACACTTAATACCTTTGATTAGAGACATATATGTTCCAGTGCAGGGGATCACATTATTCAGAACAATGAACGAAGTTGTAATTACTTAAGTAGGGACTTTAATATTGCTGTTCAAATAACACGCAGCAATAAAGATAGGAACTCCCTATTTTACAGACCATTACCAGTAAAGAATGATTAACTAAGATTTTCATTTGCACTGAAAAAAAAATCAATCTCACTCTATTTTAACTGTGACTTAATTGACAGCTGTCAATCATTCATTGCTTTTCAGGTATATTCACAGGTATGAAGAACTGGAGCATAAAAATCTATTGTATATGGGTAATCAGAGGAAAATAATATAGGAATAGGTATAAATGAATAACAGTTGCCTCAGTGATTGGTGGATCAACCTCTAACATTCATGGGGACAGAAAGCATATGATGTCCTACTACTTATTCTACCTCCCCACTAAATGCATGTTTTGTCACTAATGGCAGCAAAGATAACTCTCAAAACACCATCTTATTCAACATGCTTGCTTTGCATTTCATCTGTTTCAAAGTAAATTTGAAATTAAAACTGAAAAATGAAGTAGATCATTTTAAAGAACTGGTTTTAAAGACAAGACATTTTAATGATGCACCTCAATAAGCATTTCAAAAAAAAATCTGATAAAAGACAAACTGCTATTAAATCTTTACTGATAAGAAAGTAGAGAAGCATGGCGCTGTTTGCATACAGTTATGACATGAATGCTGCTGATGAAAAAATGAGCAAGATCACATCTTCGTGTAGTGTTGAAGATTTAAGACATAGTAAATTCTTCATATCCATTCAATTTCTGTATTTATGGACACAAACTGCCAAATCAACAAATGCCTCATGCACTGGCATGATGCACTTTCATGTTTTAACAGTCTTGCAACATTATGTCTCAAAGAAGCATGCTTAAACAAACTTCTATCTTCTCATTCAGAAACCAGTATTTTATTCTTGGGCTGCAGAAGTAAGTAAGTACAAATCTCAAGAGATTTCATGAGTACAATACGGTAGAGAGGAAAAAACAGATCAATTAAGGGACTATCTTGATATAAGAGAGATGTCTCTAACATGGATGAAATAAAATCTGAAACATTTATAGACCTTTTTAAAGCAGAAGCTGCTTATCTGAAATCTGCATCCAGGAAAAAAAATTCTTTGTTGTTACTGATCATTTGCTGATGATCAACAATGACCTAGGTAAAAATATACCTTTTCTAATGTTAACTGTCTGGAAGTCATGCCTCCCAAAAATCATATGATATTAAAGTAGAACTAGACTTCTATATTACATTGTCTTATGTGTGTTTTTTCCAAATTAAAATAAAACATGGATCAAGTGTCCTTTACTCTCCCACTCAAAATATACTTTTTAGTATAACCAAATCAAAACAAGAAGTACATAACACTAAGTATATGTATCAGATGAAGAAAGGAACAAATTTAAAAATAATTTTTAAGTTTGGCTTTAATTTTCTGTATATAAGTACATACACTATACACAACCTGGTGTGCCCTAAGAATTTTGATTTTAACTCTGAATCTTATGACTTGACTGTATCATAAGTGAAAACTGATCGACTCATCTAAAACTGCACTCATTTAAAACTTCCGCTGCACTTGGGAATGTTTGGACGTGTACTTATTTCTTCGGTTCCATTAGACAGCAGTTGTTTGGTTCTATGGCCTCTATCTAAGCCTCAATCTTCCAGACGAAAAGGTTCTACAGTACCACTTTCATACAGCATTAGACATCATAGAGCCAGAAAACGCTCACTCAATTGACTGTAAAGTTGCTTTAAATACGTTTATTTAGAATACCTAAATGTATTATCTCATTCCACAGAGAAGTACACTCAGAACAAAACCTCAAGATTCTAAGTATGATGAAAATATCATTGCTTCTACTTTCTTTTTGCTTCTTTGTTTTTAGAAAGCATAGTTAATCAAAGATCACATTTGGTCCTTATCTATGACCTAAAGAAGCAAGTGAAAGTATGCCAGCCCTGGAAACATGATGGGCCATCCAAGAGTTACAGTATAGTTATTGTACAGCAAAAAAGCCTGATCTTCTTCTTTAAGGAAAAGGGTTTTTTTCTAAGTTTAGAAAGATTACCCTCCAGTATGATCTACTGTGGTTTATAGTTACACCTAAAAAAAACAGTCTTAATTTCAAATAACTAGACTCATTCCTCAAATTCATTATTACCACTTGTTTTATTATACGGTCATATTCTTCTCTCTTTAGGTTTCGTCAACTAGGAGCCTACTCATACAAAACAGTTAGCTAAACCTTATTTTAGGATACAGCTCAAAAGTATATCTATTCTCCATCAAAGACTTTGCAGGTATCTAGAGCGTACAATGCCGATGATTTTAGATTTTATTCCGTGTTGCTGTTCCTATTTTGTTTGATCACATATGCTAACTACCTCTTCCCAAAAATTAAGGTTCAAGTTAATAGCCTATCATGCTCAGCAACAGTGATCTGTTCAGTGGTTATGACTCAGAAGAGACTTGTACAAACACCTTCAACTCCACCATCTGAACAAGACTGTGGTGTGTTAAGTGCAGAAACTATATCTAAAGAGAAAATGATAGAAGTTTAGCTTGACGTACAATTCCACTAATAAGAGTAAATGATCTGTGATTCATACTGTACTCCTGCTTACATCACACACTGCCATGATCAATAGCTTGTAAGGCACCATTCTTTCTACAGGTCTACTCGTCCTTGCTGGATCCTGAATCAACGACCCTCCAAGCAGGTGTGGGCAGGGAATGAACTTGGGCTCCGAACAACCTGTTGAGTTCTGATTTTGTTCCTTGAGTTTCATAACCAGCGCTGAAATCCTGGTCCCCAAAAAATCAACCACAAAAGCTCCCAATGACTTTTGATGTCCCATATTTCCCTTTTTTTCCTTCTACAATAAGACTTTACTAACCACTGGTAAGAACAAAGATGCTGAACTGGACAGATCTGTTGTCTCAGAACGTATGGTCTTACGTTCTTATTATTTCTTAGAGGCAGCACTCCAGGTCTATTAGCTTTGACCTTGTAAGCGACCTAGCCACTACAATATGACTGAAAAATCACACTCTGTTACCATGAACTATATTTTATGCATCTCTAATTGGGGGAAAATCAGGTGCTAAAATCAAAGCATAACAAATAAATCTGATTACCAGCAAGCCAAACTATAATCCAGCTAACTTTCCTCAAGTTATTTTGAATCATTTTGTACTCTTGATGTATCTACATTGTTACTTGTAACAAAGATGTTATCAATACACAGATGACATTTTATTAAAGAACTTCAAAAACTTTGGAATATCCATTACATACAATATTCAACACATTAAGGTGTCAGGGAAGCATTTTGGGGGCAAGCTGTATTCATTTCTACAGTTACAAAAATGTACCTCAGTGATCTCCCCAAGTATCATTGCACACTTCCCAAAGCTTGTTTTAAACTGTGATGTCTTCAAACTAAAGCCAATTTTTTATTATTTCCAAGAACAAGCAAATTTCCATAAACTAGCATTTTACAGAGAGTAAAGTGAGGATGCTTATAGAAGCATTTAAATGCATTTGCAAAATGAAAGTCAAGAAGTCATTTTAAAAAGCAAAGTGCATGTCTTTCTTTCCCTTACCATCCAGTATGGGCTGAAAGAATGGTTTTTGATTTTTCAGATGCTACTACAGCAGTCAAAGTCTGAACTTTAAGACTTAATTTACTTAAAAGCTGTGAAACTTTTAGAAACTGTGGGGGCAGAAGAGTCAGAGAGGCACAACCATAAATGTGGTTAGGCCACTTAACCTACCTTTCCCCACAAAAAATTGAAACAAACAAACCATCACACAAAACATGGCCAGGAAGAAAGATTTGATCAGACTTATACTAATTTATTTTATGCAGCACACTTTTAAAAGCTGCAACCTCACTGAAGAATCACAACAAAACTGGTAGTTACACTAATTACTTTGTTTCATTATTCAACAAAACAAATATACAGTTAAAAATATTGAATATATATTTAACTTGCTTTATTTCACATTCTATGCTAGCAAAGTAGCTTCAAAATCATTAAAACCCAGAAAATCTATGGTTAAAAGATTTTTTTGATCAATATCCATCTATGTATTCATACATATTTATAGACTTGCAAAAGATCTACAACATATCTCCATTAAGGGATACATGTAAATCTTCTGAGGATGTTTATTAAAACAGCAAATAGTCTTGCTTTTATAGTATATTGAACCAGTAACTTGCCAATTTTATTTTCCTCAAAGTAATATGAGAGGAATTCAAAGAACTTATTTCAAAGAGCACAAAATCCTTGTGTACAAATATTAATAGCCCATCAAAATTAGAAAAATAGAAGCTCTGCTTAGAGAGACATGTTACAGGTTTGGAGGACACATTTGACCACCAAAGATAAAGTGCGCTTTCTCTGATAATATATTGTCAGTCCAAAACATATTGTAAAACTTAAAGTTCTGCAATTTAAATATCAAAATTATGAATGTTTTATTTAAAGATAAGCCAAAATACCAACAGCACTCTGTTTAGCGACAGGTAAGGTTATCACAGGTTGTCCAATCATCCAAAACCTCAAAGGTATAACAGGAAGAGACTTATGCATTCCTTTTCACCTTGCAAATACAGTCTGTAGAGCTCACACTTCCAGCAGTTGCCCCAAAATAATACATAACCCAATAATATCAGATTTGGAATCTAATACAGAACCTTAACAGTGACATTATTGGCCTGCACATCAACTATTTCCAATAGATTTCCACATCCAGTCATCACATACTCAAAAAGTTACTCTGGCTGTCAAAGTTTTGTACCAAACACAGACTTTGCAAGCTTGGAGCACTTATCAGATAGAGAGGAAACCATAACTGTTAGCAATTTTCTTTTTCCCACAGGTTTGGCACAGGTTAGATTCACTGCAGTAGTCAGGAATAAATGAAGCTACATCTACGGAGGAGGCAAAGAGAGATCCTGCACACTACTCCAACTACACCAACCGTCTTGAAGAACAAGAGTCTGCGACATGTCTCATTAAGTTCTTCATGTCCAAAAACGTACCCTCATTCAAGAGATACTAAAAGTAGACATAATCAAAGCAACCTTCTGCAACAGTATAGACTTGTAATTTGGAAGTAATTAATCTGTAACTGTAAATGTGATTGGCATCACGTTAGCCAACATCTTTGATTGAACCAATAACCTCAAGAACTAAAGTCACACTCTTTATCACTTCTGTGAAAAAGAGAGGGAAGGTAAGAATTATCAGAGTTTCATATTCTGTGCGGATGGGCCATCTCCCTCCATCTCCCTCTCTCCTATCTTTTCTTGCCTGGCAGACATTGGTATTTCAAAGCAAGTTAACAAGAAAAAAAGAACTATTTTCATAATATTCATGTTTATAAAACAGATTGTGCATACAAACACTGCTAAAATAGCTCCTTATCTGTGAATCACTTGCAGTCCTATGCAAGGCCCAAGTACAATTTAATTCCTTTTGGCCCTCGGTATTTGAACTATAGGAGTTTTGGCATCTCACAAGGCCAGTGACACAGAGCCTCTCCTGGGTTGTCTAGAGCCCTAGGACAGAAGATTTGTGAAAACTCGCACTGATGAAAGGCAATGGGGCAAGAGAAGTGGAAACAGGTCATCAAGTTTCTTGCACTAAACATGGTGCTTCCATTCCTACACTGCTCTTGCATTGTCTCTCTGCTCTCTTATAAGAAAGTGAAAGTCACTGAAAAGGGATCAACAGCGAATCCTCAATTCTGCTTCAGGCTAGATCTACAGTTCCTAAGGGTGGTAAGCAACACAAACTGGTTAGATAAAAATTCCTAATCTAGTTTTGTTACTAGGAATAGTCAAGCAAGTCTCTCTTGGTCTTTCTCCTCTTTTGGAATAAGTAATAACATTTATACCATTCATTCGCTGTCAAATGAAAACCACAAAGTCAACCATTACAGCTCAATGACTATAAGACCCCCTTTACGAACAAATGTCACTGATGTTTAACCAAGATTTTAGGAATCAGCCCGTAAGAAACAAGTGCAGAATATAGGCCCCAAGACATTTTGTACGTCCTGCAAGATAGGTTGAATAAAAATGAAGCATTTCACGGGAAAGAAATTTTAACTGCCCAAATGGGCAATTCTAATTTTTGTTAAGAACATTTTTCATCAAACAGCTATAAAAAATTACAACAAACTCCAAGTTATGTATTGCAGATAATGGAATTAATCTTTAAGCAAAACCAAGGTTTAAGCATCCCAGTAAAAGCACTGAACACAGGGTGATGTGATTGCTGCAGTTCTGGTTGCTAGAGCTGTGCTACAAAATTTGGTTTTAAGTTGGTAACTCCCATGCAGTATCCAATTTTCAACTGAATGACCGCATTTCTCCTTAGGTTTTCAATATTCTACAATTTAAGAAATTAGTATAGAGCTGAGGAATAGCCCACAGTATCAGAAACACATTTTGAATTTGTGACCACAGCTGCATACACAAAGTTTAATTTTTCACAGAATACGCGTCTTCCAGTCTGATTTATTAGGTGATCAAACCCGACATACATCATAATGCAAGGCCATAGAACTTCAGCCAATTACTCCTGAAATTACTTTCAGCTTGTAATGTCACTATATCTGCATAACTTAACGTCGAAGGCTTTAGTTCTAAAAATAAAAACAAAAAAAACCCATCTTCTCAAGTGAAATATCACCTTGAGAACAGACATGGGGACACTTCCCCTTTTACAAAACATAGATTTGCACAATTAATAGAATTTGGACTACAGGACTTTATATTTGCTATCATCTAATATTTTAATGGAAAAAAACATAGACTTTAAGTCACCTTAAAATGCTAGGTTTATGAGAAATGTCAAGGTGAAATACAAAGTGAAAAAAGGACACCGATACATTTGTGCACTTGCAAAGTTCACACGAACTGCTTCATTTATTTCTTGGTAAGACCCAGTAAGAACGTTTTAATATGAGTAGCAATCATAACCCAAGTCTAACTATATAGTTACTCAAACGGATCCAGCCAGTGGGTCATGTATACCATCAACTGTAATGGAAATACTTAGATAAAAGATGGAAACACCTTGTAATTTGAGTAGATATAAACTACAACAGGCAGAAAATTTAAAACATTTCCACTTCACTTAGTATAAGAAAGTTACTAAATTTTAGAAAATGGATACTTTTCCAAGCTCAGTACAGCTTTGGTATTTGCCTACCAACTGCCATTTGGTGCTTCTGACCTGCCAGCTAACATACGGTTGAAATGGAAAGTAGTTCTATGAGATCGTTTTCACATTTCATCAAAAAAAAAATTGTCATACCAACAATTATTCAGGATGATTTTAATTCCAGCCACCACTGCAAGGGCCTGCCAGAGGAAGTCAGGTGAGGTGACTGCATAGACAGCAACCATTGTTTGTTTTCTAAATGAACCATCTACATGATTTAGGCACCATTCTTACAATTGCTCTAGTGAAGATGATGGGAGCAAGCAACAATCTTGCAAGGAGCAGGCATCAGTAGGTAAAGTAACGCAAACTTGTCACAGTGTAAAAGAAAGTAACCCTAGCATTTGCCCAAGTAGCTGTAAGTGTACACAGGACTTTCTCAAAGCTACAGTAATGCAGAAGGCTGCAGGCATGCATGAATGAAGCTTAAAAGATGCCAGAAGATGTCAACGCATATTGACACAAATTTGGGAAAAAAAGAAAGCAGCACCTTTTCTTATTTTTTCTTTACTTGTCTTGTTCACCAGTTTCTCCAAGTCTATCCCTGCTCACTATCATGTTGCCACTATAATAATCAAACTTTCAAATTGAAAGACTGTGCCATTTGCCTCATCCATAGAGGTTGGTAAGACTACTATTTGTTTCACTTTCCGTGCAGAAAAAATAGCCTCTCCTCTTCAATGCTTTTCAATTAATATTTCATATTTTCCTCTGACCTTCTTCACCTCTCCCTCCCAAGAAAGCTGATAATCATTATCACAACACTAGAAAAAGCTTATGAACAAATAACATACAAGATCTACAGCCAGCCCAACAAAGTCATCCTTTCAGCCTGTTAGAGTATTTCAAGGTTTCTATCTTTGAATTCCAAATCACTGGCCTACAGTCAGGCTCCCTCTCTCCACAGACGATACCCTAAATAAAAATAAAAATCATGCCACAAACAACAACTGAATCTGTAAAGGATTTTTTAAAGAAAGGAACTTACCTTCATTTTTGATTATAAGAGGATTTCTCATTTGTATTTTGGAAGAACTATGACATATATTAACAACAGTAGTTATTATCCATATTTACTCTAACAATCTGAAATAGACTACAAACTTTTTGGGATCAAGACATGATCAAGATTCAGAAGGAAAAACTGAGATATAACAAATGGCACTGGACTTCAATCTTTGGATTCAAAGAATATTATACTGCTTGAACTATAAGAACACATCCAAGAAGCAGAAGTTGAAACCCAGTCAATCACATGCCGTAGATTGTAGAAAGGTCTAAATTACCTAGTATTCAACATTTCAGGTCAACTTCCAGTTACATACTTCCTTAATCAGATGTTCACTATATTTAAATTATTTATGATTCCTGCCTTTTCAGGCATGGTTCTGAAAATGTCTTAAGAAGACAAAACTTGTAAAAAATGAACAGCAAATTAGAAAAAAGAATTTTGAAGAGATAGCTTGACCACTTCTGAGCCCAAAACACTAACAATTTCAGCATTTCAAACGTTGCTTTGCATTGAATTAAAAAAAAAAAAAAAAGTTGTTCATCACTTCTGGCATTTTGCAAAACAGGCTTTTGCCCAATGGATAGAACATCTAGCCTGCCTAGAAAGGAAAGTCATGCTTGATAGACTACAGAGCCTTTCACATTTCACACACAAACTTAGACTACCAAGAAGATGAATAATCAGTGGTCCCTCTTAACCTCAGCCCAATGTCCAGTAAATAAGTGTTTTTCTGGTCATTTTTTATGCCTGCCAGAACTGATATCCCGTGGTCAGTCTTCGATCAAATATGGAAACATACAAAGAGCAAGTATTGGCCACAGCACAGTCTAGAGGCTCAACTCTTCATTTAATAGAACTTCCTCTGAAGTCAAAGTAAGTTTTCAGCAATTATTTCACTTGCAGCGTGGTCCCTAAATTTCTTTCTTACTTCCAGGGATGATCCCTTCAAGACCAGCTTAAGCCCCATTATGAGTATGGGGAAACTTGCCAAAGCAATTAACCATGATTTATCTGTCTTGGGAAGACAGGCCTTCTGTCTTCTTGTCTATCAGTTCAGCACCTCCACTGGGCATTCAACTTGCTTAAAATGTAAGTGCACACGGGACACTTCTCACTGTCTTATGAAGGCCTTTTCACCCATGGCAGCACAGAAGTAATTCCATTAGCAGGAGACACATGTGCACCAGCGCTACAGTAAGACATCTTCTTCTGTAATAAAGTGTTCTAAAGGCTGTCTCACTTGACCTTAAAATTCCAGCCTCTGGATATAAATAATTTTTTCAGAACTGTGCCTAGATGCATATTAACTACAATATGTAAACATTTTTGGTTTTGGGTGACTACTTATTTACCCAAAAGACAAGAACGGCTCCAAAACAATAACTGCTTTTCACTCTCAGGGATGACTTCTCATAAAAATAAAAACAAGGAAGTTAAATCCAAAAGAACCATAATTCTTTTCAATTAAGGGTAAGGATGTGAAATTGCCACACATAAGACAGGAAATTCAAAGTTAGGCTCTCATCTCATTCCCTTCTTCACCCCAAAACCCTCCTCTCCTGTTAGTATACCCTTCAAGCACCTCTCGAGCAGCGAGTGAAGGATGGCGTGTCAGAGCCTTAACTTTGAATCTCTTGGCTTCTCCCACAACATTAACCTTATTGTTAAAGCACGTAGAGCCGAAGAGTTTAAATTTTAATATTTTGCATCACCGCAGCTTGCTGCATGGCCAAAGCACAGGATGGTAGCACAGGACTTTGCTACAGACACGAATCGAAGAGGAAAGCCCCTCTGCCCTCCCCCCTCCGGACACATGCAATAACTCGGCTTTGCACACATTTTTGCACACCACAGGGCTAGCACTTTTGTGTGCTCGCTCTCTGAGCAAGTCGCGGCTGTCAGCGCTGTCCCCCACCATCTAGCACCCCCCCTTCTCCTTCTGGAGTCAAAGTGTTGTGTGAATGTGTGCGTGTGGAGGGGAGGGGGGGGGGAAGCAAAGGCCACTGCTAACACTTTGCCGTCTCCTCCTTTCAGTCATATTTCCGTCCTCCTCCAGCAAAACTGGGGAGGGAAAGGGGGGGGGCGGGGGGCCAGGCACCGCGGTGGGGAAACGCACGCCCTGGGCCCAGCGAGGAGGGGGCAGCAGCAGCAAGTGTGGGTGACAAGATCGCAGTGTTTGCGAAGAGCAACAAAAAGGAGGGTGGGGTGGCCGGCGGGGCCGGGGGCAGGGCTGGTGCTCTGGGGCTGTTACCTCGTAGAGTTCCTCGGAAGCCATGCTGGGGAGTCTCACAAGGTGGAGTTGGGTGCTGGTTTGGAAATACTTTGTTTCAGTTGGGGTCTGCGTGGCCTCCTCCTCTTCTCCTTCTCCCTCTTCTTCTTCTTCTTCTTCTCCCTCTCCCTCCTCCTCCTCCTCCTCTCCTCCTCCTCCTCCTCCTCCTCTTCTTCTTCTTCCTCCTCCCTGCGCGTCTCTCTCCAGCGCAACTAACAGCTCCGCTCGCTAAATGCCAGTGAGGTGGTGGTGGTGCTGCTGCTGCTGCTGGTGGCGGCGGCGGTGCTGTGCGCAGAGCAGCTGCGCAACTCGCCCGCTCGCTCACGCTCGCTCCCTCTCCCTCTCCGTCGCGCTCCCTCTCGCACACTCCCGCACGCACGCACACTCGCACACACACGCACACACACACACGCACACACACCCGCTCTCCCACACTGGCGGCGGCGGCGCCCCGCACCCCCACCCCTCTGTCCCCGGCTCGCTCGCTCGCTCGCTCCCTCCCCAGGAACACTAATCGAGCGCAGAGAGAGCGCCACACGCAACCACCCCGCCTCGCCTCCAGCCGCCCCCGGCTCCGTCTTCTTCCCCCCCCCCCCCCGCTTTGATCTCCCATTGTCTGCTCAGCTGAGCGCGGCGGCGGCGGCGCGGGGGGCGCGGGGCGCGCGCCCGGCCGCGGCGCGCGGGGCGGCGGGGGGCACAGCCGGCCGGGGGAGGTGGGGGCACAGCCGGCGGGCGCCCCGGGCCCGCTTCCTGCCGCCGCCGCCCGACGGCCCGGCCGGACGGCCGCGGAGTTTTGGAGGGGCGGCCGGCCCGCGGGGCGCGGGCACGCACACGCGGCGCGGCGCGGCGATCGCTGCGAGAGGCAGCAGCGCGCTGGTGGCCCGCGGCCGTGCTCGCCTCTGCGCGCCCCTCGCCGCCGCCAGCCCGCTGCCTCCTCACACGTCCTGCTGTGCTTCTGCTCCGACCTTGCACCAGACCCACACCTCCCTTACTCATCCCTCCATCGCCCTGCCGGCCCTTGCCCTGGCTCCACCGCAGCCCTGTGCCGATTCCTCGCCCTACTTCATTGCCCTACTCTGTCCCCACCCCATGTGTAAGCAACGTTACGATGTGATCATGGCTGCATGCGTTCTTCAGCCCAAACTTGCTTGGTTGAATGTCTTTGCTGTAAAATACTGGAGCGATGGCCACTGGGCAAATTCATGACGATCCTCGTTGAGTACTGCCAACTGCAAATATGGGGCTTACGTTTCCTAACTGACCATGTTTACAGAATCGGGAAGGCCCCACCACAGCCTCCCAGGTAGGACGGGTCAGAATAAGGCCATGGTACTGTTGAATTTCTCATGACTCCAGCACTAGTTACAACATGCAATTTGCTCTTGTCATCTAATACGTCATCTGGGGGTGTTTTACAGGAAATTGTGCAAATAAGTTGCCTCGTAGTAAATTGTTAACTTGATGACTTAAATGCATCATTATGCAAGGTAGATGCTACACGTTGCTCCTTCAAAAGGAAATTCTACAAAATGGCTTCTCTCATCTCAAAAAAGCAAGGGTGGGATAAAACCAGTGTCAGGACAACAGTGCCTTACAGTGCTTTTTGTCGTACTGTGGCATTCATTCACGTGAGTGTTTCTTATTCAAAACTACAGCAGGGAGCCATATTGTGGTGTGGAACAGCACAAGTTAAGCCACAGTTCATGCCGTTTATGTACTCAACCCGCACATTGACGCAACTAATTTTTGATCAAGTTATCCCTCTTTTTTTTTTTTGCCAAGGCCTTTCAAAATCTTTCAAAGTCTTTCAAATTCAAACATTCCTTGAAAGCCAATAAAATCCCCAATGTTCCACTTTGAAAAACAACTTTTGGGCCATTGTCCAGCAGGTATCCATTCAGAAAATACTGACCATTTGTGGTCTTTGGACGACTTATATAGAAAGAACTGGAAACTCCTAAACTTGGTTTACCTCTCATTCTTTGCAACAAATAGATCTCGTCTGCAAGGTCAACGTTCTACTTCTAGATGACTGAAATTCTGGTCCTGGACTGCCACAGATGTCATTTGCACAGATAAAATATCTGGCAGCTTTCAAAGGAAATTAGTTTATGAAAAGGGTAGAACTGAACTTTCTTTAAATCAGTGCTTGAAGTCTTCAAGAGCTGGGCTTAATCTAAGTGGAAAGGGGAGTCTCTAGTGACAGGAACAAGATGAGTGGCGGAATGATAGGCCTATGGAAAAAATTGGGACGGTCAGATCTAGGAACTCTGTGGCTGCCTTCTGCCTGACCAGGAGGCCAGTATTTAATCAAAGGTCCTGGGATGTGGTCTGAACCTGCTTGAGCTCTACTAACCATACTATCATTGTTTAGCCATTCTTTGAAGGACAACCTTTTAAAGTAATTTGTACTCAAGCTTTAGCAAAGAGATGCCAGCAGTGGCTGCCGAAGATGTTAGGCATTTTGCTCTTCTGGATGACAAAAAGGAAATGCCATTCTTCAATACTCCTCTATTTTTAGGAATTCAGGAAAACAATGAAAGCTCAGAATCATTGCTAATTTTTAATGTTTTATATACCCTCCACATTTCATCTTCTGTGAAAGAATGAGTTCTTCATTTTCACGGATTTGTTGCTTGTGTTGCCATTAATTCTTTGCCTCCTATTCTAACCTTTTGTCTTTGTTGCTTTTATAAAACTGGTGGTGAATCAAGCATGCTATCTGAAAACACCAGACAATAAGTGCCACTGAGAGAAATGAAGTTTAGTGAATAGTGCACAGGTTTTGTGGTTGGATACGGTTGCACAAAGTTTCCTAACAGTTTGTGCTCACCTTGCTTTTGCTAGAAAAAATCAACTTGTCTAAAAGCTGTACGGTGAATTGTCTAGATCACAATTTCTGTCACGTTTCTTACAGTGTTTCGCACTTCCTCACTGAGGAAGGACATGAAGAATTTTTAGCGGCTTTTAGTTTTTTTAGCTTTTTAGTTTTTAAAACCAACCTTGGTGAACATTTTGTAATGGCTTTAGTGACATTGCTTATAAATGTTTTTGGTGGAGAGGTTGTATGGAATAGTAGTGGAGCAGTCAAGGAAAAGTGAAAAGCCAGGCCAGTTTGAATTCTGACAGTGACTGCAAATGTTTTTAAGGGTGTTTGAAACAGATTTGATTAATCCAATGTTGATAAGGATCAGTGTCAACCATGCAGGAATTTTTATACCATACAGTGCTTACAGTTTGAATTAGTGGCAGCAGTCCTTTATCAGGACCGCCTGTAGTGCACTGCAGTCCCGGTAAAGTCAGGGAGACAGTTTTTTTTCTATTTAGCGGAATGAAGAATATTCCATTTCAAGGATGAGGTAAAGGTCATGGCATTAAGTTCATTCAAAAGGTCAACTCTGTTTGATCTCACTGTATACCACTATAATGTCTATAGACATCTTCATAGCTGGGGGGACAGCTGGTGGCATAGCTCAATTTGAAATAGTTATTGTGGTAGGCCATAGCTGGCTAAGAGTTTACATTACTGAAAGTATCACAGAGATCTGTATTAGATGGGAATGGATCTGCATCTCCAGGATCTGCTCTAACAAAGGTATCACAGCCATATTTGATATGCAGAAATTTATCTACGAGAACATAGCTCTTGATACTAAGATGGTTAGCAGTAAGCAAGTATAGTAATTTCATATAGATACGAAATATAAAATAAATTTGCCTCATATTTTCATTCCTCTTTTGCTCCTACCCTCATCTGTCTTCTTCTTAACTCCTATGATTTGGCTCATCCTTGTACTCCGAAATTTCCCCACCTCCTCCTTTCCCCACCTCTTCTTCCTCTCCCTCTCTTGTCTGCTAAATAGCCTGAGCTGCTTCAGTTAAAAGGAACAAACAAAAAAGGCTAGAAAAAAGCTCTTCTTGCAAGCTGTATCTGTACTTTCAATGCAGAATTGAGAATTATGTTTCTCAGTTTGTAGTGGGGGCAGTTTAAACAGAGGTCATTTCAGGGAGAAAGAGGGTTTTGGTCCTGTGACACATTGAGGAGAAAGGGATCACCTGAAGGAATGACCATTAAACATGACTCTTAAAATGAAAGTCTAGAAGAAAGAGCCTCCTTATTCTCTAAACAAAGACATGAATGACTTTTGCTGGTCTCCAAAACATTGACTTCTGGAGACCAGCTTGACTGACTGATCAAGACAGTAACATAATCAGATTTAAATAACTGAAGAAAAGAATGATAATCACACTTACATGTTCTTGGTAATTTTTGTTCACTGACACCACTATATCTTGCTCTTTATAAATAAGAACATAACTTCTTTCCCCAAAATTCTTACTTCCAAAGAATGCTAATGTTGCATACTCTATAACAACATTATATATTTCTTTTTTTCCCTTCCAGGACCACTGTTTCTAATTGATAGTGCTTACTGAACTTTTTTTTAATCTTCCTCCTCATGTAGAAGGAACCCTAATTGCACACCAAGCAAATACTCCACTTTCTGTTTCCTTGTTTCACTTTCAACTATGATGTTAATGTAATTAAATGGGGGGGGGGTGGTTTACATGCATTTTGCTTCACAATCTCTCCATGAAATGAATTTGTATCTATTGTTTGTACACACATGGAGCTAAGACATGAGATTAAAGTCAAAACTATCCACTGATTTCTGGTGGATCACCTTGTGATCGTCTTGTGGAATCACATTACTTTCCCTCACAGCTCACCTACTGATAACCAGCAGAGTCTAGATGCTTGCATCCACATCAGAGATAAATAGCTTTAGCTACTTCCTGATCTCCTTTGATCTATTCAAACTATTGGTGCTCTCTTACCACCGGCATGTAGCTTCCCTTGTGTTGGTGAGGATGAGATCTGGTTTATAAAACATCTAAGAACACAAAATACTAGCTTAAGAGTTGGGTTGGGATGGGAGCATGGAGTGAAACTGAAGGATAATTTTATTCTTGCAAAGCACTTTAAATGACTGATCAACCATAAGTTTGTTCATTCTCATAGTCACTGTCATGATCATTATGAAGAATGCCTTACCTGAAAATTAAATTAAGGAACGTCCTCTTAAATATTTTAAAGGAGATATCATGAGCTAAGAAAGTAGTAGACTGAGAACTGATGTTTGCAGGTTCTGTGTCTGAAAGATCACCATTCTTTGCTTTCCTGTGGAATCTGTAATTTACCTTCTCATGACTAACTACAGCTTAAGAGTTAGTACCTATGTGGAGAACAGAGACAGCTAAAACTGTATGCTGTCATAGAGAACAGTGAGAGGCCTATAGATTTTTCATGAAGCAGGTATTCCAATCTAACTCACGTAGAACATACTGATATTTGTTCATAGAGAACATTCTTTCTAGTTATGAGTATGATACTTACAGGTTGACTTTTCTGGAGTTTAAAAATCTCCAGGAATTTTTCTCAGCATGACATATCAAGCATTTTCAAAATCCTATTACCAGTGCTGTCAAGTGAAGAGAGTAGTAATCTGGGTGGTAAAACCTTGAGAAAGAACGGGGATAATTGTAGAAAGCCTAAGAACAATTGTTTTTTCCATTCAGGTGGGAACCTGAATTAAAAAGTTTGACTGTCTTTTTTTTAAAATAACCGAATAAGAGAAAACCAAAAAATGCAGAGAAATGCTATCTTCTAGAGAATAGAAATGCATCATTAAGAAAAAAGAATTTAAACTTTTTGATCTAACAGTTGAGTTTCTGCAGATCTGAAATGGGTCAAAGACCTATGTCGTTCTTTCGGTTTCAAGATTTAACCCTGTATTTTCCTGTGACTGGACAGTAATTTTAGTCTAACAGAATATCAAATACTGTTGCGATGTCTCGTCCACAGTTGCTGACAGCATGTTACAGATTAAGATCCTTTCTTTCCTCCAATTCAGATCCATGGGATCGTCTGCTTAGGTTTAATCACCTGGTTCAGCGCCTGACTCTTGAAATTCAACAGGTCCTTCAGCTTCCCTTTAGTACTGGGGATATAGATCTAGATATGTGAGACCAGTGCTTGATTTCCCTTGAGTATCTAGAGGAAGATTTTTTACATAGTGGATGAAATTCAGACTTTCTGCTGTCATCCTAAAGTATGATTATCTTGTCCATTGTCATGTAAGACTAGTTCTACCAGTGCGTCCTGTCAAAAGTTACACTCTTACTTCTAAGAATATTAAGATAATCAGTTAGGCTTGGTGCTTGAAACACTGTTTTTGTGAAAACTGTGCAAACTGTTCACAGTTCCCCTTCTATGTTTCAGCATAGGAAGGGGAAAGTAAAGTGTCAAGTTAATCCTGACTTGATTCAGCATTAGACTGCAAATTTGACTGTACATTCAATATAGTCTGAATGAAGACAGTGTTAACTTCTGTAAAGGCAGGGGTGCAGAGGGTAAAGAACCTTTCATGGGGGAATTAATGTATTTTCTTGGAGGTGGTTCCTAAACCTTTTCTGGGAGAAGTGTGTTCCTGTCAGTATATAGCTTACTAAAAGTGTGACAAAACGGAAGAGGAAGTGGTCTGAATGCCTTTCATTTCATTTCCTTATCTTTCTCTGAAGTTGTCCATAGGGTATACTGATCTGACTGCTGGTCCATAGATGAATTAAAGCTGTGAACAAGAGTTTTTGAAATAATTGTGGCTATAGTAGAGATCAAAGTTATGTTATGGCTTCTTAAGATTTATTCAGCATTACCATTGGAAATAAAACTTACTTCCTGAGGACAGACCATGAAAATATGACCTCTTAGTAGGAAAGCTTAATTCAACATGACCATTCCTGTTAGGTGAGGTTACAGATGGATGTTTTGCAGGTTTTAATCGACCTAAAATTGCAGATTCATCCAATTTTCATCTTTTCAGGTAGCTCCCTCTAACAAAAGCTGGCACATGCAGTCAATAGCCTTGTTGTCTAGCCTGGCAGCACTGGAACAAAAGGCCTTGTTCCAGAAGTTTGTATTAGGATAGGCTGAATTCTAATGGATTTGCTCTGTTAATTTGTATCAGCTGGTAGCTGGAGATCTTTTGGTATCATTATTCAAGCTTTGCCGTCAGTAGACAAGGGAAATTCACTAGTAAACACTTTACTAGGTTTTTCCAACTAGCCTCTATGTCATCTTGGACTGTATTCATTGGGTTGACGTAAGAAGATTGTGTATTAGTAGGACATGGATATATTTCTGTCAGTCTTTCTACAGCAATGCAATGGAGAATGACTTTTCCTCTAGAAGGTCAAGCATTAATATAGACACAATGCATATCTTTTATCTTGGTATTAGTAATCTTATGTTGCAGCATAATATTCATTATTCTTGAAAGCAAAATAAAAATTTAATAAAACAAAATGGCCTAAAATCATGTCTAATCAAACTGACAAAATAAGCACCAACCACATTGATGAATTTATATCAGTCTGGCTCACTGAAATTCTAAAACTGATCACTACCGTAGTTTGGAAGCAACTCCTGGAATTAAGTTCCCTACATCTACCTTTTCTAGTCTTACCTTTAGATCACTGTGAAGGAAAATAAGTGAGTATGAGAATACATATGAGAATGCTCCAGTGAGTAATTCCTCAAGGAGTCAAGCTGTTGTCAAGCTGTACTGTTGACACATCCCAAGAATAAGAAGCTACCAAAGCTATTCAAAGACGAACATATTTCCCCATATGTTCGGGGGGGGGCGGGGGGAGAAGAATCTTTTTAGGTGAAATATTCATTCAAAGAATTAATCCAGAGGCATATATCAAGCCTGAAAAATTGTAGTCCAAATGATTTAAGCTTAGTAAAGATAACAATATAAAAGTGTCTTATTCCAGAAAGTGTCAAGGAACATTAACTGTAAGCATTAACTACTATTACAGTTAATTATATTAACTATTATTATAGTTAATAACTAATGCTTATTAACTATAAGCATTACTATCTGTATTGCCTATAATAAAAATACTACAACATAGCATGTAAATGCACTCCTCAGAGATACAATCTCAGATCAGCACAGGCATGCATGAACACTACATTGTATAAAGATTTTTATAACATGAATATGGGATGATTCCATTACTCACAAATAGCAAATTTACAAGTCAGTTATACAGGTTATCCTGAATGAGTACAGAAGACATCTTTATAAATCACATCACGGCATTACGTGTTTTCAGTATAATATATGTACCAGAGAGGAACTATTTAAGAATATTTTTGAAAATTTGAAAAACATTATTTCAATTGTGTATCTCCTTTGCACTTATAAAGACTTGCCTAATTAACTAAAGTACAACAGTTCAAGGTTCAGCAGAGATGCAGATTTAAGAGTAATATATGTAAAAGACCTCAGAACTATGGAAAATTATTCCTGTGTATGGTAGCAGTATTAAAGTGCAGTAAAGGATTCTCTACAGCTACAAAGGCTGTAACATTGACAGTTTGCAAGAGAATAAACTTCTCACTCAAAGCTCTGCAGAATGGCAAGGAAAAAAAAACTGTCAGCCATCAAAAATATAACACAAAATATATCACAAATCAGTTACATTTGTATTAAAAATATCTAAGTTCAGAGTAGAGAATGGTGATTCTGCATCTTCTTGGCTCTATGCAGAAAATCTGTCATGTGGAACATGTCAAGGAAACTGCAGATGACGTCACAGAAGAAACTTTGCTGCTTCTGAATGAAACAGGAGAATGCTGAAAGCTTAGGGCCTGCTCCAAAACACAGTCTTTACATTGATTGTTCTTAAGTACATTTGAAGCATACCAAAGGAAATCATTAACAACTTTTATATAATAACACTAAACACATGTTTTGGTTTCAGAGCAGAAACAATGTACTGTATTTATGGATGAAATCTTCACGCCTCCGAAGTCAAGTGATAAAAATCTCATTGA
Source organism: Struthio camelus (assembly GCF_040807025.1). NCBI lineage: Eukaryota > Metazoa > Chordata > Aves > Struthioniformes > Struthionidae > Struthio > Struthio camelus. Next base: position 103,948,845 of record NC_090943.1, read on the forward strand.
CTTAAAAGTGTCAAAGTTTTATGAAGCAGCTTATAAAAGTCAGCAGATAATTTTACTAAAGAAAAGTATTAATTCTTGGGCAGAGAATGTACATGTACTGAAGGGGTAATAAACTCAAAAGAATTATTTTTTTCAGAGAGTTTAACAGTGGACACTGGAATCAGTATCATCTTTTACCAGAATTCTGACATGCTTTTTTCAGTGTTACAGGACTGACTTCACCTCTGGCCCCTCTCTGACTTGTTTGATCCTGGGCTTGTGCTTGTGCGGAATCTTGCTCTTCTTTTATTTTTAGTTAGGAGGCAAGCGCTATCTTGTATATACTAACGCTTATCATCTTGCAGAACTGACTGGTTTCAGGCACCTGTTTCTCTTTCGATTATTGATAAACAGCCTTCTTAAAAGGAGGCATCTTTATTTAGCAGTTGGAATAAAGCATGAGAGAAAAGGGGATTTTAAAAACACCAAAGAGGCTACATACATATTTAGTTTATTTTTGGTTAAGGTCCAGCTGGAACCAGTCCACTTCATAGGGATATGCAGGAATAACAGTCGTGCTGATAGTCATCAAATGGCTTCTCACAATTCCCCCCACCCCTTCTCCAAGGGCAGGCAACCTCTAATAACTGACACAATCAACTCAAAGAGTATCTATCTCAGCTCGGAGACCCTGACTTACATGAGTGAGTTTAAAAAACAGTGGAGATATTAATGAAAGTAGAGTTCTGTTGTGGGAATACTCTTATCTACAGAAGGTTAATCCAGGTGTTCAGATGTATGTGTCAGTCACCAGGCTGAACGGGGCAGTGAAGATGTACTTCAAGACTTGAAGTCAAATGTGTCCACTTCGTTGTATGTAGTACAGAAACATCATATTAATGACAGATCTAAGTACAGCATGAACAATTATTCAAAGGCACACCCACATTTGTCACAGTCACATTCCTATTACATTGTGTAAGAAGAAAACAATATCTGGCAAAAATAAAATAAACAGAGGCACATGAATGAAACAGAAAATCGGTTACAATACTTTCAGATTTATCTGATATTCCAAGGCCTGTTAAAATATGTATTCAGTGTTATCAAGAAATGTCACATCAGGAAATACAATACTAATTTACTTACAGATAGTTGAAGAGGAAAATGGCTGCAAGTATATGTCCTCAACAGAGATGAAACAATGTAATAGTTTCTGAAGATAAATACATATATTTCCAAAGTCCTCTTTCTACCACCTTGTTTATTTTGTTACACAGAAGTCTTTGCTAGCTTTCATCATGGATACTTTTTCAGTAACATGAAAGACAATTACATTCCTGATGATGAAAATGTAGCAAGGGATAAGGCAGTTAAGGTTTATTTTCTCTCCAACTGGTTGCGGAGAGTTTTCAAACATGTCAGCTAATTTGGAATCTCAGGGGATGTAGGGAATTTATGCAGGTGAAGGTTAATGACCATCCTCTATGCTGCTCCTGACACACTGAAAAATATTTAAAACAGTGGTTGCATATCTGTAAGGATTCTTGGGTTTTGAAGAGCTGCCCAGTGAAGTAAGAATTTCATTTCCAATTTTTAGGGTATTAAGAAAAGAGTTTTTATTTTCAGCAGCAGAACATAAACTTTCAGTTAGAACAAGACACCTCTGCACAAACACAGATTTTTCCTACTTTTCCCCTCCACTATAAATAGTCTTCAACTTGTAAACTAATGCCTTGCTGATTCAGTCTTGCTCAAAAAAAATGCAATTTATATTTAAATATTGATAGGTAATTAGAAATGTTTTTTGAGAAATAAAAACAAAAATAAAAAGTCACTACATGGATATTATTCCAGAAAACAAACCCATTCCTGAAGAGAAGGATAACAATTCTATTCCTTTGGGGAATTTTTAGTTCTGGCTGTTAAATGTCCACTGAGGTAAAGATTGGTAATGTATTAAAATCTTTGGTTTACCATTAATTGGTAATCAAGTAACAACAAGATTTATCTCCGAGAATTCAAGTTATGCAAAATCTGAAAGATCAGCAACTTTGCTTGATGATAATTCTTGTCACTTCCTGGGGTGTTCATTTTTGCTTTTCTTTCTCACTTTGTCTTCCTTAGTACTAATCCTGAGTTCCTGCCATTTGCAAAACAAATCCCATAAACTAGATTTATCATCTTTGTTCAAATTTGTTCTTGTCTCTTTCTCCTACATGTTACAGGATCAAGTGAATGGATCCCTACAGTTTTTCAGGTATTGCTTCCTTGCCTGTTGTCAGAAGTAATTAGAGGATATTTTAAAAGACTGAGATTGGTCAGCTTTGACAGTGACTTCTGTTTAGGGACAGGCAGTCCCAGTCAAATTTCATTGTGAATAGAGTTTTCAGGAGCTTCTGAATTTTGAGGACCTAGCCGATCCCTTAAGACTTCGTTCTTGTTAGCTAGCTTTTGCAACTGGCTTTTAGTTTCCTTTAAATGGCATGAAATTCACTTTATCTTTTCAGTACAAAGTGAAATTCCTATTTTTTGATTCTACACATAACAAAGCCTATCTTCTTCCAACTTGGATTTGATAGATAATAATTCTAGATAGTTTCTTCCTATTCACTCCAGACAGTGATATCTTAGATAAGAGGTGACAACGGTTTTGGTCTCAGGAACATAATCCATTAAATTCCAGAGCAACTCAGTTACTCTTCAGGATTCACTATCTATGCCTTGGAAGCACACACTGCTAGTGCATTAGATGATTTTGCTCAGAAAGCTTATTTTAATTTAATTTATTTTATAACTGCGTAGGTCAGGGGACACATCTGCTGTTCTTTTCACAGACCTGAAGAATTCATTGTTAAAAATCTCATTCAAGTGCAGTCCGGCAGTCTAGGATAGACCAACTGTTACTAAGATTCCTTTCGCATTGGCTCTTATATATTTCTGCTATCTATACATTGAGAAATATATAGTAGAGATTTCTATCACTGTCCATACTACCAAGATGCTATATATTTAGGCCAAATAGCCCTGGCATTTCTGATTCTCAAAGCATGAATAATGTCAAATTTTCTCTTCAGAAACTTTCTGTTGATCTTTCTTTTCCCTTTAGACACCACCTACAAGTGAAGGTGACTGGGTGACACATTTCTTGACATGTTCAAGCTATTTCACCACGTAATACAAAGCATTCACAGAAAATAATGTCACTAGGCAAAAACATCTGTATAATTTTCTCTGATACTTTCCCTGAAACCTTTGCTAACACATTCCGTGATACCAGAGATATAAGAGTAACCACAGAATGTGCTCTTGAATTAGAGTTCAAAAAGCTTTTCAAGTGTGTCAGTCAAGTTTTTTTTTCTTCTAATTACATGAACACACTGTCTTGGAGTGACTGCTCTAGAGGTAGAAACCATCTTCTAAAACTTACTAACATTCACAGTTATTTTCACTATCATTTCAGTGGACCTCAGTGGACCTGTCAGTGTGTGTGTGCATCCTCTTCCTTTTACAGATAAGCCTACCTCTTGCCCAAGCACTTCACAACTTCTGCAAAATTATTGCAGTTGTGTTCTTATTATAAGCTTCTGTAATGACAATCTAGAGGATGTTCTTGTGATCAATATATATTCAGTTGTTGTGATCCTCTAATGTGTACTCTCCCACAAAATAAACATACTAAGCTTATATCATATATGTTTTCCAAACAACAAGAAAATGAGTATCCTTGCCAATTAATGCACTAGCTAGCACTGGCATCTAGCAGAAGAGGTATATCTCAGGACTTGGCCAGTATTTTGGGTTAGCATCCATTTCAATCGGAGCTAGATGCCAGCGCTAGCAACAAGGGCTAATCTAGGTCAATCCCATTGTTCTATCTTTAAACTGAAATAGAACTAAGGGCTAAAGCTTCCCAGTTCCAGTTCATCCCCTTAATTTTTGTGTCTGGAAATTGAAATTGAAATTAAACATTCTTAGCAATCACTACCAATTACTTTTCACTAAGATCCTCTGAGAACATGAATACAAGTATCTTTTATTTGGAGTAAAGTGGGAAAAGAAAAAAAGGAAATCATATGCATACGTAAATGAATAGCTAAAAACATTCCATCAGCATATCATAAACCTCGCAACTTGAAAGAGAAATGATCCTACTCATCAATCTGCTTAGCGTTGGTGGTATCACGAGCAGCAATGGAAAAGTCTCCTGTGACCTGTTCCTGTCCACAGAAAATCACTTATATTGGGACCCACTTATTTATGCAACTAGTTGGTCCAGTTTTCTCATATAAGCCAGCCTGTGACCAACCTGACAGTCCTGCCATCATCTATCAAGACTCCTGGTGAAAGCAAATCCTCTCTACCATGCTACCAGTTTAACGAGGTAATTCTCAGAAGTCAGCGCTACAAGTGCTACTGCTAGTTTGCTCCAGCCACTTGCTGAAAATTCACTTTATGCAGGTGAACAAAATCTCCAGGTAGATATGCCTGAACAAAGGAAATTTTTCCTCTTTGAATTTGTTGATTTTCAACGTAATTTCCAAACCAAAGTTCACTTCCCACAAAGCCAGAGTGATTTGCTGACTCAGGCTCATCTTTTGCCTGAGTCTTTCTCATTTTACCCAGTCAAGCATTGAAAATTTATTAACTTTAATACCATTGGAACAAATTCCAAGCAAAGCTACACAACCTGTGTACGTGGAAAATCAGGTAATTAATATTATAGTTATTTAAAGAAGGTGGTTAGTACCAACTTTTCCCCTTAGACCTCATAGTGAGAAAGAAAGTACTATCACATTATGCATAGTGGGACACAGACATTATAACTAATACAATACAAAGAGTTCTTTTTGCTTTGCAGGTGCCAATAAGCAACCTCAAGGGAATATTAAAGAATCCTTGGCATCTTTAGAGTTTTACTGCAGAAAACTGCATAATATAAGTGCTTTTATTTCACTCTATTTCAGCTATGGTGCTTTCAGTTGGCCTGCTTCTACATATAAAACACACGTCTCCTCTTTTCTCAGCTTTTCCTAAAATATTTAATGCAGAGGTTCAAAAAAGCCTATATACTACTACACATGCACAGAAAACATTAAAAGAACATTAAAAAAGTTGTGAGGTCAAGCACTCAAAGTTGCCTTAACTGAACTCTGCTTTCATAGGCATTATGATACTGCCTTTAATTATACAACGACATACAGTTTTTTTTCCAAAGACCAATTTTAATTCTAGTATTTCTTCATCTCAGAATGCTTATTTTACAGGTTTAACAATCTTTTAACATAAATTTTTTCATTTTCAGTTTTTTAGAGAATTAAACAGGCAAACAAAACTCAAAGATCTTTTTGTGTGCCATCATATAGATCACAGCATTATAGCTCATTAGCACAGTTAGAACTTCTAGTTGCAGAATGGAGGTTTCTGCCATATTAGTTAGTGAGTAATAGATAGTATTAGTAAGCTATTCACCTCCGTATGATCGACCAGTAGAAGGGAAAGAGGGCACTATTTCAGGGTTGGTGTAAGTGGATTTAAGACCAAAGAGACAAAAAAAAACTGGGGGGGGGGGGGGAGGGGAGAGAAGGTCATGTGTCCCCTGCATTCCGATTTGTCTCTACTCCAAATTCCACCCCTTTAAATTTTCTTGGCTTGAGTAATCTGTAGCAACACAACAAATTAGACTAGCTTGCTAATCTTACTGAAAACTAACTCTGCAAAACAGTGTTTCGTCATATCTGTGAACTGCATCAATTCTTACTGTGGGCACATAATCCTTAGTGCTGAAGCAAGCAAAAGGATAGGAACAGGCAGCCACAGGCAAGAGAGAATGTGCGTTCCTCCTTTTCAATGGCAGTATCTGCTTAAACCAAATGTAAAACAACATACTGATATCCACACGACTGACCTTCACAAGTACTTGCTGACAGCAGAAGAACATTAACAGTGGAAAAACTTGGGTTCAGATCCAAGTTCTGCCAGGGCATGCTCTACTGCATCTTCTGTTCACCACAGCTGGATATTTTCTGTGCCCACCCACTCAAATCTGCCTTTCTTGCAGGTCTTCTTTCTTTTCTTTATAATCTTAGTATATGTCTCTCTATCACTGACTTCGTGCCTAACCATTACTTATCTTCAGTTTCAGGATTCTTCTCACAGCTCCATCCCCCCATCTCCCATACTCTACTTCCATTCTAAGTTTTCTGCTGTGGTCCCTAACCAGTTTCTTGCTCCAGTCAGCACGTTAGCCATCCCAGGCTCCCCTCACTCCTCATTCCCTGTTCTGTTTCACTCTCCTCATACATATGCCGGATCATAGCCTCTTTTCACAGACCCACCATCAGTTTCCACAAGCTTTTGGTCCATTTCCTTGTCATGTCACTTCCCATCTCAAGGTCTTTCATTGCTCCAACCCAGACTTCTTGCTTTAGTTTCTTCATTTAGTCAGTCCTAGGATCCCCTTCAACTTTCTCTTCAGTTTCAGCCTTCCTGTTCCCTAGCTAGCTTAGTCCCTAATCTCCCCTTTCTGAAGCTGAGTTTGTCAATAACAATAACCAGTTCCCTCCACCCTCAAGTCCAAGCTTTTGCTATATTTTGCACTTCAGATAGATTGTTTTCCCTTTTTTTTCTGATTTTCAGACAGATTCTTTTTCCAAGGCTCACTTGGCAGAATAAGAAGAACACTGAGACCATAGAGGAGGGTCTTCCCGTTTTCAGCTTTGATGTTTGTTCTTACAGTGGTACACAGCAACCTGGAGCAGCAGCTGCAGGGCATTGTCCAGCTTAGCACCTCTGTGTAGAAAGACTCTTTAAGAGACTGTAGCTGTCAAATTATAACCAGGCATTGCTGAGCATGTGCAAAAAGTAGTTTTCATGAAAGACTTATCATGATGGCAGTTCATCGGAGAGATTACGAAAGGCTCATCCCTGATACAGAGGCTATTTTGCTGCCTAATTTCAAGTCTCTCATCCACATCATAAATGCATATTAGCTTCTCAAGAACATAATTTTAGTATTTTAAGCAGACTCACAACAATTTAAAATAAATGCATTGAAAAGAAGGCATCACTTAACAAATTGTAATCTACTTATAAGGTACCTCTGAGCAAAGTTAAAAAAGGAATACACAATATTATTTTTCCAGTGAGCTTAAGAAAAAGCTTCATTTCATCTAACATTTGTCACTGTAACGGTGAAAGGGAGACTTTCCGTTAGTCCCTAATAAACAGTTATTTTACTTTTCAAATATTCTGTAACCATTTGTCACAACAGTTTCAGTTCTATTTTAAAACAGTTAAATGATAACTTATTTTATTTATATTTGCATAGCTAGTAATATAAAGATTTTCAGTTACTGCATTTTACCTGAGACAGGGCTTCTTCAGAAGCATGCTGGCTCCTTAAGAGCTTGTTGACTTGAGATTACCTGATTGTATCTTAAGAGTTTGTCTACTTGTGAAAAAATTACCATTTAAAACAATTTAGTTGTGTTCTTATTAGTTGTATAGGTATATAATATGAGTTACCCTTATAAGGAGATTCCTTATTTTGGAAATAAAAGAGTGATTATTTTTGGTAGCCTGGTAACTTACAGCTTATGTGATATCTTCTATTAGAGTCTCTCTTATGATCTTACATACCTGTTAACTAATTTCAGAAAAGATTTGACAGAAGGACAGAGGTCCCAAAGGTTCTTAAAACGTAGTGGAAATCAGCAGCAAGGTATCTAATCCCACGCTTTTAACACTGAAGGAAAAGCATGTTACTGTGGTGTGGATTTCTAGGGATGCAGGACTGAAACTCACAGAGAACCTGGCTTCCTTAGCACCCCTTGTTCATGAAAGAATTCATTTCCATACAGCTTAACCTCCATCTCAAGCTACGCAAACTAAATTAAAAAGTCATTTTTGTTACAGGCAGCCTTGATATTGGCATGTCATATTCCATTATCAGTTTGTTTTTATTTGCTTGTTACTTTGAAAAACTTAAAAACCATCTGCACTCAAATTTAGACTTACCCTTTTCCAGAAGGTCTGTTTCAGTTCAAGCTTCTGCAGGAAGTTTCATCTGAAACAAAATTAAAAGCCTTTTTTTTTTTTTTTTCCTATGTTAGAATAAAACTGACTGACTAGCTCTAACACTTGGGTGTAAAGACTTAAAACTTAACAAGGGTGTTACTCTTCTTTGGAAAATTCACCCGGTAATTATTAGGCCAAAAGGCACTCTTTGGAAAAGCCCAGAGACAATTGTTAGCTAAATATGATAAAGACTCTGTCTGTGCTGAACAATCTTCCTGTGTTTCGCAGCTCCTTTGCGTGACTGTACATTCAAAGTAGTTTTGCATAGTCCTGCCCAAAGTTATAGGAAACTCTAAATACAATTTCTGCTGAAAGTCCTGCTCCTTGTCGTGGTACTACCTTATATTATCTCTACATACAAAAATATTGATAGCAGGAAAATAATCTCTCTTTTGCTATCAATGTTCCCCTAGCATTAACTAAAGTCTGTATTTTTTCTCCCTCCAAATTTAAGTTTTTTTTTTTTAACTCTTGTTTTGCAGAGGTTTTAAGTGCGTGTGCATCTTGCATTCAGGAAGAATATGCAGCACCACTGTTTAAGCTGAACTTTACATAACTAAGTTTTGTGGCAAATACTTTCTCTTCTTTTTAATTAAGTGTTGTTAGTGAGGATGTACAACAGGGAGTTAATCGTGGGATGTCAGAAGGAAGCTTTCTTGTAGGTAGTGTATGGGTGAGGCTGGTTTCTAAGACCATCCAAAACATTAACATCTGAGTCAGACAGCTTTGTCTGTGTGATTAGTAGACTTTTTTATATGTGATAACTTTTCCATCTCAGCAGTTGTTCCAAGACAGTTGCCCCAATGAAAATTGGATATCATAACATTAGTTTTACTTATACATCTGCTATACTGCTGGTATTTACATGATGCCAATCAATTTTCACGCAGTTTAAAATACATACCTATTTTATTGCAGTTAAAAAAAAAATTTTAACTATGGAGCTGAGGAATGAAGAGGAAAAGAATAAGATGCCTATAAATATACATCTAATTAAGAAAAGGGTAATGTATAACTCTAGAAACTTCGGAAGACTTAATGAGCCAGCACAATATCACTTCAGGACATCAGTTCAGGTTCTGCTGCTCAGATCTCCAATAATTTTTCAGCTCTACTTGCTGCCAGAAGCTTGAATTAAGGTAAAATACCATAGATTCTTTTTTAACCTTTGATCATTTTGCTGGTCCTGGTTATAACACAGTCTGATAGAGAGTCATCTTAGCACAACTGAACAGGGCAGGAAGCTCCTACACAGAGGCAGGAACAACGGCTCAGGGCAGAGGAGAATAAAAACATTTTAAGCTGGTTTTGCCACCAGGAGAAAGGATTATATACGAATGCCTAAAGGGGACTATTGGAAGGAGCAGAGTAACTGATGGGTCATGAGATGAACATCCCCTAATCAATGTAGTAAGAGAACTGTATGGGAGAGACCTAGATGCTTTACTTGATTTTCAAGGATAGTAACTGAGAAAGGGACCTTAGGCCCTTTGCAATAAGTATGAAATAGCTCATACATACCAATAGGAGATGCACTGAGAAAAGTCAGCAGAAAAGAATACAGATTTTTACATTTGTTCTCAAGGGTTGAACTGACCTGTCCAACTTGTGTGTTCCCCTGCCGTCCCTCAAAATCTAGCAGTTTTCCAAGTAACTTCACTATCAACATGGTATTTAAAGCACTCTGAATATTAAAACCAGCTATTTTCTGAGGAGAGCTACACCTGGGGAATGCCTTGATCCTATGTCTCTTAATTTGTCAAGGCACACTGCTATCCAGGATGTACATACACTTCAGAGCACATTTAAAGTTGAAAGGTGTTGTATTGTGGGCACTGAATATTGGAAATGCTTTAATCAAATGATCTGAAATTTTTACCACTAATTCTGCTTCAGACCCTTCTATTGTGTACTGTTTTCAGGACAATGTATTTAGGTATGTAGGTCAAGCATCTTCATTATGAAAATAAGTCCCACTGAGCAGAAAGGCAACTGAAGCAAATTATCTTAAACTTGCACTTTAAATTCTTCCCTTCCACAGGCATGTCAATTTTAAGAATAATCTGGATATGCACACTGATTATAAAGCATTTTGAAATATAGGCTCTTAAACCTGAATCATTTGCTTTCAGGGCAAATATTCTTGAAGGAGTTCCTATATGTAGAATGCAAACAACATGCATAAAAAATTCTTTAATATGGCAGAACTCAGATTCACATTGTCCAGGTGCTATTTTTGTTTGATGGCTTCAGCATGTTACCATAACCCACATATTTATTCTGGTGCAAGCCTGTCTGCAAACAGTTTGCCTTGTTACTGAACTCCAGTCCCATTGCACAGGTACAAATTATTTCGTCTGGGTCATCACCTGGACTCACTTCACTTTTATTTCTCATTCTCAGTATCTTTTAACACACTGCTTCTCTTATGGAATTTGGAGTGCTGTGGCCAGATTTGAAACATATGAATCACAGAATCACAAAATGGTTGAGGTTGGAAGGGACCTCTGGAGATCATCTAGTCCAACCTCCCTGCTCAAGCAGGGTCCTCTAGAGCACGATGCCCAGGATCACATCCAGATAGGTTTTGACTATCTCCAGCGAAGGAGACTCCACTACCTCTCTGGGCAACCTGTGCCAGTGCTCGGTCACCCTCACAGTCAAGAAGTTTTGCCTCAGGTTCAGATGGAACTGCCTGTGGTTCAGTTTGTGCCCGTTGCCTCTTGTCCTGTCACTGGGCACCATGGAGAAGAGAATGGCCCCATCCTCTCGACATCCCCCCTTCAGATACTTGTACACATTGAGGAGATCACCTCTCAGTCTTCTCTTCTCCAGGCTAAACAGGCCCAGCCCTCTCAGCCTTTCCTCACAGGAGAGATGCTCCAGTCCCCTCATCATCTCTGCAGCCCTCCCCTGGACTCTCTCCAGTACTGCCAGCTCTCTCTTGTGCTGGGGAGCCCAGAAGTGGACACAGGACTCCAGGTGAGGCCTCCCCAGGGCTGAGGAGAGGGGAAGCATCACCTCCCTCCACCTGCTGGCAACACTCTGCCTCATGCACCCCAGGAGACCACTGGCCTTCTTGGCCACAAGGGCACACTGCTGCCTCATGCTTAACTCGTTGTCCACCAGCACTCCCAGGTCCTTCTCGGCAGAGCTGCTTTCCAGCAGGTCAACCCCCAGCCTGTCCTGGTGCAGGGGGCTATTCCTCCCGCGGTGCAGGACCCTGGCACTTGCCTTTGTTGAACTTCAGGAGGTTCCTCTCCGCCCAGCTCTCCAGCCTGTCCACGTCCCTCTGAAGGGCAGCACAGCCCCCTGGTGTGTCAGCCACTCCCCCCAGTTTAGTCTCATCAGCACACTTGCTGAGGGTGCACTCTGTGCCTTCCTCCAGGTCACTGATGAATACGTTGAACAAGACTGGACCCAGGACTGACCCCTGGGGGACACCACTAGCTAGCTACAGGCCTCCAACTAGACTCCGCACCACTGACCACAACCCTCGGAGCTCTGCTATCCAGCCAGTTCTCAATCCACCTCACCGTCCTCTCATCCAACACACACTTCCTGAGTTTCCCTAGGAGGATGTGATGGGAGACAGCATCCAAAGCCTTGCTGAAGTCCAGGGAGACAACATCCCCACTGCTCTACCCTCATCGACCCAGCCAGTCATTCCATCAGAGAAGGCTATCAGATGGGTCAAGCATGATTTCCCTTTGGTGAATCCATGCTGGCTACTCCGGATCACCTTCTTGTCCTCCACATGCTTAGTGAGGACCTCCAGGATGAGCCGTTCCATCACCTTTCCAGGGGTGGAGGGGAGGCTGACAGCCCTGTACTTTCCTGGCTCCTCCTTCTTGCCCTTTTGGAAGACTGGGGTGACATTGCCTTTCTTCTAGTCCTCAGGCACCTCTCCTGATCTCCAGGACCTTTCCAAGATGACGGAGAGTGGCCTAGCAATAAGATTCGCCAGCTCCCTCACCACTCGTGCGTGCACCCCATCAGGGCCCATGCATTTGTGGGTGTCAGGTTTGCCTACATGATCTCTAACCCGATCCTCCTCAACCAAGGGAGAGTCTTCCTTTCTCCAGACTTCCTCTCTTGTCCCCAGGGTCTGGAATTCCCAAGGACTGGCCTTAGCAGTGAAGACTGAAGCAAAGAAGGCATTCAGCAACTCTGCCTTCTCTGTATCCTTCGTTACCAGGGCACCCGCCCCATTCAGTAGGGGGCCCACGTTTTCCCTAGTCTTCCTTTTGCTACTGATGTATCTGAAGAAGCCCTTCTTGTTGTCCTTGACATCCCTTGACAGATTTAATTCCAACTGGGCCTTAGCCTTTCTTGTCGCATCCCTGCAGACTCTGACAATGTCCCTCTATTCCTCCCAAGTGGCCTGTCCCCTTGTCCACATTCTGTGTACTTCCTTCTTCTGCTGGAGTTTTGCCAGGAGTTCCTTGCTCATCCATGCAGGTCTCCTGCCCGCTTTGCTGGATTTCTTCCTCAGAGGGATGCACCCATCTTGAGCCTGGAGGAGGTGATGCTTGAATATTAACCAGCTTTCTTGGGCCCCCTCTTCCTTCTAGGGCCCTGTCCCATGAGATTCCCCTAAGTAGGTCCCTGAAGAGGCCAAAGTTAGCTCTCCTGAAGTCCAGGGTTGAAATCCTACTTATTGCCCTGCTCCCTCCTCGTAGGATCCTGAACTCCACCATCTCATGGTCACTGCAGCCAAGGCAGCCCCCAACCTTCACATCTCCAACTAGACTTTCTTTCTTTGTTAGTACAAGGTCTAGCGTTGCACCTCTCCTCGTTGGCGTCTCCACCACCCGGGCCAAGAAATTATCAGCAATGCTTTGCAGGAACCTCTTATGTCTGTTTGTGCCTAGCTGTGCTGTCTTCCCAGCAGATGTCAGGGTGGTTGAAGTCTCCCATGAGAACCAGGGCCCGTGATCGTGAGGCTACTTCCAGCTGTCTGTAGAAGGCCTCATCGATGACTTCCTCCTGTAGTAAACCCCCACAACAGTGTCACCCATGTTACCCTGCTCTTTAATCCTTACCCATAGGCTCTCAACTTGCTCTTCATCCACCCCGAGGCAGAGCTGCACGCGTTCTAGTTGCTCCCTCACATAAAGGGCAACTCCACCACCTCGCCTTCCTGGCCTGTCTTTCCTAAAAAGAACATAGCCATCCAGGACAGCATCCCAGTCATGTGAGCTATCCCACCATGTCTCTGTCACCGCAATGAGATCATGGTCCTGTGACTGCACACAGACCTCTGACTTCCTGTTTATTCCCCATGCTGCATGCATTGGTATACAGGCATTTCAGAGAGCCAGTCAAGCATGTTGAGCTTCCCAGGAGAGGTGCAAGAGGATCCTCCATAGCCGTGTCCCATGCTGTCTCCCCTGGCTGCGTGCACCCGCTGGAGGCATCCTGACCTGAGCGGTGTTTTACTGACTCCCCTGCCACTATACCACTCCCCTTCCCCCATCTTGCCTAGTTTAAAGCCCTCCTTACCAGGCTGGCCAACCTGTTGACAAAGACGCGTGTGCCCCGCTTGGTAAGGTGGATGCCATCTCTCCCCATCAGCTGTTGGTCTTCAAACAGGGTCCCATGGTCATAGAAACCAAAGCCCTGCTGCCAACACCAGTGGCGCAGCCAGTTGTTAATTTGGAAAACTCGTCTACTCCTCCTCCCGTCCTTTCCCCTCACAGGCAAGATTGAGGAGAAAATGACCTGGGCTCCCAGACCCTTAACCACCATTCCCAGAGCTCTGAAGTCCCGTTTGATGGTTTCCAATTTGCCTTTCGTGCCTTTAGTGCCCACATGGAAGAGCAGCAGAGGGTAGTAGTCTGATGCATGGACAAGTCTCAGCTTCTATAGCCTTTGATGTAGGTCTGCGTATCTTAGGTTGTTATGTAAGTCATCCACAGAGCCCAGGACTATGGGTAGCATGCAATTAAATGGAAAACTCCCTTATTCCCATGCTAAAAAATATGTACTATTAGGACGTTGACCAGTTCATTACATATCATAGGGAGATCTCTAGAAACAAACAGATAACGTAAGAAGTTGGAGTGTATTGACTTACCTCCGTAGCTTAATTATAACCTTCTGAGGCAATCCAGAGGCCATGATTTGAAGTGCAGCCATGACCCTGGAAGCACTGAGGAAGCATGGCTCCTTTACATCATGGTCATGATGTCATCACTTAGCAAAACAACAGGTTTGCAATCAAGCCAGGACTGAGTGAGTGTATATCCATGTGTTCAAATTTGTTCTGACATGCTGCAGAAGCTACCTCTGTAATCTCTTTTTCTTCCCATCTCCTCCTATTCTCCAGGCTCCTCTATCTTTCTCACTTTTTAAATCACAGAATCTACACATCTTCTTCTCCACAGTCTCTTTACTCCCTTTGCTGCCAATAAATATCCTCTCCCATGCCCTGTCCTATCTTACATCCTTTGCCCCACTTACTTACTACCCACGCATTCCTAATATTCAAGTTTTAGAAGAATAATTGTTTCAGTAACACAGTCACTTTTCCTTGACACGTTAACCTAATGACTTATTTATATAATAAATACAATATATATAATAAATGTATATTTTAGATAATTTACATACAATATATTATGTATATTATATATGTGCATTATATATATTATATATTTTTAATATATAAAATTTATATAATGAATAAGTCATTTGTCCTTACATGCAAGTTACTTTAGTAAATGGTTTGGTGAAGTTTCTGGTCAAATAAAATACAACCTATTTTTTCTGAAAGTAAATGAGGAAATTACAGTAATCTTTAATTCATTGCAATAGCGATTTCCTGATTTCATTTAGCAATAATACATGAAGTTTAAGGAGGGAGTAGAAGTCTTCCGACCCGTCAAACGAGTGACACAACTGTTTAGCTCCTTTGGCACCTGGTTCAACTAAGGGAATAATACCATTTATTCCTCCCTCTTTCCCTTCTTCAGAGAAAAAATCAGAGGAGGGAGGGAAGGTAGAGAACCATGCAGAAGCAATGTATTAAGTCCTGGATAGATCCTGCCTCCTTCATAAGTCCACATGGCTCTTGGATACATATCAGTTTAGGGGTCCCTAACCTATTTGGTAGGGAGTGAGTCCAGAAATAAATTCAGGTTATTCTCAGTAGTGGTCAGTATTCTGTTCACTATATGGGGGAAAAGAGAGAAACAGGGTGAGAACTTGGCAGTAAGTAGTCTTCATTGACTAAATAGAGCTTTGTTTCTTATGATCTACTTGCTAGGCAGCTTGCTCTTAGTCATAGAGTTTTAAAGATTACTGCTCTAAAGCTCTAATTTTGTAAACTCATCTGAGTAGGTCGACTCTTGATAACTCATGAAGCCATCAAGGGGATATTGTGAAGGTGTAAGATTTCCCCTCAGAGAATCAGCCCAGTAGTCATCAGCAAAGCTGATCGTTGAAACAAATTATTTTTCAGTAACCAAGTATGTAATTATCTTACACACAATAAAAATGTCTGTACATTCTTTGGAGAATTCTGATCCATTCCCTGGAACATGTTGATTTCTGAAGCCAGTTGTAAAATCTAAAACACTGATATCACAAGCAATTATAGAGATGAACTGAAATACAGATGTAAAAAAAGCTAATGGGTCATGAGTGTGCCATTTCAATAGTGCTGGTAGGTAGAATGTGTTTGTACTGTTTCAATCTTTAATTCTGGGGAATACAATTTTCTGAGAGTTAGATTCATTGTGGGTATTGAATTCTATTCACAGTCTTTTCACTTTCCAAAGGGCGTGGAGACTGCTTTTGAAAATGGATAGGCGCCTCCACCCCTCCCCCCGGCTTACTCATTTTCTCTGACTTTGCAGAACTGTGACTTATGCAAAGTCATAGGGAGCCAACGTCAGATCTGCAAATAGTTCTTCCATTCCCCTGTTCTGACTATTAGATCAGTGTTCTAATAGTGCACTGGATCAAATGTAGGTGTATTTTGAGGAGCTTTTCCTTATCAGGCATTTAATCCCTTTTAATATTGCGTTGCAACTGAGTTGGCATGCTCATAGATTAAGATTCCTTTGAGAAAGCTCTAACTAACAAGCCAAGAGGGAGTTACTTATTGTAATTACACTAAAAGTATCACAAGCAATTCTCTTATCATTCTCTAATAATTTAGATAAAGGATGCTTTAGTTAAAGATCAGATCAAATGTTTTAAAAATTCCCAAAGTTGTTTATTCTGAAAATAGGATTTAAGTTTCATGCAAAATGATTGTACTCTCCATTTTCTGTCTCATCTAAACTGACTCAAGATACTTGTCAGATAGGTAGCTCAGTTAAATTTTAGTTACATTTCCTAAAATAAATGCAATGAATTGATAAGTCTATGCAGATTTCCCTAACATCCAGATGGCCATTGTAATTTGATCTCTCACATACTAACAAAATGGTTTTATCATAACTGCCATAGCCCAGTAGTGATTACAACCAACAAATACTACATTAGCAAGACAAAATTTGATCTGGCTTCCTTTCATCTCACTTTGGTCATCTGAAAGTTAGTTATTGAATTCAATGTAGTCATATAGGTCTGTCTCCCTTATAGACAGAGTTAGGAACTTCAGTGAAAGACTGATCTGACATCTGCAAAATATTTTTTTGTACATTTGGATTAATCATTCTTGGGAAGTGCCAGTCTCTCTCTGTTGGCTATAGAGGGAACCTTGACAACCAACTTAGACAGGCAGAGTCTGGCTTTTAGAAGATTAATATTAGTGAGATGAATCCCACCCTTACAGAGATCAGAAAGACAGCAAACTATTGCTTCTTAATGCTATATTTTCTAATCCTTTTATGGGTGTCACATCAGCATATTATTCCAGCTGTGTTCATGTCTGTAATTTTTCAAAACAAAAATAGCATAAAAGTATCCATAACTAGAAACCTTGCTGCTTTCACAGGTGTGTTTTGTAAGACAAATAACCAAAATCCTTATCCTGTTTGTTTTAGTCCTTAATATTCTCAGTCCTCTCCAGTTAATTCTGAACTTTTTAAAAGAGCTTTCATAAGGATATCAAATGATGGAGATGATTCCAATTTCCCTTTCAACAGCTATTATTACAGAATATTAACTGTGCATGTGGACAATATATAGAACAGCCTATGTCAAATCTCTGCGAATATTGGCTGTGACTCTATGCTGCTTAGCTGTTGTGTACATGTGAAAACTATCAAACACAGCTCACCTACTCATCTCAAAAAACAGTGGCACAGTGATGCCTAAACTTTGGTCTGCCAAGGGGCACATTATTCTTAAATGTGTTTATATATCAAAAAATGTTTGGAATACTAATATATTAAGTGTCCACTGTACTACTACATTGTGCTTGAACCTAGGCAGTTAGAGCAAGAGATCTGAGTTGTGTCAGTAATGTCTCTATAAAAAAACAAATGGAAGCAGGAGTAGATTTGTCTGACCAGAAGTAGGTGTCAACAATGTCTATATTTGAGGGTTTTTTTCTAGACTTCCTTTATAATCAGTGGGAGAGAAAATGGCATTCATAGGCATGATTTACTTAAGCATAAGGTAGATATCTAAAATAGGTCAGATGAATCATTCCCTATAAATCCCCTTTCTCTTTTTGGTGACAGTGAACCCAGAATGACTAGTTCGTGTATAAAAGCTTATATTGTAGAATTAGGTGAGATTGATCAGAAGCTTTGCTCAAGCATTAGAGTTTCGTCATCAAAGGTGGGATTTTCAGAGAAGCTGGTGCAAGTTAAGGCAATAGAATAAACATTAAGTCTTGTTAACCAAAAAAGCTAAACTGATCATTCAGAGATGGAGGATGGACTTCCTGGAACATAGAACAAGTGTTTGAATATTCTGATGGGATGCTGACATGTAGGAGGGCAAGATATATGAATGGCAAAACATCTGCCAATGTGTTTGCTCTGTTCATTTACTGTGTATATGCTTGTATATTATCTATCTTTCATATTCTCTATTTGCTTCTCTATATACTTTAAAAGGACTATCAGTTACTGATATGCTAATGAAGAAGCAGCCTATCAAACACTGGACGATAACAGTGATTTATGAAGCAGAGAAAAGTCAAAGTCAGGCATGGAAGCACTGGTCAATCAAGACTGACAGCTTCAAAATAATTCACATCTTCTATAGCTAATACACTAACTGAGAGAACTTTCTTGAAGTATCACTACAATTAAAAGTACTTAATAATAGCAAAAGAGTAACTTGAAGTGTATTTAGTCCATCTTTGACCGGCAATTAGAACTTTTTTTTACATTGTGTTAAAATCTGGACATGTATGAAATCATCAGGACTAATTCCTGTGTTATTAAAATTATTTTGATAAAACACTGAACACAATACAAGCTAATGAAGATCTGTCTTCATCTTCTTTGTCTGATTTTGCCTTCTTAACTAAGCATCCCTATTAGTATAAATGTTCCTTCAAAAATTAAGGAGTAGAACCAGTGTGTTCTAGAGCTGATAAACATATGATTTACATAAAGTTATATTTTATTTACGACATTAACTGAAGGGTTTCACTATTGTAAAAACAGATGCCTAGAGGCTCTCTAGATTCTGGAATAGGAAGAGTGGGGAATCATCAGTTGCATTGTACATTTCTGAAAATCTTTTGGCTTGAAAGTCTCTACCTCCTTTCTTCCAAATTTTGTAAGACAAGAAATGACCATTCCAATGATCTAATCTTTAATTTTGCGTAACACAAACTAAAAAATCTTATCTTCTAATCTCTTCACCAAGACCTTAACTTCTCTTTGAAACTTATCAAATTTAAAGACATCCAATTTTAATTTAGGCTGCAAGTGACAAAGAATCCAACACATCCTGTAAGAAGTTATTCTGGTGAACAACTTACTGTCAATTTCCAGTCAGTGAAAAAACTAAAAAGAATGTCTCATTTCCTGCCTGAATTTATCTAGCTTCAACTTCGAACATTAAATTTCATTATAGCTGTTTCTGCAAACTTTGATATTCACTTCCTTATACATCCAAGAACTGTATTTGCCTGCCTAGCTGAAGCATCACATGGTAAGCACTTATTTATTTAGTTATTTGTCATGACTCCTAAATCCTCTTCCTGGTCATTTGTTCCAGAATATAGTCCTCCATTTTAGCCATTCAGCTTACAGTTTTGTTTCTAAGAAGAGAAGATTTAACATATTATTGCTGTTTACAATTACGTGATGGGAGGTTGTAGAGAAGACGAAGCTATACACTTCTTGGAGGTACACAGTGGAAGGACAAGAGACAACAGACACAACCTGAAGCACAGGAAATTCTGACTCCATATAAGGAAATGCGTTTGTACTGTGAAGGTAATCAGACAGAGGAGCAGGTACTCAGAGAAGCTGTAGAATCTCCACCTTGGAGATATTCAAAACCTGCCTGGACAAGGCCCTGGGCAACGTGCTCTGCCTGGATCTGCTTTGCACAGGGGGTTCGCTACAGACAGCTGGAGGTCCCTTCCAGCCTCTGTGATCTATGATTTTATGATGCTAGATATGTGATCTTGATTTGGCAGGTTAAAATTCACGTTGTGCAAATTAATCATTGCTATTTACATTCCTGTAGCACCAAGGACTCCTATACCTGGCATATCCACTAGGGCAGGTGTGGTGGTCATTTGTACAGAGATCCTTTCAAGCTTGTGAAGCACTATGAAGAAATATCATGTAGGTCATTATATTTAACAGTTATTTAAAAAAAAGTTTGTAATAATTGACCAATTGCAGGTAGGAGCTGACATACTGAGAGTGAATGGAAATGGCTTGAAAAGTGGAAATATGCCTGCAAGGTCCTTTTCTCTAAAAAACAATTTTATTCTTCAAGTGATAGCAAAGAAGGATCAAGTGGAGATAGTCGAAAAGAAAAATGATCTTTGCAGCTGTATTATGAATATTGTTTCAGTTAAGAGCAAAAAAGAGTTGTAATATTTGATAGGTTAAGATTAATTTGGACAAGAGCATTAACTTTGTGAATACCTACAGACTTGAAGAAATAATATGCAAGATGGAAACATAATCTGATTTTCAGTACCTAAAAAGCTATCTGCATCACCTGACTGCCAGACAAGCCTGGTGATCACATCATCCACAGAAATTCTGAAAGAAGGCAATTTTAAGGACTGGACAAGGGAAGAGAGAAGGGGGTGAGATGCTTTAGTCATGTTGCATTTTAGCTGATAAACTATCGGAAGATATTGAAGTTGAGAGACAAGCCAAGATGAAGTAGAGGCATAAATCTGTATGTCAGCACAGAGATGGTAGCTAAACTTTTGCTTGTGGATAAGATTACCAAGACAAGGTAGACAAGAAGAAGAGAAAGAGGCCAAAGTCAGAACTCCATCCAGTTATCTGTGAAAGTAGAGGATCCATGAAAGGACATACTAGCTGAGCGACTGGTAAAAGAACCCAGAAAGGATAAAGTCACTGAAGTCACTGAAACTAAGGAAGGAAAAGAATTTAGAAAGGGAGTGTGGCTATTGTGTCAAGGGCAACAAACAAGAGATGACGATGATGAAAGGGTACGGATTTTGAGCCTTAAGCAGATGTAGGTCAGTGGAGTCATAATGACTGTAACTTCAATAAAATGAAAAGGTTGGCAACTAAACTGAAAGGAGGATGGAATGAGGGACAAGGCTCCTGGGAGCAATTGCAGACAGTATGACCTTAGAGAGTGCAAAGAGTGGATTTTTCTTTTTTAATGGGAGAAAATAAAACAGTTACAATGTGAAAGGAAAGATCAAGGAGATGGAGAAATTAAGAGAAGAGTAGGGAGGTAATAAAGCAGCTAATCATGTTTACAACACTTCTTCAACTATAAGCACTGACTGTCAGCCAACAGCAAATCAAGGAAGGGCATCTAACCCATTAATTGACAACCATGAACAGTTTGTTATAGTTCTTATTTGTTATAATTTGTTATAGCTGGAGAAACCACAGTGGCTGATTCTGCTCATTCAAATACCTATTTTAAGATTTGCTTCTTCCATGAAAACCAAAGAATTGAGACAATAATTAAAAAAAAAAAAGCTTTTAATTGAGTTATCAAGTTCTTTCCGTACCTGAACAGAATAACTAGGTGGCATTATTGCTATAAACCTTGATCCACATCTTTGCTGTTCTATTTATCACACTTCCTTGATGTAGCTGGAACGTAAGGTATTGGTTCAGCAGACTACCTGAATGATCAATTGCAAGGATGGACTCTTACATTAGAAACATCAGGACATTGGTATAGGATCTGGTCACCAGAAAATGTAAACAAGTGTAATTTCACTGACTGCTATTTATTTGTTATCTTCCTCTCACCACAATATATGCTGTGTCATCAGCTGGATTCTGAATCCTTCCTGCAAAATCAGGAATTATTAAAGGTTCATAAAGCCACTGTCAAATATTCTGAACTGATCTTCATACATTCTAGTCATTGTTTAGTCCCATAAATTTTCCCTCACTGAGTAATGTTTGGAGAAATTTTTCATTTAGCCTCTTTTGTGTGTTCCTCCAGCTGCTCAGTGACAAGTATGCTAAGGCACATGCTTTGGCTTCATTCTTAACACATCCCCCAAATATTTCTATTTTCCTTTCTAGATAACTTTGGAAAGATGGGTCTGCTAAACTTTCTGACAAATGTTGGCATGTAATACCTATTACTTTATTCAGGCATTTGGGTTTGAAGAGATGTAGACATTTGTTTTCTCCCCTGTTAGCTTTCTAGCTGTCACATACAGATATTGCAGTGGAATAAGTTTTGAACTGGAAACTGAACAATAGCCCTAGCTACTGGTTTGTAATAACCAGATCTTATTTAAGCTTGTAAATACAGGTGATATATTTTTAGAATTTATGACTTCAAGTCCTTTTGGACATTTTCTTGGCTTTCATGGGGATGTTAGCTCAATGCTTAATAAGAACCAAAAAAGCAAATCAAATGTTATGAATTGTTAGGGAAGTAACAGAGAACCAAACAGAGAACATCATTAAGTAAGTTGTTGCAGACCTCCATGGTGAACCTGTATCTAAAATACTGTGTGCGGACCTGACCACCCCTCTCTCCAGTATCACATGCCAGAAAGGGAAGAGTAAAACTGGAAAAGGTTTAGAGAAGGGCAAAAAGAATTTTCTAAGGCGTGGGAACAGCTTCTATACAAGCGGCAAATAGGTAGGCTAGTACTTTTCATCCTGGAAAAGAGGTGTTTGAGAGGCGAAAAGACAGAAGTTGATACAACCCTGAGGGGAATGGAGAAGGTGGGAAATGATCAATTATTTAGTGTCTCTTCTGATATACGAATTAGAAGGCACCCAATGAAGGTGGCAGATTCAAACCAAGGAGGAGGAAGTGGTTCTTCACACATTATGTAGGCAAGCTACAGAGCTGTGTAGCAGTAAGGATTACTATCTGCACGGAAACCACCTCTGACTCAAAGCTGCAAATTAGAAACACAGAATCATGTAGGTTGGAAGAGACCTCCAGCAGTCTCTAGCCAACCCCTTGATCAAAGCAGGTCCACGTAGAGCAGGTTGGTCAGGACCTTGTCCAGTCAGGTTTTGAATATCTCCAAAGTATCTCTGTTCCACAGCCTCTCTGGTCACCTGCTCCATTGTCTGACCACCGTCAGAGTAAGAATTCTTTTCCCACACAGTACTGAATCAGAATACGTGAAACCTTTTTTCAGGCTGGGTCTATTGCCTCTTGTTTTTCCACTGTGCACCTCCAAGAACAGTGTAGCTTCATCTTCTCCACCACCTCCCATCAAGTAATTGTAAGCAGCAATAAGATGTTCAGCCTTCTCTTCTTGGGTCAAACAAATCCAGTTTTCTCAGCCTCTCCTCACAGGTCATTTGCTCCAGCCTCCATGACTATCTTGGTAGAATTCCCCTGGACTCATTATATATGCCAATGTCTGTCTTGTGGGGAGCCTAAAACTGGACACAGTACTCAAGATGCAGTCTCACAAGTGTAGAGAAGAATGAAAGAATAACTTCCTTCAGCCTGGTGGCTGCACTCTTGCAGGCACAGCCCAGTATGCCATTGGCCTTCTTTGCTACAAAGGCATGCAGCTGTACTCATGTTCAATTTGTTGCCCACCAGGACCCACAGGTCACTTCCGACAAAGCTACTGTCAGGTTCCTCAGGGCACTAATAGGGTGTAATAGCCCTGACCAGCCTTACCTGGGGCCTCCACTCACACTCCTCCCCAGGAGCTTGGGGCTCCATTTATGCTTAGGCCTGGGCCTTCAGTCTCTGCCTGAACTATGTTGTAGGTGTGCTCCAGCTGTGTCACAGGCATGCCTGTGCATGGCCATGGGCCCTGTTGATCCAGACCGTGACGTGTGGACTGACTTCCCAGCTTGTCATTGGAACTGGCTCATCGCCACAAACTTATCTAGCGATTTGGACTCAGCTGACCCTGTTGTCTCAGCTGCCATTACTGGGCCTGCCTGGCTTGCTTCACTCAGGGACTGTGGGACAAAGCTCTGGCTGGTAAGGGCCTGGCCCAGCCAGCTGTGTTACTCCCATTGGCTCCTCGCTGCCCATCTTTTAAGGAGTAGCTGGCCCTTGCTGCCTACTGACAACTGCTTTCTAGCCAGTCAGACCCCGGCCTGTACTGCTGCATGGAGTTAGTCCATCCTAGGTGCAGGACTTGGAATTTGCCTTTGTTGAACTTCACGAGATTCCGCTCAGACCATTTTTCTAGCTTGGCTAGCAAAAAGAATACACAGGAGGGTGGGGCTTTTACTCACATGTATCAACTGCTCCCAGTTTGGTATCATCTGCAAACTTACTGAGAGCATGCTCTATCCCATCGTCCACGTTCTTAATAAAGCAGTTGAACAGTATTGCTCCCACTGCTGACCCCTGAGAAAGAACCATTAGTAACTGACTGCCTGTCAGACTTTATACTGCTTTGTACTGCACCCTTTGAGGCCAACAGTCCAGCCAATTTTCTACTCACTTTATAATGCACTTACCCAGTCCATATCTTACTAACTTGCTATAAGGATACTACAGGAGACCATGTCAAAGGCCTGCTATAAAGTCAAGGCTTACAACATCCACTGCTCTCCTACTATCCACACAGCCAATCATCGCATCATAAAAGGCAATAAGTTAATCAGGTACGATTTGCCTTTGGTAAACACATTCTGGCTTTTCCCAGTCACCATGTTCTCATTCATGTCCCTCTCATGAAAGAGCTCTCAGGAGGATTTGCTCCATGACCTTCCCAGGGACTGAGGTAAGGCTGACCAGTCTGTAGTTCCCATATCCTTCCTCTTGCCCTTCTTGAAGATGGGTGTGACATTTGCCTTTTCTCAGTACCCTTGAACGCATCTGATATAGTGCCAGAGACTTGGATACGCCCATCTGGCTTACGTGTTTCCTAGTGTACCTTCCTTTACATGCCCATTGACTCAGCTAGTGAGCTCTGGGAACTGGGAAGTCAGAGGGCAGACCTAAACAGTGAAAACCAAGGCAAAAAAAGCACTGAGTATCAGTATCTTCTACATTCTCTGTCATTAGGTTCCCTCTATTTATCACTAGGCTCATGTTTTCTTTAGCCTTCCTTTTGCTGCCAGTACAGTGATGGAAGCACTTTTTTTTTGTCCTTCACATTCCTCACTAGTTTCAACACCAGCTGAGCTTTCCTAATTCCTTCCTTTATACTCAAGCAATGTTTCTACAGTCCTCCTGGGTAAGCTTCCTTCTGTATACTTTCTTTTTGCATTTGAGCTCAATTAGAGTTCTCCGATCACCCATGCTGCCTTCTGCCACCCTTCCTCAATTTTCTGCTTATTGGAATGGATTTCTTGTGCTTTGAGGAAGTTGTCCTCAAAATCAACTAGCCTCCTTCATGGCCTTCCTTTTCTTGCTAGGGCAGTCTCCCGTGGGATCCTATGAAGATCTCTGAATAACTCCTTGTTCTTGTGAAGTCGAGGGTTTTGATTCCACTATTTGTCTTACTTCGCTCGGGGCTTTTAACTCCATGATCTCCTGGTCACTGCACCCAACACTGCCCTTGACTGTTACATCTCTAATTTGTTTGTGAGTATGAGATCCAGCAGAGCATCTCCCCTAAACAGCTTACTGATCACCTGTGTCAAGAAGTTGTCCTGGACAGGTTCCAAAAACCTCCGGTGTTGCTCGCCCTCAACCCTATTGTCCTCCCAGCAGATATTAGGATGGCTGAATGCCCAGGTGGCTATGCAATCATGAGGGGCTTGTGGCTCTCTAAAGAAGGCTTCATCTATTTCCTCTCCTTGATCAGGTGGTCTGTAGTAGGTACTTACCACAACATCACCTCTTTTGGTCTGTCTTCTGGCTTTTACTCATAAGCTCTCAGCTGGCTCTTCACCTACTCCAAGGCAAAGCTCCACGCACTCCAGCCACTCCTTTGCATAGAGTGCAACCCCTCCTCCTTGCCTTCTCAGCCTGTGTTTCCTGAAAAGCCTGTATCTATTCACTGTAGCACTTCAGTCATGCAAGCTATCCCATCATGTGTCTGTAATCCCAGTGAGGTCACAGCTCTCCAACTGCATGGACTTCTAATTCCTCTCGTTTGCTCCCAGGCTGTGTGCATTTAAGATGGGCCCCTAGTTGTGCTGTTTCCGCAACAGGAGTGTGAGACCCTCCATGATCATGTTGTCTCCCAGATGCTGCCTCAAAATGTCAGCTGCTGGGAGAGTATTTGGAAAGTATCATTATATGTTTGTCTCATTTTCATACTCTTCTCCAGACATCTGATTTTGGTCACTGCCCTTGATGTTTACCTGAAGAGCTGCTGCAAGTGGGAAGAGTCATCTGTTAAGTTCTGATGTTAGCAATATGACATGAACCCAAGTCTCCACAAGAAAGTCAGAAGATATGCCACAGAGAAACTTCTAGCTTTGAGCCTAGTATCTCCACCCCCACTTGGCAACCACCAGAAACAGGATAGTGGGTTACACAGACCCAGTACAACCATGCTCATATTCTTGGGCTGCTGCCCAGAGCAGATATGCAAACTGAATTACTTCTTTTGTTCCTTTTCCTTTTTAGGTAATACTTGATTTGCAACTGCTGCATCTTTTGCTCGGCTTTTTTCGTAATTGTTTTTTAGCTCCATCTTTTTGATGCAGAGTAGTCCTTCAATCTTTGCTTGCATGCTAATTTAGCTATCCCCTAGAAAAAGTATGTTGTCAGCAAAATCCAAATCTTCTAAGTGCTGTTATTGAAGTAGGCGATGCATGTGTTACAGCAATCCGTATCTTTTTTCGTAAGGAATGAGTGACTATACCAACAGAAAACGTGAAAGAATACTGACTTATTTGATAGAGTCTGTATTAAACCTTCAACGTATATGTTTACCTGGATTACTTGGATTCTACCTTAAGCTGAACCTTATATGAAGACTTATTGATACTAATTTTTTTTGACATACATAAGACTTAGATATGTTCCAGAATGATTCATAGTGATGCTGTCAAATAGTTTCTGGAAATTTATGATGTTTATAACTTTTTTTTCCCCATGCTCTATGCTCAATTTAATGACTGCTTTTAGGCTGTAAAATCTGGTTAACACATGATTTTGTGAATCAAGTCTTGACTGATCATTCTTTAGCTTCTGTCCTTCCATCCAAGATGAGATTGCAGAAGATACTGTATCACTGACAAAAGCATAATACTGCATCAAATGTTGCAAAAGCATAGATTACCTTTTGTATTACCTTGATTATCATGCTATTTTCTTATTGTTCTGCAAAAACAGTAAGGTTGCTGAAGCAAAGCAAAAGCAAGTGTCAGAAGCTCTCCAAATAGGTGCTGATTAAAAAAACTCTCGGATGAAATTGCTAACAGCCTGTCATAATGCACAGGTTTGTAATTGCTTACTAGTGCTAGTAAAAAACAACAGAAAAGATTGGATGTATTTTTAAATGTTTATGGTTAAGATGTATGGATTCTGGTTGTCAAAGCGATGTTTTCTGGAGATGGTCCAAAGGTCTATGTTATTAATAGAAAATATCCACAGGTCCATCTCATTAGATCTTACCCTTTCTAGCATTCTTGTAGGCATGGAATCTGAACTGCAGATCCATCCAGTTTATCAGCTGACAAATGGGTCCTCCTGAAGCTTCTGCTCACAGCAACAAAATAAAGAATCTTTTTATTCCTAAACTTCAAATTGTTGAACTATAAGCGCAGGACTCTGCAGAAAGGATGGCAGAAACACCCCATCTGATAATGAAGAAGCTGCCCTCAGCACAGCATGCCTAGGCAGGCCTCTCTAGCAGTTATAGACAATCAATGGAATGAAGAAGTCTGCAGAAATGGGTACACAAATATCACAGCTATACCATCCTGTTCACATCATGAACTATAAACCCTGAAAGGGGTACAATGTAGATACTGGGTTCTCAGCTCTAACTCTTTCACTCTACATGTCTGCTCCTCTTGGTCCACGTTATTTGCTGATGTAGACATAGTCTCAGTATCCTCCTTTTCACATATCCTGGCCCATCTCCCATCTCTTTAAATTGGCAGCTCCATGTAATCTGCTTCTTCCTCTATGTGACTGAGAAAGCTATACTTGAAAACATCTGCTGTACTTGAAAACATTTTTTCTCATCTCCCAGATCATGAGTTTGAGAGCATCTTAAAATTCAAACTTTGTATTTAAGGATCATTTTAAAACAGTTAAATGGAATAAAGTCTGAGTCCTATATAAATAGGAGAAATCTGGAGAGGAGAAAAAAGCCAGTGCATTAAAAGCTAGAAAAATATTAAAGCAAAATAGTTTTAATTAATAATAAAAATTTAAGATAACACTGTGAAAATCAGAAGTCACTTGTTTCTGAAAGATATACAAGTCAAGATAAACTAATAAAACAAATAAAAAACATATATCCAGTGGGTAAGTCATGAACTAAGTAGAGGAGGAATACTTTGACCTAAGTATTTTGCAGCTCACTAGCTGATTGAGACTCCTCCAGTGAGTATTCCTCTGCTGCAGATTTTGTTTGTACAGTGAGGACAATGCCTGAATAGAAATATTTCAGTTTCAGTCCTTTCTTCCAGTTTCCAGTCTCTTGACAAACACAAATTCCACAGTTTTTCTGTGCAGGGAGAATACTGCACGAAGAATTGTGACCTGATTATTTATCTACTGTTTATTTAACTTTTAATTCTTTCACCTATGAGAATCAAACAGGTTGATATTCCTCAGAGTCTAGGAAATTGATTTTTAATTAGCTACCCAGAGAATGGCTCTACATGATGGATGTGAAGGTGATTTTAGTATTCTGTGTGACTCTCAGCCAATGGGGTTTGCACTGTCTTTTAAACTAGGGCTTGAGCTCAGGCTTTTGATACAGACAGCCTACCGGACACTTGCTGCTGTGTCTACAGTCTGGCACTGGTCTCTGCAGGGCAGAAGACAAGGACAGGTGAGGAAAGTGGAGACACTAGCATCCATTAATCCAGTTAGGTGACATGGGAGCTCTTTCGAGGACTTCTCCTCTTTTTTCTTTTTGGGTGGCAAACAACTGGATCCAGTGCCCCTACCCAGTTAGCACTGGGAAATTTCTTCCGCAACAGAGAGGGATGGAGAACACCGGAACTATACAAAGTTCTCCTTTATTCAGTTGCTACTCTTCCTGGCAGATAAGCAGCACTAACTGCAAACATTGCTAGGGTGATACTGGAAAGAAGTATAGGGAGAGGGAGAAGAACTGCATGTGGCTCTCAAGAGCTCTTCCTCCCCACCTTTCCTGGAGAGGCAAAACCCTGGAATCAGCAGACAGCACTGTCACTCAGCTGATACAGAAAGCTGGTAGGAAGAAAAGAGAAGTCCATTTGGTTCTAGAAATCTTTTGCTTCCATCCCTTTCCAAAAGATATGTATTTATTACAAATAAGCCTGAATCCTAACTCATCTCACTGAATGGCCTTATAAGGGCTGGCAGGTTTTGAGCTGAGCTAAAGGACAGTCAAGCTTGGATTTAGATTCAAAAAATGTGAATGCAAATTTGGTTAGATTTTGAACCTAGAGAACAGATCCAAAAAGTAAAATGTAATGAAAGCATGCTCAGTGAACTGATGCTCACCTAAACTAAAGGAAGAGACTCCTCTTAATCGCATTGGGATAAGTCTGCACAAGTCTTGCTTACAGCCTGAGCTAACCAGCTATGAGTTTGAGGTTGTGTAGCCATGGTTAAAGGCTTGATTTAAAATGTTCTGCTGAAAAGTAGGATATACCACATTAGGTTTAGCACTAGGCTTACAGAGGTAAATAGTATCTCCAGCCTAAAGGATAAGTATATGAGGTATATGTATCTGAAAAATACCATGAGGGTATATCATTAGTCCAACAACCTTAAGCAGGTCAGGAGAAGAAACACTGAGGAATAATGGCTAGAAAAAGAATAAGAACAACAGAAACCAAGACTGCTCAATTCTACCTTTATAAGAACAAAGCCAAGGACTATTAGATCTCTTAGGCCATTTAACATCGACAGCGATGTTTTGGAGAAAAAATATGTAGTATTAACATTTGTAAATAATGACGTGGAAGATGGTGCAAATGTAGGCAAGAACAAAGAAATATTACAAATGGACCATGAGAGAAGGAGAAAGGAAGAGGAAAGGATTTAGAAACACTGATTCCTTCATATGCTTATCTGAGAGGAAACTTTGCCTAAGAACGGACAGCAAATCAGTGAAGAGTTTGTACTGAGAAGTACAGTCCCAGGAAGAAGTTATTAGTGCAGAAACAGTAGTATAAAATGTTTCTTTTATGGTGTGTTAATTTCCAGAGTACATTCTTCTGCTGTGTAGTAAACATGAGGTAGTCTGTGGTACAGTGAAGTGAGGCAAGCTACACTGCTTAATGATATATAATGTATATATACAGCAATGATATGCAAGTGGGCAATTTTCACCCTATCTTACCTTGTGGTAACTTGTTCACGTAACAAAACTGAAAAACACTAAAGTACACTATTGGAATTTGGGTTATATGTGTTGAGACATTTCCAAAATGCGAAGGAAGTATTTTTTCTTGAAAATATTGGCAATTCTAGACTATTTAGGTTATTACATTGTGCCAATCACACTCAGAGCACTTCATTCTGGGTTTTTCATTGCCAAATAGATGAAGAGAAACTGAACCCTTGACTGTTGCTTGATATTTTAACGCTTATACATTATTCTTCACTTTTAATCCTTTTGCCTGTAAAGCTAAGGGCCTCATTGCCATGTGTCAGGCTGTACACACAGCAAAAAGAAAGAAACATTTCTGTGACTGGCTAAAATGTTTTAATTTTAAAGGTGGAGCAGCCTTATTGATTTCAATTTTATTATTTCTGTATTACACCAGCAAAAGTGAGATCAAATTTTGTGACAGCACATCTTTAAACCACTAAAAATGACCCAAAATAACTTTTTTTGATAGAACCTGTATGTATTACTCTTAAAGGGATACCTCTCTTTAGAGTTAACATTAGTATGTCCTTTCTTCTCAGTCTAAATCATCTATTCCTCAGCAAGCTAGCTGGAAATATTTTTCCAGAGAAGCATACAGTCTGGCTTTGTGAATGATAAACCTCATGGGGTAGCTACTTACTGGTTAAAAGGTTTATGAAGTATTAAATCTGAGTATCTGAACATAAGGGAGAGATATAGGAACTATAAAATCAATTTTCATTTGAAGCTTCTATCTTCTGTCTGCTTGAAGGGGGCATGTTTTCAGAAAGCAGGAGGCATTGGCTCTTTGAAAACTGAAGCTGTTTTAAGATATCACAGTTAGGATAGTGAAGATCAATGGTCATGAAAAAAACCTAAACACACTGTTGACAGGTATATTTAAAAATATTTCTGGACCTCAGACACATTCTCTTTAAAAATTGAATTTAATATTGCACATCTTACTTCAGTACATTAAACTAAAAACAAATAGCTTTCAAATAATAACATATTATGGAGCAGTCAGTTTATCTGTTTTTAGAGGAAGGAAAGACAGAGGAGATGATAAATAAATAATTTTGTGGAACTTGACCTACTTATTAGATCTTTCTATACAGGCATTATGAATGTTTGCTCCAAGAAATTGCAGCTCTCTCTAGCAACTCAAGTTTTTTGTTTTTTGTTTTTTTTTTAATTATGTGTCACATCCTGCATGCAAAATATAATACGGAGAACTCATTAGCACACAACTATGTTAAAATATCTGTCCTCAGTACTCTGACGAGAAAATAGTTGAGGGCAGAACATTGTGGGTGTGGATTTTTGGCTTGTAATTTAGCACGTCTCCCCGTTTGATTCAAAATGTCCCTCATGGCCAACAGCACTAGAGTGAGTGCTACTCCTACTCCTGTTCAGATTAATCAATATTAAGACTCATTAAATTGTATAAACATACACTTTTAGGCAAGCATATTTTGATTCTGAGAGTTAACTCATTCAGAATGGTACAGAATAATTTCTGTTCATTTAATAAACCTGAACATTAAAAATATTCTGAAAATCATCTGTGGATCATGCATTTAAAGGACAGTTAACGTTGACTAGACAGCATAAGCAGACATATCCATATCTTTGAGCTTATTGAAAGAATTCAGGCATAGGACCTATGCAGTAAAACAGGATTTTCAAAACTGGCAAAGAAATAGAGATTCCACGTGTGACTGGCTACTGTGTTGCTTACTTCACTTTCTATCTGACACATTGATACACTTGCTTTGTTTGCCTTTATTCATAAGTCTACCTCTTGAGGCTTGCTTAGTTTTTGCCCCACAGCCTGGAATGCCAGAAATTCTCCTGCAAGGCTATACCTTTGACTCTGTGTCCCTCAGCGGGCACAAGAACAGAATCTCCTCCTTTGTGCAGAAGCAACTATGTTAGCAGTTCATCAGTCTATCTAAGGCCAATGCCTGCCATGAAAAAAAATATACTGGGATTTTTAATAATAAAACATAATTAGGAATTCTTTCTTTTTCGGCATCACCTGCAGCTCAGTGCCATTGCTGTCAGACTAATCCATAAAGTCATTGCTGCCATAAGGGAGAAACTGCCACTCATGCAAGAGAGAAGCATCGTTCCTTATTTTGCTTAGACTAGTACCGTCCTAGATGGACTCTGCTAACTCTGAAAGAGCTGATGAGATCCCAGACCTAAGTGGCGTGGCCACAGGCCATAGAGTAAAAAATAAAAGAAAAATAATAAAAAAGAAAACACAAATTGGGGTTTTGTGTTTGCAACTATAATGCTTTAAGCAGAAGCACTAAGCTGCACTTACCCTATTTGAATTATGCTTTTCCAGTCTCTCCTAATAAGAATCACCCGTATGAGCTAAGTATTTCCCTCAGTAGCCATCTCTGTATTATTAATAACCAACTCAATTTTGCTTGCTAGAATAAGAGCTCTCCTTTAATATGTAAGACTAGGTTCAAGTAACAGCTTTCATGAATGCATATATTATCAGTCTTTTCCACTAATTGGTCTCAAAGTATGTCATCAATCTTATCACTAAGTCCACATGGTTTGGAAGTTGTTCTCCAACTCATATGCTAACATTCAGCTAAGGACCTGAACAGTCAAGCTGCAGGAAAAGCTGAGGCAAATGAATTGTATGCTAGCCAAGGTCCACAGCAAAAAAGCTCATAGAAGAATGAGCATATACTACATGTAAGAGAATACTGGAAATGAAAGTTAATGATGGAAACCCATGACTCTGGACCTTATTCTTTCAATTCTTAACCTAGCTTGATGCAAAGGTCTACCACTGGAGCTAATCTCTGAAGGACATGTGTTTACTTTAAACAGTCCTGCTAAATTGTTAGATTATCCAAAAAATAGGTAAGTAGGGCACAGAATTAAGTATTTCTGATTATAAGAGGAACAATTTGGTAGATAGGACTGTAGCAAGCCTACATTTTTTTTTCTTTCAATAGAACTTAGTTCGATACTTGGCATCTCTAAAGAAAAACCGCTTATAGTCAATGATAGAATAGAATGCAAAAAGTTTCTAATTACCTTTGGCTGAAGTAAGAGTTATTCATCTTGATTCTTACTCACTCCCTGCGTTGTGACCCATGTTGAAGCTGCAACTCTAAATAAAAGTATTGGCGCTGATAGATTTTTTTCTGCTTGACAAATTTTTTTTTATGATGTCAAAATTAGTCTCAATTCTGACGGACACCATTATGGAAGTCATTCTACTATTAAGCTTTGGTTAGCCAGTTGTGTCAAAGAAATCTCCTTTTCATAAAACTCATTATCCTCACTGGATAAATGAAACATCTACTCTGCCAGGGGGAGAAAATGGATCGGCACTCTCTTGGAACAGAGTTTACATTCAGTAGCACAAATGTTCTACTAAAGGCTTTAGCATATATTATCTGTTTTCTACAAGTGACTGACGTTACCAGTTAACACTTCCTCATTGACGAGAAAATGGTTGTCTATTGCTCTTATTCGAGATGAAACAACGGTTAACACCTATATTGAATGCCTTTTCTTGCACCAAGAACTGCATTTGCTCTGCACACATTTGCTCTGGTTTTACCAAAAGCAGAAGCACCTGGTAGGTGCATTGGGCTGGTACAAAGTTGCTCTGCTCAGAGATGGGTATTTCTTGCATTTAAAGTGTCAGCCAGATCTCCTGCTGCTGAGTTGAGTCGGACTATTGAATTGTGAGCGTTACATCTCCACATCCTGCAGGAACCAGATCCTTCTGTGAAAACACACACTGCTGGACCTCACAGGCAGATCCAGGGACCCAGTTCCTTAGGCACACTGAGATTTCCAGGCAGCCAGATTTAATTCATTAGCCTTGAAGACTCACACCAGCAGCTGAAGTGTACAAGGCAGTGGCCTAAAACCCCGTGCCAGCCTCACGTCGCCTAGCTTTGAGGAAGACTAATTGCCCCCCTAATCACCTGTAAGCCCTGTTTGCCATGGCGGGGCAGAAGACAGGAAAGCTGGTGCGGGAGGCGCGGAGGACACCATGTCAGCTCCCGGTGGCTGTGGGAGGGAGCCGGGTGGGGGGGCTGCACCTGGGAAATGGCGGGGGCAGGGGTGGGGCGGGGCGGGGCGGCCAACTGCCGCTTCCCTCCGGAAGGTTCTGGGGGCTGCGCACACAGGTGTCTCGGCGGCACAAGCAGCGACATGTGAGGGCGCAGCTTGAGGAATTTCGTTTTCAGCTGACTAACCTTCTTCCTTGGCAAGAGGCAACATTTCCTTGTATTAAAAAAAAAAAAAAAGAGAGAGAGAGAGCGAGAAAGAGAGAGCGAGCGCAGGCACACACATGAGAGAGTTATTTCTTCTCAGCCTCTCTTCTGGAGCCTGGGAGAATGTTTTAAAAACTATACGTATGCATAATGGTCTGTTCAGATGAGAGTATTTTCTCTTCTGATGGAATCAAGGCACTTCAGCCTTTTTATCGGGCACTTAAGCAGTGAGGGTTTCACCGCGTATTAACTGCTTTTCTGTAGGAAATGCATGACTAGGATGTCCATCCTACCCCTTCCTCCCTGCTTCTCATAGTTCATCTTCAATTTCCGAGAAACATTTAGACTAACGGTCTCAAAGAGTGTTCCCTTTCATTTACCTATCTAGGATGATCAGTCTCAGCTTAGTTTAAAACCTCAGGATTTAAGATCCTTTTTCAGCAAGTCAGAGGCATTTTGCAAATTGTGTCCTCCCACATCCTCAGTCCTCTGAGTCTTCTCTTTCACCTAATGTGAGAAGGATTTTACTGGTTTTCCACTCTCTCTTAACAAAACATATAGAACAAGTTTAATGCTGCCTCTCAGAGAGTTAAATTAGATTTGTCCAGATGGACACTGTTACAGGCCTCCTTTATGGGTGGGATTAATTTTATTAAAATATAATCTTCCCATGCTTACATTATCCCCTTCAGACATTCTCTTTTAATCTTTTGCAAAGTAGCATTAAAACAGTTTCTGGCATTCATTAAGAATTACATTAAAATGCGGACACACCTTTTTAGGCTACAACTGCTGAGAAAAAGCAAACCTGGGATTTCCTTTTCTTGGAGTCACGCTCTAAGCCAATCAGATACGAACGAGCAAGACTAGTTACTTCGACGCTATTGCTATAGGGGCATGAAGCAGTCTCGTGACCGCTGAACTGCTTTCCGCCTCTTCTAGAGACATCATTGCCTCCCGGTCTTGGAAATAATCATGTGTTGTTCAATAGCCTTGCTTTGAAGGAAGGCCTAGAGAGGCTTCTGTGATTTTCCATTTCACCCCCATGCAGTGCAAGGCCTATCCAACACTTAAATCCCAATCAAAATAGGGCTTAGGTAATACCCTTGGCAGAAGGGTGAGTTCCACCCACATTCCTTTGTGCTCATCTGGGCTAAAGAAACTGGAAGGGAGAGGGTTTTTTTTTTTTTTTTAATGACTTCAAATAAATACGTAGCGTGCACCTATTTCAGGTTTGTTTCTGACCAGGCTTTCTGTGAAGCCAAAAACTACCAGAGTAAAAACCGTTTGTGTTATAAATTTAGAATTCTGTGATAGAGCTGGGGAAAAAAAAAAAGAAAAAGAATAAAAATGAGAAATCTTAGTCATTCATTAATCTCGTACTGGGAATAAGTAGAGAGAGACTTCTCAATTACATTATTAGTCTCAGAAGAGATTCTCAAGTTTCCAAAATTCTGTCAGCCAGTTATGAAACATACGCGTGTTGCAAAAAAGTAAATAAATCTCTTCTGATTTGTCTCCTGATTTCTCGCAGAGCCTTACACAATACATACTTCACTATTAATGATAGCATGTAAAAGTCCACATATAAGTGAGAAATCAAGGAAAGCTAAATATATGCAGTATGAAAAAAAAGGGAAAAAGCCTGCTGAAAAGGCAAATAGAGCAAAGAGAAAAGCAGTGTGTTTGGAATGATTTCATTTTTATCTGAAACACAAACCTTGGTAATTTTATTATACATTTCAACAGACAGTGTACCCTGCAGAAAATAACATCATTGATCTTTTTTTAAAAAAACCTTATTGCCTAATGCCATAGCAACACTGATACTGAGGCACCTCAAATAATTTGTGGGAAACAGAAGCACATATCTGAAATAAGTTGTCAGGTAGCCATGAAATGAAACCCCACCCAGCCTCAGCTAAAAGGATAGCAACAAGTGACAAGGAGATCTGAGGAAGAGCTGGAAAAATAGACATTGGAAAGAGGACTTGTAAGAAAGGAGACGGTGCAGCAGATACGCTTGAACACAGTGACAGAACAACAGGCACTGGTTTTTTGTCCTGTCACTGATACAACCTAGTTTTTAAACTTGTGTAATGTAGTATTATGTGTGCAATGAACCCATAGTAGTTATCACCTAGTTTTTAAAACATTACTTTATACTTTGTGATAGTTGCTTAACAGATCAGTTCTGAAACTGGAAATTTCTTCAACTAATTCACTTTCTTAAATCTTTCTTTTTTTTGGGGGGGGGGGGAATTGATAAGGGTATCCCATCCACCAATATTTGCTCTCCTGCTTTTAGCTGTCCTATGTCAGCTCAGTCTCAGGTCTTGATATGCTATAGGCAACGCATTAGCAGTTTTGGTCTTGAATGGGCTAACGTTGGAGATAAATATCTGCTCTACCTTCCCTCCATAGTAAACACTACCTGTGTAAAATAAGCGGGAAGTGGGCCACGCTTCTTGATTGAGGCATAAACGTATTCCTTCTCTTTACTATCAGCTATAGATCTGAAAGGATCTGTCTAGCCACCTGCTCATTCTTCACCAAAGATCATCAAGATGAAACCTACTACTGCATTGGATCAACGTGCCCACGTTTCACTTACACCATATAACATGGCTGCAGCCATATGGCTATGGAGCCGCATTCTGAGGAGCACTACACAAATCCGATAGGGACATTACATGATATCGTAGTGTCCTGACAGGAGGGACCTCAGCTTCCCCAGTATGCCCAGCACCTGTAGTCATCTGTATCTTAGATTGCCACAGCTACACTGTCACCAGAAACCCATTTAAAGCCAGCCGTAGAATTTCCCAACTCTTTTGCTCTATGCTTCACATTCTAGAAATAATAGCATATCAGTAATATGGCAAAAAGGATATTCAAGCTGCCTATATAATTTCCTCTGTACTGGTCGGGGTGCATCTACAGTCGTTCACGGAGTTCCCTGTGCACTGCTATTCTCATTTGCTACCATATGAGTAGACCTGTATATCTCTGCAAGGACTAAGTTGTGCCTTGTTCCGAGCTATAGGGTTAACAACTGGAGGGCAAGTATTTCCAGGTCAGATGGTGCGTCTAAGCTTTTGCAGATGGGCTATCTCAAATCTCTGTCTGCCTACTTCCATCTCTCTCCTGGAAGTTGCTCTACCTATGGAAGCAGCAGCAGCATGGGATAAGGGAGGGCCACTGCATTTCAGCATTTTAGCACCAAATTTAAGTTGGTGGTCCTTTGTTACTTATCAACTCTCTTGTTTTTGTTGTTGATTCAAGAATACTGAACAAATTTCTCATAATGCACACTAATCCATATCATCACAGTGTAGAAAGAGATCACCTTTAGTTCCAGCAAATGCAAATGCTAAAAATCTGGGTTACCCTGATGGCAAAATCAGCTTTATCTTATTGCCTTATGAAAAGATATACCAGTTTGCTTTATAATGTCACCTGTTTTTATTGCGAGATCACCATCATTATATGAAACATATATTTCAATTGTGATATATAGGTATACACACACACACACACACATACACATATACGTTCCTTTCAAACCATGTATCTAAATATAGTGAGCTGAAAACACTATACAAAAAAGCCGAATAGACATAGACCAAAGGAAAATTCTGTCTTATGTTACTTTACGATCGCACTGCTAAAACTCCACAGCCCATAAACCCCCAGCAATACCTTCCATTTGTCCTACACAGTTCCCTTCCATATAGCACTTATATGAGTACTAATCTACCAGCTTGGCAAGGTGCAGAATATGGTGTGGTGAATTCTAAGCTGTGCACATGGTGACTGTCAAATATTATTGACTTTGGCCAACAAGTTCTAAAGTTACTGGGGGGAGAAAGGGATGAAAAAATGAGGACTGACAGATGACTCAATTACACATGTTTCACCTCCCAGAAAACAAGGCTAAAAGCAATGCTAGGGAAATGAAATATATACTATTTGAGGAAAGATGTTGGGGAGCAGTAATAGAATACATTTAAGATACGGAAGGCCAATCACCAAAGATATCAGGACAAACAATAAGAAGTTAAACATTATCAGAAATGGAGAGCTTTTACTGCAGGTTAATCTGAAGGTGTTTAACTCTTGGCTGGCTCTTTCTCTCCATCTTTTCCTCTTCTTCTGTACGATGGTGAGTTGTACTGAGATTGAGGAGATTGTACCGGCATCTAGGGAAGGGGATATATTTCCTGTGGGAACGGAGCCTTGCTGGCTAAAGGCAGCTAAAGGGCTGCACTGTTAGAAGTTGGGCTGAAAGATAGAAATATGATTTTCTCAGAGCATCTCTACAGAGGTGGAGCACTAAGGAGGAGTATGGATGGGATGCATCAGGAAATAATTGGAAAGCAAACATTTTCAGTGGGCTCAGCTAAGAGGATAGAGAACTGGCTAAGCAGCAGGGGAATGAAAGGGTCTTTTGCTGGAAGCTGAGATGCAGGATTTGAGGGAAGAGATTGCACTGGGTAGTTTGTTTTACTGGAGGCTGAGATGCAAGTGCTTTTTTTAAGAAAGGGAAGTAGGTAGCATAGATTTTAGGCTGCAAAACAGCTTCAAGAGTGGCCTGAAAGACAGTGCTGATCTAAAAAGTTCCACAGCTGATTGTTTGAACAGCCATTTCCTCAGTGAAGACAAAAGGTGGTTTGATTGATTCATTCTTAATATCAGAGTCCAAATGCAGGCAAGAAAAGAGGCAGAGTTTGAACTATGGGACTAGCCTACAATGTGAGTGATTTGGCTTCAACTCACTTTCATTAACCAGTTTCAATCTTTCATATAGGTCTGCCACAACCTGCACATGATCTAGGATAAATTTGTTTAATTTCTCTTAATTCCTAATGCAACAGAACAATAAGATTTCCTAACTTATAAGGCTACTGTGAAAATAACTGGTTTATTCATGGTGTGGGGTGTTGAGATAAACCAATAAAACAAGCCATGTAAATATCAAAGAAGTTGATTGATTGACATGAAATCATATAAACTTCTACATAGCCAGGAAAGGTTATGTTACAGCAAGTAATGGGAAAAGAACAGAAAGGGAAAGAAAACAAAATAGCTTCATTTATTCATTTATGATTGGCCTGGTGCTGAATATTCACTGGCTCACAAAAATAAATTTATAAAAAATTAATGCACTAGTCACATCACAATTGCTATATTCAGTTATTACTGCATTATAATACGACTTGAAAGATATCTTTGTTAGAGAATGCAATTGTAATATTATTTCACTGCCATCAGATTAAGACGTAGTTGAACTATCTTGGGTTAACAATTATCGCTTGGATTCCTGCCGAAATATAAAGAAACGTGCTTCCAGCTTGAACTTGTTAGATTCTCTCCCCGCTTTTTTTTTTTTTTTTAATATTTCCAGGGCATTTTAAAATAATCTCCAACAGTCAAAGATTATCTGTAAAATCTTAAAAGTATTATTGGGTAATAAAAAAGGCTATAAAAACAGAAAGAGCCAGGAATTTTAAAAACAGAAACAGGCTTAGAAAAAACACAATTAGGAAAATGAGAGGTATCACTACTAAAATAATATCCCCCCCAGCTAACACACAGACTGAGCCATAACAATTTGTTTCTTCAGCATTGGTATCGCTTTGGTATCCCATCTCTTCTTTAAAGATTGCAAAATACCTCCTTAGTTACTTCATCACCATCTCATTTTTCAAGAGGGACAAATTCGGGCACAGTACTTTGTCCTTCTAGTTTACACGCTAGAAAATTCTAAATATCTGTGTGCATTAGAAATCTCCACTGTTTAGCTCAAGTCAGTTTAAAACCAACTTCACTGAGTGCAAACTCTTCTAGGGACACTTTATTTCATCTGCTATACGCCAATTACATATGATTTAAGATAAATTGAAATAAAAGGAGATTAAACTAGTATTTACACAAATGTTGCATCACCTTAATTTAAATTGGAGTCACTTTCTTGGCAAGTTATCCCTAAAACTTTGTTTTTTTCTCAGGGTAAGCCAGACTATATTAAGGAATAGAAAGAGTATACTAAGTAATAGAACTACGTGACTTAATGAATTACCACTCTTCAATTAGAGGTTACTGCCTCTTTAGTTGAAATATGGTAACTGGAGTGAACGCTCTACTGCAAACATGAAATAAAAAAATTAGATGAAAACACCTTCTTGAAGGGGGCATAACTTCTACCTGAAGGCTTTCATTCAATCCCACTATATAAGAACAAAGGGACATAAAGAAATTGATTTCGAATTTAAAGCTCTTGGTAGATCATGACCAATTAATAGCAATAAGCTACTCCATAAGCAGAGAAACCTATGAAGCCTGTTCTTTTTTTATGGGACGGCATCCTATGTCCCTGTTAAGAAGGACGGACAAATATTCCAGCTCCCTTGTGTGGATCTTCTAATTTTTCCCCCTGCATCCAACAGTGCCCACAGCTTTCTCTTGTATCCCTTTACAAGCTGAGAAGAAACAGCATATGCAGTGGTTGAGTTGTAGCTCCATGTGTATAGATGGATTAGGTGTGATGCACCTAATGACTGCCAGTCAGAAGGACAAACAGAACAGGTAACTGTTGGGCTTATGCTACAGTGTTTCCCCAAAGCGGCAGTGAGGAGAAAATGGGAGTGCCAGTTTGGATCTCCTTCTGCTCCCTCTGCTTATTTGACAATTTTCAGGAAATTTTAGTAACTTAATAAATACTCATGCCCTTATTCTCTGTCAAATTTAAAGTTGCTGACTGAGCAAAAAAGAAGAAGAGTGAAATAACAGACATCTCAGCCATGCAACCTTTATTTCCTTAGGTGCAGAAATGGTTTGCATTGATACGTCCATCGGTTTCAAATATAATGTGAAACATTAAGCTTCTTGCCAACTACTGCTCACTTAGCTAATGGCAGGCCTGTGAGGAGAAAACGTGTACTTTCACTCCCAGTCTTGTACTCTAACCACTGGATAATGCTGTTTGGCACTCAATTCCATAGAGAAATCAATGAGCTCACTTTCACTGGGGAGATGGAAAAACTGGCTATAGTAGCTTCCTTGTATTTTTATTCTGGTAAGCAACTTAACATGACGAATGGGTTTCCAATTTCCAGTTGTCTAAGCTGCAGCAACAATGGATGTACTGACCCAAGGATAAAATGTCAACAAAATGCCCAGTCACAGAACAAGGCCCTTCTGGGAGACCAAACTTTACATCAATATTAGACTTTATCAGAAGCTGAAAACCTGCTTTTACCAGAAATTTCAAAACGTTTATGTTGTCAGTTTGGAAATATTTGAAATATTTTGCATTGTGCAGTTGTTCAAGCACTTTCAATTAGAAATAATGGAAAGACATATGAAAAGCTTTCAAGTCTTGTAAACTCCAATGAACTATTATGTTTCAAAAATGATTTTGGAGCTAAATTAAAAATGCCTCTGTGAGAAACTGATTTGTTTTGCCAGTATCGATAAGTGGAGCTTGAAAGGCAAATTTTCACAAATCTTTTCATTATTTTGTTAGATGGTCTAACAAGCATCTTTATGTAAAGAGAACCACGCAAAGACTTTTCTACTATTGTCATTTACTCAGAATTGTCAGGCTAATAAAACTCAACAAGTTTGCTGCTCTCCATACCATGGATGAGGAGGAGGCTTCACGGACCTGGCTCTGAGACAGCACAGGGAGGAATGATTATGCCTTAGGATGGCTCAGATCTTTCCTGGCAGATCTGCAACTACTCCTTTTACTCCTGACCTTTCACCATCCCTATTCAAGGGCACTTCAACCAGACCTCTGGGAAAGAATGTGCTGAATGAGCTACAACGCCAGCAATATGCCGACAGCACCCAGCTCTGCGCCTCCAGGCTGGCTTGTTCCCAGCTGTTCTACTGTCTGTAGGAAATTGGAAGCTTGCTGAATGAAAGGCAGATGGTGTGATGGACAACCTCTGATCCCTATCGGCAAGTTACACAAGGTAGATTGGTAGATCTTTTCAGTACACGACAAAATTAATTGTGTTTTCAGTGTCACCAAATTAATTTTTGTTTTCAGCACTTACAGACCATCGGAACTGAAGGTGGTTTGCTAGTTCTGTCTGAAATACTGGAAAAGAGTCTTGCTGTCAGTCTAATTTTACACCTCTTCCTTCATTTTTGCATAACATAACATTAGCTCAAGGAAAATAGGCTCTAGAAAGTAAAATACAGCATATACAGCGATTTATTTTCAGACTCTAACATTAGGTTAGAGATATATATATAAATAGGAAAGGAAAACTGAAATGAACTTTAAAAATAAAACCAAAATAAAATTTCTAAAAATACGAACACAAAAATATATTAAACTGTAAACAGAATAAAAATAAATAATTTATGAAATAAAACAAACCCAGAATCATTGCCTGTGAAATTAATAGAATTACAGGCAAAGATTCTAGTTATTCTGAATGGTATGACCAAAACCTGTCCCTGTATTCATAAAGTAGTTTATCTTCTACCCCAAATAATAGTCTTGGTGACGTGAAGAAGCCTTAGCATCAAATCTATTGACTGTTCTTCAATTCACTCTACGGAAAGAAGAGTTGCATCTTTAATCTGTACTTTAGTACGCTCTCTAGATGAGCCTAAGACTTTGCTTTATTACATGAAAATTTCATTACATGAAGATTTCTTTACTTTATATTTCCTGTGTGAGAATTTCTAGAACCTCCATCCTCTGTGTTTGCACATGCAGAAAATAAATAAAGTGCCTAGTGATTAGAACTTGTGCTTGATGATACATGTGAGTAGGACTGAGGTGTTTTTAATAGGGAGATGGAGGGAATACACGTCTCCTCTCCCACGAAAACTGCCTAATGAGATGCCTGTTGCCTGGTCTTCAATTACCAATGTCAAAGTTGCATACAACCTAGATTTTAGACACACCACAAACAGGGTGCATTTTTACAGACACGTGCTTGAAGTGAGACAAGGTTGTAGTTAATAGGCTCAGTTCATACTGTAATGGGAAGCACGAGCTGCCCTGTGGACACGAAGGCAGACTGTTTCTCATCAGCATGGAGAGCTTACGTCATTTTTCAGAGTTACAGAGGCTGTGATGGCATTTGTTTACCTAACTGATTCCTGTGCCAGGTATAGTGCTGCTGGCAGGAAACGGGAGCTGAATGGGATTGCTTCTTTCAGGCTTTTACTCAGGGTCCAGTGCTGGGTGTTTCTAGTTTCCGGATGGGGTGTGCCTTCAACTGCTGTTTCTCTGGTTGCCAGGAGGGACACGGAAGATAAATGACATGGCAGAGCATTTCAAGCTCTCATTCAGGCTATGGTTGCTAGGTGGTTTTGGTTCCCAGTCTGGGTGTGTCCTCTGCTTCTGTGGCTTCCAGCAGGCACAGTGAAGATAGATAGACAGATGATATAGCAAGCGCTTTATAGCTTTTGTTCAGGCTCAAGTGTCTTCCTCATTCTTGTACAAGATCACCAGTATCTGTGAAAGGGAGGAAGGTGCCTGCGTGTGTCAAACATCTGTGTATTTAAGAAGATGCTACGGTAAGATGTCTGTCCAATATTCTTCTTTGCATATGAAGAGACAAGCTTGCATGTCATCAGCCACCTAGAGATGGTCTCAGAATACTAATTGTTATTTAGATACGGGGTGCAAGTACCTGTCATCA
Organism: Struthio camelus; assembly: GCF_040807025.1. Taxonomy (NCBI): domain Eukaryota; kingdom Metazoa; phylum Chordata; class Aves; order Struthioniformes; family Struthionidae; genus Struthio; species Struthio camelus. The sequence goes on from NC_090943.1 coordinate 103,992,827, forward strand.
CTGTCTTTCCCCAGAGTAAAGCAGAGGAGAATTAACCTAGAAAGGAGTGGTTTAGTGGCTAAGAACATTTCAGCTCTGCTATGCCAAGCTGAGGAGGGATGTGAGGGCAGCAAGCCAGGTGGTGCAGAGGAAACCTACTGAGAGGCAGCAGTGGGAGCAGCAAGCCTAAGATGGGGAGGGAGAGCTGTTGCTACCGGAAGACATCACCACGCTAACTACTCCCAGGACATCCTGATCTTCTTGCAACAACTACAGACAACTTGACTTTCCACAGGAGCCTGACCATAGGCAGAGCAGGCATGGCCACGGCTGCAGCCTTCGGGAACAGGCTGTTTTGCTTATGCCTAGAGTCGGCTGCAGGCCAGACAAAGAAGCAATGCTTTAAATTTCTCCATGCTCCTTTTTTCCTATTTCTGGTATAAGACGCCCAAGGGCACTAGGAAACTGTAGAGCGTGGCTGTTGAAGCCTTCCTTGCATTTTAGCCTTTTAAAGTGATCAGCAGAGAGCAGCTAACAGCTAAGAATTAGATTGCTCCTGGTTACAGAGAGAAGTATTTCTTGGTGTATGCACATATATGTGTGTATACAGACATACGCATGTGCTGCGGCAGTAATACTAACTCATTTCATCATGTTCTAACCCTCTTTTACACTTGTAAGAAATTCTTACATCTAATTATCAGTTTTTAACTAAAGATACAGTGAGATAAAGTCTGAGATGTTCTGTTCTAAATTGCAAGTAGGTACTATTAGCGGATGGTTTGACAATAATTTTTTACAGTCACAGCAGTAGCCTATGCAGTGCCTGCTCCCGCCTGCTCCCTTGCACTGCTCCCTCAGCTTGTGCTGGTACCACTCTTAGTGGGGCCACACGATGGACCAGAGCAGAGAACTAGTCTGAACGAAATGCCACCTGGCAAAAAAATGTAGGGGAGGAGAGAAGGTTATACTTAATTGGGGTAAATTCGCAGTCTTGATCACCTTGTAGGTCCAGAAACAGTTACACCTGCACAACTGAGAAGGAGATAGGGGCTGCTTAAGATGGCTCAGTGGCCCCAAAAAACACAGTGCACAGCATAGCATAGCCTTTGCTGTGCTGAAGTGGGAGAGGATGTTCACACTGTTTAACTTTTAGGTCTTAGTTTTACAAGCACTTTTATCAGTGACGGTTCTGAAGAAGAGGAATGAGTGGCCAGGAGGGAGGCTTCCCCATTTTGGCAGTGGTAGTCACTGCATTGACTCAAGAAGTATTGTGAAACTTGCCCTTGAATGTTAGAGATTGGGTAAAGGGAATTCTTTCTGTCAGGGCAGGGATTATCTTTTTTATGTGTTTGTAAAATACCTGACAGAGGAAGGGTGGGGTCTTCCTCTGATAGAAATAGCAAGAAGAATAGAGCACTTCAGGAAATCTCACACTCAGCAAGAAGAGCTTAATCTCATTAAAGGGACATGAGGATGATACAATGTATAAGCTGATTAACATTTGCGTAGAGAACACTACCACTTTTGAGAGATTTTGAAAAAGGATGCCTATTTATAGTGTGAGGAAACTGAAAAAATACCAAATAACATTTATAAAAAGAACAAAACAATCATAGGTGTAACAAAAACTTTGTTCATGCTACTGCAAAACAGTTCTCCAATAATTCAAAATAGAATTCCCTGTTTGTCTTCGCATGCTGAATTTTTCTTTCCACGCGGTTCTCATAGGTGGAGTAATAGAGTAGTAAACAAAAAAATAAGCAGTGAAATGACTTCAGACACATACTTAATTGATACTTAATTTAATGCTTCTGAAAGGCACTGGATTAGCAACATCGGAAACTGAATTATTCATCCACAGAACAAGAACTTTCTGTGCGGTAGCAATGATGCCTTTTCATTTGGTCCCATGAACAGGCCTCCACAAGGCACAACAGAAAAATATGGCTTTTTGCTTCTCTGATATAATATCAACTGGTACTAATAGGATAATGGATTTTTTGTTTATTTATTTGGGGCGGAAGGGAAGCAGCTCATGCTGGTGGTAATACCTACCTACTAGGAACCAAACTGAAATGACTATTTTATTTCACATTGGGTTACAGAAAATCATCAGATCAACTGAAGTTTCTAAGAGCTGCTGTTACTGACTTAGGATGGGCTTCTGTCACTGACCCATAATTCAAAGGTCCTAGTTCCCATTACCAGTTCTCTTAGCAGTTTGCAGGCCGTTTTTTTGCCTAACTAGCATTTGTTTCTGATTTATAAAACTATTCACCACTGAGATACCCCTGTAATTTTAGAGATGAAATCAGCTATTTTCTCACACAAATGTGTAATATAATCAACCCAACTCAGTTTTTAGAAGTATCTTCAAAGACTTTTTTAGTGGGCAGCCCTGGCTCTTCTTAGGTTACCTGTGCACTTCAAAAAGGGGGAGGTAGGGCTTGGTCAGACAAGCTCTGGCAAATCTCACTTTTGCAGTTTAAGAAATTACTGCCCTCAGCTCTCTGTTCAGCCTCTCTCCTGGAAGTTACCAACCCCACACCAGATTTTGTAGGGAACTGCCTGAGACACGCAAGCCCACGCACTTTTGCTGACTTCATTCGGCGCGCACCTACCTCCAACAGAGGACTGGTACAACTTAAACCAATGCTACCATTTCTGTTGTGAACACAGAGGAAGGTTAAGTTTGGCCGCTGTAAACTATTGGGCATCCAGGGAAAGGCAAAGCAATTAGGCCACAACGGGAACAGGGGAAACTTTTGTCAGCATGGGCAAAGGTCATGTCTCCACCGATTTCTGCATTTGCCCTCCTTTTGCCATAATGACCTATGCCGGTAGGACATTTCATTTATTTCATTTATTGTTGATGGTAGATTCTCTGGTTAGAGAAGACAGCCTGCAGTTCACATCCTTTAGCTATTTCTGTCAGCAGGGTGTCCTTGTAGCTGGCACTTGCAGCCCTTCTAACTCTAGGCCATACACACAGATCACCTCGGACAGTGTCCTGCTATGGCAAAACCCAAAGGCTGGAGTTGATGCCACCTTCATAAACTTGGGTGTGGGGGTGGGTGGGTGGGTGCGTGTGTGTGTGTGTGTATATGAGAATAATTGGACATACATTCACAGAGCATGCACATATATATTAACATCTGTGCTCAGATGATTGTATTGGCTTCTTATTCACCTCAAGTGGCAGTTAGTTCACGATAATTTAAGGAGGAATGAATGGTTGAGAACCAAACAGCTGAGATGGTAACACTTACCTTACTGTGACTTTATATCACAATGTGATTATTTCTGTCCGTAACAATTTTGCTTAGAGGTCCTAGGAAAAACATCCAAGCAATAAGGATCTCTAAATAAAAAACAAACCACAGCAATCTAAATTGAGAAATTAGAGACAAACTCAGAGCTTATTTCCTAATTTATGGTCAGAGATAATTTGTATCTAAATGACTAGGCTTTTGTTTATAAAGAATTTGATGCATAGCACATGATCTAAGCCAGGTGGACAGGTAAAAAAAAGTCTGCAAGTATGAGATCTGTCACTCAGCCTACTGAAGCACACTAACAATTTAGATAGGTAATTAAATTGTTTACCTTAATCAGGAAAAGGCTTGTGAAGCATTGAGAATCTCCTTCTATTTTGTAGTCAAGATATAAAATGTTCTCTAATGGGAGGGAAGTTTATGAGGGGGAAAAATATTTCCTCTGTGTAAGGATATTTGTGAGAGGAATTTCAATTGAAGGTAATTCATTAACAACAGAATCTCTAAGCATCCTTTCCTATTGTGTTTTATCATGTATGAAGCTACTCTTAAATGAAAACAACTTAAAATATTAATAGGTACGTATGATAAATTTGCTGAAATACACAGGTGAAACCTCAGATATGCTTTACACTCATGCTGCAAGCTTGCCTGCTTTCAAATGTTCCATAGAGTCAAATTAACTACTGTGGTTTGCTGTCAATGGCTGGCAGCAGGCATATTGCTCAGTACATCCAAATCTGACATTTCAAATTGTTATTTAATCCATAAGGAAAGGAGTGATTGTCACATCTTGATATATTTAGTATTGGGAGATTGATATAGGTTCACTCTGCAGCTCTTAGAAATAACAGAATGTTATTGAATCAAGTGAGGCTCATGCAGGGTGTGCTACTGCAGCTGTAAATTAGAATTACAACTCATACGGTGACAGGTCCTTGGTGGAATTGTATCTCTAATCTCAGGTTGCCTTTACTAAACTGCTTGCCTGAAAATGTATGCATTTTATGAAATATTTTTGTTCCTTACACTTAATATATGGGTGAATTATATGCTAGTGCTCTCCGGGAGGCTCTGAGATCCATAATGGTGTAAAATATATTTTGAATTGTAGTTTTACTAGATTGGTCAACATAGTTTGAATAACAATTTTAAAAACTGTAATCATCTTTACTTTTCCAATTTGGGCATTTTAGTGTAATTTCAAATTTCCCATTCTTTCAGCAAAACTGGAGAATTAACAGTGTGAGACTTTTTCTTCTTTTTCTACAAAAATATGTCCCATGCTATTACAGTTTCTCTCTCAGTACGTATGTGTGGACAAGTGCTCCTTTGTCTATTAGTGTCCTATAATAACTTAGATCCTCTGGCCAATTTCAACAAAATTTGGCAGGGAAGGAGGTTTCAAGGATATTAAGTTCCTACAGATTTTAGAAGAAGATTCAGCCAAGTAGAAAAGAGAGACCCTTGTGATAGGGACCCTTATAAAGCCCTCCCTTGAAGTAAGGGTGCAGTGTGAGCTCAAACCTTATTAGACTTGAGAGAAGTCACATGCAAGATCAGTCTTGAGATATAAATCCAGAGAAAGCCTCATTGGTCTCTGCTGTTTGTAGCTACCTGTTAGTTTATTAGCTTTTACTCTCCCTCTTCCCACTAAATCTCTCCCACTTTCATAGTACCTCAAATTAAACAGTCCAGTAATGTGGCTTAGCAGACCCAGTGGTTCACTGTCACTACAAGGGGCTGCCCCATGCCCTGCTCCTCCCTTCCCCTGCCCCTGCTTCTGGCCATCCTGACAGGTCCCTTTCCTTGTGCTGAGCTCACTAGCCTCAGAGAAAATTGCTTGTGTTTTTGATGTTTTTTTTCTGACGGGTTAATGAGTGGAATTAGTTCAATGTGGGTCTTGTGAGTGCCAGAGTTCACACAAGGGAGGTGGCAGGAGTGCATTAACAGGACCAGGGCAGCAACAGTGAGCTGTTAGATTGACTCAGACCGAAGCTGAATTTTATTTTAAGGCCATTTACGTCTGCCAGAGATTACCCACACAAGAATCTTGTAAGGTTTAACTTGTGTGCATTAATGTTGTACCTTTAGTTAATTTTAATTAAGAATCCCTGTTTGGATAAGAGATTTCTGTGGTTAACATAACAGCAGGCCTAGAAAACACAGGCTCAGTCTATATAGAAGAGGGAACACTGGAAATTTGAGAGGCAAGGTGAAATATTGTATCACAGCCACTTGCTAAAGGCTTTCGCAGAGAAGGGATCTGGCGCATTTAGCCACGCCAGAGGGGTAACCAATGTCATCTCTCCTACCTACCCACTCCACGCCCCACTGCCAGAAATTACTGTGATGGTGCTGCTTCAGAAAGGGACATGCGTCTGTCCCTTCGCTAACCCCACTGACAGTTAGTATCTTAATGCAAGCCAAACCTCAACCCTGATTAAGCCAAGTGAACTGGCATGACCAGACATCCTGCCTTGCCCCTCTCTTTGAGGGCAGCAGCCTCTGGAATAAGCTGGGGATGATAGCGTGAGTGTTGCAGTCATATGTGCCAGAGCTGTAAGGCAGAACCTCTGCCAATTGTTACTAAGGTTCATGACTTAGGCAGATGATTAGATCCAAGACTTCTATGAGAAAGTTATTATCCAATAGATGAGACAATTTCAGTTCTGGAAAGGATTCTATTATGAATGGGAAGCTTGGAATACTATTAATGGAAAGAAATTTCTTAGAAATTGAAAGAAAAGGATAAATGAGAATGAAAGACCCTCCCACAGTTATACATACAGTAATCACAATTGCAAAGGCATAATTAAAAAGCCATGGAGTTCTAGTTAATATTTAAACTGATGACAACAGCTGAAAACGATAAAATTGCTTCTACAGGAAAATTAAATTAATATTTTCAGTACTGGTATGAAACACTTCAGGCATTGACATATTAGACATACCGACTTTATGCTGGATATTTAGTTAATGCTTAGTTTTGATTTGAATAAAATACTGACAGCAGTCATTTGCTATCTTGAATAAACTGGACCTACAGTAGTTCTGGGGTTCATTAGTATTGTTAGCCTCGTTTCTCAAGGAAAGAGGTTCACTGACCATGCAGTCATGGTATGTGTGTATTAGGCATGCCTGTGTGTGTGCTTCTTTTCCTTTCCATGTACGTTTTGAGTCTGTTGACTAATTTCAACCAAAGTTGTCAGAAGGATGATGATCTCACAGAAATGAAGACCTTATTTTCATGAAAACAGGCAAATAGAAGAAAACACTTGCTGGGCAAAAGGAGACAACATGAGCTCAGTCATTATTAGATCCCTATCCAGAATCCACATATGGACAGAAACAGGATTACTTCACCCTTAGGTAATTAGAGGTCAAACCTTCTTAGACTCCAGCGAATCCAACCATGAGACACAAATCTATACAAAATAAGGCCTCTGCTGCTCACAGAATTACTTGCTATATTGTTACATAAACAGTAAATAATCTAGATTTTATGTTTTCATGCAATGGCTTCTGCTATATTTGGGTATAACTGTACCAATAATATTTTGTTTTGAATTTAGTAGTGAAAAAGGCCATTCTTATTCATTCTTTCTTCACTGACTGTCTAAGTGAAGAAGCATCCAGACAGCCACACTGTACTGCAGAAGAGCATATGAATGTAAGTAAGTGCCCCATAAAAACATAACTCATACAGAACAAAGGAACCTCTCCAGGCTACAAAGCGTGATGTGCAAGTCAGGACTGCATTAGCTTCCTTAGGATTTCAGGAACTGCAGACTGTCTAATCTGCACATTGCAATAAAACACCGAGATACCAAGCTAGTGTTAAAGAAGATACCTTGAAAGCCAGAAGCAAGCAAACTGTAGCAGCACAGAGCCCATGAAGGCTATATTTCTCTGCTAAGAAGCAGTGTAAATTGACCTGGCTGTGTCTTCTGCTCCTAAGACCTTATTCAAACTTGCTAATTTAACTCTAGTTTGGGTAGTCTGAGCTCTAATAAACAAAGTTAATATGGGAATAAGATCTATTTCAGATATCACCCCAGTATATATAACTGTGCTTTATATATATGTGCAGTATACACACCTATGTGCAGTGCTTTGCATAGGCTGGCTCAGAAGAGAAATCTAGGTAAAGACCTCTGATATCTGGCAAATCATGAATTGTCAATGTGTCATGAAACACTGGGAAAAGGATACGATTATGTTGATTTCAAAATGTAAGACTCCTCTTTTCACTGAAATTTTCCTGCAAGAAATCATTTCAAAGCAAAACAAAATTTTAGCTCATCAAAATGTCCCATTGTGTATGCTTTGAAAAATGTAGATCCTCTGATTGTTTTTTGGGTTTAGAAAACTTAGAGGTATCTAAAAATGATCTTTTTTTTTCTTTACTGCTCATGACTAACCCTTAATATATGCAAAACTTCCAAACTGCAGACTTATGCACATACATATATTGATGATGTCTACTATAAAGAGCATGTATTGAATTTAATATTGCCTCAATTAAGTATTTGCATTTCCTACATAACTTTTCATTTACACTAACGCATTTGTCAATGAAAGTATTTTGCTGTGGATATACAAAGCAATTTAAAGCATTTTCCTGTAATGAACGCAACATAAAATGTATTTAGCAGCATTTAGGATTTACAGGACACAGGACAGTATAGCAAACCCAGGTTTATAAACTTACCAAATTCCCTGTTGGGAACCAACATTGTCCAACACTCCCTAATACCTAAATCTTGCTTGAAGCCCAGCCCTTCCACACAGCTGACAGAGGGTTCACATCTCATTTCTGCCTCATCAGGAAAAGCGTCTAGTCCTGCTGGGAACTTGCATCAGTTTAGTTCATTCTAACGAATCATTACTGGCACAGAAGAAAAAATATCCCAGAGGTTAGCATGGCAGCCACAGGCTACTTTTGTGATCTCGAGCCGTCGCTTAGAGGCAAAATTGTTAAAGAATACAGGAAGTACTCAGAAAGTACTCAGCTGGATTTCCAGGGACACTTAGGGGCTATTTGCCATACAGAACAATATGAATTAGGCACCTGATGTTTTCAAAAATCCCTTCTAGGAGCCTTGGCCATACCTAGACTGCAGAGCAGTTGCACTCCAGGGCGCTCTGTCTTGCCTTCACAGACTTCCTTCCCATGGAAACTCAGGGGCGGGGTGCAGAAAGGGGGATGCTCCACTCAAGAGAGCACACTTTGACACAGCTGAAGCCCTAGGAAGCACGTCTGGGTCCTGCAGCCTTCCTCTATCTTTAAGAATCTAAACAGTTTTAAGATTCTAAACAAAGTGTCAAAGAAGTAGCTTAAAAATCAAGCCCTTTATTGCTTTGGGACTTGTTTACCCATCAGTAAGATAGAGATAATAATTCTCTTCTCACTTGGCCATTATAAAGAAAAATACATCATCAAGTGTGCAGAGCTCAAAAGCTATATAAACATCAACCACGAAGCACAGGAGAAACAGGACACTTAGTCTATGCAGGGGCCATATTACCAGGAGGGGAGGAAAGGTTAAGGTAGTACCAGTCTTCCCATTAACACAGCTTTGTGCAGCGTGTACCTCTCCATTCACGCTGCAGTAATATTGCTCCCTGAGATGTCAGCAGAAGACACAATCCTCGCAGAGTGAAATGGAGTCACTAACAGGCTGCCTTTGCAAGTCTTTTCCCTCTCTAATGACTATATAAATTCTCACTGACAACTGCTAATAACCATCTGATCTACCTTGGATCTCCATTTCACCAAAATACTGTCCAACTTACGCACAGTAAGTTCTATGGCTAAGCTCCACTTTTGCACTGAACTGTGGGAGTTATTTATAGCTATAAATGAGGATGATTTTTCAGAATACTGTCTCTATAGAAACTGGTGGTGGACTAGACCAAAGAGGTTTCTTAGAGGAAATTCCCCTGCTCTTTTTCCTTCTGTAGATGATGCCAGAAAGAACTTGAACTCCTTGTTGGCTGGTAGAGAGGATGCATTTGGCATATAAATCTTTTATTCATTTCATGAGTAAAAATGTAAACACTTACAATTGACAGTATTTACTTAAATAAAAGTCTTTCTTCAACTGCACTTCGGCTGGGTCCATGTGTTCACTTCACTTAGCATTCCAAAAAGCCAAGGGAAATTCCAGCACACACACACAAAATTGCATTAAGATGGTGTTAAGGTTGCTGACTCTTGTTCCTAAATAACACAAAAACTAAAAGTACAGGAAATCCTGATTTAAGGCTCTTTCACAAACTTTAGACATAATTTCCTTTTTCATACATAATACTTCCTCCAGTGCTGGTGGAATCAATTTGTGGCTGGCTGTTCTGGCACTGGGACAGTGATGTGGCAGTGGAATACAGCAAATCTGCACGGACCCATTTCATTTCCACTTATACACGCGGCACTACCAGAAGGCCAAAGCTTTTAAAAGCAAGTAGTGATTTTGAGAGCTTCAAGCTGAGATGTCTTAAGTGCTCAAATTTTTGGAGATTGCTGCCAGGAGGTATACTGAAAATCATTTAAAAAATTCTGAAAATCCTAACAGCCGGCAGGAATCTGGATAAGAGGTGCACATTCAGGTAATTGCCAGCCATGGTCAAGCTGCTGACTGTATAGTTCACATATTTTAACGTCTTTCTGATCCCTAATAATTCACTTTTCTCAAGGCATCTCATGAAATCCAACTATTACAACAAACATCAGTCTTCCCCTGAGGGGAACTTCTGCTGTGAAAGATTATAGTAAGTTGCATTAGCACGTTTCCTGCACCAAAGTGTCTGCATTGTGGGTGCAATCATTAAAAGCCCTTCACCTACCGAGGCGCTATCAGTCTCAGGGGTGAGTTCCACACTTCGAGGCCTGCCAGTGAATTGCACTTGCTGCTGGGAAAGGAAGCAATTAATGTTTAGATGCTGATAGCAACATTCACCTCTATTTTGGAATAGGAAGTTAAAAAGCAATATGCAGCTGAAACAGCAAGGGATGTTGCACTAGTCAGACTGAACCTGGTTAATGCTTGGAACCTGCCCAGTGCTGCAAGGGCAATGCTGCAACTCACTGAGAACCACCATCCTTACTCTGAACTGTGTTTTTTTATTCTCATTTGACCAAAAGAGCATATCCACTACTCTAGCACCGCATAACCCAATAGCAAAGCTATAAATCAGAGCTATCACTTTGGCATCTGAAGATGTTTTATAACATAAACATCTGAATCTTCCATCCTTAAATGGTATCAGGTAAATTACTTTTTAAGACCTTCCCTGACAATACAAATTCATTTATAGAATGGCAAAACCAAACCTGATTAATTAGACACTAACAGACAACCAAATACATTAAAAGCCTTCTGTTCACACAGAGCAGTAACTGCCTTGATGAACAGTCCATACCACAGTCATTTCCATTTGACATTGCTGCTAAGATGATGCAGCTGAAGGGGTGAAGGAAGTCTTGTACCCGTGTCAGTCTGTAGCCACTTGCTCCCTCTGCTTCCTGTTTATCATACCTAATGACAGTGTAGTTGCAATGTGAGTCAGTTCAACTGGTTGATCCAGTGGAAAACTAACCCTGAGGAAAAAAAAAAAGTACAGCTTCCCATTGGTCAGCCTGGTGCATCAAGTCACATTGAGGCATGACTCAGATTTGGTAACTGCTCGAGGAGAGGAGAAAAGCAGAGCAAGATCATGCTTTCTGGCAGTAGCTGTCAATAGCTGCTGTACCATTAGCTATAGCATGAAAATTCACTGGCAGACTAACTGCAAAAGATGGTGCAATTTAGTGTAAGAACAGCTGACATCTGCCTCCACGTGTACCAATGAAAGCAGTGGACCAGTAGGCAATGAGAATAAAGGGCTGCACACCCTTACCTGGCACACTAAAAAAGAGCCAAAATAGACTGCTGAGAAGTGCTAGTCTTGGGGTGGGGGTGGGGGGGGGGAAAGGTGGGCTAATTAAGTCAGCAGTAGGACATAACTACAGTAAGGTCCTAAACAGTTGAAGGATTTAAAAATAGACATTGGCACTTTGCACTGGCACAAGAAGTACGCTTCAAATCATGATGGAATTCAGAAAAGCAGCGTCACGAGCTTGCAGTATCCATCCCACTCAGAAGCTGAGTAACTGCATTTTGCAGAAGCTCCCAAATGCCCATCTAATGTAGTTCTAAATGTCAGAAAACATCTCAGCAGTTTGGCTTATATGTGACAAAGAGACCTCCAATACTACCCACCCTAGAAGAGAAAGAGGAAGCCATTTCACCTAACTATGTCATCTCAGATTAGCTACTTATCCTAGACAGCCATTATAGGCAATAGCAAGAAATATTCACCTCCAGAGTGTGATTCTTCTGCCTGATTTCAGACATCTACATTAGATGAAATGCATTGTGCTCCACAAGGTTCTTTCTTCATTCCCTTGACAGTAAAGGGAACTTAAGAGTGATTAGCTCAGATGCAGCTGTCTATGTTTCACTCATCTAAAAATAAGTGAGACGCATCTCACCTGAGAAGCTGTCACCTTCTGTCCAGCAATAGATGATGAAATACATTGTGCTATGATCCAAATATTCAGGAATAAATGTGGTGACATTCAGAATTACTTGGTTTTACAACCTCTGTCACCCCACTCCCTCAGAGGCTTTCCCTAAGTAGCTAACCTCATACGAATCTTAATGTGTCAGGATAAAACCACGGGCACTTCATGTCTACCTTAATTAAACACCGTAAAAAAAAAAAAAAAGAGTGCAAATTCTGGATTTCAATAACAGAATGTTTGGAATTAGAGATTAAAGCAGCTCAGTTCAGTCACCTCTCTGTAACTGCTCTGTATATTACTTTGTTCAATTTAGTTCCAGAAATACCAAGAAATCAAATCTCTACTGGTTTCCTAGGCATCTTTGGGAATCTCATCATCAGGAAAATTTTGTTCCAACACTTACATTTAATATTCTCTCATTTCATTTAAATCAGGAAATTCTAGTTATAGTTTCCTTTACAGCAGTAAACCTCTCCCCCTTCTCGATACTCAGATGCTCAAACACTTTATGCCATCACTATACAATGCTTTCTACTTGATGATTCAGGCATATCTGTTTGAATCTTTTAACCTTTGCTTGTAAGCCAAGCTAACCTTCCCCAAGATCACTATTTTGAAAAAGGTCTGCTAAAAAACAGCTGAAATTAATCTAGTTCAAAACAACCACCTTTTGCTCAGTTATGATCACAGATCTCCTCTTCGACCTGTATGAAGTTCATTAGCTACTTTTGCAGCTTTTACAGTCTGTCTGGGTTTAGAATCCTTTCTTGATACCAGCCACTGATATAGAGTTTCTGCCAAAGAAGAGATGCTCAGACGTTGTTTCCGATTTGTTTCAGTTACAGACATATTTCAAGTACTTCTTTCAGCCCCTGTGCTGAGCCTTCAAGGTGCTGCTTTCATTCTCAGGTGGTATACAATATCCACTGACAATTCTTTTAAAGCAATATGAAAAATGCAGGATTCAAACCTAAATGTTAAGTCAACAGAAAAACAGGGCTGAAATACACCAGGGACTTGCCACGTCTTAACAAGCAGGGGCAGGCTGTGCATCAGCTGAGCACTCGGTATCCAGGCTCTTAGTCCATAGTAAATGCAAAGAAAAATGTACTAGCAATTACATAGGCCTCTGAGTCCACAGTCTTGAAAACTGCTGGTATATTTGGTATTTGTCTTAACGTTTTTGCTCCTAGTATAACTTCATTACATGGATAATATGTAAATGAAGGTTTCTTGCCTTCCCAGTTACGGAAAAGTACTTGATTACAAAACCTCCAGAGCACAGAACCTGGAAGAGAAATCAGCACCTTCCCCCGACCCTCTTCTAATCTCATAAATTTTGAATCAGTCTTGATTGTGTACGACCTGATTCAGGATTTCTGTATGGCTGCAGTGGCAATAATTGCAGATGAGGCATCATAAATATGAAAATGAGAACAAAGCTTTCTAAGTAACTTCCTTGCACCCTCCTACAGTAGCTGTGGTATGAAACTTGCAATGTGGTGACAACAAAGCCATGAGATGAGTTTTTCTCTGATGACTGTGAGAAGACTTGTTGCTCCAAATTTTAATGGACATTACATTATAGACAGGCCTGGATGCGCAAATGCCTAGCAAGGTTGTCCAACATTTCCCATGATGAGACTCTGTTTTCAGTTATTTGTAACTTGGCCAAAGTTTAATTATTTGCACTGAAATTTTCCACACTGAGCATCTGCCTCAGGCTGAATTTGGGTTTTTTTTTTTTTTTTGGAAACAAAAGCTCAGCCACTTCTGAGATCAAGGCTAAGGGAAAACACATCATTTTATTCATATAAAAACAGAGTTCTGGTGAATTTTGGCAGGGGGAGAGGAATAATAAGACTACCATGATTTGTAGAATGGGCTTAACATTTGGCAGAGGATTGCCTTTATTCCAGGGACGTGTCTCTCTCAATCTTTTAAGAAAATCTGTCATACTTGGCAATGTTCTAATCCTTTGAAAAAACGCAGTTCACACATGCTCAGTACAGAAATCTCAGGTGTCAGTAGTTGCATTTCTCAAAGACTCTGTAATTATAGAACATGTTCCAGAGCGAGGCTGAGCAGGATTTTCCTTGCAACTAGAGCTCTACGTCATACTGGGCTACCATCCAAGACTGAGTGCAGAAACTCTATTTCTCCTGCCTTCTCCAAACAGGAAGTGAGAAGGAGGAAGCTACATAATTTAAAAGCAGACTGTGCAAAAAAGCTAATCTGCCTCGAGATGAGGAGCAGACAAGAACCAGGATGTTAGGACACTGAGATAGAGTGAGAGAAGAGGGAACTGGGACAATTATGATGGTAGAGACAGTGAACTGCACACAGAAAAGGAGGTGAAGAGACTGGGAGCCAGCAGGAAACAAAAAAATTAAGAGTAGATAATGAAATGTTGGCAACTGTGAGAAAGACTGAAGGAACCACTCAGACTGGGCGAGGGATTGGTGCTGGAAGCCAGTCTACACAGAGATCTATGGTGGAGAAGGAAAAGGGGCCAGGAGAAGAAACAGAACAGACTAAAAGCTAGAAAGAAAAGGAACTAGTGGAAGGAATCAAGACTTGTAGAGCAATGAAAATTGAGCTGGAAAGAGGAGCAAGGTCAAGTGGAAAATAAGCCTGAGGCAGTGACTGTTGGAGCCAGAAGTGGCTAGGCTTTGCAGGAAGAATACAAGCATCTATGTCCTCTGGATGTGTCCATCTGGAGCTTGCAGCAGAGCCTAAGAACCTTGACTCCAACAATCCAACTGTCTTCATAAAATACATTGGAAACTGTCCATTAAAATGTTCTATTACCTTGCGTTTGTCCATATAGGGGATGGCAAATATTAGTCCTAGTTATTCTGCTAGCTTGAATGTCAGGAAACCATGTCATGCGTCTACATTTTCCATTTTGCTTTTTTGATAAAAGATGAACGTAATGCTAAGGCATAACTTTTTTTTTTAGTTTGGATCAAGAAAAGGGAAACTTAACCTACTCGTAAAAAAATTATGTTGGAACATTTTTAAGACTGCAAACCAAGTACTCAGAAATCAGGAAATGGAAAAACCAAAGCTATCTATACAATCATAGAGACTGTATATTGGCTCCTTTGTGTTGAAATGGACACAATTATTAATTGCATGATTATATACATGCCTCGTTTATTTTACAGTGAAACTGTATCCCTACACCTGTCTCAAAATCCTGTGTAATTCTTAGCAAGTCATCTACATTAAAAATTTTTTATATGTAGTACCACTTTTTCTGGGTGCCTCACCTAAGATTCTGTTAACTGGCTTACAGAAACATTGCACACTCAGAGATATCACAGAAGTCAACGGGAATTACAACTTGAGTAAATAAATTGCCACACTAAGGCTCAAGATCTTCACCTTGAACTGAGCACCCCAAATTACAGGATAGGTTTAATCATATCTCTGCATAAAGCAGGGGCAGCAATAGCACTTTAACTGATAGAGGTATATCATAAAATTAAGCGCATTTTTACTTGTGAAGCACTCAGATAGTACAGTGATGAGCAGCATTGAGAAAATCAAGAGGAAATTAAACATTCTGTTGTCAGAGCAGGTTTTGAATACTACGCAACAAACAAGGCTGAGGGACTCACATTGAACAAGGAAAAGAAAACAAAACATCAAATATAATTTTAAAAGTACCTGTCACCCTTGAGTGCTGACTGAGGCTGGAACTTCTAGAAAAAAAAAACATACGTGGATATGTAACGAAAGGCATTTGTGCAGGGAAGATGAGTAAAGCTGCAGACAAACTGACTTCTGGCATTTCCTACCTTTTGATTGCTTTACTTTGCATCTCTAATGACATTCTTAAAGCTTACATTTTAATATGTTTTATATACACATACAGAGCCTTAGCAATCCTGCATATTATGTATATGTAATTGCCAATATCACCAAAACCCCAAGATGGCATTATAGTTTTGTTTTACAAAGCTATTTGAAAACAAACACGCTTTTGTTTTTAATGCTATATGTAGTTCAAGGGTTTTTAAAACTCTTCTTTCTCTCTTTTCTCTTTCTGTTCTCATTTCTCTCCTTCATTCTTCACAAATGCCCTCTTTCTTCAAAAACTGCAGGACTAGCTCTGGCTCAAACAGCTGCAGAAACAGCTTGGCTTCAGACATTTACCACAGCAGATTTGCTTAATCAAACAACCATCAGAGCAGCTTTGTTCCAAGCAGTTGCCAAAAGCTTGTCATGCTACAACTTCAAAAAGCTGCTCCAGCAGCTTTGCTGCGCACCAGAGATGTTCATCATGTGTGCAGGTGACATCATACATTTCTAAGTGGGAAATCTGATGATATTAATGTTCTGCATATTTCTGTGGTACAGTTTTAGCTATCTAATTAAAGTGTTTGTAGTAATGAATGCTATACTTCAGCGTCCATGGCTACTTTATCTGGTTTGTATCTTTTACAAGAAAAGATTGTCCTAGATTCTTTCCACAGTTGGCTCCTGTCCAGACAGGATTTATTTTAGAAAGTTTGAAGAAAACTCTTTCAACAATTTTGAATATGTAACTTAAACCCAAAACCAACATAGAGCCATAAGAACAAAACACTAGAAAGCACACCGTGAGGTCATCAACTTCCAGTCATTAACTACTACCGCATTTTTGATAGATGTTTGTTTAACCTCTACTTAAAGCCTTCAGTGACAGGGATTCTATCATCTCCTGAGGCAAACCTGTTGCAGAGTTGCATTGCTTCCTCATCCCTACCTTTAGCAAGTTTTTCCCAACATCTAACCTCATTCTTTCTTCCTACAGTTTAAGCCCATTATTTCTTGTTGCACACTGCTACCATCATGGGAAACAAAGCACTCCCTTTTCTCCAAAAGTCTATTACCAACGTGAAGGCTGTTACCATGTCTTCTCTCCTTTAGGCTACACAACAACAGTTCTTTCATTCTTGCCTCACTGGACATGTTTCCTTGACTTGCACTCATTTTCAGCGCTATCCTTTGGATTATTTTCAGTAGTCCATTTCTTCCTTGATGAGCAGTGCCCAGAACTGGACATAGCAATCCAGCTAAGGCCTTGCTAACTGTGAGTAGAGCGGAAAGATTACTTAGCATGATTTGTAGGCTGTGCTCTTCTTAAGAGAACTCTACACACAGATAATGCCAAAGAGTATTTTAAGTATTGTGTCCTAAACGTCACCATGTTTACATCTCACTTGGGAATACTCAACAGGTATGAAGGAAATAGATTAATTAATAAGATTAGATGTTGAATGTACAAAAAATTTTGGTAAGATTAAATATTTGTATCTGTAAAAAATCCACACCAATTTTGCATAGTGACATAAGTAGTTTAAAAGTGAAAAAGTAATCTGCTCCTGTGAATCTACATTATAAGGAAGTTTGGAAACAATGGCTGCACTAATAGCAGTTAAATGTTCATGTCTAATTCAAACAGATCTGTGCTAACTTTGCCAAATCTCTCGTGATTTCTCAGCACTTTCTTTGCTGCGCTTTCCGCACATTTCATACATTAGATGCCTTATCTTTCATGGCAGGCTTCATGCTCGGGCATATCCAAGCGTGCTAGGCTTTTTCTCTCACAAGTCTCTCCTCTAGGCAGTCTTTACTGCGTGTACCTAGCTGTTTCAACACATGCTTTGAAATATAGGATACAATATCACTATCCAGTTATTATATCCAGTGTAAGAAGCAATTTCGTATTTATAGCATCAGTAATTTTTCCCTTGAAAGCCATGGAGCTTTTTCTACTGGTCATCCAACTAGAACAACTCTCCAAAGCTCTTTTGGTATTACCGCATCATGAGTATCGAGTACAAAATACTTACTTACCTTCAGAAATGGAGAGCACTTCTCTTCTGTTTATTTCAAACTTTTCTTCTAACTGCTCCTTCCTTTCACTATTCAGCATATGTTCTCCGCAGAAAAATCTCTCTTCATGTATCTGGTTTTCACTTACGGTATGGATGGTCACATTCCTGTGTCTATTTTGTGTTTTCCTTGGAACTCGAACCACTTTGGGATGACAGATGCTACATAAATGTAAAGGATTGATACAGTATTGTTCTAATCAGAGTTGCACATTAATAACTGTAATGCAAATCTATTCCTTACTTGTTGCTGTATATTTGTAGCCTTATCTATTAAGTGGTGTTAAGTATTTTTCTGATCTCTAGTTACAATGCTCTTTATCCAAGCAGGATAGAACAAACAGTAAGATTTCACAGTGAATCATGCTGACAGTGGAAAACACAAAATCCACACCTTATCATTATTACTTATGTATTACAGTAGCAATCAGGGTCCCACTGTGTTAAGAACTGTACAAGCACACAGTAAAAGGCAAACCTTATTCTGAAGAATAATAGTGTAGTTGGACAGTCTTTCTTTCTTTCTAGCTGTCATTATTTCCATTTTACCGAAAAAGGAAGTCACAACACAGAAGTGAATTACTTGCGGATCAGAGAATATGTGAAAGGAGCAGAGACTGAACCCTGAACCACTGAGTCAAGTCCAGTTCTTTAACTGGGATTCACTAGTGCCAGTACAGCATCAGTAAAACAAAATTAGAAAACCTCAGATCCTCAGTTTTGACAATTGTATAAATACCCTATCAAAGATCATCCTTAAACTAAGGTAATAAGTAAAGAGTAAAGATAGAGTAAGAGTAGGGTAAAATATGTTCCAATTATAATAAAGCCCTACCAGTCCACCCAGAACTGGGAAACTTCTTTTCTCAAAACAATGACTTATGAGCAAGGCACCGAATCCATGGATAAATAAACCTTCCTAAAGGGACTGAACCAACAGAAACCGTGTTTAGTGTCTGTGCCTGGTAACCTTCATATTGGGAGCTCTGAGTAATTTGAACAGAAATAGACAAGTCAACATCTTTTCAAACATAGCCTAACGGTGAAATAACTGCAGAAAATAAATTGTACAGCAGTAGGCTATAATATGAAACTTAATGAAAAACACCAGGTATTGATACATAAGTACAACTACTACAGAGTAGTCAAGCAGCTAGGAGTCTGCCCTGTCTGCAGTTCATGGTTCATTGGCCTGAGCCCACACTGTCAGCCTAAGTCACTGTTTTGATCTTCTGCAGTTTTTCCACAGTGATTTAATTCTCAGAAGACATCTTCCTTGCCAAAATATCACACTTGGCATTCAGTCAGTTATGAAAGAGCTACTTCAAGTTGACATCTGAGAATACTTATGGTGGATTTCCTTGGGGAAAAGTGCCTCCTTTTAACAAGATGCCTTTTAGCTGCCTCTTGGTCCCTATGAATTTGAAGATTAGTCTTTAGATGGTTTTGGTTCTCCTGAGAAAAAACTCAAGCCTGCTGCCTTTTTTCTCAGTGGGGTTCATCTCTTTGTGGAGATAGCATCTGCTTTCAAAATCCTAGTGATCCATCTGCCCCAGAAGAGAGATGATCCCAAGATCTGCCTCTTTCTGTAAGTCCACTCATGCTGCCTCCAGCTCCCTGACCTAGCCAGTATCATTGTGGTTCCTGGGGATCAGCTGCTGGATCACTGATTTCTTTGCTAGCTGTATGACAGACTGCACTAGTTTAGAGCAGTTCAGGATGTCTGTAAGCTGCTTGCAGGTCTCAGAGTGCCATCAGTTGGGGACTACATGAGAATGGTAAGCACTGGACACATCAGATGGGAAAGCAACGGAGGTTTGTGCGCATGTGCCAGAGCTGCCTTGCCAGTCAGCTCCTCTCTCTCAGTAAAATAACTGTCAACTGAGACAATCCTGTGGATTTTCAGGCACTAAGGGACAGAAGCAAGAGAATTATCCTGAACAATTGGTTCCATGGTTCTGTTTCCTCCCGGTTTTATTTGCCCATTTAATACTGCCTGTCCTGAACACACACGGCCCTTATGTTTCCTTTCTGGTTTTTTTTGAGGGAGAGTGGAGATTATGGGCTGGATCTCTGATAGACAGAGGCAGTCACATATTGTTATGTTGCAGTATCTGACTTTAAGGTGTCACATCCCAGCCCTGAGTCAGGGGCCCACAATTCAGGGATTAAAGACCCAGAGCATTCTGAACAGGAAAAAAACTATGCTAACAAAAAATAGCAAGAGTATGGAGACAAGCTCTCTTAAGGACTTAACTGCTTAATCTCAGGCTATACCAAGAAACTCCTTTTCTCTGGGCATTTCCTGCCTTGAACACATGGTTGGGCTCATATACTCCAGTGAGGGTAATAGGCAGAAGCTCAGTTTTCTTCAAGAGCTCAGTGGTTAGCTTCAGGACAGAAAAAAGAGTCACAGTTCCTCTTGTTGAAGCTGCTTTACTTCACTGGGAATAATTAAATATTCATTAAGTGAGAGACAGAGAGCAATACTTTATTGCCTAGCATTCCAGGCACTCAGGTACAAGAGGAGAGGCCTCAGTGCCTGCGCAGATGAAATTTTAAGTATCCTGTATTAAGTAATCATGAGAGCAGGGGTTGGGATTAAGGGCTCTCTTTCCTTAGGTGAGAGTGCTAACCACTGGGCTATATTATCACACTAGTTTTCATACACCTTCTCCTCTTTCCCTGCTCTTGCTCAGCTACAACAAATATTTTGCTACTCTATGCAAACTAGAACAACCTAGAAGGAATGGATGTTGAACACCTCCAGTCTGGAAAGTAGACTATGCCTAAGGTTATCACGTGATAATGGAGGGTGGGAAACACCTGTTCAAAAGACTGAGGAATGAACAAAAGGAACTGGGTCTCCCATGTCTCAGCTGACTTCTTTAGCTGAGGAATAACAGAACAGGCAAGAGCAATGAGAACTCCCCAGCCACATTTCCTATATGGCCCCACCCAACACGTCCGAACTCAGAGTGTCTTCTGGCTGGATTTTAGATGTCCCCCTAAGGGAGGGGACATGTTCCTTGAGAAAGCCAAGGCTCAGGCATCAACTCTCCCAAGATCATTCGTTTAGCCACTTAGTAAATATCACTGATGAAAATCTAGGCACCTAGAGATTTATAGGCCTCCAGGTAAAGAGCCTCCTAAGTGGCTTTGAATATCTGTGTTTGGGTCTCCACACCTAAATATTCTCGGAGATCAACTATATACCCAATATTTGACTATAAACGCCTACCAGATACCCATGAGAGTTTTTTTTTTCATTGGATTTCAATATAGTTTATGTTTTAAAGCTATTCATTTTCTGTCAGACTGTTTCTGGGAGCTGAAGACTAGGTAGCTGTTTTTTAATTCAGTGATTAGCAAGAAAATAGCTTGTGGAAAATGACACCTTGTCCCGCTTAGCACTTGGAAAGTTGACTTCAATAACAATCATGTTATTTGATATATTGTTCTTCTTTTGACATTCTCTCCCAAGCCTTAGGAATATATCTATATTGTCTTCTATAACGGTTTCCCATCCTCTGAATTTTGAGTTGTCGCAGTACTGTATTCTGTAAAAAAGGAGGTGTTTTTAACCTGTACGGGGGAGACTGTAAAAGGTTGGAAGCACTACAAGGCTGGAAAATCAGTCTACTTCTAGTTTCATCAGCCTCTTTGCACTTTGAAAAAATTGATGTTTTATTTTAAGAATGAGTTAGCACACTTCTAGTGCGTCTGCACCCTGGCTCTATTTTGATTAGAAATAGATTTGGACAGTGTATAGGACTATCATTGGACTGTCCTCGGTTTTGCACCAGTCAGCTCAGTTCTCATACAAAGGATCCATCATTTCAGAGAGAAAATAGGTCAGCAGGGAAATTTACAGATACAAAATAAGCCGAAATAACCAGTTTTACACTAATATAAAGATCTGCCTACATGGTAAGTGCAACCAAAATAACAAAATGGCTCACATATTACACTTACAGTTATGGTAGCTGAGCTCTTCATGAATGCTATAATTTTAGAACAACAGTCCTCAATTGTGAAATAACATAGATTTTAAAAGTACATTATTTAGAAATAGGGCAACCTTATTCTAAATAAAAGCATCCGCAGACAGTCAAAAGCCTGCATTTACACAAGGCCAAATTCCTCTCTTGGATATTTGGCATTAGTTGTTTATAGGACGTTTAACAGCCATATTGAGTACAGTAATCAAAAAAGGCTGCTCCTGAAAGCCTGAAGGCAGTCCTTTTGCCATGGAACTGTCATTTTCTATACTCTGAGGTCTAAACTGTTTTTCAGCTGCAGTATCTGGGAATTGAAATGGACCTAAGAAGAAAGTTCAGGTAACAGTAAAAAATATCACTCACCAAAAAGTGGGAAAATCTAAGCAGGTCTTTAATAACTGCATACGATTCGTTGATAGGTAACTTGGAAGAGAGAAAACCTATTTGTGCCATTTTTCATCTCTTTATGAAATAAAAGCTTTACAAGTATCTGTATTTTAAAAACTATTTATCTCTGCTTGATGTGTACTTAGAGATCTAAAATAAATCCTTTCGGTTTTTGAAAGACTTCTTGGATGGCTTAGATGAATGGGTGTGGATAGGAAGATTCTAGCTATTAATCACAGGGCTCAAATTTTCACCAGAACATCTTTTCATACAAATATTTGAGCCGAGTAAGCATTTGAAGCAAACAGAATTTGAAGCAGACTAAAATCATTTCCTCTTTCAATGGAGTACATTTCACTTGCCTGGTTGCTTCTAATACAAATGAATCACAATTTTTTTTAGGGCAATCAAAATAAGACTTTCTCCTTTAAAAAAAGTAACCAATAAATACCCAAAACATTCCTCTTACAAAATGTCTCCTTTTTGTAAGAAAACCTGCATCCTGTATATGCCACAAAGCAGCAACAGAGATACACGACCTCTTTTCCAGCCTCAGAGAACACCTTCTTGCCTAAGCTTGCACCTGCAGCCATATCAAATTACACTTTGAGATTTTCAGGAAAGTGCATGCCTAACTTTAAGAGTGTGCATATTTTTCACTGCCTTCTGCAGAGCTTCAGCATATGTTAATGAGTTTTCTTGCACAGGGATGATTTCCTGAAATGGGACCAAAGTCTGTTATCAGATATTACAAGTTCCACAGGTTCTAACATTCCACAACCTCCAATATGAAAATGTTGCAAGGGACACCTGTGGCAATCCATAGGCAGCACTTTCCCTTCTGAATCAGATACACCCCACAGTGCAGAAAAGTGAGAAAACTCTGCAGCCAGAAGAAATACCTTCTGAAGGGGGGAAGGGGGCTGGTTACTTCAGATAATTCAAGGTATGACAGCAGTTTTCATAAAAATAGCATGGTTAATTCAATACGAATTGTCTAATTCCAGTGCAGTTGATTAGAAGTATTATGGACTATTTAAGACTCAATCGATAATTCGTTTTGTGCTTGTTTTTAGATGTATTTGTCTGATCTTCTGTATTAAGCTGGGACAGTCTTACTTAGAGCAATGAGTGCTTTTAATCATTCAGGACCAAATTCTGATTTTATTTGTAGTAAACTTAGTAAGGAATATCTCCAAGGAAACAATGGCTTTGCTCCCTATTTACACAGTATAGCTTAGAGCTGGACCTGTCTGGCAGCTGATAAAGGATATTGCAAGCATCAGCTGTAGAGAGGGATGAGGACATCTGTTCTGCTAAATGTAACAGCTCAAGAGAATCTTGATGTTTTTGGGCTGCACTTCCAGGTGTGGATGAGACCAGGAACAACCCATTTGGTACTTTTTAAGTAACTCTAATTACATACTTGACAAAAGTCCTATGTGCTGAAAAGTCAGAGTGATCGTTTGACTTTTAGTGTAATGAACAAAAAAACTCTCTCTGCAGTAAGCTGTAAGGATTTGCCTGTAGATTTGGAGAGGATGAAGCACTTGAACCCCTTCTCACCTTTCTAATACATGGTGCAAGAACCTGACTGAGGCATTTGTATGGGCTCTGTGGGCAGAGATACTGTTCAGCCTGCTGATCTGATAGGGAGCTTTAGTCCTAAATTAAAACCTAAAATATTTTATCACAGACAAAATCCCTACACAGAGCCTAGTATCGGAAAGGAGTATGCAGAAATATCACTGAACTTACTTATGTGGTTGCTTCCATTGCAAGTATTGAATAATCTTTTTTTAACTGTGTTTCTTTTTACTAATGAATATCTTCCCTTTTGCTTTGCAGTTTACATTTTAAAACTGTAAATAAACTCTACGCTAAGTTTTGAGTTCAGGTGACTTCTTGCAAACTACTGTTATTCGTTAGCTTGGAATTTTCTTTTTTTTAATCATATATTGATATAAGTCTTCATTCTTAATCTTTATAATGTCATTCTAATTTTCATTTCGGAGAGTTGAAAGTTGTGGTTCATAGTAACTTTCTGGCACTTCCAATTACATTTTCAGATACAACCAGGCCTGGGGGGCATCTCAGGAAGAGGCATGTTTAAAAGCCCTCTCCTTTTCACCCCATCACATTGTGATAATTTTGATTAAAAAAAAAAAAAGACCTAAATATATCTAATATACTGGAGAACTAAGTAACATTAAGTGCTGGCAGCTGAGATACTCGAGTATAAAAGTGATTTGGGACTCTAGGCCCTAAGCCAGTGGATGCTAAAAAGGTTTGCAGATGTGATGTGGTCATTCTCTGGTGACGTTGGTGGTCATGCTGTTATCACAGCACTGCTCTCACAGCTGTCATTGGAGTGATGTTGGCAGAGTCTCTGTTGGGAGACATCTGCCTTGCTCTTCTAACTGGAGTTGAAATGTTATGATGACAGCTGCACAGAAAGTGAAGAAAAAGGGAAGACAATAGAAATCTGAAAGAAATATTGAAGATATAAATGGAAGCAACTATGCTAACCACTGTCAAGATTCAGATCAGAATTTCACAGAAGTTAGAAAACCCAGCTACAAGGGGCCTCAGTTTATTTCAGTTACAGTGCTGTTCATCTGGGACTAGGTTAAGTGATTCTATCTTTACCCCAATATTGATGAAATCGGAATCTGCTTTAGATCACTAAAGTAACTTTAATTCACCTCCCTTGTTTATTTATGCAGCAGTGGCTGCTTCACAGCAGCACATTATGATCACACAACATACATAAGACATTTTATAGCAATGCTGTAAGAGAAGTTGAGCTCTCAGTGTAACAGCTTGCAGTCATGTTACTTCTCTGGAAGTTGAGAGAAGAGAGGTTGTTTTCAGTGTACTCTGGTGTATTGTTTTTCACTAGAAGGATAGCAGTCATGTATCAACTTTTATCTCTAAGCAACATTCACTGTTCTGGCAGTTAAAAAACTATTACAACACACAGAAAACGGTATTTTTGTTGCAAACACTATGTATATTTTTTTCCGTTGTTCTGTATATTAAGCCTTGCCCCCCACTTATGTATTACATAGTCCCAGTGGAAAAGCTACTGTAACTGGTATGAATTTATTTATAGGGACTTAGAACATAACAAATACTTAAAAAACACATACATAAACTAGATAACAGAGAAACGTAGATCATTCCCCTATGCTGCGTAAATCCATTGGGTTAAAAACCAACATGAACGAGCTAAAGTATTGTTCAAATATGAAAATCAAACACCTCATATATTAAATTGAAAAAAAGCACACTACTTTTCAGGTGCAAGAGATTAAACTGTGCTCAAAACCTGGCTCTCTCCTGTAAGCGAATTAGTCTCAGTGCAAAAATCCCCACCTGACTCCACTGCACTTATAGCCCAAGCATTGCAAGTATTGTACTTAGAGCCCAAGAACCCACACACTGGGGCAGCCTTGCTTTGTGTTTGCTGCAGGCTGTTGGAAAAGTGGACTTTTGAGGGACATACAACTTGAATCTGCATGACTTAGAACAGATGGAAGAGAAGAACAGCCTGCTGTGCATGTGACACTACCTTACCCAACTGTATGTGGCAACATGCCAAATGTGTGGGTGTCCTGGCTCTCAAGTACATGTGGAGAATGAATCTTAACTTTTATAGGCATAATACCTTGCTGCACTTTTATGTAACTAAAGCCTTTAGATAGGGTTTCCCTCCTTTTTCAGGATTGAGCCTTGGAAACATACACAATGGCATATGTGCCATAGCAGCAGCATTTCTCCACAAGTTGCAATTCTTCTCTAGGATGCCAAAGTACCTGTGGCTGAATACTTGCACATAATAAGCCTATTTAGTCACAAAATGGACAAATGTGACAATATGCAAAAGCACAGAGGAGACAATGAAAGAGACTTCCCTCTGCTAAAAAAGTATTGAGAGAGATTTCCTTCAACAAACATAACTAATAAATAAATAAAATAGTGAAAGAAAATAATAAAACTGTCTATAATCATATACACATTACCAAATTACGCAATAGTCAGTACTTATGGTTATCCCATTTTGAGGTAAACATCTGTTAATGGATCTTTTTTCTCTTTCTGAGCATCCATGTCTTCCCACTGAGATATGGCTTAGATTATTTCCAAAAGTTCCTTTATAGTTTCTGTTCCCTAAATGTAGTAGCTTTGTTGTGGTGGTGTTCTCTGTTTTGTGAGGGTTAAGAGGACCATGTCTGTGTTTTCTGTCCCAATTTCTCTCCTCAGAGCCAAGAGTTCCCTCCAAAGAGCTGGGATAACCAAAGTCAGGTCTAGGTTTCCTAGCTACGAAAGTTCTTGCTGTTCTCTGGCTTCTTTCAACAAACAGATCTAGTCTTCTGTGTCAGGAAATGCAAGAATGAAGATACCATAATTTTCTCATCCTCAGGATAATTTAACTTGCTTTGGTGCCTTAAATGCAGATTATGCTCCTTTCAGAGCACAGTTGTGCACAGGATTTGTGCACAACTTCCTGCAATAACTGCTTCACATTCCCCTACACGTTCCCCAGGGACAGAGCCCCTAGACTGCAGAACAGGCCTTCCATCAGCTCATGTCCACCTTCAGCTCATTTATCACCATGGAATGACGATGACAACATCAGACAAGAAAAAAAACGTCCACGGTAAAGGTGAGACGTCTCGGCAGTATGAACTGAAACAGGAAAATGAAACAATAACTTCTGTAGAACCTTGATTATAGCAATGACTCATTCAATACCCTTGAATGCAATGACAGAGGTGTTATGGGACTCCACAAGTGCAGGGTCAGGCTGCATACAGAAGACAGGGAACTGGGGTGTTAACTTGAGAGCAAAATGCTCGCAAGCAATGAGACCCTTCCTGTTGCAAAGGAAAATGCCATGTCTTCCTGTCTGGTTGGCCTGCTGTAGCAGATAGATACACTCTTTGAGTACAGCATGTACAGTGCATAAGTAATTATTGGCATGCGTGGTTGCCTTCCAAATCAGCAGTGCTTAAAAATACAAAGTGCAAATTTGGCTCTCTCTTCTATTTTGGGTTTCATTATTGTTGCTATTGCTGTTCTTGTTGTTGCTTTGAAACAGTATTTGCTCACTTTTTAAAAGAAGGGCCTCATTTTAACTCTGTGGATGTATTTCTCCTTTGTTCGACCAGAATGATCTTCCTTTCCTTCTGATGTCCGTGGCAGACAGCTGTTAGTTTCCTGTAAAGAAATAATGCTATAGTAGACATCAGGGGCCAGCACTTCTCCTAAAGACTGCAAATCTCAGACCACCTCCAGAGCGTATCCCGAAGGATACATCTCCCCTAGTACAAATGCAGCAACTGTTCTGCCCAGATACTGGAGGTTCTGCATGAAACTTGCTCTAGAAAATATAATTAAACTGGGTGACAACCAAGGATGAGCCTGAGAATTTCAGATTATCATGGGCAATCATCTCTCGTAATTAGTAAAATATCTACTGTTGTTCATGCTCCCTTCCCAAATCAACGTATCTTACTGGAATTAAAAGACATGTCACTGGTTTTGGCTTTTATTATCTCAAAATATGCACATGCTGGTGATGGAATCAGATACTCAAGACAGAAAGCACTGAAAACCTTCACTATCAATGAAGATGATCACTAATCAGAGCCAAGCAGCAGCTCAGTATGTCCTCAGTAATGGAAAACGCTAACAATATGGAAACTTTCTAGAATGAATTGGTCAGAGCAGCTGTGCATGAGTGAGGAAATTACTCTCCCCAGGGCTGTGGAGGGAAAAATACACAGGGATAGGACGATAGTAGGGAGTAAAGCTCCAGGGAGTGACTTTTTCACAGGAGAATGAAAAGAGACAACTTAGATTTTCTTCTTTCTCTCTTAGGAAATGTACATGCTGTAATCACTTTTCTGACTGGAATTAGTAAAGAAATTGGGCTGCTCGAAACTAGCCACCATGACTACTATGGCTGGTACAGTTTTGTAAAGTGCTCTAAGTTCCTTGATGCCATGATGAAAATACTAGCAGGATAACTAATTCAAAACTAGCTTCTCCACGTAGCTGTAATTTCCTACGCCAAGATATTCACATATACCGAGGCTGTGGTTTAGGTATGCTGTTAAGATATATATAACCAAACGAGGAGGGAGACCATGCTTTTTCAACCCTTATTCCTATGTATATGTATAAATATGTCTCCATATAGTAACATTTCAGTACTCAGATTGCTTTAATTATTCAAGTATTCAGAAAGAGCTGCAGGAGAAATGAAACAAGTGTAAGAAAACAAAGCAATATATCAGGAGAAGATGTGTGTGCCAACTATCCAGGTTTTGCCTCATGGGCGCATCAAAAAAAGTTTGCTGCTATGGTCTCCTATAAGCAACAAAGACAAAAAAATCGACAGCCTGAGTTATTTCTTTAGGCCTGCCTCCATTTCATTTCACAGCACCCCTCCAACAACACTGTCTCTCAACCACTCATTCTTGCAGAGTTGACCTCTTGATAGTAAAACTGACCAAACCGTGGAAACTAAACCATGCTATTATCTTTCCGTAGGCAATTAAGTGTAGAGAATGATCTCATAGAACTCCTCTGCTTTGTCATAAAGCTTTAGAAGAACAAAAATTGTAGGACTCATTGGTACAGACCATTGACAATGAGCTAGCTCATACCAGCCTCGTCCTCGCTTCAGTGAGACCAGTGAAGACTTGCCACTGAAATACCGACCAAGCCCTCTTTGGTTTGGGAAAATGCATTACATTAGGAAATGTGTCAAACAGTTTTGCTTTTACTTTGGAAAGAACAGTCATGTTTAATACTGCGCCTGCTGAGTAGACTTAATTCAGGGATTTTCTGAAAAAAACCCACCAACAAAAGTACTGTTCCCCTTTCTGTTCCTCCTTGAAACTTCACTGCAACATGGTTAAAAACACATATGGTGGAAGAGCATAAAATACCTCATGCCTAAAACGTTCAGACAAGAGTCTATTGTCTATTCCCTACCTATTAGTTGTTTGACTCTAATAAGGTTGTTATTAAAATAACCACCTTCATGTCTATTACGTTGTATTGAATCCATGTAAAAGACTGCTCGTATAAATAATCTTTGAGCCATGGGAAACTTGTAGGATATTTTGTCAAAGTCCTCAAAGTGTTTGTCTCAGGTATTGTAAAGACATTTGAAGAACATAAGAAGTGCAAAATAGAATGTAAATTCATGAAAACACACATTGCAATAATTTTTTTCAGGTTTTTTTTTGCACTTCTGACTGTATTTAAACACACTTCACCCGTTCCCAGCTTTCACCAGAGATCTTTTGTTCTTGGATCACCTATAATTTCTTCAGTTTTCCAGTCTTCACAGCTCTACCCACCAGAGATTTCCAATTTTCTTCAGAATTGCTCTTTCCTGTCCAAAGTCCTTGCTGAAAGCCCCCAACAAATCAAATCTTGACAGCACCTTCTTTTATCTTCAGTTTAAAAACCTGTCATCTATGTTTCTGTAGAACAATCTTTTAAACTAGTCTACCAGAGTGATTTATAAGCTGAGAGACTGCTTTATTTGACCTCTTCACCTTGAAAGGACACGTAAAAGGAAACAGAGATTCATCTTCTCCCACTCCATGAGTTCCGAAGCTCCTTTTCTTTGAGAATGGGACATGATCATTTATCTTGAGTAAAATATTACAGGTTACGCACTCTCTACTATCTCTATAATATACTGTGTTTTAACTTACATTTTTCTCACAATGTATTAATGCTAAATGCAGTAACAACACGTAAAAATCTCCAGTGTCTTCATTTCTTCCTTCATCAGTGGCTTGCGAAAGCATTAATACTTGCTTCTGCCTTCATGACATTTTATTTTACCACTCACATGGGCAAATAAACTAGAAATAGGAGAATCTGGATTTTCCTTTCTACTTGATAACCTGGATGGAAATTATGCTGTGATGCAGAGGAGGTTCAGAAGCTTTGACAACTGTATCTTTAATAAAGTGTGGCTTTAATAGCAACAGTGGTCAGACATAAGCAGTCATGTTGTGTTAGTTTCAATGGAATAAGTGAGAATGCAGTCATAGGTGTTAATATGATCTTACCAATGTGAAGTGTTAAACTGTTTAACATAGTTTGTGGTTTTAAGTGCTGAGAGCTTGGCCTACTCAGTCACATGGCAGCTGCACTAGAAATTCATGCCAGAGCTGGGAAGTTTACTAATTAGCATGTACAAAAAAAAAAAGCATAAAGCATTTGGAAATTGAAATCAAGCGGTTAAGCAGACTAACTTGATCAAAATCTGTCAGAGTGCCTTCGCTAGACACAGGTTATTCATTTAGAATTCAGTCTTCTATCCAGAAGTTCTTCTTAGCAACAAGAAAGTTTTAATTCTCTTACTCATCTTTGGGTTGATGTCTGTAGGAGTAAAGATTGATTTCCTGCTTTTGACAATAAAGATAGATAGGGAAAGGAGAAAGGATAGGAGAGCAGAACGCCGGGGAGGTACAGCTGCTGCTGAGCTTTCCAGGATACAAGACAACTGAGTAGTCCTGGATAATACTTTGGATTAGCCAGTCACCCATGATAACTGCTAGCTTGGAACCCAATTCCCTTACCTGATATGGGATATCACCGGCCTGGCCTAGCCCAGTCTCCTTCCTTCCACTCATCATTCTGAGTACGGTAGACTCAGAGTACAGCTAAAAGCAGAGTGACAAAAAGAGAGAGACCAAAGAAGATAACAAGGGGAAAGAAAGAGACTCAGAAAACATAGAAATGCAAGGCAAGATCTCATTTTTGGCAGGCTGTTGATTTGGTGGGAACAGCCAGGTACTCTCTCATGTTTGATGGCCTGGGTTTGGTAGAAGCTCTCCCGTGGAGGAAAGAATCAACGAGTGGACCTTCCTCAGGAGAATTCCCTTTTATCATATTGATCTCCACTTTTTTTCTTTTTAAAGGTCCAAGTGGTGATGTTAGATCAAACACACCATTCCCTCTTTATTTCATGCACAAATTTTGGTTCGTTCATTTCTCATTGCATCCTTTCCTTGTCTGTTACGTGTCATCCTCATACCACTCTTGATCATATCAGGAAGACCTCTTTGAATGAAAGATTGTTGTCTCCATTTCTTAACACTTCTGTCATCATTAACTGTTACAGCAAATTGCAGCACTTTATGAACTCTTACCTATTTTTCAGTGTTGATTTCACAATTAGAATAAACACACAGTCTCCAATTATCAGAAAGGTAAAGAGAAGTCAACAAGTAAGTAACAAATTACACTTCACTGCAGCCAAGGATGCTTAAACTCGAATGTGAGGTTCCATTAGAGCACTTAAATCCCCTAATAAGGCAGGGAGGAAAGTGAAGATCCTGATCTAGCTGCCATGGCCAAATCTGTTTTATGTTCCAGGAACAGACTTCAAGATTTCCACCAACCACTATAAAGTTCAAAACAATCCCTCCAGCCTTTTAGGCTGGTGAGTCTTCCTCCATGGTAAATGTGCCCAATGTTTCACAACATATTCTCTCAGAGATGGCAGTTAGCCACCTGGCAGTCAGTTTTATGAAAGGTTTTCTTCCTTTTAATTATAAAAATATCCACACAAATACCTCCCTTGTCTGTCATGCTGTTTCCACGATACAGTTCAAAGTGATCTATGAAGATGTGTAAATTAACACATTTTTTTTTACTATGGTCGTTATAGCTATAGTTGATTGGGCAGTATCAAGTGCCATATTTTTGCAGTTTCGATACCAGAATCATTCAATTTTTGATCTGATTGACACTGACAACGTTCAGTACTGTCACTCTCATAACATAGCAACTTGTTAATATCAAATATTTCATTCTGTGAAGGCATTCTCCAAAATTTTATTTGTGATGGGTTGAAATGGCAGTTCAGACCCAAACAGTCATATTCTGGGGACACTGAACATCCTTGAAACAGGCTAACATGAATGTCTTGTATCTTGCAATTGGGCAAACTAGGACCAGTCATACAGAGAGTAATAGCTGTTCAGCTGAGCTTTGCAGATGCTCCCTTCTGCTACAACCAGCAGAATGAAATACTTGGATCCACATAACATCAAAAAATGGAAAGGATGGATCTAGAACGAAGGTTGAGTTTACCTCTTGCTTCTGTGCAGTTATACATAAACCCAGAGCAGTGTCTATTGTAGCCTATGTGAATTTTACTATTGACTTCAGCTGCTGCATGACTGGTCCTCTGTACATTAGGGGATGATTGACTAGTTATTTAATTAACTTGTTTAAGCAGCATTAACAATAATCTCAGCAGTACCCAATGGATTTTCTGCTTTAAATATACTGTGCACTTTCCTATTTATAGTAAACACCAGCAGTGGGATTCATCTGTCCAAATATAGAATCTACGTTGTAGGTGTCTGTATTTGAGTTAACTGTCTAGGCTCCCTTTATAGTCTAGGGAAGAGGCCTGCTGAGGGCATGGCTCCTCTCATGCCATTGCAGAGGTCTAAAATAGGTTAAATGAATCATCTTCATCTAGGAAATAGAATAGAAAGGCCTATTTCTATCCACTCACTAGGGAGTGAGTCTGGACAACTTGCAAGGGTATAGATGTCTACATCGTAGAGGCTACAGTGCAGACAGATATACCACACCCTAAAATACTACCTTGAAGCCTGCGGCCATCAGGAACCCCTGTGTTTCTTCAGATTAACAATTTACCACTTTGGTGCCTTTCAACAATGTTAACTTCCATCTCCTACTAGTTTCATCTGGAAGCAGGGCATGTTCCAGAAAGGTATTGCAGACCCACCCTTCTGCCTGGCTTTCACTTTTCTCCCCATAACCCCATGGAGTTTCATCTCCATGGTCTCATTTTACTCATCAAGGAGGTAACCAGCTATTGAAATGAAAGGGTGCTGCTGTGTAGCTGGTTGAGGAGATCATTGTTGAGCAATGTAACATGCTCTTATCCTTTGTCCCCAGAGGACTGAACAAACGTTTTGTGAGGCAATCCCATTTAGTGCTGATGCCAATGCCAGGAAATGAACAATCTGTGTTAGCTTTTGACTTTTAAAAACAATGGGCTGGATGCAATGCCCTCTGAAGTTACCAGAAGTTTTGTTCTTCCTTTGTTTTCAAAGGGCATGGGGTCAAGCTAAACACGAGGAGTTTATTTTGCTTTGTTTATATACTTAATGAGAAATAAAAATTAAAAGCAGGTGTAGCTATAATTATAAGCAGTTGATCTATATGGTAAAAGATGAAAGTGATTTAAAAAGTATCAACTCTCCAATTTAATATTTTTTTACTAATTACAGATGTAATTTTTTATCACACATGCCCTAGTTTAAGGATTATATAGGAGGTTGTTTGTTTTTGTGTTATAAAATTTGGACACAGGATAATTTTGTTATAAAGTTCTTATGTTTCTTAAGAGGACTTTCCTGAAGAACATGTGTATTGTTGATTATTTGTCTGCGTAGCTGTTCTTCCCTAGTATGACAGTCTTTTATATAAATATTGATATGGCTTTTATCACCAATATACCCCTTGCCTCCATTTTCCATCTTTCCCCTTGTAAGACCCTAAGGACCACGGAAGATCCAAAGTGTATATATTTTTGTATGGGGCATAACACACAGGCTTCTGATCTCACTTAGATTCCACAGAAACTACCACAGTCCAAAAATGGTTATCAATATTTCTGAAACATTAGTTACCTTCAAAATTGCTTATGTGGTACAGCAACATTATTATCCTTACTTTAGAGGTGAGAAGCTAAATCACAGAAGAAAATAACTGACACATTCATGATCACATGGACTTAGGAACATAGTATTTCCTGAGGCCATGTCCCATTTCCTTAGGCAGAGAACTACATACTACATATCCACATCATATGCACATATGTATCGATTTATGGTTATGTTCACTGATGATTTGCAGGAAGTATTGGTTTGCAGGGACTCTAATCCATAGGGACAGAATCTCTTCAGCTATTTAGATGCTCATCGCACTCTGCGGAGGGTGAGGACAATGTTGCAACTGTGCACTTTTTATGACAATGGCACAACTGCCTACTAGCACTCGGACTGTGTCTGCCACACAACTCAGTATCGCCCAACATCTTCTCCGTAGGTTATGAGCGAGTGAGTGGAAGGATATAACTGACAGTAAGTTTTTCTTCGAGAGGCTTTCTTACATATGGAAATACACATAGCATCTTTACAGTCTTATGACATCTTTATTAACACCTTTATCAATGACCTGGAGGGTGAAAAAGTATACTCTCATCAAGTCTGCAGATGACCAAATTGAGGTGACCAGTCGATGCATTTGAGGACAGGGCTGCCATCCAGGGGGACCTAGACAAGCTGGAGAAATGGCCAAATACAGCCCTATGAAATTCAACAAGGACAAACAGCCCCTGGAGAGGAATCACCCCTGACTACAGTACAGGGTGGGGGCTGCTTGGCAGGGGAGCACAGCTGCTTGGAAGGTGCTGGGGTAGTGCAAGCTGGGCATAAGCCATATGCAAGCTGGGCATAAGCCAGCAGTGCGTTCTGGCAGCCAGGAAGGGCAACAGCATCCTGGGCTGTAGTGACAGCAGCACAGCTAGCATGTTGAGGGGAGTAATTATTTCCTGTTATTTGGCCCTCATTAGGCTGCATCTGGAACACCACATTAGTTTTGGGCCATCCAATAAAAAAAGGCATTAATAAATTGGAGCAAGCTCGGCAGAGGGCCACCAAGATGGTCAGAGGGCTGGAGCACTTGCCCAGGGAGGAGAGACTGAGGGACTGGGGCTTGTTCAGCCTGGAGCAGAGATGGCTTTGGGGGGGGACCTAAAAAGCAGCCTGCCAGTGCCTACGGGAGGTTACTGAGAAGATGAAGCCAGGGTCTTCACAGTTGTGCACAGTAGGAGGATGAGCGATAGTGGGCATAAGTTGAAACAGGAGACCTTCAGATTGGTTATAAAGAAAAACATTTTCCCACAAGGAGAGACAAGCCGTGTAGCCAATTATCAGGCAGGCTCTGCAGTCTCCATCCTTGGAGTTTTTCAAGACCTGACTGGACAAATTTCTGAGTAACTTGGTCTAATCTCATCTCTAACCCTACTTTGGGCAGGAGATTGGGTAGAGACCTCCTGAGGTTCCTTCCAATCTGAATTATCCTATGATCCTATGAAAGAGAATTGCTATAATTGCTAGCAAAGGATTTTGTCTTGGAAGCAGCAAATAATACTGTCAGGTCACAAACTTCAAGAAGTGCAAACGCACACTAAAATCTTACAGTAAACACATTATACGTTCAGTGTACAGCACCTATTTGTACTGTAGCTTTTGCATTGTTCCTATTTTTAATCCCTTTATCATCAGCAATCACTACTACTACATTGAGTGACACAGAGGAAGTGTAGACTGCCATACTGCTTATGAAGGCTTTTGGATTCACTGCACAATGTGCATAAAAATTATATATATTTATAGAGAGACATTTTGACCCCAGCCTCACTACAATACCATGTCCTTTCCATGAGAAATCCTCACAGTTCTAAAGTACTTAAAGCTGCTATATTTCTATCTAATGTTTCATGATCAGAAGTGTGTGAGTGTGCACTGTGTGACACACTCACAATGAGAATGATACATTGGAGAAGGATCTGAACTACAACTGAGTTATTGTGTAAGCACATACCATCTGTGCAATAAAATGGACAGCCCAGATATGGACATTCATCCACGCTCTGCTATCTAGGCCAAAGGCCTGGAAGCCAAATGGCCATATTTCTCTTCTTCCACTTGGACAAAAAATTAGATGAATTGGCAGAAGAAAGGGGACCAGGTACATGCATCTGTAGGTTAACCCTAGAACAAATATGTACAGTTATCTCTTGACAGTCCTTGAAGTGTTAAGATGCACCTCTTTCATTTCCCATGCCAAAGAAGTGTCACTCCTTTCTTTTTCGTGGATAAATGTAAGTCACACAAATACAGCTTCCATTTTCCTCTCCTCTTCACTCCTAGCACTGTATGATGGCGAGAAGAAATAAAGTCACATTGGCAGGATGTGCCAACTTAAAATACAATTTCAGTACTTTTTCCTGCACTGGATTTATTCCCAGGTATCTTTTCCTATGTAAGAGCAGCTGTTCCTCAGGGCTGGCAGGAATGACCACTGAATGAACAATTTCCAGATCCAAAACAGATACAATATCTTATGCGTACAATGCACCCAGACCCCTCTTGACTTTCTGCACAGCTTTTCCCCACAGGCGCAATACTCTGAAAAGGGTAATGATAAAGCTGATGAGTGGTTTCCGACTTGTTTTCTTTACTCTGGCTTCTCAGGTCTTGTTTACAGTCTGTTTCCTAGAAGCCTCTGACCACTGGCAAAAGCAGTAGCCTTGTGCCATCAGAACAACCAAGGAAATAAAACTGGAGTAAAATGTCAGAGCAAGAAAAAGTTCTCAAAAATGCTTTGGGCTTGTCTACGCACAGGTTTTTGTGCTGATCTAACAAAATTGAATTGAGGTTGCACCAGTTTAATTAAATCACTGCAAAAGCTGTGCAATCCAGTCCTTTAATTTGGTTAACACCTATGCAACTCAAGCATCTGAACAATAGCTACATACAAAGCTCAAAGGCATAACAAAGACTCAAGCTCCAGCCACCACTCTCATTTTCAATTAAGGCCAAAAAAGCATGCACTTCATGCCCATATCCTTCGCTGTAAAGCAGAGAGAAACAGAGAAAGTAGGAGATGTTCCTAAATTAAAAAACCCACCCCTGGCAGGGACAGGCTAATGCAAGCCAAATATCTTTCAGATCTTCCTCCATCATAAAACTAGCTGTAAAGGCCAAAAGCATTGTATTTTCATGGCAAGTCACCTTTAAGAACAGAGGGAAAGAGTCTTCTTGACAATATCGTAAGAGTCCCTGGAGGCTTTTCTGACACTTCATTTTAGGCATCTGGAACAACTTATCAATACACAGTCATCCCTTTCAGAAATTTCCAGAGAAATTAACCCAGTATTACTCACACTGTAAATCCCTAGGGAGCAGTCCGGTTGATGCTTCTGTGTATAGTGACTCTTGCCACTCATGACAGTGCCAGACTCATGGAGACCATGAAAGCTTTCTGAATAATCAGCAAAAATGGATCACTTTCTGACTTTGCCAGTTGGCAGCTGGCAACGTCTCTAAGGCTAAGTTGACCACTCCTCCCCATGCCATTTAACTGAGTGGATGCTGAAAGGGAAACCTGTGGGAACGCAGAAGGCATTCAATTAACTGAGGCAGGGGGTTATCTGCTGATTTTTGACGGCAGCAGAAGCAGACTGCAAATTAGCATGGCTAACTCATTAGAAGTCAGCAAATGATGGCTTCTACTGCACTGCTGGGTAAACGAGGAGGGGGCTTGGGAATCTTTTCCTCTTACACTCTTAAATACCGATTAACTGGAAATCTTCTTGGTGCTCCCCTGAGAATAAAAGCAGGACTGGGAATTACAGAATCTGGGACTAGCTCCAGGAAGAATATATTCTGCGCTTCTTTAAAGTTGTGTAGCAGTTGCCTTTTCTATGCAGGCCCTGCAGGGCTTTCTGGAGGCACTCTGACTGCCTCTCCTCATTGAAAGCTGACTACTGCTGGTTGCAGACATCTTTCCTTAGCCTGTTACTGCACTCTACACCTACAAGCTAGGTTCAACACAGCCAGCAGGCTGATGAGAGAGCTTGGTACTACACTGACTAAACCCACAGTTGCTTAGCTGGCTGGGCTGTGTTTGAATATCCTCTTCTAGGCCAGCTGTGGCAGTCAGAGAGAATATTTCTCCCAGCTGCTTGTCATAGCCTCCCTGCCAAACGCCACCAACTTCTCAAGTCTGCCAGAGGGATTCAGGACAGACCTCGGGGACTTCCAAGTCCTCCTGGTGTTCTGCTAACTAAAAATGATGACACCAACCGCAATACAAATGAACTTCACAACATGCAGCATCCACTCTGATGATAACCTGGCAATCAGAGGAAATCAACATGGAATTCTTCTAAGCTTTTTTTTTTGAATCTTTATCACCATCAGATTCATTGTTCCCAAGTTTATGAAATGATTATTTTTTTCTTCTATTGTGTCCAAATTATTTGCTTGGTGAAATCTGCGATATCCTCTTAGGTATGACGGAGTTCTTACGGGGTAAGCATACTCAGAACTGGCCTCTGTTCTCAGTATTTGCTTCTGATATACATCACTTAAGAGACAGAATTTTGTATGGTTTTTCTGACCCAGGTCTCTTTTTATGGTCTTGTTTGTTATTGTTGAGACATGTATATATGCATTAAAGTATCCTTGTTTCCATCAGAATCTTTACATTTTATTCTTTTGCCAAATAAACATATCTTCAGTATATAATGCCCATAATGCTTCAGCAGCATTAATTACTTGTGCATTACAAGCACAAGCACATTTTGTTCTCTGGTGAACACATACACCCTCCCTTAGAGCCTTCTGCACATACGTGCAAGACAGCACACATACAGGCATACACTGCCTGTCCAGCGGAAAGAAATAATCTCTGTTCATAGAATTTTTCTGTGTTTACAGAACAGGCATCTTCTTTAGGCTCAGTTATTACAACGCTCCATTATTTCTTTTGTTGCAGAATGGTAGGGTTGGCAGAGACTTAGGTAAGCCTCATTAGGCAACTCTTGCAGTACGCATAATCATTGTGATGGAAGTTATAGGAGTGTTTATGAAATTCTTACATGAATTAATTAAATATGGGACTTAAAATGACTCATCACGATTTTGCAGCACTCACTTCCCACCTCTCTGACCTCGGTTCCCTGAATATAGGCATGCTGGACCTTCTTCCCACAAAAATCTGAACGTGGTATGTAACTGACAAGAGTTTAGTATGACTTCTGTTCATCACAGAATGTGAGCATGCCTTAGGGTTCAAGGTTTGTTACTTTTCTTTCAAAAACGTTCTCACAAATCTTCTCTCCAAAAGGTAGAGACTGTCTGCTCCGGAGATATTAGCGTGAGTTATTCATTGACACAGCCACTGAAAGGTTAAGTGTCTTCACAATTCATTAGCTTTATCTACTCACAGAGGAATATCTCATACAAAGCTTTATCGCTATCCTGCCCATCAGTACTTGTCTCACACACTAACCTGCACTAACTATATGCAGTTGTTACATTTGTTTGCCCCTGGATGAGCCTTGTTATGTTCTCAGCAGCTATTGTAGAAATAGTAGGATGGGCAAATGGGCAGTGCTGCCAGCTCATTATGAAAAATCAAAATCCCTCCCCCAGAGCAGGTCACTGGCCAGCAAAGAAAATGTCCCCCGGCAGCCCATGCAAATAGTATGGAGAACATTGTTTTTATTGCAGTCAATTGCAGGACCATCAATTTATTTCCTTTCACTTCACTCTCTGGAATGTGAACAGTGGTAATCCACTTGAAAGATGAATAAAGTCAGATTCAGCTGAGCAAGGACAAATTAGAACACTTTGGGCTATAACTGAGGGCTTGAAGAACTGGCAGAAATAGGTAGTTGACTGCACTTGCACAGTACAGCAGGTTCATGATGGGAAGGTCTAAAGAGACTCTGTGCTCTGCCAATGCAACACCTCTTAAACTCCTGCACTGTAATTCAAAGAGGGTTGGGAAAACATCTTAATACTCCTTATTGAAAGGGGGACAAATCTACCAAGAAATTCCATGAGAAATTTTCCATTTCTAGCAGTTCTAAGGTAGCAAAAAAAAAAAAAAAAAAAAAAAGTGTACCACACTACCGAAATGTGAATCACAGGAACAACAAAACACATCAGAAAATTTACACCACCATAGTACTGGTAGTAATTACTATCTCATTGATAATGCACAATCCTACATCCAGTAAACCACTTGCCTTATAAACCAGGTAAGAATTCAGAAAGAATAATCTACCCCTAATATAGCAAAAACAATTTATAAACAAAAGGGTTGTTTAACTTAAGTGATATTTATAGACCCCCTTCAATTCTCTATCATCATTCTGAGAGTGCATGAGTACAGCATCTTTGATGTTGCCTCCTCATATCCTGATGTTCACACTGTCCCTCTGTTCCTGCATAGTAGCAGCAGTATGGACATTACAGACCTAACTTATACTTCAGGAGAAGCAGAGAATATGCAGACTCCATGTTATTAAGAGTGAAGCCCCACATTTGACAAAAGTGCTGGCTGAAAGAACTGATCCAGCTGAAAAAATTGTGCAGAGTTTTCCAGTTGCATAAGTTCCCTTATCTGTTTTAGAGTATAGACCCCACATGCAATTGTTCCAGCATAGATGAAGGATTAGCAAGGAGGGGGTGGAAAAGAGGCCAGTGATAGAGATATGAGCGCTGTTTATACAAGCACTGCTGCTGGGAAAATTTATGTGCAACCGCAGATAAGATCAGTTTGTTTTATTTGTATATGAACTTGAGTTCTGGAACTGAAGCGGCTGCAAACTGCACATTGGACCTCTCTTCTCCCAGGAACATTAGTATAACACTAATACTTATTTCACAGATAGCAACTGCACTTTAGGACAGACAGCAACTTGGACCTTGCTCAAAAACTGAAAGGGAAAACAAGGTGACTTGAAGGTCTTATACTTCCTACACTGATTCTTACGTAAGAAAGTTAATAACAAAATGATGTATCTCAAGTCTGAATACTTACTTGCTCCCTAAGACAAAAGCGCTCTGAAAAAACATTCTCAGTGGTACCTGTTGTAGCCATCAACCAAGCAAGAAGCTGACTGCATGCTGTTATCAACATGTTGTCTGTATGGCTGCGCAGCAAATTGTTACTGCTTCCTTACTGCTGTTACTGCAGACTTCAACACTGCTTTCACGTGTATGATTAAAAATGCATTACATAGGGTCTGCAATATTAATCACCAAATTTGAATTGCAGTCAGATAACCTCTCCTAGTTTACTGTCACCCAAAGGTGCATTCTACCAGGTATTTATTTCATATATAGTTGAAGATGTCTTTCAATGTCATCTCGGAATGGTTTAGAAAAAAAATGATGAGTATGCAGGGCCACTTGGAACTGCAGTTGAGTGAAGACATTATGAATGACAGCATTTAGGCAGACATGATGCCAAGACCACTTTTCCCAAAGGAAGCAAACGTTGAAAGCATGCACTTTGCCTGGCTTCCCTATGTATAAGTCAACAACTTCCTATGATGATTCACTAAGACATCATCATCAGTGCTGTTACTTACACAGAGAGCTCTTCAGAGAAAGAATTATCTCTTACTGCACATGTGCACAGCACCTCTCATGGCTACCACATCAGAACATGCAATTGCATCAACTCTTAGTTAATATTCTTTTCCTATAAAGTATTTCTGTGCTTACATGGAAGAAACAAGGGGTAAGAGAACAGAATTCTGTTCTCTTATTCTTCTGTTATTCTTCTGTTCTCAAACAGGCTATGCAAACACATGAATTCTATCAACAGCTCTTGAGAAACCCATGAAAATTCCTCAAATGCTTCTTCAGCACACTATAATTTCTATGCACAGTTGTGCATCAGTAGGTCAGGAACCGCCCAGTCCTGAACTAGTGCCCAGCTGACTACCACTTCTGGGACCAGCCAAAGTCCATTGGGTACCTCCGTCACATCTGACAGTGATTAGTACTCTCAGTTTGGAAGTATGGTTCGATAACACAAACATCTTCTTCCTCTTCCCAAGGAAAACTTTCACTGTGCATCTCACAACTTGAAAACAATCCTGTACTTTGGACCAGGCTGGAAAGCCACAGATGTCACCATCCTACAGAATCATACAGATCAGAATATTTCTGGGCTGAGCTTATACAACCAGTATGAAGGGCTGGTCTCATCATCTGGTCCTAAGTGAGTATCTCCCAAACGCCCTACCACAGTCTGATGTTCCAGCTGCTGTTACAGAAATTCCAGCAGACACCTCTTTCCTTACCAAGCAAAGAGTAAAACCAGGGCATTCTCCCCAGTCTCCGTTAGGAGCAGAGAAGTTGGAAATGTTTGATAAAAATTTTCCTAGCAACTCAGCAGGATCTAATCTTTCCTCTCATAATTCCACAGGGCTCTGAAGGGCCCTTCAAAATCTGCTATAGCTTCAGAAATAAGTGCCCAGGGAGCAAAACGCTGCATTTCTGTGTAGCAGAATGGGAGACTCAGAACAGCAGTGAAGTGAAACAGTAAGTGTGGACATACTGCATCATTAGCACTTACACGCAAATTCCCTTGATCAGTCAATTCCACATACTAGAGAGATCAAGAGGATCATTAATTCTTCACAGCAGAATTAGAGGTCACCTGTTTCAGTGAGAGCATTTTAGTTCGTTTAGCATTTTAGTGAGAGAGGCCTAACAGCAGAAGAGCAAAATAAATAGCATATTATTAGCAGGTGCACTCCATGTTAGATTCATCAATTTAGTCATCTGCTGAAGTATTCTCCCATCCTTTGGTACTATATGTAGGCAGTAGGCACTGAGAGTTCAAATATAGATACTGAGATAGGGAGATATTGTATATAAAATACAACTTACTGGCACTGTACTTAGAGAATAATATCATACAATAAATATAGTCTAATGTACGTTAGCACTGGCAACAGAAATTTGCAACTGTGAAAAATATTCTGATTTCCCAAGTTTATGACATCTGTATACCACAGAGTAGACTACAGTACACTCTCCCATTTTATATGTTCTCGTTTTTCCTATTAAGATAGTATTATCTTTACGTAGCTTTCCTTCTACAGCAAGCTGCATAAATCTAGGTTCTAATGTCTTGCTGAGTTCACAACAGAGACACTTACATGATACCAAAGGGAATCAGAATTGCCCTATTCATCTTAATGGAGTGTTAACTTGCCTGCCTACGTCCATTATAATGTTTAATTTGCTGAAGCATTTGTCTATAGCAAGACAAAGCAGCATGTATGAACAAAGAAAACAGATATAAAATATAGTATTTCACCAGCTGCTAGATAATGTAAAATACGTATGAAAATAAAGTTGCAAATAAGAAAAGGAAACAAGCCATATTCGTGGGATACTACTGTCTCCCTTTCATTTAGGACAGTCTTTTATACGCTTAAATGTCAACACATTTTGTACCAGAGAGCCTGAGTCTGTTAAAGATGCAATGATTTTTAATGATTCATTTCTTAATACAAAGACAAATAAGTTTTCTTCTGCCATTAATAAGCATTTTAGGCATTCCCATTAGTCAATGAACAAGGTTCTGCAAGGTGATTAGAGCTTAACTATCAAGCTGGACCTAAGTTACATCAAATCAAGCCATCTGTTAATTTTTAGATTACATTTTCCTGTAATTTTTGAAAAACAGAATGCACAATTTGGAAAGAAGACAGAGAGATCTTGAGAGCTAATGGAAGATATCAGGGATAATGTAGTAACTCCAATATGAAAAACACTTCGGTGAGCAACGGAGTATATGAATAAGAACTTTACAGTCCTGGAAGATACAAGGTAAACAGCTTTAAAGAAATGTGGGAAACATAACATAAGTATGTCCAACTCAGTATTGAACAATGAAAATACATCTTTCATTCTGTCCCTATCATGAGGAGCTTGTCTCTTCCATACCATTCTTGTCATTATCCTGTACATTACAATTTCATGACTAGAACATCCATCACGCATTTCCAAGTGCTAGCTTCTGCCAACTTTACTTATTCTGGGTATTCCTGACCAGTGATCATAAAGGTGGCAGAATCTGGCCTTGTTCCAAAACACATTATTTCCAGGGGTTGGCCATTGAGCTTATTAGTAAACAAATATTTTCCAGGAAAGCTTCTCCTATGAAATGTAGAAAAGACAACCTACTGCATGGCAGAACAACATTTGCAATTGTACTATAGAATACTCTGTACCGAGAATGCAGATCTGGACTTTTTTTAAGTATCATGTTATTAGATCTTGGTTGAGGAGCCAGCCTGCAGACTTCCAAAATTATGTGCAGAACATGCAGAATGAAGTTGAAGAAAATGAATACAAGTAAAATTTTTATATATGGCAAAACTATATATGCTTATTATGATAGAAGATAGAAGATGGCATGGATAATTCATGCCAAATATCAACTTTTGGCACAGTTGGCACAGACTACTTTTTGAGTAGATTTAGTCAAAGGCTTCAGATTAATATTCATTTTTACCCATAATGTTTCAAGGATTATCCAGAAATCACAGATCATTGTTAAAAAGCACAAGTAAATTTAAATTTGATGTATTTAAGCTATTCTCATGATCTTTATTTTCTGCATACTTTCATGCAGTGGAATTTTACTGGCATAAATGTTAACAGGAAACTAGTTTCAAAGTGTTGAATATAATGTAATCTCAGGAGTGGAATTTTAAATTCATGCACAAGTATTACTGCTGAAATACTTCCATATTTAGGAAATTGAAGAATGGAAACAATGGCACGGGACTTATTTACTCAATCTGTACTCAGATATGAAAAAAATCCCTGGAGGACTGTTGGCACTCCAGTCACAGAGTCAAAGAAAGACATCTGCACAAATATTCATCAAATACTCTAGAATAATGGGAACAGCCAGTGAAATCACAAACCATTCACTGACAGCCATCAAGCAGAAAGAAAGGCTAAATTTCTTGTCATTGCTGGTGAGTGCCATGAAAACATGCTTGGGTAGCAGGGAAAAAATGCCCCATGATGCAATTGAC
Organism: Struthio camelus; assembly: GCF_040807025.1. Taxonomy (NCBI): domain Eukaryota; kingdom Metazoa; phylum Chordata; class Aves; order Struthioniformes; family Struthionidae; genus Struthio; species Struthio camelus. The sequence continues at coordinate 104,037,673 of NC_090943.1, forward strand.
CATGAAGAATTCAACACAAAAAGACATAGTTAAGGGTTAGAGAAGTAAAAGCAGCTGTCAGAACCTCAACTTTAGCCATAGCTTGCACCATGTTGGTATGACATTTATAGTAATGACTGAGAATAAGTGTAGCATGACCTTTATTCATCAGCCAAGAGTAGCATAATAAACGCTGCTGAGGACAGCAGAGTTATAACTCAGTTATATCTGTACTGAAAATAGGATATTCATCAGATAAAAGGTCATTTGTTTCAAAGAAAGAGCTTTGAATTACCGTATTTATTTTCTGTCCTTAATTTTTATCTTGCAATTGGAACATTGTTATTACATAATAAAAGCATGAAACTTCCATTGGATGAAGCAGTAAGGTAATTCAGCCAGAAATCTTTTTCTGTTTAATGCAGTGGCCCTTTTTATTAATTGTCCGTGGCTAATTATATTATCAATGCAAGGATTATCAAAATACTTATGAAATGTAACTGAATGTTAAAAATTCTTGTTCCATCTTAAGGCATCTGTTGCCTTTATTGCTATAACCTCTTTCTCTGCAACTTCCTTCTTCAAGAACTTGTTTATACCAATGGCTCTGCGAATACTGGAAATTGGTATCACAGAAAAATAGAACATTCTACAATGCTGTGATTTCAGTAGAGCCGCAGCAGTGTAAAACCAGAAGAGAATGAAGTATGAGCATTTGCATTTTATTTAGGTGAATTTTAAACAACTAATGCCCTTTCCTGCTGGGATCACTATGGCAGAGTTCAGAGGATGTGTGAGACAAGCACACAAATTATGCTAGAGAGTCACTGTTCTTGCACTAATATTATAGCAATGATGGATACTTTCCTCCCATGCTCACATACACTTGCAGCCTACAGGTCTGAATCTTCATTCCTTATCCCCAAAAAATGCCTGTAGAGTTTCCCTCAACAGTATGACTGTAGTGCCAAACAAACCTTTCGCTGTTCACGGTTTCTGATTTATTCTTTCACTTCTAACATTTGTTCAATGGATACTTAGGTTAATAAGAGAACAATGTAACTGACTAAAAGATTCAAAAAGAAATAGCAGGAGACAACTGTAACCATGGTATCAAACTGTTCCTTCTCTTTCTTGAAGAGAAACATTAATAAGATTGCACAGAAGAGGTGGGAGGGATAGAGTTACCAAATGTAACAATGCATTGTCTAACATCTTGAACTCAAAAGAAAGAAATTTTTTGAGAACCCAAGACAAAAAAAAATGTAACAACCTATTCCCACTTTTACTCACAAATTGCCCACAAAGCGTTAAACACATCTACTGAAAAACAAACAAACAAACAAACAAACAATTGAACAGCTAGTATAGAGTTATTCAGATTTGACCTGCAATAAAAAGTAAGGAACAAATATATTTGATTCATGAAGTCATCTATTTCCCTACCCTATTCTCAGTCTCCATGATTTCTTGCAGTACTTCAATGAGTTTATCCTGCTGTGTGTTAGCCTTAAAAAGGTATGCTCTTCTTTCAAAGACACTCATTTCATCAGAGAATCTAACTCCTGCCCTCAATCTCTTATTGGAAAAAGGGCTCTGAATAAGTCAACTTCTTAGCCTAACGTGGAAACACTTGATCACTTTCTCAGAACAAATAACAAAATTGCGAGGGAAGCGTCTAATATTGTATTCTATATTAACAGCTATTGGCTAATAGCAAGCCTTTAACAGCAAGGCTTCCGTAGCTGTAAGATATTTTAAATCTGAAAGTGCATACTTTCATATACTCCAATTTTTCCTTCTTTAGCATATACTGAATATCATCATGTATCAGAGTGCTGAATAGCATACAAATGCAGAAGTAGCTTCTTCACGTTTTACCAGTGATGTCTATCACTGTGGTATGTCAGGCAATGATCCTGCAGAAGAGTCATGTAGAGACTCCTGTAGAATCAAGTCCATAAAGAAATTGGGAAAATGACAAAAATAGAGAAAAGTGGATAATTCTGTAATGATTATCTACTCAGCATATTCAGTCTTATCCTACTTACTTGTTAGTTTTTTTCTAGTGTTTTTTATTCTACGAACTCATGAATTGTGAACATTTTGATATCTGATACTTGGAACTGATTTTGTTCTGTCCATGGCATTTTTCATGTGGCTTGACATGATAAGCACAGGCTTTATATTTAGTCAGATAGAAAACTAAGGCTTTCAAAAGTTAACATGGGAAAGTGATGAAAAAAATGGAGAGAGGAACCTCTCCCAGAATGAGGCAACAAAAAGTGTTCTCTCTTGAAAGTATTTATGGTAGCAACTGACTTCATCACCTTGGAAATTGCTTCTGGAGATGTAAATATTTGCAGGGAAAACTGATCGCAGAAAGGAAAAATTCAGATATTAAAAATGTCTAATTTCCATTTTCAATGAAGATTAGAAAAGATTTATCAGAAAAGGCTAAAGGAAATTCCAGACTAGTTCTAACTAGAGATGACCTAGCACCTCGCTTTAGTGCTCTATACATTAGAAGCTAAATCTAATTGCCCAGGCCCACCTACGGTCAGTAGCAGGTGCTAGGTCCCAATCTATCTCTACCTTGAATGTTAGGGTGGGTCAGGTTGATCTTTGAAGATACCTATCCATGGAGGGAGCTTAAATTAGTAGGTCAGACAAGATGCCTAGCTCTTAAACTGCTACAACTGGGGGAGATGGAGCTCATGTTAAGAACGCTTCAGTGGTTCTGCTGGTGGAGATCATCACTTGTTCAGCCACTGTGAGAGCCACTGTCTTGCTTGCTAAGAGACAATCCTTCCACTTAATATGGAAAATGAAAAATAATGTAGCTCTGATGATCTTTTAAAAGCGATTTAAAAATGTCATGTGTTATATGACGATTGCCTTTCAGGTTTTTCTCTCCTCATTCACTTATTTTTAAACAAACTGGCTTACTGACTGAAAATATAAACAAACAATAGCTAAAATGAAGCTAAATGTACTTAAATGGCAATTTCCCCCCATGGCAACTCAATCTGCCTAAAACTATTCATATCTTTAATTTTTAGATCAGAGCTATGTATGTCACAGGACTGTACTTTACATCAATTTACTTTTGATTTTTTCCAGAGTACTTTCTTTCGCTTCAACAATTGGAAGAGTTGTTTGTCCTGTTGGAAGATCTGTGTATACCTGATTTCCACAAATGTTTTTTGTGGTATTTTAATCATGACTCTGTTGATTTAATAATAAAAAAATAGTTTTCATTTCAATCGTTTTCAGTGCTCAAAAGGACAATTTTGAAAATGCCCTCCGTTCTCACCAGCTTCAGTGATGTAATATTTAGCATTTGTAGCTAACTGATCCTCAGTTCGCCTTAATTGTTGTCTTCACAGGCCTCTTATTTCAATGGTTCTTGGCATCATGGAAAGGTGCTGAAGTTCTCACATTCTGCCAAGTGGTTTTTCAAGTGAACTGCATACCATTTCAAAGCAAATTACTGGATCTTCTGCAGAGGAGCCATTTGTTTTCAGTGCAATGAACTGTGGTCTTTCCCTTCAAACTTACAGCAAATAAGGCCCGTATTGTCGAACTCCTACAGGTCTCCATACTTCAGGAAACAACAGAGCTGTCTTGTAGCTTCAAGATCGTGCACAACCACTGGGAATACAGCCCTGCAAAGAAGCAAAGGCTCCCTCTGACTCTCCTCAGGTTCCTGATCAGATCATTCAGACAAGCACAGAAGAGTAAAGGAACCAGCTTCTATTCTAAAAGTTTTATCAAACAATCTGTAAAAAGGCTTGACAATAGGACCACCCAAATTATGGACACTGATTCAGATCCAGACGACAAGCTAATTTTGCCTAACCTTAGTAAGGTCTTAAGGTCTCAGCCATTTGATGTCTCCAGTACTTCTGTATTTCTCAGTGTTCCTCTGATTGCTAGTGAGGCGGCTGTAGAGCGCTGCTGCAGCTTCCAACCATGAGGGAAGCACAGGGGCTTCCTGACTAGTTGCCTGGACCTCAGTAAAACTATGCAGTGGATCTTGCATGGGGGCATGGAACTGAGCAACCTTATTCTAAATGAACAGCAATCTGGTGGTCTTCGGAGAGAGAGTCTTTTAGGAAGAAGGTCTTTGTGATCAGCTGCCAAATGGCTGGATTGCCAGATGACAAATGATTGTCAGAGGACAGATGTCCATTGTCTCCCAAATTCAGACTTCTGCGTTAGGTAGTGCAGCTCTCTCCACACATCCTATTTTTATCCTATGTGGAATTCTGTCAATCTCCGTGCAGCACTTTTGGCTAAAGCACTTGCTCATTTAACGTCATCCTGCATAATCAATGCTGGTCAAGGCTCCAGGTGTGTATATAAGATTCTGTTTTATAAGATCACCCCCACTCCACTTTAAAACTTACTGTATTCTCCCTTTTCCTAGGTACAATCCCTTTATCCTCTGGGCATTTATTGTGAGTCAGAGGCAACCGCACCAATTTTCTAAGATAGCCAAGAATCTCTCATCAATCAAAGTGTGTCTGCCAATTATATAACATCAGTTGCACAAGCTAGAAAGCTTAACTCTATATCATAGAGCCTCAGACTACAGTTTACGGGCTGGATCCAGCCCATCAGAACAATTTTAATCCAACATTCATTGCCTGCTACCCACATATCTCAGGTCCCTTCAGACACAGTTCAGGAGCAAGATACAATCTAGGTGTGCTGTTTTTGCAAACTGTTACTCTCTAACCTCTTTCCTCAGGTCATGACAGTTCTTCAGAGACTGGTGTGACTGGAGTACACTTGTCACTTAGCAAAAATGCAAGCTTTTCACATCACAAAATTTGTGTGACAAGTGACAAGAGTGCACATGAATGGTGAAAATGATAGGGACTACTTTTATTACCAGTCTTGCAGCAGAAGGTATGACACACTTCAGGTGTATGGCAGAGGAGGCCTTGAGATGGTCCTCATAAGATGGCATTTTCCAGCTGAATGTTTAAACAACACTGCTCATCCAATGTTACACGCCAGATTTCATCACGGCTAGTTTTAAGAGTGATGAAAAGGAACAGCGGTTTTACGGCTTGTTCCGTTCTACCAGCCTTTGAAATGAATCAATTGCTCAACTGTCCTCCAGTTCTTATGAGACTGCAAGATTCTTTATATGTATGCTTATCGATAGTCCTATCCGATTTAGCCGCTTCCCATAATGCCTTCTCTCAAGTTGAACCTAATATCATTATAAAATCAATGGAAAAAAACTTATAAAAAAAATTTTATAAAGCAGTAAACATCATTATTACTTTTTTCCAGTCCCCTGATAAAAAATGAGTATTCAGTTAACATTTGGCTAGACCTGATGGTGCACTATTTCTCAGTTCCTATTTCCTTTAAGAGTGGCCTTAATCTGTTCACAAGTACTTTTAAAATTCTTTTTCCTGGTACTGACAATAAGTTTTACGTATATAGTTATTTGGATTAGCAAGACATTCTTTCTTCATGAAGATACTTCAAATGCAACGCATTCCAGATGCCTCTTCCACTGGCTTCTGCTACCTTAGCTTTAACATTATGTGTTTCTGCAGCTTTTGCATTTTTATTTGTCTCAGTGTCCCTTCTCTTTCTTAAGCTAATGAAGACTCAGTGCTGAGATGCATTCTTGCCCTGAGATCCATATCATCTTTCCTTTCAAGCTGTCCTGTCCCTACAACACGCCCAGAACCTATGCATCTTCTTGGCTACAAAGGCATATACGCTTTCAAAACATTCTTCTCTACGTGCAGCATCTCTTTAGGAACTGCCATGTTACTGTCAGTCATCCTAACACGAATGGTATTGACTCAGTTACTATTTAACTTCCAGGTAAATTGCTTTGCAGCTTATTGGAGGTCTTCCCTAGTTGCTGAGCTTCCTTCTCCCAAATCTTTGCTTGTGCTGTCTTTGCAATCTCTTCACTGCTTTGATCATGCTCTTGTTTTGCCAGCAGACTTGACCTGTTTATGCTTTTCTTGTAACATTCTGTTTTGTTACTTGCCCAGCTTTTCTCTGTTTGTTTACGACTTCCAATAACTTCCTCTGAAGTATTTGGTATCACTTCCTCAAATATTTCCCATATAAGCTTTCCCATATAAGATTCCTTCATCCTCTCAAAGTACTGGCCTGAAATGCACTCTCATCTTCACCGTGCACGTTTCCTTTGCCTAGCTGCCTTTGCACTTACAAAGCATCAGGGAGAAAGCGATGTCTAATCATCCTCCTTTGTTATATCTTACTCCTTCCCATAAGATAACAGTTTATGCTCACTACCACACTCTGTACCTCTACAGATATAGATAGTATCCCACAATTACTCTCTATATCTTTGACTAAAATAATGTGTTTAATGTGGTTTTTGGTCTCCCCTTTTAGTGACCATCATATAACTTTATGCATATATATGTGAGAGAGCCAAACAGACATCATGCATGACTTTCCCTTTTAATAACTGCTGTTCAGTGTTATTCATTGACTTTTCAGTTTTGATTCCAGTCTTCACATTCATACTACCAATTATCAGATTCTGGAAGCTTGTATAGAATGCTATCTCATCCATCCTTCCTTCCCTGCCTCTTCTGCTGCTTTGGCTGGTGTCTGCAACAACACATCATATCTATGCACTGTTCAGGCTACTACTGTAGGGCACCCTATGTTGATATCCTATGCCAGTCTGCATAAGTACCAGTTTCCAGTGGCTCACTGAGGAAATTGTAGCTATAGCAAGGCTGTTGACATGCTTTGATTACCCACTTGTATATCTGAAGTTGAAAAAAGTATAATTTCTTACTGTTATCTCTGCTATGTTCTGTTCTGAGAATTCCTGAATTCTCTACATTCTTTTATATACTAACATATTATTATAGTATAAAATAATATGAAACAATTGGATGCAAACATTTGCAGCTTTCCTTAAGCTTTTGACCCTCTGAAATTATTCATTTTCTCCTAAATTTCATTTTGAAAAGAATGTTCTGTTTCCACTCTGATTCACAACCAGAGCAAATTAGGAAATGTCAGAATCTCCCAAGAGAAAAGAAACTCAGGATTTTGACCAGATCTAGTAGACCAAAGTATGTCCCTGCAGTTCATAAATTTATATACAAAAAACATGCTGATGGATGAAAGCTGGGATGCTGTTGCTTACTCACTGTGATTCTGTTCTTTATGCTCAAGAAACTGAATATGTATCTAACTTTCTGCAGGGCCAGTCTGGTCCCAGCAGTCCCAGTTCTGCTAGATTAACTACCTAAAAAGTTCCATGAACTTCCAGGGGCTCACTCTCCAGTGAATGTCTGAGGAAGAATGAAAAAACCTCCTTTCGAGGGGCTACCACAAGGTCTCCGTGACAAGATAATAATTCAGATATTTAATATAATGATTTTTCTTCCTGTCTTGAAAGAAACAAAGTATATCATACTGCTACATCCAATAAAGTGCAAGCTGAACCTCACAAAAGAGTTTTTCAGCAGAAGCGCTGCTTCTCTGTCCTGGCGGAATAAGCAGATATGCTGCCTGAGTCTAGACTAAGCAGCAGAAATGCGTCAGAGACTGTGCTGGAATCCTGATCCCTTAGTTTTCCACAATGGAGACTTGGCTGAAGTATAGCACGGCTCCATTCTGGCCTGTTACAGTCAGATTTCCTTCCCATTGCCATTGGGAAGTCAGTCGTTGGAGGGGTTGGTGTTTGCTCAGACTACACTCCAGAGTGCAGCTGGGATGCAGCCAAGGCACGTACCTGGATTTTGGACCTTGGATTTGCTCCAGTTGGGACTTTTCCAAAAAAGGAAAGTGGCTGGACCATACTCCTCAATCTCAAAATGTGGAAAGACTCCCACTTACCCCAGTTCAGTTTATATCTCCCAGCACTCCTTGGAGCGCAATGTCAACACCAAGCTCTGTGTGCAAGGTACCATCAACCAAATGGGGCTCTTTGGCAAGTAAGATGTTGGGCAGTCTAAGGCAGAATCAGGCTGACAGCACGCAGTACTTGAAGAGTTATCATTTACTTAAATAACAGAGAGTCAGGAGTTATATATGAACCAGTAGAAGTTTGTATTCAGTCTTATGATTTGATTCTCCTTTTACCCCAGTGTAAGTGTAGGGAAACCACTAAGAAGACAAAGGTGTATAAACAGTGTAAGATGAAAAACAGAGCAGGAGGTATTCTCTAGTCTGTGGGCCCTGATAATCAAATTCACAGTGTTATAGCATGGCAACTCCATTCATTTTAGCAGATCAGCATGAATAACGCAGCAGAGAGCCAGACGCAGTAACAAGCAGACAGTGACCCTAGAAACATTCAGAATCAAACTGTGTTCTCATTCACGGTAGTGTAAATCAAGCAGAACTGCATGGATTTCAGAACAGAACTTGGCCATAAATCACAAACACAAGAACTAAGAGGTAGTGAGTCATTCTTGCACTCCAGATGCCATTCCCCATGTGGAGAAACAGCACATGTGCTGGAGCTGTTCTTGCTGAAAAAAGGACACAGTAGCTCTAGGTACCGAGATGTAACAATAGTTTCTCTGGCTCTGACATGTTCAGCAGTACTAATATGATGAGAAAATGGAGCTGCTTTCTTCCGGGAAAGGCCAAAATCTTTTTATTTAAATCCAGACAAAATGAATGAGAAGTGATGAAAAAAAGTGACAGATGAAAAGCGTATTTTTTCAAAAATTAGAATGAGCTCAGCCACTTGCACTCCTCAAAACTACAGCTATTTCATGTCCTCTGTATCACACATTTGCATACTACAGGTTTGTTATACTGGGCCAAAGAAACTGGATGAAAATCACTTTAAATAAACTTACCAAAGAATCCAAAATGATGTATCTGGGCCAGGGCTAGAAGGGCTTTAGTGCTGCTCTTTTTGCTGCTATACTGTTGATGGGCAGAAATGCTGCCTAGAAAAATGCTCCCACTGAATATATCTGAAAGGAAGTGCAAGAAGTAAAATAATCAGGCCTCAAATGCTGCTGCTGGAGAGTTTGGCAACAAGCAGGTTTGCCCTAGACAATACCCCACTTTTCAAGTCTGTAAATAACAGGTCAGTTCTTTGCACTGTTTATCTTCAAGATAGACCTGAAAGAACTTCTTTGGAGGATAGGCCTGGAAATCCACATCATTCAGTATTATTTATTTAGATTGGAAAATAATACCATTTGAGAACTTACTCATGGTCATTGATGCCTTTGTATTGTCTGGTTTTGTAGCTGCATATTAAAACTAGAAGGCGCTTTGATAGACGACATTATAAAATGCAAGTTAGTCTACTGACCACTTACAATGGAAAAGCCTTTTATAAACAAGCATTCAGATGGCATCTTTATAGAAGAGCTTTATAGATGGGGTAATGGTATCTCGGTGATGGGGAAAAAGCAGTATAAATATGGTCCACTGCACTGGAGAGCAGCATCTGCTGTGCTTCTGTGCTTCGTTGGTATTTGTTCCATCATGAACATTTCCACCTAGGAACAGTGAGATGAAATAGTGAGTTTTGTTCGTAAGGTATAGTTGGGATGACCACGGCAGCAAGCAAATTCACCATTGTGCAAGACCACCACAATGGGGTAACAGTCAAGAAGTTCTTCTTGCTCATTGAGAGTAGCCTGGAAAGCAAGAAGCTGTGATGAGGGAGAAAGCATAGGATCTGCTCTGCTCCATCCTCAAAGAGGATTTCCAGTAACCGGTTTTTCTGAAGAGAAAATCCTGAGTTGTTGTTTTTCTTGTTTTCTTTTGAACTGTAAGTGAGCCTTGAACCAAATCACTTCATTATTTACTTATTTTACCACACGACCTACACCTTCGTTAGTATATGTTGGGAAAGGATCTTCCATACCCTATTTTACAATTGCCACTTGAAGTCTCCCTCAGCCTACTTTTCCACAGCGATAAACAACAGTTTGTCTTCAGATTCAGGACAGAGGTATTATATAATATAGCTACAGAAGGGAAAAAAATAGCTTTCGTCCTTTTTCAGGCATCCCTCCTGTGATATCTGCATGAACCACAGATTGAAAGCAGGCTCTGAATTCAGGCTGTTCTCTGTAAGTACCACATGTAGGTGAACTTATTACAATTTAATCCATTTTTCATGACATTTAAGGGACCAGAAAAGAAATAATAATTTTTTGTGGCCCTGCTACCTAAAAAAGCACTGGGGGACATTCTGTTTTATACAGAAGCATTGCCTAGTGTAGTCTCAGATAACATACCTAGAATGGACCTTTCCCTTGCCAGAATGATACATTTGTGCAAGCAAAATGGATTTTGAAAAAAAAAAAAATCACCTCAATGATAGTGTTCATCAAGTGAAGTTAATTTCACAAGAAAACGAAATTTCATCCACTGAAAGAATATCCTCTGAGATTGTTTCATCGTAAATAATCGTCCTTCCATGACCTTAGCAAATGAATGCATGACAGTGAGAATTCCTCCCCAACATTTTTATGTTTTAGGGTTCATAGGGCAGATTTTTGCAGCTAATCACATGTAATGAAATGGATGGCAAAGGCTGCACATCCAAACTATCTGATAAAAGTCAGAACAAGGAGTATAGTTTATTTATGCATTGGCCAACAACCAAAACAACTTGATTTGCAGCAGGAACAAGTAAGAAGAAACGCAGATCTCTATTTTCCGTAATTTCAGTACCTTTCTCTAATTTGATATGAAGATCTCTGCAATTCTCACAGCAAAATCAGCGACCTTTGCACCTAGAGATAACTGCTGCTTTAAGGCAAGGTAGCATTCTTGATAACTGAGAGGACTCCCAGTTGGATCCAGATTCAAGCTTTCCCTTTTTCAAAGTATTAAGATATTTATTGCTTACACTAAGCATTTACTAAATACTTACCAAAAAAAACTTGCTTCTTATATTGACTGGCCTACCTAACAGATCTGCTAGTTTCTATAGCAGGGAAAATGAATACTTGTACTGGGATATGACAGTGAAATGAATAAATTCAGAAAGGATGCATCATTCTTAAATGGATCAGTAACAGCAATTGACCTTGTAATGTATTTATATTGCCAAAAGCTTAAAAATTAAGTAATGGGGACATTTTAGCGTCAAGTGCCTTATAAATTAGTAGTAAAGCTGATCTGTATTTTCCAAGTATGTGCAAATTTAATCTTTAATAATACCATGACGTATATATTAATTATCTATGCTCTTAGTGGAGTTTTGTCTGTGGGAGGAGATGTTCCTCTGCTAGACTTCTCCACTCCTAAGCAAAAACTACTCAGCTGGAAGCTGGGAACTTGGATTTGACCCTTGGTTAACATAGCCATTTTTGACATCTTGTCTGCTCTTCTAGGCGTTTGAATTAGGACTAATCTGCATCACTTGTTAACATTTATATACAATACTGACAAAGAATTGGAATTCTTAAGCATAATATTTCTGATATATGGGGCGCTTAAGGCCTTACAGTATATGTTAATTCTTCATTTACCTATTGAAGAAGGCCACCTTATTGAAACAAATTCGTACTGAATTTTTTGTCTGTGAGTATACTGCATCTAATTGTTATTCCTTATCACAGTTATCCTTAACCTGCAGTGTTTAGAACAATATTTAAAAGACACTAGAAATGAATTGCTAAGGCGTTAACCGAGATTTTAGAGGGCTCCCTATGTGGCTTAAGGCCCAGTCACAGTTCAAGTTTTTACACTGTCCATTCCTTTTAATGCCAGTTATAATACGTTTTAATTCTGTGCAGTACTTCTTAAAAATTCCGGTGAGAAAACCGGTTTTCTTGGACTGAATTATTTCCTCGTCATATCTGCAACTCGTCCATCACAGCGACAGGCCTGCAAATCAGAAAGAAACGCGTAGTGAACCCGGGAGGAGGACGGATCCCAGCCAGCCGGCAGCCGGCGGAGGGCGGCTGGGGCTGCGGGGGGGCACCCGCCCCGCCGGCCCGCAGGTCGCCCCCAAGCTCCTCCCCCTGAGGGCACTGAGCCAGCCAATAGGAGGCAAAGCAAGGGCGGGGGCCCCACCCCTCCCCCCCCAGGGCAGGCTGCTATTGGTTGGCGGGGAATGGGGGGAGCGGGTCATCAGTCGCCTGGCAGAGGCCGGGGCTGGGCGGCTCGCCCGCCCCGGGGGGACCGCACCTTTTCATGCCGGGGTTTCGGGTCCCCCCCTTTTTTTTTCTCCCCCCGCCTCTTCTCCAAGGCACAGGGAATGCTCTGTTTCCTCGCTTCGCCACCCTCCTGATCGCTGACGTTTGCAGTGCATGCTGTCCCCTGCGCAGTTCTGTTAGCTGAGGTCACTGCCGCGTGGGAGCAGGTGATCACCGCCTTGCTCGCCGCTCTCTCCCGCCTTCGCCAGGTAGCTGCTTGCCTGCAGCTTGGAGACAAACGCTCAGCTTGCAGGAGGGAAGAGTCTGCAGTAGGTACAAGACCTCATATTATTTAAGTTTGCTAAAATAGCTGTTAAAGCAGTAGGGGCAGCTGCAGGTGAGACCTTTTTGTAAAATAGCTTTATAATCAGAAAGCAATTTCATCTTACTGCTCCGTACACGATGCCTGAGAGAAGCTGGCAACAGTCACTCTAGGATGAATCACATGAAAGAAACTACGTCCAAAGAGACAAACTATCCCGTTTAACCTAATGTATGCTTTGGAAATGGTGGAATTTCAGACATCAGTAGAAGCAAAAACTGAGTCTGTAGATATTGCTAACAGCAGGGAAAAACAATGTGTTTCTTCTGTCTCCCTGGGGAAAACGAATGCGAAGAGTATGAAGCCTGGTTGGACAGCTTCCCAGCACGATGGAGATGCTGGAAAACATGTTTGCTGAGTGTTGTAGAAGGATACGTACTTCTTACCCCCAAATCATTCAATTTCGGGGTTAAGAGGCCTTACTCACATTTTACTTCTAAAGTTTTAAAAGATTTCATTATTAAAGGAGAAAAATATATGGGATACAGGTACAATTCATTTGAGGAAACTGCTGCAAGAAACAAATCAACAACAGCCACCAGCTCAGAACAAATACTCCAGCCAAAAGAACCCAGGTAGCAGAAAGAAAATGGCTAGGACGGGAGACAATAATGCAATAGACCCATTATGGAAAGCAACACAGAAAGAAGACAGAAAGATGCCCAGGGGCAAGGATGCCATGGATGTTGAAAGCAGGATAAATTTCTCATCCCAGTGCTGCAGCTGACAAAAAAAAGAATACAAGAAGCAGCTCACACACCAAGTAAGACTGTATAGACTTTCTATAAAAAAGAGAATATCTGTAGCACAGGCTTAAGGCACCAATATTTCTTTACTGCAAACTCTGGGCATTCAGCTGCTTGGTTTGCAAGTATGTGGTGAGATCAGTGACCTGTTTGACTGTGGCAGAAACAACTTTAAAGTGGCTCTAGCAGCATTGATAAGCTGTGTCCTCAACATGTAAGAATGTGACTAGTTGTAGGTGAGGTGAGCTGACACAACGAAAGGAGAGACTTTGCAGAAATACTCAAAACAAAGGATGTAAAGCGACCAACCCAGATGATGAGTGGTGTTTCCAAAAGGAAACAATAACCTACCAGAAGGCAAAGAAGCTTCATGCCATTTATCAAGCGATGCTGAGGAATGTGAAAGTGCAGTAAAACATAGCAAAAAAAAAAAAAAAGAACTGTTGAAAGTATAAAGCAAATACCAAGAGACTCACTGCTTCTGAAGACTAACAACCCTGCAAAGCTCCTAGGTCTCCAAGGAGATCTATCATCACATTATGCAAAGACAATGCCCAAATCCCTTGCTAGTTTAACAGAGGTCTGCACGGAAAGGAGACCAGGGCCTGGCAGCCAGTATTAGCTACTTGGGGAAGACTCTACAAGAGGATGAGCTTGTACAGAGTGATCTTTCCCCTATGACATTCCCCCTACTTCGGACTGTCAGCCATTTAGGAGCTTTCTGAGCCACAGGCTGCATTCAGACCACAGTGCTGAGCGTGTTCCCTGCCCCATGATTTTATCTGATCCTTTCTGAATCCAGATCCCATGTGCTCTTTGGAATAAGACAGTTTCATCAGTTTACCTTTGTGTGTGAAGCTGATGTGCAATGCAATCTTAAGCGATTAGAAAGTATCAGGAGGAATCCATTGCTGAATGCAGCTATATAGCTCAAGATACTTAAAGTACAGGATGCTGATGTGAGGCTAAGGTAGCACTTGTCTACTGATGGTGATGGTTACAGCCAGCAATTTACTCTTCACAGTAGAGTCACATGAGAACTCATAATCAAAACTGGAGTTCAGTTTTTGTCACGAAGTCTTTTTTTCCCGGACGTGACAACAGATGAAGATAAAGTCATATCTAGGAAAAATCATTGTGTGTGTCAGATTATTTGTGTAGGGCATACTTTTCAGATTATGATAATGACAGTTGTGCATAATCAATGGTAGATTCCTCCAGTGTATCACAGTATCTTTGGATTTGTACTGCAAAGCTCCAGCCAATTCAGTGAAGTACTGACAAAGATGGGATGTCATAAGGCAGAAAAACACTTCATAATCTTTAGCAAGGAACACTGACGGAGGAGGCTGCCTTGCACTAACAGTGTGTGGTGCAATGTATTTGCAAGTTGTGATTTTATTTAAAGGAAACCAAGCATTCATCTTGGATAGTTAAGGGAGTACATCCAGTGCAGACTGGACAACTCTTAAGGACAGATTTACAAGGGTATTTAGTTGTTTAATAGTGCAAACAGACATCTAGAGTACTCTGTAGAGGAGCTTAACTACCTAAAGCCCATTGGCTTTAAGCATTTTGGGGAGGATAAATGCCTTTGTAAGTCTGGGCCAAAAAAATTGTTCACATCGCTCAGAGGGCAAACAGGAAGCCTCTACAGCAAATATCAGTAAGTTAGCTGCTCAGGCACGGTAAGTATCTGGCCACAATACTAAATGTATTTAGTAAGTATGTAAAATGTATTTGCACTAAATGTACAAAGAGGAAGCAAAACTTTAGGTGACCACAGGTAACAAAGAGGTCTTGCTCCTGAATGTGTCCTTGCAACTGCAGTATATTCTGAATGTCTAACTTTGAAATCATGACTCTTCACAAGCAGCTTTTATTTTACCTTTGGCTTCTAGTGCAGTCCCATTTTTAACCTTGGCTGTTGTTTTGAGTAGGGCTTTCTGGATGGTACCATCTGTCTGTCACCAGTTACTGCACAGTCATATGCAGTTGTGAGAATATGTCCTAGAACAGCAGAATATTCTATTCCACCTAGTTTCTAAGCTCATGCTTCATAATATTGTAATATCTGATAATCTCTTCCAGTTTTCTCTCTTTGGTAGTTAACCGTCATTTTGGCAAACTTTTGATTTAAAACTAAGATTGTAATTCTTTACCTTTAAATCATGTCTTTTTGCCCATTTTTATCTCTTCAGCTGCTACAAACAATAATGCTATTTTATCAGCATTATTTATAGTCAGTCATTTTATGTGACTGACTATATTATGAATTTTGGATCACATGGGTGGTACAATCTCAATATATACTGAGTAATAGTATACATAAATCCCCTTAATATGCCAACAGTCTTTTTCTAGTATTACCCATGGATGAACATCAGTACTTCATAAATCCTGTGTAGTCCTTTCTCCTTGCAGAAGCAAATGTGTAGTGTAATACAAATATAATAATTTTATGAAAACTACATGGTTTTAACTGCATATTGTTTTCTGTCTAGATGAACCCCAGTTAGTGCAAACTTCTTAGAGCTGTAATTTGTGAAAATTCTAGAGTCAGATTTGTTAGCCTGGTCTCCCTGCAACATATAGCATCCCATTAAGTTCAGAGGCATGGCTACGTATGCATTTCACATGTGTACTCCCTGCACAATTTTACAACATTTGTTTATAACTGCTGTTGCCCATAGATTGGATCTCAGTTGAATCACATTTTTCACTAGAGGAGTTTGCAAAAGTGTTTAGCAGAGTGAATTACTTCATGCTGTTCTACAGAAACATATAGGCCTGGACCAGTATTTCAGTATTTTACTGAGGCTTGGACCTAGATCTACATTTGGCAGCTCAGGCTGATCAATAAATGAGAGCTTTTCCATACATAAATGTTGCACTAACCAAACTGCAATCAATGTTTTAATTTAGTGCCAGTGGTTCAAAATGCTTTGGGCACATTTCTTAAGACCTAAAAGGCTGCAAGGAACTGACTTAATATTAATGAATTTAAGCCAGATTAAAATCTAATCAAGAATGTCCGCATGAGATTTTGTAAGAATTTAACTAAATTTTATATATTTGGATAAACAGATGCGACTTTGTGCATCAGTGGGCCTAATACGAAGAAATCACACTGAAGTCATTCTTAAAGTCTTTCAACTTATTTTCAAGAACTGCAGTTTTATCCTTAAACTCAGTGTAATTCAAATGAAATCCTTTTTGTTGCATGCTGATCAGCTGTTGTATCAGACACAGTAGAGGAAGGAGCACGAATAAGATTTATAACAATTTAGAATGTATCAGCCATTATGCTTTCAGTTTCTTGTAAGTTTTAATAATTAATGTCCTGCGAATAGCAGATGGCCCCAATTCTTTTTAAATTACTGCAGTTAAAAATATGTATTTTTTTAGTCTTCCAATATGGCACCAAATGTTACTGCTTCTGGCTCCAGTGCTTCCTTCTTTCTGACTTACCCTGTCTGATTTATTTCCACTCCTTTGCTTCAACTGAGAGACGGCCTGAAAGTAATTGTCACTCTAGACAGAAACACAGACATGCAATTTCTGTTTTCATCTGAAACATCTAGGAGAAGGACTTCATTTTGGATCCATATATAATCCAAGGTTTGGAAATCACACTCTTTCAAACTCCACTGAGATCTTGCCTACCCAGGAAGACTTGCCAATCTATCACTTATTTCCTGCGTATCTGTTCCTCTAGTTTGACTGTCCGTTTAAACATTCTTGTTCCCAAATCAGAGTATCTCTCAGGGACAAGAATTTAAGGGTCATCAGTTACAGTTAGCTATAACTGCAGGTAACTGTACAGTATACGTCTATTTTATGAAGTTCCTCAGTAGCAGAGCTCTTAACTACAATACATCAGGAACACTTTCCCACATCCTGTAACAGAATGTAAGATTTAGAGTAATCCACTGCTACAATGTAGTGCAGGAAAAAATCAGCACTATGCTATGCTGTTCTGCACTATGCTGATCAACACTGTGCTATGACCCTGCAATAACAGAGTAGTTCTTAAACAAAACTCCTAGATTATCTTAGAAGGCAGACCAGGGCCCTCACAATGGAGAATGGAGAGAAACCCAAAGCTAATGGTCCCTGCCTACCTGACCTAAGTCAAATGTTTTGCTTTCACCATAAATCAGACTACTGGTTTCTCTCTGAGCAACTGAGTAGAACACACCAACTTTCTGACCTCTACAGGCAACTGAGAAAGCCACAAGATGTGGAATTTTTATTGAGCCAGTATAGTGTAAACAAATTGTGATTCAGCCTCTTTCAAATCCTTCTGAAGATACCAATACTTTGGATACCCAGTGGGTCTTAATTTCCCCTCCCCAGAAATTCTCTTATTCTGTCATTCAGTCCTGCACTTAAATATTTAAAGTTTCATTTTAAAAATAGCATTAGCTTCTTGCCTTCACTATTACTCTTTGGAAGATCATTCCAACTCTCATCCTAGAAATCAGCTAGGACTTTATTTCTCATTTCTGATACAAAGTTCTGCACAGTCATCTTATAACCCTTTGATTTTTGGGATGATGTTATTCCTCAGTTTTTCTCCATTCTTGGTACCTACTTCAATCTCTTTTAATTATCTTTTGGCCATCCTTCCTCTGCAGCGATTCCACTTTAAACTTCTCTTCTTGAACACGACTGAACAGACCTGCATGCAATATTTCAAATAAGGTCTTACCAGTGCTCTGCTGAACGCTACTCCTGCATCCTCATCCCTACTAAAAACACCTCAGCTAATGCATCCCAAAATTGCATTTCACATCTGCTTCATAATGGTAGTTCACGACCATCCTCCAATAACCAAAACACTGAGATCTTTTTCTTCCTCTTGGTCCCCTGTGACAGACAGTACCTTTTATCTGTGTTTGTGCTCGTATGTTATATTCCTTTAAGAAAGAAAGGACTGAGTCTGAGTCCTTTTGGAGAAGGCTGCTCCTGCCCTAGAGCAACTTTGTCTGCCTGGAGGAGAGAAAATTTGGGACAGCAGGGTGGTGCAGGCAGAGGAAGCAGCAAAAATCCCTCAGGGCAGCTGAGGGACTGAGAGACTGGTCTAAGAGGAGCAGGGAGCAGAGCCAAGGCTAGAGCTCTACAGTGAGAGAAAAATAAGCCTCTTATGGTCCAAAAGAGGACAACTCAGACTATTCTGCAACCCGGAAAGCCATTTAGTGGATTGAAATCACCACTGCATGCAAGGATCCAGACAGAAAAGATACTGTAGGCTGGAGGAGAGTTGTTATAAATTCATTTTTATTTCTGTTCCATTTCACCTAGACACTTTTGAGTTGTCTTTGTTTAAAACATATGAACCATTCTAATTTACATGATAGTAAGACCCGGCTTTTTGAGTTTCAAAGCCTTTTTTATCTCCTTTGGGGAGCTCACAGTAAGGAAAATGTCTAGGTGGATCCACTGCAAAGTTCTGGCTGAGTTAATATTGCATGAGTGCATGACTTTGTGCTACTGAACTTGGTATCATTTCTTTCACTTGTCCTTAAGCTGAAAATAATTAAACTGAGTAGTGTCAGTCTCAAGACCATTCAGTGAGGAAGTGCCAATGAAACCCCTTCTTCATCCTGAGAACTTCTCTTTTAATACATTGCAGTCACACACTAGTCAGCACCTTATCAACCTAATCAGTTCTTGTGGTAATCCTCATCACTTCCACTTCACTAATGATTTGCCATCACGCTAAAACAAGTGCTGTTCTCACATGTCTGAAAATAGTCTACTGCATTGTCCCTGTCTAAAAGATGAATTATCTTATCCAAAAAGATTTTAGTCTGACGCTATCTACTTTTGATAAAATTGGGATTATCCCATTTTGCTTATGCCTTCAAGGCTTTAATTATTCTTTTTTTCAAATATTTTCCAAGACTTTATAAAGTGTTGCATTCAAACTAAAAGACTCAGAGTTATCTGGGTTATTTCTCTGTTCCCCTTTTCTAGAACATAAAAGTGAAAGGAGATAGAGAGTTTACTGACATGAGGACATTTATTCTGTAGATAGGGTCTGAATTTGTATTCAGTTGAAGAGAGCCATCTTTTATCAAATTTTTGGCTTCTTTCATAGGTATAATACGCTGTGATCAAGGTTTCCAAGGCTGCCAAATCTTCAGCTTTGCAAGAGCTGTCTGCCTACATGCCAGTTCGTAACAAATATAAAAGATTTCAAAAAAAGCTCATTTCAACAAAGCCGCATTTTTCAGCAAAACACTATGTGAAAAATATGAATCAGCTCTATCCATAGATTTCTTTTACTGTATAGTCTTTTCCGTCATCTCTGTGGTCTTTATGACAAGCTTAACTGGTTGAATTTATGTTCTGTTTGGGTTCTTACGCTGTGACTACAACCTTGCTGCTGGAGCTATTGCTTAACCATTTAAGTTTTGGGTGAACATTGGTTAATGTCACTGGTGCATTATATAAGTACATTTATGAGGTAGTATTTCACTAGAAGACATATATTTAGGAGTCTTTTATTGGATAAATTATCTTCATTTCAATAATATTCACAATGATTGAGGAACTGTTATATTGCCGTAATTTTTAAACTTGTTTTCAAAGCACTTTTCAAAATACTTAAGCTCACAGAGAATTAATGATAAATACTGAAAAAACAGTTACAGACCTTTTACTTTTTTAATTTCAAAGAGTAGTGGTGATGTGTTTTATCAGGAAACTCAAAATGTTTACGACATTGTGAGTAGATCTATCTACAAACAACATAGCTTCACGGATTTTAAGCCCAGAAGGGAATACTGTACTGCACAATATTGTACTAACGGCTCCCCGGACCACATAAGACCATACACCTTATAATTTATAATTCCTACTTCAAATTCGAGAGCAATCTTGCTTTAAAAATTTCCAGCAGTACATCTCTTACAATTGCTGCTTAGATGTTCCAGTGGAGATTTTTCTTATCTCAAGATATTTTAATTTTATTTCTAGCTGTGACTTTCAGCATTAGATCTTCTTATATTTTGCTTACTAGGTGTAAAAGCCTTCTTCTAGTGTATGTTGACAATATTCAAAGCAATCAAATCACCCCTCTACCTCTGCATCAGGGAGCTCTGAATGTCTGACTATAAATCAGACTTCTCTGTCTTTAATCATTCTGCTTCTCTCTCAGAGCAACAATTTAACATCTTTCTTAAGGGACTATTTTGGACAGATAGCATTTTGGTAGACAACAGCATACCAATGGTTACATCACTGCTAACTTCAGTGGTAACATAACCTCCTATCTCACTTGCTATTCCTCAAGAATCACGTTAACCACTACATCATGCTGTGGAGATTTGTTGAGTTGATTATTCCTCATAACACTTAATTCTTTCAGAGTCATTACTTTCACACTATTGTCTCACCTTCTGTAAGTATGACTTACATTCTTCAAGATGTCTGTGCTGAATTATATTTTGTTTGTTTGCAGCTGGCTTGCCAAATAATTCATGTCACTGTCTTGATGTTCTGTCTTCTTCATTACAATTCAGCACTCCCCCACGATTTGTGAAACCTGCAGATTTTATCAGTAACTGCTTGATGATGATTTGCCTTTTACAGTAAATATTTTTAAATCAGTTTGTGACCTATCCTGTTGAATTTGACTTGGGATACTTTTGCAGTTGATGATAAGCCTTGACAGTCCATGCAATGAATCAACAAGACTGATCAGGAGAGCAGCCTGTATGAAAATGTGTTTTGAGTGAACTTGTATTTCATGTAACAAAATTTGGCAGGCTGTGACCAAATCCTTCAGCAGTGCACTGCTTCTGTGTTTGAGTCAAGACTGAGTTTTTAAATTAGAGAATGAACACTATACTTTTAAAACGTATCTGCATTTTCAGAGAAATAATCACTACATTTAAAAAGTTGAGGCCATTTTCAGAACGTGAACATTTTTGCAGACACAGTAGTTACCTAAATAATACTGATTCTCCCAATAATAGAGACCAATGAATTGAAAGACCAAAACTCCGTGTTTTTGAAAATGTGTCAGCAGATAAAATCTCACCTACTGTGTTTGTGTTTCAGAGGTGCACTGAGCCTGGAATGGGTGCGGTGGAGGCATAGGAGCTGAGAGCACCAGCCCCAGGAACCAGCAGAACCGGTTCTGCTCTGTACAGCCTGGGAAATCTTGCCTTCAAAGACATGACTCGATTGCTTTTACTAGAATATCCAGCTCAAATTCAGGTAAAATTCAGACTATAAATCACTGTCTACTGGGGCCTACCTGGATGTAAGCCATTTTCGTAAGAGCACACATTTCCCTGCCATATGACAACAGAATTTGACTGGCATGTTTTGGATATTTCTCCAAGTGTGAAACCAAAGAGAGCCATGGCAATTTCTTTCCCCAAAAAACGTAGGATTCTTTTTTCCAGGGAATCAGCTCCTGCCAACATATACCTCACCCCAGTCACAATCCCATTTAAAATCTACTGTAAATGCACTGCTTACTCCAGGCCCTCCGCTAACTGCAGATGCTGGAACCTCTGGCATTTATCCCATTATTTAGGTTCTCTCCATCTGTCCTTCAGGAGAGTGATTTCACAATGTGTATGCTTTTTATAGACAATAGAAAAAATGTTCTTTTTAAAAAATCAAATCTAGTCAAATGATGCTTGGAAACAATAGCAAGCAGTACTTCATATTAAATCTGTAGCATTTAAGCATGTGGAATGCTGAATAAATCCAACTATGTGTTTTTCTTGTTTGACTGGACTACACAAACCACAGTTAGGCTCCTGTATTCATTGTTGATCAAGAAAATAGGAAAAATTGTGTCCAGCTTTGCATTTTGAGTTTTACTGACAGATCTTTTCTTTCTGCAAATCTGCATTTACAGATCAGGCTGATATTGATAACATTGCAGTCACAGCACAATTTTATTTCTGTTACATTGTGATTACTGTCTTTCCTATGTGTAATTCATAATGACAGGTCCTATTTTTAAAAAAGGTTGTGGAAAGGTGAAAAAATGGAGCATTAAGATTGAGTCCATTGGCCAAGTATAAAAGGAAGAGAAGGGAAGAGTCAGTAAGTCATTATATGTGATACATAGGCCAGGACAGACTGACCTGGACAGCTAACAACTCATTAATAATGTATTCATTCTCAAGCAGTCTTCTGATTGTTCATGGATTCTCTCCTCACGCATATATTTTTATGTTTACATATTGTTTTCATCCACAGTGGTGACAATCCTTCAAGAATCTTTTCAATTTGAAAGAGTAAACGTTTCCAGAGGAGTGAATCTACCCTAGGCAAATATCCTCAAGGGACTTCTTTAGATTGCTATGATCTTTAGAAAGGGACATTGTGTTTTAAACGATGGAGACAGTTTGTCATGGGAATTCCTAAATACTGAATGTTAAGGTAATTCACAAAAGCAATTGAATTAACCAATCTGATGTTGTATTATAAGATGGAACAATTTACTAAAAGGTTACAGCTCAGACTGTAGGAAAACTTGGCTATATTATTTAGGAACAAATAGAAAAAGAAATAATTTACTGAAGGAAAATATTCTCTACCTGAGATTAAAAAGGAGAAATAGGTCAGCTATAGACTGTTGGTTTGAAACTGATGAATACAAAAGAAATTTAGGACAAGAGGCTGTTACATCAGACAGTCAGAGGAAGGAAAGGGCAGTTGATAAGCTGAGACTCTAATTGCTCAGCAGAAGAACTAAAGACCATAAAAATTTTTCTGCTCTTTTTTCACTCATTTGCTCCATATTTATGTCTACTTTTACTTGGTGGCTGGGAGTGCAGGGATGTGAGCTTACTCTGTTCTAAATTGCCATCAGGCAAGAGATTTAAGGGATGAATGTGAGCCCTCCTTTAAGATACATGAAAAACAGACCCATTATAGCTTGATTCATATGGAACAAGTCACGAGGCTGACACCCACTCATTTCCTTTCAATCACAGTGCAGGGGAGTTTCCTGTTTAATCACTGCTCAGATGGTCATAATTTTGTTAGGTTCATCCTTTTATCTTCACGATCACCATGAATTCAGCATTAGAAAACATATGATATGCTAATTAGGAGTTGCTGTACATTGTATACAGTAAATAACTTGGCTGAATCGACAAGAAGCTGGAAAGGATAAACATACAGAAGGTGGGGTAATTAAAAAAAACCCCACCTTTATTCAGCTCATGAGCACAGAGGTTACATACATACTATAAGAAGCAGAAGACTGAGAGTAAAGAAACGCAAAAAAGTCATCAGCTGCTGTTGCTGATGAAAGAAGATATGCAGCCAATTGGGTAAACTAAAAAAATGTGTTGAAAATATCCAAAATTAGGCAATGGAGTAACAGTTTGCCCTACTGTTCCCCATAATTCAGTAGCTGTTCTGGTTCCACTTAAGGATGTAGCATTTATTTATAAACAAAAGAGATAGAAAAGAAATGTACATTTCTAGGCATGTGTAAAATGATTGATGTAAATTATCACTAAATCACGGATATGTCTAACACAGGTGGTAACATGTAGGATGACAGTTTTATCCATAATAAGGCACATCCTGTACAGGGCTCCTTACAGCACAAAATTGTTTTTCCAGACAGTTTTCTACTCCACATAGAAAATATTTTCCATGAGTCATTTTGTTCAAATGTAGAAGAAAATTAACTTTGATTGTTCTCATGTCCTTTTATGTTTGCTGTCTAAGAACATTTAGGTGATACAATGTCTGCAGAAAGTGAATTTTAAAGGTAGCCTCCTCATGTTCTATTGGATGCTGTATGTTAAACGCTCCAGTATCCTCCACGCTCACCTAGTTAGTGTGTGAACAATTAATATGATGCTTAGGAATTATGTAGAGAATGGTAATTGCAGAGCTTCAGAGCTCCCTTTTCTGCCCCCTAAAATCCAAACTCGTCAACAGTTGAATCATATATTCTTCATCCTTCACCCATCAAATACTTCTCAACAGCTCTTTCCTTTTGTATTAAGAATATTAAGGGAGTTTCTTCCTTGCCACATTCACCACAAAAAATGAGGCTGTCATTCAGTCCCTCTGTAATCAAGACAGCTGAACAAGGACCATCTGACCCTCTCTTGTTACTTCATGACAACAAATATTTTGAGGAAATATCTGAGGATGTTGCTGAGGTAAAAAGTGTTACATTAGGTGGGCATGCATGGTTGGTCATCGAGAACAACGGAAGCTGAAAATAGAACCTCCTTGTGAAAATCACCATCACAGACCTTAAATACAGCACCAGAAAGAGGACTATTAACACAAAACAAGAGATTGAGGGACGATCAGGGAGAAACAACTTAAGAATTGAGATATTCCAGAGTGGACGCAAAAAAAGGAGTACAGTGTTGTTAGCTGGTGATTAGGGAGCATTCAATAAGAACAATGATGAATCCTTAACATCACATATAATCTGACAGACAGTAGTAAAAGGAGCTAGGGAGGGAGGGCAAGAGATCTTTACTCTTCTTTCAGTCAGGCTGCTCATCAACTAATGCCACCAGCAACTAGCTTCAATCAAAATCCAAGACTGTTAGATTTCATCCTAAGCCTATTCAAGGACCAATTACTTATACTGATAGGCTTGAATGATTTGCATCTACCAGTAGTGTTTACTGACTCTTTCAGCCAGAACTTAGCATGGAAGTTGCACAATCCTGCTTGAGCACACCTAATGATTTGTTGCATGCCACTGCCCCATTTCTTGAGCTATCTCTGGCAGTCTTCTGGTCTTGTGATCAGCTGATCGAGCTAAATAAAACGAGGTAAAATGAAACCAGCAAAAGCAAAATGCAAATTCTGCTGGTTTAGGAAGTTGAATTGGTGCATGCTGCAGATAGAGGAATGTCAGAGCCAGCGCAAAGGAAGGAATAGGACATGCAACTCAGAGTGGGTCAGAAGGAAAGGCGCAAGCGGGACTGACTTGTTTTGTGACAGCCGTACTGTGAAAATTCACCTTTAGATACTGCAGGACAGCTACTCCTCCTTTGCACCACACCACTGGGTTTGGTTATAAGATTTTAAAAAACAGTACAAGAATTTAGTTCTTAAAAAAAAAAACAAAAAAAGGAGAGATTCAAATATGACATAGAAATGACAAATGGTGATTTTCCCCAATGCGCTTAAGGACTTGATGGAAAAAAGGACCAAATTCAACACATGAAAAGCCATTACTGAAGTCAGGAATTGAATTATTCTATTCTCTTTCTTTCCTGCGACTTTTAAGCTTGTAAAGAACAGAATGTTTTGTTTTATGAAAAGAAAGTTTGAAAGAAGTCCAATATTACTACAACAGAAGACCCTCCACCCACTGAAGACAGATAATGAAGACAAGATGACATGAAGTGTTTTAAAAGATGGATGACTTTTGTGTTAAATTTCAGTTTTCAGTTTATTCTTAAACTGTGATGGGTAAACCCACCATTCTATCTTCCTTTTTAACTCTTGTTTTCCTTTCTTTACGTCTCCTTGATTTTACCAGCAGAGGGAGCAGGCTGAAGAGCAAATGGGTAGGGGGAAGGAACCGACTCTGACTAAACTTTGATCTTTGCCCTTTCTCCAGACAGAGAAAACAAGGACCGGTTTCAGCAGCTGCTGTTAGTGGGTCAGAGTATCCACAACATCAATGTACTTGCTTTGCTTGAATTCTTCCTTCCTCCTCTCAGAGTTACAGTTTCTGGCAGCAGAGCTGTCTTTAAGAGCTTGACTATTCCACCAGTCCTGACTTATTTTCACTCCTGTGAACTGGCAAAATTTAGCAGAAAATTGTGGATGAATTCTCTAGTTGACATTTTTAACTTGGGCACACACTACTTCCAACCCTTCCTTTAGCCTCTTTCACGTGACTTCACTGTGTCTCAACTATTTTCATAGTATCAGGCTTTACTGTAAATCTGGAAACATCTAGCCTATTTGTGTAAAATGAATACTCATAAGGGAATTTATGTCTGAATAATGCAATGCTAGTTTTGATCTAATGGAGAAGCCTTTCAGTTCACCCACCTCTCTCATAAGTGGATTTGATATGCTAAAATCTTGTTCAAGACTAATGATTTATAAGCCATTAAATGTTTTATCTGAGATTGTTAGTGCTCTCTTAAAAACACCTGTTTTTCTTCCCCTCTCTCATTTCTGTCTATTCACAGATAGCTTCCTCTGCATCGCTCCTGAAAATGAAATGGACTCAATACCTAATAATGGAATTAAGCCAGTTACAGTCTCTGATTGTGCACCAAAGACACTGCAATTTTCTCTTTTTCAGAAAAACTCAGCACGCAGAAAGATGGAGACTAGCACTCTTTCTCTTTGAGAGAAAAGCATTTTGGCAATTTGGGATTATTTTCCTTAAAACAAATGTCACTTTATGGGACATGCAAAAACAGTTTACAAGGATTAGGCATTGTTCTGTCCTTAGTAGGGAGGCAGAGGGCCAGCAGGATCAGGTCACAGATTTAGTGAAATGCTTGATACTAGACTTCTCAGACAGACGCTCCCAGTAAAATCTTTAAAACATAATTAAACAAACATTAACATGAAGAATAGGCTTCTCAGTCCAAACTCAAGTTGCCCTTTTTTTAAGCTCAAAAAAAAGTGTAGGGTTTTCAGCAAGATAAACTTCTTCTATACGGAGCAAAGGTGAGAACCCAATAATCTGAAACTAGTGTCATTTGAACCAGAAGAAAGGCGAGTAATTACTTATCAAAAAGCGATCAGTGACCAGTTTCTGAAATTCTATCTAGCACGTTACAAAAATGATTCACCACCCAGCACAAGGGAAATGAGTGGCTTTGTAACAACTGTAGGCTCCCACAGCAGAGCTAGAGGTGTGGCTAGTCTCTCCTCAACCCAAGGAGATAAGCAAGGTTTTGAAAGAAAAGAGCAGAGCCGAAGCCCTTAGCTCTGTTGCTCAACCTGGAGAAATACACCAAATCTTCAAGAAAATGCTCAGCTTTGAGCTGGTAAGCAGTTATTTAGACAATCGAGAGAAAGATTACTGCCAACTGGAAGAAAAGTTTTAAAATTGGTCCTTCTTAAAGCAGACAAGGCTGTGCAGAACCACAATGGTTATTCACTCATCTTCCTTATAAATGCTCATATAAAACTATCTGAGGCTATATTTTGTAGGAAGCTTGATGAGGTCACGAGTGACTTTGTCCAGGCTAATCAGATTAGATTTATTTTCTAACAAGTTCAGACAACAACCAGTTGATTAGTATTATGGCATCCCATCCACATTCTAGGGTCCCTATGCAGCCATTTTGCTATAAACAGAGAAAGTGTTTGATTGACTGAACTAGCAGCTCGCTGAATGTTAGATAAATCAGTAGTCAGCAACTTTTTTCCGTTTGTGGACTCATATTTTCCAGTGGAGGTACAGATCCCTAAAGAGTGATTTATCTGACTGAAAATAGCCTTGCTTTTCTCAGTTGCCTTTCTTGGACCCCTCAGAAGTACCCTGATCATGGGCTGAAAATCACTGATATATGTGTTCACCTGTGACTCTGTGTGTGAAATAGTCTCAAGTCTAACTCCCGGATAAACACATCTTTCCCCTTGTCTCTTTATTCACCTCTTTCAAGCAACTAGTCAGGAACGTCTCTTCACCCCACTCTGATGGGAGTATACTCCTAAGGAATTCAATAGTACACATGCATGCGCTCAAGACAAAAGTTTAGAAGATAAAAATACCTTTACCTGCAGACAATATCCTCTTACTTGGTACAATCCCAGATCAATCTAGTCTGCACTGTATTCTCTTTATAAAATAAATTAGAATAAACTGAAAGGACTTACCATCTCATTAAATGGGTTTGAAGCATTCCTTTTACAAGGCCACTCAGATTGAAACAGAGGAACTTCAAACACTTTGGCATCTAGTTTCCAAAGGAAATTCACAGCCAAGGTTAACCTATGCAGTCAGTAAGTGACTTAAATAAAGGGCAAGTACTACCTCTCTCCCTATGGAGAAAAGTTAACATTTAAAATGAATACTGTCCCTGGCATCTTGTTTATTTTCAGCTCTCTCCCTATCCATATTTCTGACATTTATTTTAACAAAACTTAACATGTTGAGATCCTCCTTGTGGGTCCCTGGTAGCCAGCACAGAACTGCTCTACAAAGCCTTATAGCATGCAATAACCTCCGTTTGAACGGGTGGTCACCAAGATGGCAATGACAAAGCTGAGAATAATCGTGCCTCCTCTAAGTCATAGCCCAAGATCCTAGGTATTAGTCCATTAATATTGCATACATTAATATTCAAGAATGCACCTCAATGAGTAGATTAGAGAAAGTATACAAGGATTTGAAAGCTGCTACCTCTGCAAGGCAAGACAACTGCTGCAATGTATTGGTCTTTGCACTCCTGTCCATACTGCTAAATACGAGATGACCAGTTTGTAAGAACCAGGTAACATATATGCCACACAGGTAATTACCATGCTGTATTGCTGCTTATTGTTTGCTACAAAGAAGAATGAGAATAGCTCATTCTTCAATGGATCTTGTCAACAATATGCATCTTTCTAATTGCAGAGCTAGATGATTTTCACTGTCATTGCAGTATGTACGATTAAGTTCTTCCACTGACAGCCCACACTGAAAACTAACGAAAAAGTTAAAAAGCAACGTTGTGTTCCTTCCTCTGACTTCCACCTACAAACATGGCACGGCTCACTGATTCTCTGGTGAAACTGCCTAAAATAGTCCCTAACTATCTTACTTAAATTTAGGGCTTATTTTTTTCAACCACTGCTCAGTCTTCATGAATGGTAGTCTGAAAATCTTAACTCAAAAGACTATCTCTAAGCTCTGTACTAGTGCCAGCTCTTTCAAACATGTATGCCAATGATCTGCCTAAAATTCGAGCTTGTAAATAATCTAACTTGATGACATCTGTTTGGGCTTCAGTCTTAGGACTTTTTTGACCTTGAGAACCTCTCAATAACCAGTAATATTGTCATAATTGGCATTTGCAACTGAATGCTTCAAAACCAGTTTTGAGCTCTTCCCATCATCATAATTTCTTCTGTTGTTCAAGAATTCAGTTTCTCAATGAAATACAGTTCATATCTCGTCTAGCTCACAGTTTCTCTTGATAGATCTCTGACTAACTTACCTTGTCCATCTGATGACACTAGCGGCTCATGTCAAGACCTGCAACAACCTATTGACAAAGTTGTTGGACCTGCTGCTCACACTCTTCAAACATCTGCTATCACTTCGCTACTCAGGAGGTAATCACAGAATCACAGAATCGTTTAGGTTGGATGGGACCTCTGGAGATCTAGTCCAACCTCCATGCTCAAGCAGGGACCTCTGGAGCATATTTCCCAGGATCACATCCAGACGGGTTTTGAATATCTCCAGCGAAGGAGACTCCACTGCCTCTCTGGGCAACCTGTGCCAGTGCTCTGTCACCCTCACAGTCAAGAAGTTTTGCCTCAGGTTTCGGTGGAACTTCCTGTGGTTCAGTTTCTGCCCATTGCCTCTTGTCCTGTTGCTGGGCACCACGGAGAAGAGGCTGGCCTCATCCTCTTGACACTCCCCCTTCAGATACTTATACACGTTTATGAGATCGCCTCTCCATCTTCTCTTCTCCAGGCTGAACAGGCCCAGCTCTTGCAGTCTTTCTTCATAGGAGAGGTGCTCCAGCCCTCTAATCATCTTGGTAGCCCTCCGCTGGACTCTCTCCAGGAGTGCCATGTCTCTCTTGTCCTGGGGAGCCCAGAACTGGACACAGGACTCCAGGTGAGGCCTCCCCAGGGCTGAGTAGAGGGGCAGGATCACCTCCCTCCACCTGCTGGCAACACTCTGCCTCATGCACCCCAGGATACCATTGGCCTTCTTGGCCACAAGGGCACACTGCAGCCTCATGCTTAACTTCTTGTCCACCAGCACTCCCAGGTCCTTCTCGGCAGAGCTGCTTTCCAGCAGGTCAACCCCCAGCCTGTCTTGGTGCAGGGGGTTCTTCCTCCCCAGGGGCAGGACCCTGCACTTGCCTTTGTTGATCTTCAGGAGGTTCCTCTCCACCCAGCTCTCCAGCCTGTCCACGTCCCCCTGAAGGGCAGCACAGCCCCCTGGTGTGTCAGCCACTCCCCCCAGTTTAGTCTCATCAGCACACTTGCTGAGGGTGCACTCTGTCCCTTCCTCCAGGTCACTGATGAATACGTTGAACAAGACTGGACCCAGGACTGACCCCTGGGGGACACCGCTAGCGACAGGCCTCCAACTTGACTCTGCGCCATTCACCACAACCCTCTGAGCTCGGCCTTCCAGCCAGTTCTCAATCCACCTCACTGTCCATTCATTCAGCCCACACTTCCTGAGCTTGCCTAGGAGGATGTGATGGGAGACAGTGTCCAAAGCCTTGCTGAAGTCCAGGGAGACAACATCCCCACTGCTCTGCCCTCATCGACCCAGCCAGTCATTCCATCAGAGAAGGCTATCAGATGGGTCAAGCATGATTTCCCTTTGGTGAATCCATGCTGACTACTCCGGATCACCTTCTTGTCCTCCAGATGCTTAGTGATGACCTTCAGGATGAGCTGTTCCATCACCTTTCCCGGGGTGGAGGGGAGGCTGACAGCCCTGTACTTTCCTGGCTCCTCCTTCTTGCCCTTTTGGAAGACTGGCGTGACATTGCCTTTCTTCCAGTCCTCAGGCACCTCTCCTGATCTCCAGGACCTTTCCAAGGTGATGGAGAGTGGCTTAGCGATACCATCCGCCAGCTCCCTCAGCACTCGTGGGTGCACCCCATCAGGGCCCATGGATTTATGGATGTCAAGTTTGGACAAAAGATCTCTAACCTGATACTCCTCCACCAAGGGAGAGTCTTCCTTTCTCCAGACTTCCTCTCTTGCCTCCAAGGTCTGGCGTTCCTGAGGACTGGCCTTAGCAGTGAAGATGGAAGCAAAGAAGGCATTCAATAACTCTGCCTTCTCTGTATCCTTTGTCACCAGGGCACCCGCCCCATTCAGCAGCGGGCCCACGTTTTCCCTAGTCTTCCTTTTGCTATTGATGTATTTGAAGAAGGCCTTCTTGTTGTCCTTCACATCCCTTGCCAGATTTAATTCCAACTGGGCCTTAGCCTTCCTTGTCGCATCCCTGCATGCTCTGACAACGTCTCTGTATTCCTCCCAAGTGGCCTGTCCCCTTGTCCACATTCTGTGTACTTCCTTCTTCTGTTGGAGTTTTGCCAGGAGTTCCTTGCTCATCCATGCAGGTCTCCTGCCCGCTTTGCTGGACTTCTTCCTCAGAGGGATGCACTGATCCTGAGCCTGGAGGAAGTGACGCTTGAATATTAACCAGCTTTCTTGGACCCCTCTTCCTTCTAGGGCCCTGTCCCATGAGATTCCCCTAAGTAGGTCCCTGAAGAGGCCAAAGTTAGCTCTCCTGAAGTCCAGGGTTGCAATCCTACTCATTGCCCTGCTCCCTCCTCGTAGGATCCTGAACTCCACCATCTCATGGTCACTGCAGCCAAGGCGGCCCCCAACCTTCACCTCTCCAACTAGACCTTCTTTGTTCATTAGTACAAGGTCTAGCAGCACACCTCTCCTCGTTGGCGTCTCCACCACCTGAGTCAAGAAATTATCATCAATGCTTTGCAGGAACCTCTTTGACTGTTTGTGCCTAGCTGTGCTGTCTTCCCAACAGATGTCAGGGTTGTTGAAGTCTCCCATGAGAACCAGGGCCCGTGATCGTGAGGCTACTTCCAGCTGTCGGTAGAAGGCCTCATCGATGACTTCCTCCTGGTCAGGTGGCCTGTAGTAGACCCCCACAACAGTGTCATTGTAATGTGGTATTACAATGTTGATCTCCTCACCTCATGCTACATCGGCCAAGATACAGCTCCATATCGTCACATCTATTATTTTGGGCTACCCAGGCTGAACAACAATGCCCTACCACACACTGATTCTGAAGATACTGCAGCTGAAAGGGTCGTGAATATCAAAACCTTGCTTGACTTTGTTTAGTCCCTGTCCAACTTATCTAATGTCCAGACATTGTATATGGTCAGCTCTGTTATACTGTGCCAGTTTGACAGCAGAAAACACAGACCTTGCTGGCAGTGACCTGCTGAAAATCCTACCATTTGACAGCCATGTTTAATGAAGGGATCTTCCTAAATTACTTCCACATTGCTCAAAGCTAGAATGCTGCAACCAGACCCTGTTTGGGCATGAGGAGAATCTGAATTGCAGGTGCACGTTATGATTCACAGCGTACAATGTAACTCTCCTAACCAGTGCTAGGTGCTAAGTGCACCAAATTCTGTCTCTGAAAATGCTGTTGTTTGTGATGTGACCAGACCTGCATATACTAGTACTGCTAGTAGTATTATTTACATGAGCACTCTATCACTGATCATGAGAAACAACTGAAAGAAGCCAGGCTAAACAGATGCTTTCAAAGAGATCTAGCACATAAATAAGCCATTATGGTTTAAAAATGAAACTTACTGTCCGGTTGGTCAACATCTTGGTCTCCTTTGTCAATAGCATCCAGATTATGCATCCTGATGTCTAACTAACAGGCTGGGTATCCTGTTAGGTGGTTGCATTCTCTTACTTCATGCTTTTAGTATGTTGTCAGGTCCATAGGCATTGAGCATACCTACTTCTACAAGGAGCCTCAGAAGTCCTGTCTATTCAGGGATGTTGCTATGCAGTAAAGCTGGCATTTCAATTTACAGTGTGCTAACTACTTTATACTGTCTGTCCCATCAATGCTCATTTAAAATCAGAGGCATTAATTGCAGAGGTAGAAGGTGGCAGAAGGAGGCATCTGTACTGATACTTAATAGTATGGTGAGCTAAAACAAGAAATACACAAACCTTTTGTATGAATCATTTTGTTTTCATGTTACTGCGATACTGTTTACCATATGTATGGAAAAATAACTATAAGTTGTAATTTACCCTCAAAGGACTACAGTGGAACTGAAGATGTGCTCAAAATTACACAGATCTTTAACCTTTGCTGGACTGAGGCCAGCAGTGCCAAGAGGAAATAAGATAATGAATAAAGGCTTATTTGGTAGACTTGTCTGATCACATTAGGTATTCATATCGATGCACATGTGCATTTGCAATATTGTAGAGGGAGTGTTCACCATAGAACCAGAAACTCTAAATGTCTTCATATTTCTGCTCTTCATTACCTCCAATTATGTCATTTATATTTAGGAAGAATTTCTCTGGCGTCAGTGTTCAGCTGATAACTTCTTCCACATGAATCATGATAATGTCTGTTGCTATTTACATAGCAATAAAGATTATCAGGATGAACAGAGAATAGGAATGATCCTTTTTACTCATTAGAATGTAGTTTGTTCTGTTATTTTTTATGCCTCATCAGTAATTATTGAAGCAGATATCCATACCAAAGGAAGTAGAACGCTAAGGAATAGAGACATTTCTTGAAGTAGGGGGATTTGACTGGTCCTTCACATTATTAAAAAAGACACTAAATTATCCAAAATGATGCGCAAAAGAATCCCAGCAGCACCTATCAAAACTTCAATCAGTATGTGCTGATTAACTTTATTAACTAACTAGTTTATTTCAGAGAGGGTTTTCCAAAGTAGTTTTATTGAAGCATTTGTAATTTGGTCTGAAAATAAAGATTTGGATTTCAAAGAGGGACTTTTTTCTCTTCACATCTGCCAGAACACAATTTATTTAGGCGTAAGTTTGGCTTTTACTGAGCACATCTCTTTTACTTGAGATTTTCTACAGACTGGCAACTGTAAATACAAATTTTAAACACTTAGAACCAGATTCTTAAACTCTTATTCCATTTAAATAGCACCTTGTTCCTTAACTGACTTCACTGGAGTGAGATACAGTGTAGTCTATCAGAACTTGGCACGGAGTGGTTTGCTCATCAGTATCATTCAATTCTGCCATCAGATGCTAAACAGTTACAGGAGGTTGTTTTAAAACTGATTACAACAAAATCAAAGCAGAATCCACTGATATGATTTTGTTCACAAAGGCTGAAGTCTGATATCGTTATTCATGTGACAATTGGCTCACATTCTAGTCACAAGCCTTTCTCACAAGCCCCGAAACAGACCTGAAGACATACGAACAGTGCTCGCTTTTACTCCATTATCTGAATATTCAATTAATAAAAGGCTATACATGGCTTATTATGTGACGCTAATGGCTAAGCTGGGAATGGCGTGTGCAATTTCTGTAAGCCCACAATGAATGATTTGTGACAGGCCAGATCTATGTGTGAGGACATGGAAGAGGGGCAAAACAAATATGCTTGACTGTAATTGACTATTAAAATAATTGAAAGTCAATGGGCTTCCAGCCTGTAGGCAGAGATTGTTTTATTTCATTTTTCCCTTTTCTAAAGACAGCAAGAAACAGAAAATATGATAACAGTGAGGAGTCGACAATTCTTTGCAGGGTTCAGGAATGCTTTATCTGTGGAATGAGTTCAGTGAGCTGAGGATGTCAGCTCCTATGCAAAAGCAGATTAAATAAGGATGGCTGAAGTGGTTACCGTTCTCAGCTGTAGCTGCTCGCCCTTTGCTGGAGGCTGTTGCTCCAACAGCAAGGACAGCTTCCGTGGCTGTCTAACATCTCCCCCACCCTCATATCTTATAATGGTTTATGGGTGAAAGTCAGGATAAACTGAAATCAGAGCCACTTTCTGGCAGTGGACAGACTGTTACTTGCAGAGGTTCTTTTGCTACCTATTATTCTCTTCACCTGGCTTTGCTGTATCTGCCTCAACAGGTCCCTCTGAAGAAGGGCTGTTATAGACAAAGGGAAGTGTAACAGCTTCTGCTCTTTCAACTTAATTTGTCACCATGGGTGAATCAACATCAGTAGTGCACAAACATCCCCATAAACGATTCACCACTGCTGGCATTAGTGAACACCCTTGCTCAGAGTTTAATTTGGCTAACTCCTAAATGACCTGAGGTTTGTTAAACGCCATGTCCCAGTGAAAAAAAAAAGAAAAAGACAACCTAGAAAGAACTCCTATCTAGTATTCACTGTCTTATATCCTGGAACAGAGATGGCTTACATTCCATCCGTATGGCAGGTATGAACCACGATTTCATTTTACGTGGCCCACCACTGTATTATACATATATATGTGTGTGTATATGTGTGTGTGCGTGTGTGTGTGTGTATACATCCACATATATACATATGTGCATATATATATGCACATATATTTGCATTATTTCTGGGTAACACTAAGGTCTGTGTTAGTGGGAGGCTTGTTAAATGTGTTTGAAAGGATCTATTCAACTCTCAGCAACTAAAAATTTCCTTTCCTCTGTCCTAGAAGATTGCTTTTTTTTTTCCTTTTCCATTTAAATATTTATTCTGGATTTTGGAAGGGATAAAATCAGCTGAAAGAAGGAAAATACTGTCTGAGAAATGAAGAGTATGAGAGAGTGGTAATGGGAACAAGGTTAAGGATAGAAAGGTAGAACAGGGAATTTTTCACAAAGAACTTCTAAGTGAAAGGGTTTGTACTTCAAGACCACAATGAATCAAAACCACTGATCATACAGTACAAAGAACAAAGACCACAGGTTTCCAAATTGTCTGACTCAGAACAACATGACTGGTGGGTCAAAAGGCCACTTAGCTCAAGAGCTGTGACAGTAGCCAGTAGCAGATATTTGAGAAAGAATAAAAGAAATAGCAAACAAAGAATGATATTTCTGCTGAAATTTTCCTCCAGCTTCCACAAACCAGTAACTCGATATTGCAAATTCCTTCTGAAAGGGTCTTTTCCCACTATTTACCTCCTTTCCCAGATAATTCCAGAACCTCAGTGGTCTCAAAACGGAGGCCTGAGAGACTATTGAAAACTTCTGCCCACTCCAAACATTTACTTTTGTTTCCTATTAGTCAGTTATTAATCCACAAAAAGGCCTTCCCTTCTATCCAGTGGGAGCTTAATTTCCATAGGAGTCTTTTGGGAGAGTGACTTCTGAAAACACAATACACTTCACTGATAACCAAAGAATCTTTAAATGTGACCTCACTGACTCCTTCAGAATGTTTTGACAGATTTAGGAGACGTGACACCCCCCTAGAAAAACCCTAGTATGCATCTTTGTATCCTCTGCATAAATTCCACCAATTTGCGTGGTATGGAGGTCAGACAAACAGGTTCCTGAATCACAGTGGGAACCTTTCCCTCTCAGTGAAGGTAGGTTTCAGCAAAAGAAATATGGAAAAGCCAGAAACCATGATATCTAAATATCTTTAAATCATGTTAAGTACTTTGGGACAAGTCAGGCAATAGCATCAACAGTGAGAACACTTTTGCATCGGCAAGCAGATTGAGAGTGTGTCAAGTCAGGAATTATTGGCAGCTTGATGAAGACTCATTTTTTTTCAGCAGAAAGCTGAAAAAAGCCCAAGGAAAAATTTTGAGCAACACAAATTACAACCCTGCCAGGAATCCCTGTGGTACTGCGGCTCAGGGACAGTACCTCTTTTCCCCACCCCATCCCTCTCTGGCAGTTGCCCTGCTCTGGCCTTTCCAGGCCTCCTCCCTCAGCCAGAGGGGTAGGGACTTTCAAACCTTCAGTCAGAGCAAAGAGGAAGAGGACAGAGGAAGAGTGATGAGCTCACCCTTTCCTTGTTTCAGAAAATCAGATATCCAAGGCCAGCATTCATTCTCACTGGGGATTATTTTAAAGCTCCAAAATCATCGCTGACAAAAAGCTTTCCTAACACAGCCTAAATTTTCTTTTTTTAGCATGAGTCAGTTGCTCCTGGTTATACAATCACCTGCTCTGCAACTATGTGGAATTTCTTTCCTTTTGTATCCCCAAAATGTAAGTAGATATCGATGCTCTTCCTTTAATACCTTTGATGATGATTTAGGAAATGTAAAATTATCTACATAGAGGATATTTCAAGTCATGCCACGGTTTGATTTTGTTGTGCAAGTGCTTTAAGAGTACAAGATGGCAGAAAGAAAGGCAGATGACTGGTCTTTGTATTGGTAAGATTCAGGGGTAGTTGTTTGGTTTCAGATGTTAGTGCAGGTTTCCCTTCATATTATTATTTTATATATTTGTGGTAGCACCTAATAGATGCCTTACAGCTTGGGAATTTAGTGTGTGAGACTCAGCACACACCTTACATCGGTAGTCTTTCTCTAAGGATCTCAGTCAAGGATTTAGAGAATATTCCTTAGGTGATTAGGTAGATAAACAGTGCCATGAGAGGGCAAGGGAACAAACTAAGTCTGGCCAAAAGTGACTGCTTTAACAGTCCTTGTGACCACAATCACAAATACCCATGCTGATGTTTGCATCCTGAATTCCAAAGTCTGGATGGATACACCTGCAGAACAACCCTGCAGGGGCACACATATGCACACGCACTTGCGCACAAACACGTTTCTGACTCTCTTCATAAAACAATCCTTCCAACACCCATACGCTAATAGCTATCTTTTAAACTTTCTCCTGCTTTTCAATGAGCTATAATGTTGTTTGTGATATAAAACTTACTAGCTAGATCCAGTGAGGTGTACAAATGTAAGTCCAAAAACTCTTATGGCTTTTTATTATCACTGTACAAAGTAAGACTTTTATATTTCTTCCCCATGATTTTGAAGAGTTTATATACAGACCCTATATAACTTTGACTTGCACTCCTGTTGTACTTTGCTCAAAATTCTTATATAGGTTTTTGTCCATTATCACTATCTGTCCTTTTCTTCTATTTTGGTGCCACTGCTTATTCTTCCTTTTTCTTTCTCTCACACACACTGGATTTCATTTCATCCACATTTGCTGGTTTCTTTGTCCCAATAAATATTCAGCTCTGCAAGCAAGTCCTTTCTTTGCTAGCTTTCTTCCTATATTCTCTCCTTTCTTCCCTCTTTTTTCCCCCCAAAACTGATTAAAGGCTTTTCCTCTTTTCAAATACAATTGCTGTGGAGGGCAAAGACAACCATTCTTAGTCTATATGCATTCAGGCCAAAGGCATGTTATTTCATTAAGATGACTGCTACCGATGATGGGATGTTTTGATGGTGTTCCCCCCCATCCTTGCTTGCTGGAGTTTACAGTCAAATTGCGTGGTTTGAGGGAGGGGTGAAGGGTATTGGGAAGAGGAAGTAAGTGTCACTTATGAATTTGAGGGAGGCTGGCAATGGTAAAGAGAGCTACAACCTATTCATCCTGAGACAGAAGTACCCTGATTTACAGATTAACGTAATTTTACTATTTTTGTGACTGTCAAGAGTGTGTGACCTTAACCATAAACAAAGAGAATGGAAATAAGGTTTAAAATGGAAAGCTATGTACATGGTTCCTGTTATGTCACTCCCTCTGGCAGAAAAAGCAGGAAGACTGCTACTCAGATTTCTCCAGATATTAAACATGTGGCAGTTGTCTCAACTGTTGTTAATACAACTCTGAATATGCCTTCTGAAGAGTAACTATGCTGCCCTTTCTTTTTTGTGTTTGGAAAGTATAACTTCTCCCTTTTGCATCTTTCTCACCCAAAATGTATATAATTTGAAGACATTTTCCAGTCTCATCTTTAAAAAAAAATTATTCAAAGGAGACTGAGTATCAGCAGCGTTAAATGTATGGGGGAGCTAGACACAGTTACATATGTCAAGTTGCTTGTATGAGTAAATATTTGCTGGA
Source organism: Struthio camelus (assembly GCF_040807025.1). Taxonomy (NCBI): domain Eukaryota; kingdom Metazoa; phylum Chordata; class Aves; order Struthioniformes; family Struthionidae; genus Struthio; species Struthio camelus. The sequence continues at coordinate 104,076,581 of NC_090943.1, forward strand.
TCAGGTCCTGTATTTGCTAAGTTTAATATGATGGCATGAATAAAGAACATCAGAGTTTATCATAAAAATTGCAAAACTTTTCACTCTACCAAAGAACATTTTAACCTTCAACCATACTGTGCAAAGCAGTATGTCATTAAAAATTCAGAACATGGTCTACAGTATAAAAGAAGATTGTTAAAAGGTCCCACTGACTGCAACTATAAAACATGAAAATACTACTACTGTTCTAATTTCCCTTCAGTAACTATTCTTTTCCTACTTGCTGTTCAACTTCAGAGATGCTTACGTTTTCAGAACTACAATTTCTAAAACCAGTCTCCCACATCTGTTCACTGTGGTTAAATCCTGTCTTAGATAACCTGATATTATACCTTCTGTCTTTGTTTAATCAAGCAAGAGGTAAGGGCTGTTTTGAAACTGAGTTGATTTAGCAAGAGTAGCAAAAAAAAAAAGCAGGAAAAAAAGCAAGAAAGGGTTTAAATACATGTACTTCTCTGGCTTACAAGTGGCTGTCTTTCTCCCATAGAGTCCCATACATCTGTTCTAGCTCTCTTTTCTCATATCCCCGGATTATCTGTTCTGTCTCAGAGTTGTGACTCTTGGATCTGTAATGCAGTGTTTGACATCAGTTTGGCTCATGGGATATTATCTTTCCCATTATAAATTAATTCATCTTTTGAAAAAGTAGTGTCCTACTTTCAAATGAATTTTTTTTTTAAAAAAACTACACTTGTGCACTATCAGGCACATATCCTTTTGTCTGGTTTCACACAGAATAAAATCTCTGTTATCCTGAAATAATTTTAGGCAGGCATCATTTCACATTAAATCATCTGCCTCAAGAGCTGTATTAAGGACCAGCAAACTCATTTAAATAATGCAACTGTCCTAAACCTTAACATTAACATCAAAATACCACCAGACTGAAGTTTAAAGAAGTTCAACTAGCCCTTGCCTGCTTGCCTCACCCACAAATATTTTCACCTACCTCAACACATCTTGGTTTTAGAGACAACTAGAAAACTCTGAAGAAATATAAGAAATCATTGCTATTTTGTTTTGACTGAATTCAACAGGGACAAGAATTCCCTAAGGCAGCCCCATTACCATATTTTTCATCCCAGTCTCTGAAAGAGGTGAAGGTACAACTTCTAAGAAATGTCAGAAACTACAGATAATTTTCAAAAAAACAAACAGCAAAGTTCAAACTTTACCAGGTTTACCATCACTGCGTGATGGATAAGAAGACATTATCTTTCCTTTTTTTTAATTTCAGAGCCATAAGAACAAAAGAAAACAATTCAGCCAGTAGAATGAAAATGAAAAATTTGTGACTTTTTCTAGCCATATTAGAGACTATTATGTGAAAGTCCTTATGTAAAATACTTAGTGGAAATTTATGTATAATGTTATCCTCTGGCAGAATTCTTTTTTTGCCTTTCTGTGTGTAGCAGTCAGTCACAGATTATTTTACATGCTCATCTATGAACAGAAAGGGCAAATAAAGGGAGTTTCCCTGCGTGATTCTTTTTACAACTGGAAATAGATTTGCTTCTCTTCAGTTTTTGTAAGTGCTAGCATTGAGGACAGTGGGAATCTTGCCTGTATTCTCTGTCAGGACTGGGCATATCGAAATTTCTGACTGGCAAATAAAGAGCCCAACACAAAAGACTGCAAAACAGAGAAATTATATTCAGCCATAAAACCACAAAACTGACTTTGCATTTTGTCTACAAATACTAGGAAAGTATAAGATGAAAGCTTAGCAGGTTGCTTGACAGGAGACTCCTGACAACTGTAAGCATCTGTCATTAAAATGGGGGTCAAATTCCATAGTCCTTACTCAGGCAAGATGGCTACTGATGCTTATAGGACATCTGCTAAGAGCAAAGATGCAGTGCAACGTCTATTATCCCTAATCTGGCCATGTAAATCTATCTTTCATCCAAAGCTTGAGGCCTTGGATGAAAAACAGATTTACATGGTCCAGTTAGGAGTTAATAGGAGCTCTTCTATTCACTTTAAGTGCTTTGGGTATTTTGCATATGTGTTGGATATGCAGTAGTTATACAAGGAGTGCAGATAAACAGTGTACCAGGAAAAAGGGTTTAAGTGATTTGCACTAGTTGTTCTCTTGGTTTTGCCTTTTGCTTTCCAGATGATTGCTTCTAGTGACCAAGACACACATAACAGTAGCTGTCCTCCAGTATGCTTAACTGCTGGATCAGTTTTTCCTGAATCCTTCACTTCCTTCACAATATTTGACACTCCAAATGGGTCAATATTGGTCAGCCACATTGGTGCTTTCTAGAACTCACATTTCGTGAAACACGCTGGAGATTTAAACAAGGCAGAAATGATTACCCCCAAAAGTGAACAACCCCATTTACACGGAAGGCTGCTCCTGATGCTCACCTTCTGAGACTGCTTGTTTGCAAGGTGATTGATGCATCAGTTGCAATGCTCCATGTGTGTAAATGAATAACCCTGAAGAAAGGCCTTAACTCTTGATAGCCTGGCTGGATCTCTGAGAACACAGGCACCTTGCCCCATCTTGTATTCACTCATATTGTGGGAAAATGTTAGCATTATCTTCAGTCCTGAAGAGGTGCATACCTGGCTGCAGGAGCCAATAGAGCTAATAGATGCATCTTGACACGTGGACAGACTGGGATGTGGCAGGTTTCAGTATGTCTGGTTGAAAACACAAGAATTTCTTATTTGCTGAACTTCTGCAGCTGCTACTACACCTCACCTGCCAGCGCGACTGTTTTGGAGACTCTGGTTTTGATTTTTCTCTGCATCTCAGTATAGTACGCAAGCCGGCAATGCTGCAGCTCTTAAGATCGCTTTACAGCACAATGGCATATTTTAAAGATGACAGCATTATGAACTGTTCCAAAGGAGCTATTTGCCTTTTAAGATGACTGCTCTAGAAAGAATTCTGTGGCTTAACAGCACTAGGAAAAGGGCAAGGGAAATACAGATGCTGCAGTCTGGTTAAGGAAATGACAAGCTCCTGTGCTGCAGTACTTAAGCATAGTCTCCAGCCGACACCATTTATGAGCTGTTATATACAGCTGCAATCACACACAGGCTCAGTGAGGCTTTCCATAGGGCTCACATTTGTTTTCACATTCACTTTGTAAATGAGTTTGTAATGTGGTGCAAATGGTAGCAAATGGACATTAAATGAGTCTTGTATGTGGACTGATCCTTTGTAAATATATAGGCTATTATAAAAGCAAATAATAAGAAGTCAAACCAAACAACAGCAGCCCCAACAACAGAAACCAGTGAAAACCATGTTGTTTTACATATACAGCATTTTGAAATGTGGGTTTTCTGTTTAAACTGTCTTCACGCCAGCCTCAACTTCTCTCTCCATACTAAGCCTACAACATATTTTATATTGCCATGGATACTTTGGACAGAAGACAGTGTGCACTAGCAATCAATTTTTCCATAGGAAACTATTCCAAGAACCTGTCCCACACTGCAGTGCTCATGTATAGTTTTTGCTCAATAGTATACAATCTTTTTCAAAAGGGTATGACTAGCCAGTACTTCAGCTGCCCGTTTGCAAGCTTGGAATAGGCCCAAGGCTTTACCACTCTCCAGGATAATTACTGCTTACTGCATTTTGCTATCACTTACCACTGCTAGCTGTTTACACCCTCCTAAGCAGGATGAGATGGATTGCAACACGAAACCGTTTTTAGGGTATAAAGAAGAAACGTGAGTTGACAATCATTTTGAAACATCTTTAGAGGACTAAAATCTAATCCAATCACAACGACAGCCAAGCAGAACTCAGCATAGAGGAATTACACAGAGTTTAAGGTATTACAGGTTCAGGAGGGGAATAATAAGCAGCATTCCTTATGAGGTAAGCATCTCATCTAATAAAAAGCCTTAAGTTCTCAAAATAGTAAATAATTAAACAAAATGATCAGGAGCTTAGGCATACTTGATGGTGAACTTTCATTTGCCACAGAGGTCAAGAATGTGATCCGTTATTTCACAGTATCTGTTCCTCTTCTGCTTCTCCTCTAGCAATTTGATCTAATGTCTTTTGTCCCACGCAGTGCTGGACTTCCTTCAGGGCAATATACAATCATGGACTGTAATTTGAATGCTTCATAATACTGTACTCTCCCTCAAAACAATATCATAGTATTATCAAGCTTTTTGAATAAGATGTCAGTGGGGCTCCAGAGCTGGTGAGCAGTGGTCTTCTTCTCTTCTCAGTTACCCTCAGCCCCCAGGTTATCTGCTCTCAGTGAGCATAGGCTGAACTTCTGCTCAAGCTACAGAAGGGTGCAGCAACTTCCTCCTCTCTTTTCCTCCATATAGGGCACAAAATAATCCTTTCCCTGGAACAAACCCTTCCCTCATCCGCTCCCCTTCTGTTTTATACAATGTTATATAGCTGTTTGAGACCTTCCTGTTACTGTGTGCAATTCATCTATCTATGTCATTCATCTATCTATTCATCTATCATTCATCTATCTATGTCAAGTTTTAACAAATAAGGCTACAAATACTTAGTACTGTATACATACTTTTAGTACTCTAATTTCTCAGTCTGCCAAGGTCTGCACAAATTTTCATGTTACCTTTTATTAAAGATATAGATCTATATGAAGAGCAGTTATTCTGTTCTCTTCTCCTTTTACATGTTACAATTCTCCCTGCTTCCTTTCTCTTCCTTGCTTCATCACATTAAACGTCTATCAATGCTAGAGTGAAGACTCCTTTTAAAGGTCCTTTTAAAACCTTTGTGAAACTCCAACTTTAAACCATCATGACCTGCTACCTTATGTAGCTTCAGATTTTTAAAGGCATATCCACTCCTTTCTTTATAACTAAGCTCGCCAAAATGAGCCTTTATTAAGTATTGCTCATCTTGGATTCTTGACTTCTGAAGAAAGGAAGCTTTATTAACAGGGATGCCTCTTCTTTTGATCTTGCCAGCAACGTATTTTATTTTTTTAAGTGGCTTTTATTATTGTCTCCTAAATACTTCTGAAAATTCCTCCCTAGTTCTTGTATTTTCAGTTGGTCACATAATGGAACTCCCTTCAGCCTCTATGGTTATCAGCTGGTTGAATCCAAACTGCTTCTCACCAGACCTATCAGGGCGTGTTCAGACCATCTATCACTGCTATAGTAATACAGGGAAGTTGATTTAGCAGGAGCCTGGCGTCATATAGCATATATTCTCCCATTCTACCAATATTAGTTTATTCTTTTTTATTTTCAAGGTATACCTCTACTCCTCTCAGCTTCAGTGCTGCAAATAGTTATAAATCACTGAATATACAACAATAAGTATCTCATTTAAAAACTAATCTCAGTCTTTATAAAAGACATTGAAAATCTAGCTTTTTGCTATGTTTTATTAACATGTTGTGATTTCATCGTTTTGGCCCCAAAGAATTTCCTAATTTGCTAATGTCTACATCAGACTCAGACTGTATTTCTAGACTGTTTTCCAACTGCATTCAGTTCTTCAGGGATGTAATCTCTTCCTTTTTCTTTTTATGATGTGTTGCTGTCCTTAATATATAATAAGAAATTTGAAAGGAAAACTTTATATTTTATTTTTGCTGTTCTAAAGCAGGCTGTAGTATCGTTTACTTCTTCTTTTTCTCTTTGAGTAGTCAGTGGCGGATCCTGAAACATTTCTATTGTATATCCTCCATCCATAAAGTCTATAGCCTTCTTCAGAAGTTTACCCTTTTGTTTAGAAAAGTGCAATCTTCATATTCTGGTTCTATTGGCAGGGGTGCAGAGAGCTTTCTGATATTATCCAGGATGACTGCTATATTTGTTTCCAGCTGCACAAAGGAGTGAAGATATTGACTTAAGTATTTAAAAGGAACTTCCTTCTCTACACCTGCAGTTAACTTCCTTTCCTCATTCTTCTATTATTTCTTCTTTCATGTTTTTTATCTACAAACTCCTTTGGTTCTCATTCTTCATTAAATCTTAATTTATTTTGCAACTTCGTTCCTCACTGCAAGATTTCCCACCCTTTTTACTTTTTTAGGCCAACAACCCTGCCACTTAATCCTCCCGTATCAGATTTAACCCTACATAGCCTCACCTCTATGGAAGATCTTAGAGATAAGCTTTTTTTGAGATCTGGCAGGTGTTAACGCACCAAAGCTTCCTCTGGTATCTGGGCTGTTTTTTGCCATTATCCTTTTCTAGTCTCTGTGTTTTCTTTCTCCCTGCAGAGACCATCTCTGATAGTTCTCGCACTGTCTGCTGTTCTCCATTAAGATCTCCCAGTAATTTTTTGGTTTGGGGAGCAGGAGCATACCTAGGCTATCCATTCCACAAAGAGACAGGGAGCAATGATATTTGCAAATCATGTCATCTCCTCCTTAAAGCTCCTGTTTGAGCAGCCATCTGCTCCCGCATCCCCTGGTGGTCCCCTAACAAACCATTTCTAATGCATTCATGAGGTCAAAACTACTCCAGTTGAATTCAGTAGCACGCTTTAGCTATCTAGAGAATGTAAAAATGCATAATTTAGGCATTTTGTTGTGGGACTATGCAAATGGCAGTTCCAGAAGCACATGCAGAGGCAGTGACAAGCTAAATTTGAATTCTGCATAGAACAATTTGTATCACATTCGTTTCTTGTTCACAACTATTGCCCTAAAACAGCCAGAATTCCTCTGAAGTGAAGGAGCACTTAAGTGGCAACTTCCTGTTTGAAGGGCACACAGCAGGGACAAGGTGTAATTTTTTGCTCTCTGCCTATTCCAGACTTGAATATGGATTCTGCACAACTCTAACCAACTCTGGAGAACTAGGTTGCTCTCTGACTGTCTCTAATTGCCCTACATCCAGTATCAGTATCAGTATCTTTTATTAAAAGCAAAGCAATGCTTATTAATAGAGCTTGTTGGACATCTTCTGACTTCAGTTTTTCTTTTTAAAACAGTATATCTGAACATTTCCTCTGAAATCAGTTCTACTGTCCCTACTATGGCAATTGAAACCATGCTCCTGGTTTCGACAAGGATGACATTTTTGATTAACAGGAGAGACAGATTCACTTACCTTAGAGCAGCATATGGTCTAATGATTGGATTACTGGCATGGGATGGGAGATATGGAAGTTCCAAGTCTGTTACAGCTAATTTACATCAGGACCACACTCATCAAGAATATACTATTAAAGATCTCTGCCATATGACCATGGCATCTCAGTTATCGCTCTCAGTACTGAGAGATGACAAGCAGAGCAGGGAGAGACCATAAAAGGCCCAGAAGGTTATAGCAAGAACTATATATACAACTCAACAAAAAGAGGAAACCAGAGGTCAGGCTTTCCCAGGGAAACAATTTCACTTTGTTTAAGTAACTGAATATCCAGTACACCAAAAGAGAATCTTCATGTTCCTACTGGCTTTTTCATGAAAAATATCAAAAGCTCTTGTGCTTGTATGGAATGAGAAACATTTTGAAAACTCAGAAACTTAAATGAAACTGAAGATTTTTTTCTCATTCATTTTTTTTCTCTAATAAGAAGCAAAGATGAACCACTGGGCTGGCATTCAGAATGCCTGGGCTCAATTCCTGCTTCTCCTGGAGGCTTCTTAAGTAAATTCCTATTCTCCTGCATTCTTCCATTTTTAAAAATGGAAATTTTTATTTTTATTGGTTTCTATGACCATGGGACCCTGTTTGAAGATCAACAGCTGATGGGGAGAGATGGCATCCACCTTACCAAGCGGGGCACACGCGTCTTTGCCAACAGGTTGGCCAGCCTGGTAAGGAGGGCTTTAAACTAGGCAAGACGGGGGAAGGGGAGTGGTATAGTGGCAGGGGAGTCAGTAAAACACCGCTCAGGTCAGGATGCCTCCAGTGGGTGCATACAGCCAGGGGAGACAGCATGGGACACGGCTATGGAGGATCCTCTTGCACCTCTCCTGGGAAGCTCAACATGCTTGACTGGCCCTCTGAAATGCCTGTATACCAATGCATGCAGCATGGGGAATAAGCAGGAAGAGTCAGAGGTCTGTGTGCAGTCACAGGACCATGATCTCATTGCGGTGACAGAGACATGGTGGGATAGCTCACATGACCGGAATGCTGTCCTGGATGGCTACGTGCTTTTCAGGAAAGACAGGCCAGGAAGGCGAAGTGGTGGAGTTGCCCTTTATGTGAGGGAGCAACTAGAACGCGTGGAGCTCTGCCTCGGGGTGGATGAAGAGCAAGTTGAGAGCCTACGGGTAAGGATTAAAGGGCAGGGTAACATGGGTGACACTGTTGTGGGGGTTTACTACAGGCCACCTGACCAGGAGGAAGTCATCGATGAGGCCTTCTACCGACAGCTGGAAGTAGCCTCACGATCACGGGCCCTGGTTCTCATGGGAGACTTCAACCACCCTGACATCTGTTGGCAAGACAGCACAGCTAGGCACAAACAGACATAAGAGGTTCCTGCAAAGCACTGATGATAATTTCTTGGCCCGGGTGGTGGAGACACCAACGAGGAGAGGTGCAATGCTAGACCTTGTACTAACGAACAAAGAAAGTCTAGTTGGAGATGTGAAGGTTGGGGGCCGCCTTGGCTGCAGTGACCATGAGATGGTGGAGTTCAGGATCCTACGAGGAGGGAGCAGGGCAATGAGTAGGATTGCAACCCTGGACTTCAGGAGAGCTAACTTTGGCCTCTTCAGGGACCTACTTAGGGGAATCTCATGGGACAGGGCCCTAGAAGGAAGAGGGGGCCCAAGAAAGCTGGTTAATATTCAAGCATCACCTCCTCCAGGCTCAAGATGGGTGCATCCCTCTGAGGAAGAAATCCAGCAAAGCGGGCAGGAGAGCTGCCTGGATGAGCAAGGAACTCCTGGCCAAACTCCAGCAGAAGAAGGAAGTACACAGAATGTGGAAAAGGGGACAGGCCACTTGGGAGGAATAGAGGGACGTTGTCAGAGTGTGCAGGGATGCGACAAGGAAGGCTAAGGCCCATTTGGAATTGAATCTGGCAAGGGATGTCAAGGACAAGAAGGGCTTCTTCAAATACATCAGTAGCAAAAGGAAGACTAGGGAAAACGTGGGTCCGCTGCTGAATGGGGCGGGTGCCCTGGTAACGAAGGATACAGAGAAGGCAGAGTTGCTGAATGCCTTCTTTGCTTCAGTCTTCACTGCTAAGGCCAGTCCTCAGGAATTCCACACACTGGGGACAAGAGAGGAAGTCTGGAGAAAGGAAGACTCTCCCTTGGTGGAGGAGGATCGGGTTAGAGATCATGTAGGCAAACCTGACACCCACAAATGCATGGGCCCTGATGGGATGCACGCACGAGTGCTGAGGGAGCTGGCGGATGTTATCGCTAAGCCACTCTCCATCACCTTGCAAAGGTCCTGGAGATCAGGAGAGGTGCCTGAGGGCTGGAAGAAAGGCAATGTCACCCCAGTCTTCCAAAAGGGCAAGAAGGAGGAGCCAGGAAAGTACAGGCCTGTCAGCCTCCCCTCCACCCCGGGAAAGGTGATGGAACAGCTCATCCTGGAGATCATCACTAAGCATCTGGAGGACAAGAAGGTGATCAGGAGTAGTCAACACAGCTTCACCAAAGGGAAATCATGCTTGACCCATCTGATAGCCTTCTCTGATGGAATGACTGGCTGGGTCGATGAGAGCAGAGCAGTGGGGATGTTGTCTCCCTGGACTTCAGCAAGGCTTTGGACACTGTCTCCCATCACATCCTCCTAGGCAAGCTCAGGAAGTGTGGGTTGGATGAGAGGACGGTGAGGTGGATTGAGAACTGGCAGGATGGCCGAGCTCAGAGGGTTGTGGTGAATGGCGCAGAGTCAAGTTGGAGGCCTGTGGCTAGTGGTGTCCCCCAGGGGTCAGTCCTGGGTCCAGTCTTGTTCAATGTATTCGTCAATGACCTGGAGGAAGGGACAGAGTGCACCCTCAGCAAGTGTGCTGATGAGACTAAACTGGGGGGAGTGGCTGACACACCAGAAGACTGTGCTGCCCTTCAGAGGGACGTGGACAGGCTGGAGAGCTGGGTGGAGAGGAACCTCTTGAAGTTCAACAAAGGCAAGTGCAAGGTCCTGCCCCTGGGGAGGAAGAACCCCCTGCACCAGGACAGGCTGGGGGTTGACCTGCTGGAAAGCAGCTCTGCAGAGAAGGACCTGGGAGTGCTGGTGGATAACAAGTTAAACATGAGGCAGCAATGTGCCCTTGTGGTCAAGAAGGCCAATGGTCTCCTGGGGTGCATGAGGCAGAGTGTTGCCAGCAGCTCGAGGGAGGTGATGCTTCCCCTCTACTCAGCCCTGGGGAGGCCTCACCTGGAGTACTGTGTCCAGTTCTGGGCTCCCCAGTACAAGAGGGACATGGCACTCCTGGAGAGAGTCCAGCGGAGGGCTACCAAGATGATTAGAGGGCTGGAGTACCTCTCCTATGAAGAAAGACTGCAAGAGCTGGGCCTGTTCAGCCTGGAGAAGAGAAGATGGAGAGGCGATCTCATAAACGTGTATAAGTATCTGAAGGGGGAGTGTCAAGAGGATGAGGCCAATCTCTTCTCTGTGGTGCCCAGCAACAGGACAAGAGGCAATGGGCAGAAACTGAACCACAGGAAGTTCCACCGAAACCTGAGGCAAAACTTCTTGACTGTGAGGGTGACAGAGCACTGGCACAGGTTGCTCAAAGAGGCAGTGGAGTCTCCTTCGCTGGAGATATTCAAAACCCGTCTGGATGTGATCCTGGGAAATATGCTCCAGAGGTCCCTGCTTGAGCAGGGAGGTTGGACTAGATCTCCAGAGGTCCCTTCCAACCTAAACGATTCTGTGAAATGAGATTTCCTTTATCCTTCCAGGTGTCCAACTCATCTCTTAGCCTACGCAGTTCTGTCTGTGTGTTCTGGTGCCTTTTACATCGGGTCTTGAATTTGGACAAAACTTTTATCCTTTCTTAGAAGTACAGTGAGACTTTAATTAATTTTAACTAGAACTAAGAAGTAATCTGTTATGCTCAGGCTATATTTCAAACTTCATATTGGAACAGAATTATCATACAAGATCATAAATCTAGCAGATCTGCTAAACCACCTATATTTAGAAGGATACAGATCTTTTCAACTGTCTCAATTATTTTACTTTTTAAAAACTAGGAAACTTGGATCACTTAAGAAACATGCACTCCTCTCAGCTGTTCTGACTCACTGGTCACAGATGTATCAGAGAAGCCAGGGAAACCATCTTTCTGGAATAGTAAGTAATCCTGCTACAGCAAGACTTGATTCTAAACCCTGATGCAAGAAAACACTTAAGTCTGTGCTTCAGACCCCTTTTTGGAATACAGAATATGATAATAACCCATCTCATGTGAGAATGTGCTCTGAAATCAAAGCAGCACGTAGTAGTCTGATCTGCAAATGAGCTAAAAAGTATATAATATTGACTGTAAACCTAAGTATATTACAGCTTCATTTGATGTCATCTAATGATAGCTATTGATTATGGTATAGCTGCAAGCTGGGTTTCAGTTTGATTCCATCCTAACCAGCAGATCTGATATGTTACCTGGGACCACTTCATACAGTCCTCCTGGCCCAGCTGTGGGTTCCCACCCCTACGTTTACACTGTGTTCTGTAGTCACACGACTGTGAGGGGAGTTGGTTCAGCTTGTTGATCTGACAAATATCCATCAACCAAAAAACAAGAAAAGGAAGAAAAAAAAGATAAAGGTTAGTTTTTTCCTCAGACCAGAAAGCTGAATCATCTCACCCTGTGGCCACAAAGTTGCTAGATCCAGAGGAAGGAAGAGCATGGGAAGTTACAGCTATAGGTAATGGATGGGAACCGCTCCTGTTCTTAGCAGCCTGCAGTCACACTGTATTAGGCGTAAAGTGAAACTACACCCTTGGTTGCTAACAGAGATCATTGCTAGCTTTCTTTTAAATAGCACATTAGCTAAACTACTCAACAATACTAATGTACATCACACATGGGTGTTATTACAGGGGAACTCTGCCATTCAGACTTCACTAAGCTGAGCAACTGGGTTAGCTGAATGTTAACTGCTGCTTCTGCTACTTCTTTTCACTTCGCCACCACAATATTTTTGGGTTTAGTACATACCATTATAAGCAATCTTTCTTTACCTTAGGGAAAAATACTATTCTTTCAGCTAACCACCTTGAGAATATATCTGAAGGAAATCTACTTAAACGAGCAATGACCACAGTAGTATCATGGATTTTCAAAAAAATCTGAACATTGACAAGGTCCCCAAATGCAACAATTGGTGAGGTCTTGCTATTCCTATTATAGAAGTGGTAAAAAACGTTGGAATTAAGCTGAGAAAGCACATTATAACTATAAATGCTGCTTAATGTTTTTAGGTAATTTTTTTCCCGCAATCAATTATGACATGCATGGTCTCGGAGTGTGGGTACTTGTTTATAGCCAAATGACAGGGGGGGTTATCTGGTTAATCTATTTCAAGGTCAATATTTATATATTTCCTTCTTTCCAGATGCGCATTTGTTCTTGTATGTTCTTCAAATCCAATTTGGCAAGTGATTAGTCTTTAATAAAGGATATGACTTTGCAGACGCAAAATGTGGAATTTAAAACACGCTGCAATGCATTGGTTTTGTAATACTGAGATCATCATGAAAACAGAATGGAAAGTTATTTTGCTTCTTTAATTTGATGCTTAAGTCAGTTTTTGTGAAAAGTGTCCAAATGAAGAAACATTTCAGCTCACTTTGCTAAGTTAATTATAGCAGGTAACATCAGTGACCGCAGTGGTTCAGACTGCAAGGTAGTTGCCATGTTATGACACTACCTTAATATGTTCACAACTTTCTAAAAACACTCACTTCTTGAAGGGAAACTTCTCATTCTTAATTTCTGCCTGATGGTGATCTATTTTTGTAGAGCAGACCTATGAGGGCGTGTTTAAATGTGTGGAAGAATAAAGATGCAGTAAAACACAGCAGTATTTTTTGAGTTAGTCAAAAAATGTATCTAAATTTTTTTAAAAAATAATACTTGGCTTTGACCCAGAGATATGATAGCCTAAAAATCTCCTCTTGCAAAGGTAACATAGAAAACTACGGTGGATTCTCAGATAGCTTACTTACTGTTTACTACATCTGCATACGTGGTTTGCTAAAGACCTGCCTACACACAGAGGCTGTATTAATGTTAGTACACAATACTGTTATTTACATCAGTAGGGTTTATTTCTACCAAGGAAGATAATACAGTAGGATAATTTTTTCATATTAGAGGTTGGATCAATCTATTTACATTAGAGAAAGCAAACAAACCAAAATGTCTTTCCCAAACCCCACACCATTCTAAATTGATAGTCATATTGGTAAAAAAATTACATGCACAAACCAGATAGAAGCATGGAACATCTGAAAGTCCGCACTGACAATGAAGGAACATTTCTCCCACAGAAGTTACTGAGTTCTCTTCTTTAGCAGGCATAGAGCAAGGCTAATACCTAGTGCTTTGGAAAAAAATCCTTTCCTTAGCCTTCACCTGGGCCAGAAATATAAAACCTAGTAGCTGAACAGGTACCATTTTGAATCTGGAAAAAATGTCAAATGTTCATCAGTGTTTGCTGGTTTCCATGGAATCTCCTTCTCTAAGAAGCAAACTATTGATGTCATGAATAGAGTAGCACCATTTCACTTATCAACAAAATTGATTTATATTCTCTGGAAAAGTGAAAGTAACAGGACAGCTAGTTCTTCAACTTTCGGATAAAGTCCTTCTCTTTGTAAGAACATCTAATATTAAGAAGGAAAACAAAATCTGCATGCCCCACCTCCCCCACCCCATGTGGCTAGTCTATTATTAAATCCTCAATTAAATTTGCATAGTTGCAACTACAGGCAGTCTCAGGAAATGCTAAATGTCAGTGACAGGAACATCACTTAAGGTGACCACCATGAAGAGTGTCCAAATGGGAGAATATAAGCTTCTAGGAGACAAGATTCTGCACCACAGATTTTTTCTACAACCTTGGATCAGTCACTTTAGAAGGATCCTTCTCACCTAATTTAAACACATTTAAAATTTCAGTATCTAGTCTACATAAATCATCTAGGTGCTCCTTTAAAGTCAGTGAAGAGAGACCAGCACCTCCAGAAAGTTCATCCTGCCTGTCACAGGATGAGATATCTGCCTAAGCATGGTACAAGCCTAGATGACCAGCCAACAGAGACAGCCAGTTTTCAGACGGCAAGATGTTGGCAAGATGAAGTCTCCTTCTTACCCTCCTAAAGTCTCTCTGCTTCTTAGTTTTTCAACTATAAGATTATTCCTGAATACAAGGATAATAGCATCTCCCTACGTGATAGGACTGACTTAAAGATTAATGCATGTAAAAGATAGAAATAAGAAATATGTAACGATCTAGAGTAGATAGACAAATGCCAGTGCTGTATCTCAACAGAGAAAGGCCTTTCTGTATATCACTACATAGCTCCATTTAAGCAAGCAGGAAAAGCAGCTTAGGCAGTCAAGCATAAGTATTTGACTGCAGGATTAGGTCATGTCACCAGCTATTCTCTCTCTCTCCTTTGTCTTGCTTATCACTGTTGTTAAACCTGTTCCATAAGACGTATGGCCGCTGTATCATGAATTTTGTACAGGCTGCCGTTATGGGAAACTAATCTTTGCAAGTACTGACTGAATTATTTCAGCCTGAATGTTGTATTAACATAGGTCTCCCAATTTAATATAATTATGTATCTAAAGTGCACCATTCAAATTAAAGAGGTCTTAAAATACATCTTTACCACTTGGCAAATGAACCCTCTCAAACACATGGAGACTGGCCTTTTAACGTAAATCATTCCATTATTTCTAGAAGCAGATATTCAAGACAATGTACTTTGTCCAGCATTTCTACTCTTGGGAATGTTTGCCTTGACTCTTCAACGTTTAAGAAGCTGGTACATATATTATGAAAAGTCTGCACGTAAAATACAGTGAAGAAGATCATCTCAGGACACTAAAAAGCCTCCAAGACAGTGGCTGCATTGTACAAACCCCTTCTCTTTTTAGCGTATATTCAAATATGGTGATACTTTCAAACTTCCACGCAGTATTTTGTGCCTTGGAAAATATTCCTCATATTTTTGTCATATTTTGTATAAGCCAGTGCAGATGTACCTGTTTAACACATTGCAGGACAATGAACAATAGTGATCTACTAGAAACATTTGGGATATGTAGTGAAATAATCCACTACATCAAAGTTTCTCCATTGAAACTCCAGATTTACAAAAAGCATTGTTATTCAAGAGTTAACGCCAAATTTCAAAATATGGATCTTTAAGTTAGTGGCTTAAGTTCAGTTAGCAGCTAAATAAAAAAGGCCTGATTTTTAGACATGAAATCAATAGAAACTCCAGATACTTTACATCATAGGTCTGTAAATCAGTCCCAAGTGTTTAGATAGCTAAAGACAGTCACCAATTCCCAGAAGAGCTAACTGGTCTCAATTAGAAATAAACATAGTTACTATCTCTGGAAAGTAGGCCCTGTTGTTCTAAAATATTGATCTATCCCTTTATATTTGCTGTCTTTTAATTATTTAGGGTAAAAAGATACAAAAAAATTTCTTTCTTCAGCAGAACAGACCTAGCCAGCACAGACCGGGTTTATCTAAACAGAGCTGAAACACATCCTTTTGTGTATTGCTATGATGCTGGACTAGCTTTGCTGAAGTTAATAAAATAACTTACATTTTTTTGCAGAAAAGCACTTCCACGTTGATAGGTAAATACACTGTATTTAATTTTCAATTCAAATGTAAATATATAGTTCTGGAAACAGGACTGTGGCAACTTTTACAAAACTCAAAATGAAGAGAAGAGATTGCAACAGGGAATGAATGCATCAGCTGGAGTGTGAGAAGTTAAGAACTTCCGCTGCAACATTTCTAAAAATAGTTCTCATAATAAGGGGGCCAACTTGATTTTTACAGGCACCAAGTCCTTTCATACCATTACCAAGAAGTTCATACAGGAAATAAGGCTAATGAAATTTCACTCTCCATTAAAAAGAATAGCAGCGGAAGAGGAAGTTCCACCTAACTGATTATTAAATTCAGAAGAACACAACAGTTTATTGGTTCTCAGTATAGGTGGCAGATTTAGTAAAAGCTTAAAAAAAATCCCACTCTTCATGCAACATACTGTACTTTCTCCATTTGTCCTACAAAGCAGAAACGTGATGCAATCTTGTTGATAAGTGAAATGGTGCTACTCTGTTCAGGACACCAATAGTTTTGCTTCTTAGAGAAAGACATTCCATGGAAACCAATGAACTGTGACTGACATTTGATAGCCATCCATTTTTATTCCTAGCTAAAGTCTACACACCGTAAATATTCTGTGTCGCTTTTTTAGAAATTGGTTTCCTTAATTTTTCAAATAAAAGGTGGAATTTCTAATTTATCAAATGGAATTTCTCTGCAAGTGTTAACAACGGCTAAACAAAGATCTTAAAAATATTAACAACAATAATTTGGCATAGAGATCTGGGCCTTCTTTCATTACTGCACAACATTGGACTACTGGTAGAACTATATAAATAAGTAACAGTAAACCTTGCCATTAAAATTTGAAAATACATCCTCAGAAACAACAGCATCTTGGATCACAGGCTATCTCAGTGAAATTAGTGGTTCACCCCAACATTAAAAGTTGAATTACTTCTAATTTCAGGAATATAGCATTTACCTACTTCTCACTCCCCTGCTGGGGATGCCAAAGAGGTTGGTTTACCTTCTTTTCTACTAAGCATTTTATCTCTGTACAGAGGAGAATAATAGCTGTAGGTACGTCATGTTGCAATCCCATGGCCAGCATAGAAATCCTGCTCTGCATTGGACCTACACAAAATAATGGGCAATCTTCCCCTGAAAAGTTAGCAGATCAAATAGGCAGGCATAGAGAAGGAAAAAGGAAATCTCATATTCTTACAGCCATGTAAAAAAGTGTGGCTGAGGCACAGAGATGAAGTGATCTCAGTAACTGATAACAGAAATTTAATGAATATAATGAAAAGCTTATTTTTCTTCCAAGCCTCAAAGTCTCTTAAAATCCTAATCCAGTGACCAGTGAAGACAATGAGAATCTTTCCATTTACTTGAAAACACTCTAGTTTCAACCAGTGTATCTTGCATGCCTGCTGACACAGAGCTAAAAAAATATCAGGGATATTTTGTATTTTAGATAAAGCTTAGGCTGGTTTCCATTTTTATTACTAAATTAAAACATGGTGATACAGAAGTCTTCAGTCTCAGACTAGTTTTCAGAATTATCTGTCTTTCACATAGGCAATACAACTACCGGACGTAGGAGAGGTTCATCCTCTTTAATGTAGCCTATACTAAGTAATTAACATCAAAGGTTTCCATGCTTATCAAACTAAACCAGATCTTTATTAAAAGAACTATTTATAGAGCCATCACAGGTGCATTTATTTTATGTACATTTCCTCCATGTGCATAAAACTTACTTCATGGTGCCCCCTCCAAGTTATTCCCCTGTGCAACCCGTGCTCCTCCCCTGGAGTTCTGTGCAGACTTCAACTTGTTTGTGCTGTTCCAGGAAACAAGGGGTTGTGATCCTTTGTGGATGCAGAGCTGAAGGCTTTGCTTTATTTTTTTTAAATTAAAGCATGTTTAAAACATTGCATTATTTTAACTCAGTTAAATCATGGTGGCATAGGGGTGGTTGGCTATATCTTTTTCTCACTGTTGTCTTGGTCTAATATCATATTCATGCCATTTGTTTACAATATTGAATTTTGTTTCTCAGATCTGAAATTCTTCAGGTCGCATATGTTTTTTCTCCAGGGGAACGCACTTCTGTATGTACATACAATCTCTAGCCCAGTATGTAGTATTTGTGCTTCTGTAATGCAGTAACAAACTGAAAGCAGTCTAACCTATTTCTAAAGCACTGACAAATGAATATCCACATACCTTTGTAACTGTTTAGCAGCCATGACATTTGAGAGATTTTTTGCAATACATTTATTCATCATCATTTATATATGTTCTTAAGTAACTACGATATTCTTCATACAAGTTTGTAAACCTCTGCATACAAATTCTATGCAAGACATGACCTATCTTAGATATACCTCTCCTTCTGTTCAGTTAATTGACTAATGCCTTGATAAAAAATAAGAGATCACTCTACCTCAAAGATACATTAGATGATACATTTTTGCAATAGAATGAACAAGGTGGCAGTAGAGAGGTTTCACTCTTTTGCATCCAGTAGCATATATTATTAAAGCAGCAACTCATATCTGTCAAATGAAGTCATATATCTTTTAAATAAATTAAATAACCTCAGCTAGTGTTATCGTGCCATGGCTTTTAGGAAAAGATTTGTCAAGAAAGAGACATTTTTGACTATTTACTTAACAAAGGAGTAATACTGTTATATTCCTGATAGTTTTGGGACAGGGGAACGAAACAAGCCTCCCTCTTTTAAATCATACTTGTATCTCCAGTAAAGCCCAAATTCTCTTCGGGCAGCTCCAGGGCTCAAACAACACAGTTTTGAAAGAGCAGAGGAAGCATTCTGCATATTGAAATGTAAATATTCACTACAGTGTACTGTACATCGGAATTCTGAAGGCAAGCAGGATGTTGAGCATATTTATTCATCCATCATTACCCAGAATGTTCTTTCTGCTATTTCACAGAAATGCTTTTCAGTTGCTTTGAGCTCTGGAAGAAACAGAGCTTGGGCATTGCTATGGACTAGTCAAAGTTCTTTTCTTGGCACTACAGGGCACTAAAACTGATTTGAAGGTTTGACTCAAGAACAGATGAGTCAGTACCTCTATTAACAGGTTTTAGGCCTTTATACAAAAGCTGCACCAATGTCAGGTTTGGGTTTACTGGGAGAAGTAACAAGGCTGTGGGCCCATTCCCTCCTCCTTCCCATTAGCACAGTCTCACATGGTTCAGCTGTGGTTGTGCAGAGGATTTAAATCACTTCCATTTGTTTGTTCAGGCAATGCATTAGAGTGAAGATGAAAGATAGGTATGCAAGTGCCGGACATTGAACACTGCTAATATCTGGAGGAAGAAAAATCACTGATCTATACAAGACGCCCATATTAATTGATAGGGTGGCCATTTTGCATGACACTGGCAATTCAAACAGTAGAACTTTGCCAACAGCTTATTTTTTCATTTCTTTGGTACTTTTGAAAAGCAAAAACACATACAAAAATCTGAGAATTTAACTATGAGTTAGCCTGAAATGATTTTTAAAACATCTCATTCAGTCAAAAAGTAAAAGATTCCTTTGGGACAAAAAATATTCTGTTTCAGCATTGAGCATTTTTTTTAAATTGAAGGAAGTTTTCAAAAATTTATTTGAATTTCAAGAGAAAAATTACAACATTGTTTCAACGGTGTTGAAATAAAACACTGCCTTACTTCTAATTAACAGTTTGGCAAATTTGTGCAATGCTGATGTTACACCTACTACCTTCTCTGAAGGGAGTCTTAGCTACTGTAATTCACTCAGTTCTAGTTGAAGAGGCTTTAAAGTCATGTAGTTAACAATCTTTTAATTGCTCTGGCAAAGGAAGACAAATGTAAATAGAATAATATTTCAATTACTCTTACTTGCAAGAACAAGCCATTCTTCCTTCTTTACAAAGTGTTTAAGAAACATAAATACCTGTGAAATAGAAAGGGTATCTTAACAGATCAACAGAGCACTTGAATTGAGAAAATTATGGTCATGTTATCTACTATTATAAAACCAAGATAAAACTGACTATTTCAAAAACACTGAAGCAGGTGACACTTCTTTCTCTGAACTTGACTTGTTTTTTTGCTTTGAAAATGATGGCAGGTTATCTTTCTGAGTAAATTCCACATAAATGCCTTCTTTTTTAATAGACTGGCCACTTCAATGTACTCAGAATCCATTTACTGACTTTAACGACAAAAAAGTTTCTACTGTTTCTACCAGTTAAGCCTCTACATCTAATACAGATAACAGAGCTCAAGTGAACCGAATTCCTTCTTCTGAATCATCACCATAACTTCTTACAAAAGTCAAGATAGAGAACAGGTCAGCAGAAGTAAGAAGCAGTTGTTTTTGACCTTCAGGTCCCAGTAGGGACAGCATTAAAAGCCATCTGTCTACTTTTAAACTATAGACAATTCACCTTCTGGTGCTGCTCTTTTAGGTAGAATCTGTACCTCTGTGAGTCAAGTGCAAAGAGGCAGTGGTAAAATAAACAAAGCCAGTGGAAAAATAAATGATCTGTACTGCAGCTATGCATCTTTTATACTTCTCGGTCCAGAGTCCAGAATTCAGTCGAGTGAACGGCAAAAGAGAAGAGTGGGATTCTGCAGAGCATATGGGAAAATAAAATGTAGAAGAATGGGGATAGACTGAGGTAAAAAAAAAATTATGAATCTGGAAGGCAGCAAAAAAAAAAAAAGTCAGTGTAAAAACTGCAAGAATTTTAAAAAATAATTCCTGCTCTAAAGGGAGGGTTACGTGTTGACTTTTCACATGGCATTAAAAGCTGGTACTGTATCTAAAAACAAATCCAGAAATTCTACCTGATACCCTGAGATTTCAGAAGAGTTGATGGTGGACTTAGAGATATTACGGTGTTCTGGGATATACATGCACATCACAAGCATAGTAAAAAGGAAAGTCAGATAATAATTACAAAGCAAAAAGGAACTACCAAACCTGTCATTTAAAATGACAAAAAAATTAGGATTATATCCCTTACTTCTGTGAAAATAATATATGGTGACTTATGAAGAGGAGGTTAACCCAGCTGTAAGCTTTAATGTTCAAAAGAATTAAATCCTCAACTTTGGATAACATTCACAGTAAATTAAACCCACAGTTATGCAATGCCTGGAGTACAAAGTAACCACCCCATGATTACCATAGCCAGCCAAACCCTCTCCCTGAGCAGGCAAAACTCCTAACTGGGATCAAGGTTTTTATCCAATGCTTAGTCTCCTCTGACCTAATTTATTTCACCAACCTTACTTTGGAAGGAAGAGGAAAGATTTGTTGCAGTGAAAGTCAGTGCAGATATCTGGGCCAAAATTAAGCCTGATGTAACTCCAGCGGTGTTACACCATGGATGGATTTGGCTCAGAGTGCCTGGGGACATTTATGCTCTTCCCTAAACTAGAGGTCAGTGCTAACTTAAGTTTGTTCTCTAGCTTTACTGCAACTGCAGGTCTGGCTCAAAGTAGCATGCGCCTAGATAACCTAGTTGCTGTAAAGAGTGGAGTGTGAGTTTTCCGCTGCTGGGCCAACAGCACTTTTTGTACCACTATATAAATGTCTTTACAAATGTGATAAAAGCTTTCCTACCAGCCATTCTCTTTTAGGTCCCTTCTGCTCCAGGCATTGCCAATGGAGCCCTCTTGTCGAGGCATTTCAAGCTAGCAGGAGCTACATCAGTTCACAAAGTCCATGTCAACATTTTCTTGGTAATGGTTGCTGCTATATCTACTGCGCCAATCATCTGTACAGAAACAGGGCTGTTGTATGCTCTTTTAAACACTGGATTCTGCTCTCTCATTGCTATTCACAAGATGGAAATGGTATGACACCATTATAACTAAGAGTAGAATTTAGACTGTCTGGCCAGGAGTGCGTGCCTACCGCATTTCAAACGTTCATTGTCTGAGCACGCATCCCACTTGAATAGTAGCTCCACGCACATACAAGATGAGCAATAATGACTTGCTCATTTAATGCCTTGTTTCTCCAAGACATCTATTAATGTTGAAAAGAATTGGATATTAACTGCAAGTTTGACAGATAAATTACAGGTGAACTACAGAGAGTCTGGACTGCCCGATGGCCATGCTGCCACACCTTGCAAGAAAGCTCAGGCAGTAGCATTATGTGACTCATTTGTAAGGCAGATAGAGGAAGCTGCTGAGTGCAGGAAACGCTCATCTCTATGGTCCTTCCAAATGAAAATAAAAGGGCATTGACAAATCTGCAGGAGGAAAACTTTGGTCCTTCCCTGGCACAGAGCACCCCTCCCCCAGAACAGAACTCACTAGGGCAGAAAAGGAAAACAAAGATGGCTTTATGTTGCCTTTACACTTCCACTGCTCTGGCCTGGTTGATGAATTGCTTTATCCTGAGGCAAAGATAAAACATGACTTCCTCTATGCCTGCTGCCTCTGTATCAGCGAGGGGTGTTTTAGGCATGCTGCTATTTGTTGTCTACTTTCATGAACCAACCCGCTATGTGGTTCCCTTGTACTGGAGGACTTTTAAGGAGGCTAGAAGAGAGGTAATGATGTGACTTATACCCCAGTGAAGGAAGTCCTACTTTGTGATCACTTTATGATGGCATCTCTGCACTCATCTCTGCAGCAATGAATCACAATGAATGTGTCTCATGTTGCTTTTAGCCTGGGAAATGATTGGGAGAAAGCCCCATTTTGAGTTTGGAAGAGGATATCAGTTTAGCTCAGAAATCCCATCAGTACTGATAAATCCAAATCACTAGAATCCTGTCTGGTATTTAAATAATATTTAAATAAAATGGCTAATTGCTTAAGCTTCCAGTCAGCTGTAAAGTGTCTGAGCTTTGTTTTGTTTGTCACTGAAGAATTTCCCAACTCTTGTTCACAGTGTCAGACAAACCATCAATACACCTACCCTTGCTTTTCCAATACCACAGGCCCTGTATTCTACTCGGTCCCTGCCCAGCATCACCATATAAAACACTGTGACCAAACCAGTTTCTTTTAATTCCAAGTGAGACAAAAGAACCTGCAGCTCTTCCGTTCCTGTCTCCAACTCCACAACCAATTTGGTTTTTTTCCATATTCCCTACCATCAAGTGGAACTCCTGGGCTCCAATGACATTAATTTCATCTGCTTTTCCCACGAATGCCTTTCTTAATCTGCAATATCCCTCATTCCACGATGCCACCTTCCCTGGGGGGGAAAAGGTGTGTGGGGGGGTGTTGCTTCAGCCACGAAGGAAAGGGCTAAAGCCACAAAAAGCATACTGATGTTTTCTTCCTATGTTAGAATAAGTTTATTTTGTCTTTAGGTGGTACAGATCATGGGAAGCCTTCTTTTTCCTTCCTCTGTGAATATTTCTTATAAATTTTCACCTCAATCCTAACCATTAGTCAAAGGAATAAACAGAAAGTTGAGAATTAAAGAATCACAGAATGGCCAAGGTTGGAAGGGACCTCTGGAGATCATCTAGTCCAACCTCCCTGCTCAAGCAGGGTCCTCTAGAGCATATTTCCCAGGATTGCATCCAGGCCGGTTTTGAATATCTCCAGTGAAGGAGACTCCACTACTTCTCTGGGCAACCTGTGCCACTGCTCGGTCACCCTCACAGTCAAGAAGTTTTTCGTCAGGTTTAGATGGAAATTCCCGTGTTTCAGTTTGTGCCCGTTGCCTCTTGTCCTGTCACTGGGCACCACGGAGAAGAGTCTGGCCCCATCCTCCTGACACACCCCCTTCAGATACTTGTACACATTGATGAGATTGCCTCTCAGTCTTCTCTTCTCCCAGGTCCTTCTCTGCAGAGCTGCTTTCCAGCAGGTCAACCCCCAGCCTGTCTTGGTGCAGGGGATCATTCCTGCCTAGGTTCAGGACCTTGCACTTGCCTTTGTTGAACTTCAGGAGGTTCCTCTCCACCCAGCTCTCCAGCCTGTCCACGTCCCTCTGAAGGGCAGCACAGTCTTCTGGTGTGTCAGCCACTCCCCCCAGTTTAGTCTCATCAGCACACTTGCTGAGGGTGCACTCTGTCCCTTCCTCCAGGTCATTGACGAATACGTTGAACAAGACTGGACCCAGGACTGACCCCTGGGGGACACCACTAGCCACAGGCCTCCAACTAGACTCTGCGCCATTCACCACAACCCTCTGAGCTCGGCCATCCTGCCAGTTCTCAATCCACCTCACCGTCCTCTCATCCAACCCACACTTCCTGAGCTTGCCTAGGAGGATGTGATGGGAGACAGCGTCCAAAGCCTTGCTGAAGTCCAGGGAGACAACATCCCCATTGCTCTGCTCTCATCGACCCAGCCAGTCATTCCATCAGAGAAGGCTATCAGATGGGTCAAGCATGATTTCCCTTTGGTGAAGCCGTGTTGACTACTCCTGATCACCTTCTTGTCCTCCAGATGCTTAGTGATGATCTCCAGGATGAGCTGTTCCATCACCTTTCCCGGGGTGGAGGGGAGGCTGACAGGCCTGTACTTTCCTGGCTCCTCCTTCTTGCCCTTTTGGAAGACTGGGGTGACATTGCCTTTCTTCCAGCCCTCAGGCACCTCTCCTGATCTCCAGGACCTTTGCAAGGTGATGGAGAGTGGCTTAGCGATAACATCCGCCAGCTCCCTCAGCACTCGTGCGTGCATCCCATCAGGGCCCATGCATTTGTGGGTGTCAGGTTTGCCTACATGATCTCTAACCTGATCCTCCTCCACCAAGGGAGAGTCTTCCTTTCTCCAGACTTCCTCTCTTGCCTCCAAGGTCTGGAATTCCTGAGGACTGGCCTTAGCAGTGAAGACTGAAGCAAAGAAGGCATTCAGCAACTCTGCCTTCTCTGTATCCTTCGTTACCAGGGCACCTGCCCCATTCAGCAGGGGGCCCACATTTTCCCTAGTCTTCCTTTTGCTACTGATGTATTTGAAGAAGCCCTTCTTGTTGTCCTTGACATCCCTTGCCAGATTTAATTCCAACTGGGCCTTAGCCTTCCTTGTCGCATCCCTGCAGACTCTGACAATGTCCCTCTATTCCTCCCAAGTGGCCTGTCCCCTTGTCCACATTCTGTGTACTTCCTTCTTCTGCTGGAGTTTTGTCAGGAGTTCCTTGCTCATCCAGGCAGCTCTCCTGCCCGCTTTGCTGGATTTCTTCCTCAGAGGGATGCACCCATCTTGAGCCTGGAGGAGGTGATGCTTGAATATTAACCAGCTTTCTTGGGCCCCCTCTTCCTTCTAGGGCCCTGTCCCATGAGATTCCCCTAAGTAGGTCCCTGAAGAGGCCAAAGTCAGCTCTCCTGAAGTCCAGCGTTGCAATCCTACTCATTGCCCTGCTCCCTCCTCGTAGGATCCTGAACTCCACCATCTCATGGTCACTGCAGCCAAGGCTGCCCCCAACCTTCACATCTCCAACTAGACTTTCTTTGTTCGTTAGTACAAGGTCTAGCATTGCACCTCTCCTTGTTGGCATCTCTACCACCTGGGCCAAGAAATTATCATCAATGCTTTGCAGGAACCTCTTTGACTGTTTGTGCCTAGCTGTGCTAGACACAGAATTACCTGGAAGGGAGTGAAAAATATATAGAAAACAGTTTTATGCTACCATATGAATCTGTAGTGCACCCATAACCTGAATACTGAATGTACTTCTGGTCATTCTAACTCATAAATATTATAGTGGAATTAGAAAAGGAACAGAAAAGAGCACAAAGGATGATCAAGATAATGGAAGATTTCTGGCTAAATAAAGAGACTAAAGCCCTTCAGTCTGGAGAAAATGCAACTCAGGGAGATTATTAAAGATATCTAAAACACAGAGAGTAGCAAGCAGAACAGTTATTCACTGTTTCTCAGAAAACAAGGAACCAGGAGCCCCCGAGGGAAATTATCAAGCCTCAGGTTTAAAAAAGGCAAACAGAAGTGCTTTTCCACACGCTGCAGAATGAAACAGTGGAACACATTGACACAGGATGTTGTGGAGGTCAAAAGTATAACTGAATAAAAAAAAGACAAGATAAATTCATAGAAGAAAGGTCTACGGCACACTGTTAAACGTGTTAGTCTAGATGTGAGCCACAACTTTAAAAGTCCCTCACTGCCTATTGTTAGAAGACGGAAAGCTACACCATAGGAAGAATATACTTGCCCTATTTATTATGTTTCCCTAAACATTCATTACTGGCCACTGTAAGAGGCAGGAAGTTGGCCCTCTGGTCTTATCCAGCACAGCCATCTTTGTGTTTTGTGTTTCTTTCTCCCAGTAAAACTGGAAGACGTGACAGAAGTTTTCCATCTCCTTTATCGAGCCTCCCAGAAGAAGGAACCCAAATGGGACACTTTGCACCAGACCCGTTGTTCTTAGATGCCAGCAAATGCTCTGACTCTTTACATGCATATGATGAATCCCAGAATATATAGGTCACTGTCTGAGCTTTGCCCTTGGCCTGCTACTTGCCTTGCTCACTGATTATCCTGAAGCTTAGTACATTCTGTGCAACAGAGATTTACAGAGGAAAAAAAACATATATGTTACCAAGAGAATACAACTTCTCCTATCATGGCTGTCAGTACCTTGGGGGAGAGAGGCAGAGAAAAGTAATCCACCAGTGAGGGCAATAGCTAGTCATAGACTTTTTTTGTGACTTTGGATTCACCCTTTCTGTGCTTCTGTTCTCCACCTAGAACATGACAACAGTAGGGGTTTTGTATCTTGCAAGGTTTTTATGTGGCTAAATTATGTGGTTAAATGTGGGCTTGAAGGTAAGTCCAGCTCTGATATTTCCAAATTTCTTTTGTTCTCCTCAATTTAAAGTGCATAGTCTTTTTATAAAGGAAAGGAAAATCTAGCATGGTTCACTGAGAGTACTTCTTCAGAAGCTACAGGGTGGATTTGCCCCACTTTGTATCAAATTGTTCATACCAGATGGTTACAATGTCAATTTAAGGACAAAGCTAATGTAGATTTTAGAAAATAGCAATGTTGTGGAAAAACTGCTCCCTCTGGTTATTTTGCTGGAGAATTAATTGCCTACAGCCCATGAGAAGTAGGGCAGAGGGCAGCTGGGTTTACCTGCATTGTTTTTATTGTACAGTCAAGACGACAGTTGTTTGTCAAATGCACATTTATGCTTTCCCCCCCAACGAGGACACACATTCCTGACACACTGCATTAGTCTTCTAAAGAGGTGACAGCTCTTTCTCAGAGGCAGTGCATTTTCTGGGTGCAATAGGGGATGAAAGAACACACTTTTGTATCACAGTATGCCGGTCATTTCTTTTACCTGCTATGCCAGCCATGTTGTTACAAACAGAAACCCAAAATGACAGACGTGACTGAGGCAGCTGCTGGAGCTAACACAGCTTCCTTCAAAACCCCCCCTGATCTTACACAACAACAGTGCAGCGTGCTGGTAGTCCTGGAGGATTACAGCATCGCTGCTGACTTTCTATTAACCCTTTTGAGCCCACAGCAACCCCAAAAAACTGCAAAACAATGTAATAAGCTGCTAGTTGAAAAATAATTATAGCATCCAGCACTCAGAGACAAAGTGTCTCTCCAGAGATAATACCTTAAATAACAATACATTTATATGGCATCTGTTGCTACTTTGGCATAGTCAATTCTAACTGCCTGAAAACAGTAACAAAAAATAAAACTGTCTGTCTTCCAAAATTTTGCAAATGGAAAGAAAAAAACCCAAACAGGTCATGCCAGGACATTGAGCAGAGATAACAGAGCAGTAACTTCAAGAAGTATTACTTCAGGAGGGAGCAAGTGCCAATCATTTGTGTATCTACAAGGGGAAGATTCTGGGCAGTGTCATTTAGGCTGAGTTAGCATACACAAAAAATTCAAATGCAGTATGTTTACTTACTGAGAAGAGATATTCAGAGACTATCAATTGCTGTGTTAAAAAAAAAAGTAGTAATGCCTGAGAGCAGTGCTGAACTGAAAACCTCAGAGAGCAAGTACCCCCGTATAATCTCAAAATACATCCTTGTGACAGTGGGTTGGCACGACTGCTTTGGAGGGGCCCACCAATTCTAATTTTAGTCTACTTTACGTATCAATAGCAGAGAAGTTCTGTCATCTTAAGTAATGCTGTTCAGGACCGTGATTATTCATTTTGAGTGTCCAACTGTGTCATGAGTCCATGGTGCTCCACTGAGATAGAGGAAAACTAATGGGTAATGTTATGATACCCAGTTCACGGCAATCACACCTCTGATTGCAATAGATTTGCACTCAAGAGCAAAGACAGAATGGCAGCACTATATTTATATTTTGCATTGGGTTAAAACCCTTCCCTGTAGTGACCGCTTGTTACAGGAATACTGTACTGATACTTTGAGGAAGGACCAGTAAGATTAACTTTTGCCCTTACCAATCCAGAGCTTCTTTTGACCTTGACAATATAGGTCAGTTTTGTTTTAATACATGTTAATCATAAGATCCCTTATGTTAGGTAATGCAACAGACGAATCACGAACTTTTGTTACAGGCTCTACCTATAACAACGTCCAATTCATGATCAGGAATAAATGGCTAGTTTTTGTGACAATAACTTCTGAAGGGTTTACAGCCAACAAAAGTGAAAAGTCAAAACTACCCTAAAATAGGATCAGGCCTAAAATCTGCTTGGTTTCAAAATGCAGCAATGATATGTTCCAAAGTATGTATGACTTAACTGATGCCTTTATTCTTGCTTATTTTGTTCTTTATACTCTTTTTTCTCTCCCTCAGCACCTTATACGTCCATCTATCAGCAGGACATTTTAAATCTCAGTCATTCAGCGTGTTACCCCTCCTTTCCCTTCCCTGGGAAATAGACTCTTCTTCCCTTTTTATAGGGACAAGAATACAATTCATTCTCCATGCCAACTCCTTCTTTTGCCTCTCTTCTGAAACTATCAGTAAGGATGACATAAGTAATGGAGACTTCTACTAGTTGGACAACAGTATGCTAGGAATTAGTCATACACCAGCTAACATCCAACCCTCTTTTACTCTTCGCTTTTGTCTTACATTTTACTTTGAAGAAAAAGACCTTCTCCCTAAACTCCCAAATGCACTAATCCATAAAGCATTCCAACAATAAGGAAATTAATATTTAATTACTTTAATTCTACTATGTTACTGAAAGCACAATTTCAAGCAAGTTCATTTTACATGTAGAGATATTAAGGCAGTCAGCTTCAGTCCCCAGGTCTCATCACAACTGCTGAAGCCATGAATAGATCTGGATATATGCTATATTGTTTCAGCGCATTGAAATTCTGGGTGTGTGTCTAGTTAGTATTGTTCATTATAAGTGAAAACTAAAGCCCCTCCTGTCCCTCCCAATTTGCAGAAGAAGGCTCTGCACCTCTTTGTTCCAAATAAACTACATTGGAGCACTCACACAACACAGCTTCTGATTTTATATTTTGTCCCACCAAAAAAGTTCAGTTAGGAAGCACTCCAAAGTTGCACAGAAGTTGGCACTTCTGATTATTCTGGCTGAACGGTTCCTGTGGGCCAGTTGTCAAACACAATTTGCAAAGGCTCCTGGCACTCTGACCAAGGGGGAATTCCCCAATGTACGTTATAACACAGAGAGAAGCAGTAACATTTTAATCAGACTGTGGAGCCTGCTGGGAAGCTCTGTTACAAAGCATTGTTATCCCCAAAAGGACTGCAGTCTGGTATAGCCTGGGAGTCTGCAATGGGCTGCATTTTCATACTGCAGCCACTGTAGATACCCCTGCAAAATTAAACAAAAGATACTTCCCATTTACCTTGGCTTTTACACACTACAATGAGCGAGGTAAATCACTCACTCTGCATAACAGTATAAGCTATTTTAAGAGCTATCTGAGAATGAGTGACGTTAGGTCAGGGAATACCTATATGTTAACAAGGGAAGTCTCAAATAGGAACTAGAGACAGAGGTCTTAATCTGGAAGACTCTCTAAACATGGTTGAAAGATGTATGGGACAGCTCACTTAACGGTGATTGAATACATGTTAAGCATGAGTACTTCATCAGTTCTAAAGTTCTACAATATGTTAGTGAACACATTTTTACAATCAGGCC
This sequence comes from Struthio camelus, assembly GCF_040807025.1. Taxonomy (NCBI): domain Eukaryota; kingdom Metazoa; phylum Chordata; class Aves; order Struthioniformes; family Struthionidae; genus Struthio; species Struthio camelus. The sequence goes on from NC_090943.1 coordinate 104,106,444, forward strand.
TTTAAAATCAGAAATAGAATTTCTGACTTGCTTTTATCTTCAAACTGTTCAATCTTTTAAAGACATGACGAATAGAAGGGCAATAATATAAGCCTGCATCTCATTCTATAGCTGAAGAGACCTTAGTATAAAACCACCAATATTTCTAGGAGAAGGGATGAGGAACAAGAAAAAGAAAATTAAAACTACGAATTCAGTAGGAAAAAAAAAAGAAATGTATTAAAAAAAGTTCAAATTGGATACGAAATACATACAAATTTTTATCCTTTAAGTACAATAGTTCCTAGGTTCATGTTTTAAATACATGAATTAGAGCCTTTCTTAAAGCAATTACAGTATTCCTAATTAAATTGTGGTTCTTGTACAATAATATCAATTAGCTCTTTAAAACACATTATTAATTTACCAGGGAGACAACTCGATAACACAGAGAAGGCTATAAAATAGATCAGCCTTTAATGCCCATTGCTAGAGGGAATTCATTCAGAATTACATGGTCAGTGAAATCTCCACTAAATTCTGTAGAACTGCACTGATTCACCCCTCTCACGGATCTGCCTTACTAACATTAAAACTTTGTTATTTAAGTGCTCTTTTGCTTCTTTTCTTTATACACAGCCATATAACCATGACAGGATCTGTAGTGCAGTTGTGGTATAATGAGATGTCTTGGTTGTAAAAATGCATGTTAGTGTGAGGGGAGAGAAGATAAGGGCAAAGAAATAATTTTGGAGGGAGAATGAAAAATGAAATTAAAAAGAAAACAAAACTTGTGCATTGAGAAGCAATTTAGCTACTGCTAATGAAGTTTCCAGATGAACCAGGAAAAGAAAGGAGGAGGATTGGGAAGTACCTCTGGAAGCTGTTTCTGAACAGCAGACAGATGGTTGGGATGGCTTGACAGCAGCCACTCTGTGGAGTAACAAAAAAACCCAGACAACTAGCTGATCTGCTAGTGATTTTGGGTGGCAGAGAACTGTCTGCAATCTAAATGGCACTACTTGAAAGGAAGGAAAATGCAGAAATTGCCAAAAAAAGAAAAATACAAACAACAAACTACAGAGGGAGAGGTAGGACACACTTTCCCCACAGGAATACAAGTATGTGTGCTCCTAACAAGAGCATTATAGGAAAAGACGCCCTTTGTAGCTCCTGGTTTATTGGGCTATTACTGTACTGAGGTGTGTGCATATACACACACACACACACACACACACACACACATATAAACATACGTATACAAATATACACATATATATACATACACAGATATGTGTATTGTATGTACATTGTGTGTGTGTGTGTGTGTGTGTGTGCGCGCGCGCGCGCGCGTGTGTGTGTGTGTGTGTGTATAAAACATTTGGTAAGTATTTCTCTCAGTTCTGTTACATCTCTTTGATCTCATCTACTTCATCATTCCCTTCTGTTTCTTCTTTTGGCCGTATTTCTAGCACTGTTTCCTTCAAGCATTCTTCTAGAGACAATTTCTTCGGCAGGGCCTCACAAATACATTCCTGTTTTGCAGAGGCATTGTCTTTATTTACACACACGTTTGTGGGTCCAAAAAATAAGCTCCAAAACTTTAACTTTAACATTTGCTTGCATTAAGTTGGAGATGTCGACATAGATCCACACTGGGCCATGCAGATAAAGCATAACATACAGCTCCACCTGCTGCTGGAGGTGCCTTCAGCACCACACTCCTTCCTGTAAGTACATTTAGGGAGGATACAAAGTTTGTAATACTTAATAGTATTAGGGAATTTTATGTAGTCTGCCAGTCATACAGGCTTCCAGATCAGCCTATATGCTTTACTGCTACATTTGGTTATGGGGCTAGCTGTCAGCGTTGAATCTAAACTATTAGCAAACATCAAGCTCCAAAGCCGTTTTGTGCATGCTTGAGACAGTCTGTGGAGGGCTTCTTGCAATTCCCTCCACTGGGAAACCAGAAACAGGGAGGAAGTATCTTTTTCAAAAACGCTAAAATATGCTTTTTAAACTGGAATAGAGTCTCTTGCAGCTGCTCTATAGAACTGGAAATACTAGCACAGAAATGACCATGAAGGTCAATTTCAACTTAGGGAAACTGTTTATAAATATTTGTAGAAAAAAAGAGAAATATTGATTTCTACCAGTCGTATAAAAAGACATTTTCTTCTTAGGAAAAGGGAAGGAGAAGAAAAAAAAGACAAAGAATGAGAAGGTGGAACAAAGAAATGTTTCTTTTTAGGTGAAAGATGTCATATATTTACAGCTTGACATCGTAACAGGGATCTGCTCCACAAGAAGTCCGGAAGAGAGCTGCTATTAACCCCAGACACACCGTTCAGGCTGCCCTGCAGCTCACTGCAGCAGCCGGAGTCCTCCAGCCAAGCTGGGTCCTCGGCCTGGCAGCGTCCCAGCGGAAGTGCTCCCAGCTCACTCCCCAACAGCAAAGGCTGCCTGGCTCCTCCTGTGCCTAGCTCCAGGGGCTGGGCCCAGGGCTTCTGAGTCTGTAAGCTCTGAATTTCTGTCCTCGTTGCATAGTCAGTTAAAATCCTGTCATGGATACATCAAAAATCTGCTTGACAAACCCAAGCTCTGCCACATTAAGTGTTTGGAGTCACAGAATTACCATTCTCTGGGGAAAAAAAAAGTGGCACTGGAAAACCTCTGATTCATTTTAATGAAAAATCATGGGGAGGAGGGTTTGGTGACAGTGAAGAAACCTGAATCCTCAGCATTGTGAAGCAGGAAAACATTTCCCAGTCTTCTGAATTTATTTGAAAAAAAGTAGCTATGCAAGTAAAAGCTAAGCTGGTAACTAGGAAATTAGAGACCTATATAGTGTTTCAGTAGGAGAATGAACACTATTGCAAGATCAAGTCAGCCACAAACTTCAAGTATAATTTTCTTTTGTTAAAAAAAGTCTTCTGGGGAAAGTGGTTTTCTTTGTAACAAATCAGCTGCCTGACAAGACTATCTGTAACATTGTGTTACAGATATGTAAAATAAAATAAAATTAAGCCATGACAGTTAAGAGTGCAGATAGGGCCGCAAGGTTTTGGTGGTCTAACTGGTCAAGGCCACATTATTGTGAGAAGTAGATAAAACTTTTCAGGGAGGAGTGGCTATTTGCAAGGCTCATAAGAACTGTAGTTTCTAAATAAAGGTAATAATAAAGATACACACCATGCCAAGGTATAAACTTGTTTTCCTGCTGTAAATGTAGAGTTGATCACAATACGGCACAAAGATTTCAGTAAGCTTAAAGCAATCTCACTGTTTTCCCGTGACAGCATTCAAAGTAATCAGATAAACTTAAAATGCAAGAATAAATTCAGGTTTGGATGAAACCCAACATCTTTGCCGGGTTTGAACCGATGCAAAATGTACACAACTCTGCACCTTCAGCTCCTGTGTTCAAAAAATATATGTTTAATCTATCTCATTTTGTGGTTAAGTCCCAAACCTCACTGCTCACATGACAGAATCAGCAGGCAATACAGTTGTGAAAGACCTCTTGTCTAGAACACAAACTATCACTATCCCAATGCAGGGCTGTGCAATGGAAAGTTCTGCAATATGCCAAAGAGAAGCACAGAAAAAGAGGAGAAATATACTAAGCTGAAACGAATGGGGTAAGTACTGTAAACCAAATGCTCAGGGCCAAGCAAGTTTGACCAGACCTAGGAAAGATGGAAACAATTTTACAAATGGCAAAGCTCCAGGACAGTGAGGCCTTACAGAAGGTTCAGGGAATGTTTCCTTTGAAGATAAAAGGTATCCAAGTGTGAAAGCTGTGATCAAAACAGGAACCAGAATGAAAAAGCGAATCAGCCACAAGGAGTTTCTGATTGCATGTTAATTCCACAGGTAATAGGCAGTACCCAGGGAGAAGACCAAAGACTGTATGCACTTTAAATTAACTGCATGCAAAATATACAAAGTGTTCATGCTTGATAATACAGGTTTCCTTTATCAGTCAGGGATATCCTTGATTTGCATTTTCTTTTTATTCTCTGAAACCTTGAAAGAATGAGATTTTATAACATGAAGTAAGTCTGCTCTCGTTTGCTAAGGAGTATTGCAGACCTTTTTAGAAACGTTCAGAAGCTTTGTGTAGCTATAAATATTTGCTCTTGGAGCATCTAGCAACTTCAGGAAGTATCATCAGCAACTAGAAGAATGCATTAAATTTGGAATCAGATGGGATAAAATCTTGCACTACTCCCACTGAAATAATGTGGGGTGAAATATTAGCTATGTGAGTTCAAGAAGGCCTGACTCCCACTTATAGAAATAAGCCAGTTAGGGAGAGCCTAGCAGATTGAAACAGCTTAAAACTAATTTTCCCACTGCTATGTCTTTCAGAAATGAAATATTCCTAACCAGTGCCTTCCTTAGGTGGACATAAGGAACAAAGCCTGGGTTCAAAGACCATCCTTTCTCAAAATCTGGCAAATGTTGGTTGCTCGGTTTTCTGATTTGTTTGCTGGATGATGAAAATGTGATACAAAATTAGATACGAGAATACGATGTTTTTGTTAATGCCTGTTTTGCTGCCAGTTAAACATGGAAACGGAATGCTTCCACACACAAAAGGTCTCAACTGAACACATATGTAATAACCTGTTGAATTTTAAGCTTGTGAACAGTCCTGTAGACTTTAATAAGACTACAGTCTTCCTTATTGTTTAACTCCTTTATTGTTTAAGTAGTGTCTCCTAACAAGAAAGAGTGCAGCAGAACAGCTGATATTCAAGGACAATCTCAAAGCACAGACAACAGTCCATTGTGACGTGTGGCAAGTTGAGCAAGCAGGAGGCTGTTTTGGCCGAATGGGGCACGCCTGGCCGAGCTCAAACACAAACAAAAGGAGTCAGAGGATGGAAGCAGGAATGTGTGACTTGAGAGGAATATGGAGACATTGCCTGGGTATGGAGAGACATAATTTGGAAAGCCAAAGCTCGACTGGCATTAAAACCAGGCTTCTGTAAGTACATTGGCAGCAAAAGGAAGACTGAGGAAACTGAGTTCACTGCTAAATGGGATAGGGAAGCTATGGACAAAAAGACAGAAAAGGCTGAGGTATTCAGTGCTGCCTTTGCCTCGCTTTTACTTGATAAGGTTTGCCTCCAGGCCTCTCAGGTCCCTTAGTGGAAGAGCAGAGCCTCACAGAGTGAACTGGCAGTTGGAGAAACTCAAGGACATAATATGCAAGTCAGTGCAATCAGACGGCAGGTCTTCAAACATGCTGAGGGAGCTGGCTGATGTCATTGCAAGGCTGCCCTCTATCATCCTGGAAAGGTTATGGCAATCAAGGGAGACCCTGATGACTGGAAAAAGGAAAACATCGCTCTCATTCTAAGGAGGACCTGGGGAACTACAGACTGGTCAGCCTCATCTGAAACCCTGACAAGATTATGGAGCAAATTTTCCTGAAGGTCATTTCTGGGCACATGAAGGAAAAGAAGGTGATAGGGAATAGTCAACATGGTAAATCATGCCTGACCAACTCAATCTCCCTCTATGAAGAGATGTCTGTTTTGGTAAACAAGGAGAGATCAGTAGGTGTCACTTACCTTTAGTAAGACTTTCATCACAGTCTCCCAGAGTGTCTTTTTAGCCTAGCTAGGAAGGTATGGCTTGCATGGATGGACACTTGCACGAACTGAAGTGTTTCCAAAAACAAGCCCCACCAAAATACTTCACACTGCCTGCTAGTCTCTGAAATGGCTGAATAGAAGGCAACTGCAAGAGAGATTCCTGCATGAAAGAGAATGTTGGGCATACCTCTTGGCACAATGCAAGTTCTTCAGTCTTTGTCCACTGTAAGAGACCTGGACATAAAGGGGCTTGTAGTTTATTATTTTGTGTAGGCCTGTTTGATGGTAACGGAGCAATGCAAGTTTTGGTCATTCATTTTCTGTCTGCCCTAGCCCTTCACAAAAAAACATGCTCTGTGCATCAGGTTAGCCTCCTCTATATCATATGCATCCAGCAAGCCATAACTCTTCCTTAAACTCTCCATTAGGCCAAATACTGTCACCTATAATAACACGTACAGCAAATGCCTTTTGCTGATGTGACTCTGATGGAAGACTACTGTGAAGGCAGCATTCTTTTCCGCTTTTAGGTCTGCTTGCCTGCTTTTTATCTCAGGTAAGCACTTACGCTTTTATTGATACAAAAATCCTTGGACACAAAACACTGCCTGACTGAAAACATCTGCTTGTGCATAAGGAATCTACAGGATTCTAGTTTCCTTCACCTCTAAAATAACATCCCTCCTAATTCTCCTGTTCTGTTTTTTAATTTGAATCACTGAACTCACTCATTCAGGAAGACATTGCCTCTGATTACAGCAAATGCAAATAAAAGGCTCCTGCAGCTTACCACTGATAGTAAAAAGAAAAGGATACTAAAATGTCCAGAAAAAGCAATGTTACCAGTTTTGTGGTGCACTAATACATATACTGTGAATTACAGAATTACAAACTCGTGTGATGAACTTTAAAATCTAATCAAAGGACTGTCAAAAGCAATTGCTGATCTTACTGAAGTCCGCTGATTTCAAGTGTAATCAGAACAAAACTTAGCATGCCTTAAAAAAAGAGTTTACTTTGTCTAACAGCAGCATGACTAGGTCAAGACTGGAAGCAATGCACTGGCCTTTAGTTCTAATCCAAAGAAAAAAGTGTAACTTGCTACTCCTTTGCTCTTTTACAAATAAATATAAGGTATGTATAAATACACATTAAACAGCACATATGACAACAACACAGTAGTTTCCAAGACTCTCCACTTAAAATGTTACTATATATTTTTATCCATGTAAACAATATCTTACCATCAACCTTACTAATTAAAGTGGGATTCCATCAAAAACACCTAAACTTTAGCAAAGTAAAATTTCCAATAAAACTGAGGAGCATAGACTTTTGGATCTTATACAAGTCTATCCATTTAGTTTGCAAAATACTCAAGGGACCAAAGATGCCTCCTTACTACTAAGCATCCGGTTTTGTAATTACAGGTAGAAGATTTGCTCCCCCTTGTGAAGTTTGTTTTTAGAACAATGCCTTCTCAAACTAGTTCTGTACTTTACAAAACATTAGTACACTTGACTTTTAGCAGCTGAAGTTCATGACGTTTTTGCTGAAGGCATTCACTGCACTCATGGTTGGGGAGACGAAATAACAGGCATTTGAAAAAATAATCAAGTATAACTGAAATTTACTTAAGGGAAGGCACAAATAGCTTAACATTTTCAATATTCTGCTTCTTACCTGCTCAAAAAGGATGAAAGGATAAAAAATGGTCTATTATTTGTTCACAAAATTATTCATATAGAATACAGTTATTACATATTCCAATATCTGAACTGAGTATAAGCCAAGTTCTATTCAGTTTTATTTATGTAATGCTTCTGCAATTACCTGGGCAAGTCAAAGAGCGGGGCCTTAAATTTATCCAAAATATTAATACTCCTGGAAAGCTAAACAAGAAAGCCACCAGATTGAAACTATGGAACCATTTGTAATAAAGTCTGTGGGCTATTGAGATCATGGCACTGATTCTATTTTTACCAGCACCAGTGATACGTAATTCAACTGCAGGCAGTGTAAAATGAGTAAGCGAGACCACAATCATGCCTTGAGTCCACTATCAACCTCTTCACAATTTTGATTTTAAAAAAAGTTTTTTCCCCTTTACTCTTATTACAATTTTCTTCCTAGAAATCCTGGCAGAATAACAGTCTGTTTTCTTTCTCTCTCTGTTTTACTCTTTTTCCTCAGAGGTACATAGAAATTACGCAGCACTTAAAGAAGCTGCCAAGGACAGCTCAGCTGTAACTGTTGTAAGAGGTATCACATTTCACATGTTTCTTAGCCAGCTTTGATGTAATGCAGGAAAGATCAGATGATCCTTGGCATGTGTAGTGGAGGAGAGAAGAATCCACCAGGTCTAAGCTACAGCAGAAGGAAGCCGGTGTGAATGCAAGGAGTTCTACTTCCTTGGAAACTTTCCAACCTTGAGAGTCATGGAAAGCCCTTCAGAAGAGCCTCAAAGCTAGAAAACTAACTAGGAAGCTGACTACTTACATCTCTTGCATCTCCTGAATCTGAGGGCATTTACTGCCAAACTTGCAGTGACTGGGTTACTAGGTGTCAGACTGACTTCCCCTCTCTGCCTCTCACCTTCTCGTGCATGTCCTGTGGACTGAAACAAAGGGATTCTAGGAACCGGTAGGCCGATGAAAAGTACAAGTCTCTTAAAGGCCAGGCTGCTGGGGATTTGAGCAGGGACAACACAGAACCATGGTCAGTAACAAAAGGAAAAGAGGGAAACATCTCTGACTTCTGGCATAATGTATAGCACCTTCAGCCTCCTTAATGCTATGTTATTAACAGCCAGTAGCTGAGGATCTAGTGGAATCACACACACACACCCCAGCACACTGCCTTGAAGGACTAACTTATTTTGGAACAAAATCTCCCACTGATGTAAAATCTGAGCAACTCTGTAGCAGGCTCTGGGAAGATTTATAGAACCTGACTCAGTGACTTTGTAGGAGGTCTATCTTAGGGAGCAGATATATTAGAAAGGATTTCATTTGAGATTATGACACCTCAATTAAGGGAAAGAAATTCTCTGAAATGCAGTCTTTGAAACTCATCTTTTGGTAGTCTTCAGATGAAAATTATTCATAAACTGTCATGAAAAGGACCGCTCAAAGTTCCATCTTCAGAAAAACGCATGTAGCATCAAAGAGCACTCTGATGAAACTACAAAACAGCTGAGCCCAGTCTCACGGCTCATCACCACTACGGTGCTGGTCTAGATCCCTTACCCCATCACCTCCTTTGTGCCAGTCATAGGGCTCATCTGACCCCTTGGCAAGTACTTCCAGGGAACTGAAAGCAAACCAGAACCTACAGAACAGCAAATAGTTTTCTGACAGTTTAGCTCCCCAGCCTGGCTCATCAAGAGGTCAGATGAGCAACAGTGTGACGGAAGAGATGGGAACGAGCAGCAAGGAGTAGCAAACAGCAATTACTCCTATGGGCAGCAGCTAGTTATCAGCTCAGCGTAGCTCCATTGTCAAATTGTACCTGCAGTAAAAGTGGCTGAGTCCCACTTATTACGTATAGTACCAGATCAACGATGCTGTTTTTGTGAGAGTTTGTTGTTTTAGGAAGTGGCAATTGCTGCTCCTGTGAGAAAGACCTCAACAAGTTTGCAGAAAATTTAGAGTGGATGATAAAGAATGACAGTGAAAGATAAAATAAGAAAAGACATTTTTAAACTTTGCTCCCAAAGAGCCTGAACCAAAGTCACCTGAATATAGCAAAAATCCCTAGTACAAGCCTCTACCAATGCAGCTATATTTTTCCAGACCTCAGCTAGTATCTGTGTACTTCACTGAGCTATAGCCCATAGACACAGTGCTCAGGAAAACAGCCTGGAGATTGCTGCATTGTTGTCTGAGATACGAGCAAGGTATGGGCATCGTTCTGAGTCAGCTACAGATGGATTTCTGAGAAAGCATTTGTACCATTACAGTTGTGGCAAACTGGCAAGAGTAACTATTTCAAGGAAAATTTATGAGAATGCAAAGTAAGATAGTAACGTCCCTAGATTAATCTTTGTGCTTCACAAGTCCCACAGCTTTTTTAGAAAAAGGATCTGTACCTCCTGGTACAGATCTTAATCATTCATTTATCTAGGCTACATCTCAGGCTCCTATACAGGCTTTTGAGCTCTTCACTCTTGTAATTTTAAAACTTTTTCAGGAAAAATAAGCTCTTCTCGGGGTCCTGCTACGTGGAATGAGATTTTAAAGTACTACAAGTCCCACAAATCTTATTTAAATAAAAGGTTGAGTCACTCACAATGAGTTAAGAGACAGACAGTTTCTGTTGTTACTTACTCCTTAGCACAGCAGTTGGAATAGACTGAGAGAGAAAGGACAAGCTATTACCACATCAGCTGAAGCACAAGAGCAGCTCTGGGGCATGTAGAAGGGAGGGAGGGAAATGAGGAATGGGGAATACTACTCAAGACAGGAAGAGGACAGCAATCTCACCTCCTTTAGCAAAGAAGCACAGATCTAGAAGGAACATTATACGTCAGTGTACTCAAGCACCCTGTGGCATTCCTTCCAAGTTCAAGATTATTTTATTCACAACAAATCTATATCCGTTATTTCTTGGAATAAGACTAGGAAAAGCTACAGCTTTTTCCCTCATGTAAAACACACTGCTTGCTAGTTGATAATAAAGGCAAATAATACAGGATGTTTGTTTCATTCTTGTTTAAATAACCCTTTTAGCTGATTAAAACCAATTCCTGTATTTCCTTGCTTCCTCTGCCCCCTTCCCCAATAATCTTACGATGAATCCAAAATAGTCAAGACCTTTTTTTCACTTTTACTTTATTAAACGGGTTTTAAAAAAAAAAAGTCTAAGTTTTTCTTCAAATGTCATTAAACCTAAAAATAGGAAGGTATCAGAAAAGGCTTTTATAGTGCAGTCATAACGGTACGACATCATTGTTGAGCACCACAATTAAAATGATACATTATGACAGTGATGTGATTCATCTCTGCACTTGGTCTTTCAGGATGCACCAAAAAATTAGTACAATTTTTATTCTGGCTGCCTACCAGTTTTTTTCAAATGGGGTATTCATATACTATAAGATGGCAAAGTACTCTTCCTTTATATGCTGTGATATGGGTATTTTTTAAACACGTTTTTCAGGTATTAAAGTAACATTCTTGTATAGCCTCTGACTCTGCTAAGACAAGAAAAGGAAGGCTAAGCAAAACTCTGGAAAATGTAATATTTTTAGCTGGACCCAAGAGCCACTGTTTGTTTGGAAGACTGTAGCCAGGATAGTTATGTTGTCTTTTGCAAATTAGGTAAGAGCTGAAGGTGTGAAATTACTTCTGATATTTAGATAATTAAATTAATCTAGGAGGCAAATTCTTGCTGACATTTGTGAATGTGGATGTTGATACAGTTCAGATGGAAACTGAAATGTGAAAAGCCCTTAAAGCTGAAGCCATTTACCGAGGCATTTGCGACATATGAATGCCCTGTTTTCTTTACAGTGAAGGACAATCACAAGAGAACTGTTTTCTTCAGAAACCAATCCTGTTCTACACTGTCTTCTGCTCTACAATGTATACATGATTCTAAGTGTCTATGGCATACTAAAAATACAAATAAGTCAATCTAAATTTATAACCAACCTGACTAAGATATTTGTGAATATTTTGTTCCTTTACGCTATGTGAATTAAGATCAAGGGAAATTTTAAAGTGAAATGAAGTTTCAGATACATTTATTGAAGTGGATAAAAGGCAAAAAATTTGCCACTGTACAAATTCTTGAAGATGCAGTGAATTGCCACACTGATAACAAAGGTAACTTCAAGCACTCCTATGTATTTGCAGTATGCTGTTAAAAATTAGTGAGAACCCCCAGTGGCCAGCTCAGTTCAGATCCATGCTCATAAAGTTCCCCTCCAAGCTGACTTGGCCATGGAATTATCTGTTTGAGATATGAACACAATTTAATCCAGGATATTCTATTGATACTTCTTTGAAGACAGGACTTTCGGAAACTGTAGGTGTTGCTTCTTATGGAAGATCTCAGAGGAGAAAGGAAAAACGAAACACTATTTTGAACTTGCTATGCAAAAGTATTTTAAGATAGAATTGCATTTGGCCATACTGTTGTTATTTTCAACAGCAAGAAGCAGAAATCCACACTAACTACTCTCAGAATGGAAGAACCTTTGACTTTTAAGAGCTGCTGAAAACAAGAAACACAATCAAAAGCACAGAAAAATTTACCACAGGCTGAGAAAAGAGAGGTCACATCTGACCTAGAAAAGTTTTCTCAGGGTCAGATCTACGAAGAAGCGGCAGATTTATTGTAAAAACAGATCTCTCTGTTTAGCCATTCTGATTAGCCACTCAGAATGGAAAAGATACGCGTAGCAATGAGGAAAACAAATTCAGGCTAGTTTATTAGTCAGTGAAAGCTGGAGGCTCTACAGTCCAGCACATGAAACAAAGATTTAACAGTACTTTACCACTGGCCATATTTCTTCTATCTTTGATCTTTTTTTCATTAATTAAACCTCCCTCAGATTTTTTTAGAGAAGTTTCTGATCTTTCAAAATGCAGGATGAAAATCTATACAGATGACATTCAACTTGCATATATCACGATGAATGTGGTTAAGTCCAGGATCGATAAATCAACACAGCAATTGGTAACTCAACAATAAAAGTGATGCTGAAACTAGAGGGCAATTCAGAGAAGAGCATACTACCAATGTGATAAAAGTGCTGTATGAACTAACACTGAGAAGATCCAAAGAATACAATAATGACACAGAACTCAGAGAAAAGGCAATGAGGAAAAACTGCAAAAAATTTAGAGGGTAGTTACCTTAAAGCGGGGGTGGAAGAAAGATTTATATGTTGCTAGCTAGGGTGCAGTAAGTTATTTCATATCATGACATCTAAAAAATAACATTCACAGAAAAAATTTTTCCTGATGTTAATTGTGATCACAGGAACAACTGGAATATGGGACTTTGTAAGCATCATTAGTAGATGGTGCACTACTGGAAACACTCAAAAGTCAACTAAAGAAATAAACTGATACTATTGGAAATATTACTGCAATCTCTAAAGGGTAGATTGGAATGCCACTTATTTGCTGCTTGCCACCTGCATTCTCTGCTGAGGACGGAGCTAACAAAAAAAATTAGCTTATTTTAAATGGAGCATCAGGGCCACTACCTACTGTTACCCTCTCTGTAAAGGAAAGCCACCTCACATGCAACATAGTGGAAGCTCTTACTGATGTTGCTGGTATCTGCTAGTCCACACCCAGTCCTAGCATTAAATATCTGTTAGTTTGATTTGATCAAGAAGGTGCACTGTTCACACTCTGCATTACGCTTATTTATGTACACCGGCTTCTTCAGCAAATATCCTGGAGGTAGAAGGGGAAGAGAGATATTACACCCCAGATAATTTCTGAGCTTTGCCACATGGTGAGAAGCATCTGAATATCTTGCTTTGAGGAAAGTGAGTGCTAGGGAAGCGCCCTTCTACCCATAGCTGTTAGAATTATGCACGCTGGAGGGATTTTTGGAGGTCTCTAGTTCAACTCCCTGCTCAAACCAGGATCAAACACTGACTTCAGACTGGGATGCTCAGAGCTCTGTACTGTTGGCTCTAGCAGATCCCCAAGAAAGAAGTTGCCACAACCTCTCTGGGCAACCTGTTCCACTGCTCAACCATCACTGTGAATTTTTTTTTTCCTTTTATCCAGTCTGAACTTCCCCTATTTCAATTAGAGACTACTGTCTCTCATTCCCTCCCTCTGCACTTCAATGAAAAGCCTGACTCTGCCTTCTCGATAACCTCCTTGTAGGTACCATTAGGTTGCTATTAGGTCTCCCCAAAGCCACCTCTTCTCCAGGCTGAACAAGCCCAGTTTCCTCACAGGGCAAGGGTTATAGCACCCAAACATCCTGGAGGACTTGCTGGACTTGTTTCAGTTCATCAACATCCTTTTTGTTCTGTGGAACCCAGAACTGGACAACACAACTTTCCAGATGTGATCTAACAAGTACTGAATAAGGAAGACAATTGTTTCCCTCTGTTTACCCACTATACTGCTGTTGGTACGGTCCAGGACGCTGGTAGGCTTCATCAATGCCTGAGCATATTGCTTGCTCATGTTTAACCTACTGTCCAACAGGATCGCCAGGTTGTTTTCAGCCAGGCCCCAGCCTCTACCATTGCAGAGGGTTTCTCTGTCTCAGGTGCAGCACTTGTCATTTTTCCTTGTTGAACTTCCAGATATTCCTGCTGGTCCATTCCTCTGGCCTGCTCAGATCTCTCTGAATGGCAGTTATGCCCTTGAGTGCATCAACAGCATGCCCAAGTTTGATATCATCTGCAGTCTTGGTCAGGGTGCACTCCACGTCCTCCTCCAGGTCACTGATAAAGAGAACATGTTCAAGGACTGACATCGAGGAACCCCAGTTGTAACAGTCTCCATACAGAGTATGAACCATTAACCATTACCCTTTGAGCCCAACATTCCAGACACCTTTTCACTCATCTCGACTGTACCACCACCCCAACCCAGACAGAAGGATACTGTGGGAGACCTTGTAGCCTTGCTTAGTCTAGATAGACAGCACCCACTGCTCCCCCCTTATCCGCAGAGTTAGCCATTTCATCATAGATCAGGTTGGTCAAGCATATTATCCTTGGCAAATCCATGCTGGCTGTTCTCAGTGACTTTCTTCTCCTCCCCGTGCTCAGAAATGGCTTCCAAGAGGACTTACTCCATGAGTTTCCTAGGGACAGAACTGAGGTTGACCCCTGAACTCGCAGGGGCTGAGATTTGTCAAGAGATCCCTGCTTTGATACTCTTCCACAACTGGTAGTTCCTCTTCTATTTAAACCTATCTTTAGGCACAGAGGCCTGTGAGACCTTCTTGGTAAAGACACAGGCAAAAAGCATTGAGTGCCTCAGCCTTAGTTCTATCTGTTGTCACTAATTCATTCAGCCCATTCAGCCGTGGGCTCACATTTTCCTCATTTGTTCTTTTACTGCTAATGTAGAGGTGACTGCTCCTCTTGGTGCCCTTGATGTTTACTGCCAGTTTTCAACTCTAGCTTTTACTTTCCTAACATCATCCCTGCATGCCTGGGTAACTCTTATATTCTTCCGTTGGAGCCTGTCCCTACTTCTGCCTCTTATATATGTCCTTTCACCACTGGGGCTCAGTCACGAGGTCCCTGTTAAGCCAAGCCAGTCTTCTGGTATGTGTACTCATTTTTCTGAGTACTGGCATGGACCACTCTTTCCTCGTTAAGAAAGTAATCTCTTTTGAGTGTGTCAGCTCTCTTGAGCTCCTTTGCCCTTCAGAGCTGCCTCCTACAGGATCCCATCTACCAGTTCCCTGAATAATCCAATCTGCTCTCTTGCAGTTCAGAGTCTGTTCCCTGTTCCTTGCCTTCCTCACTCCTTTCAAGGAACTTGAGCTCCACTTTTTCATGGTCATTACAGACAAGGCTGCTACTGACATCATCAACAGACTACACTGTCTCAGAATAGAGTTTTCTAAGGGCGGAGGTACTCAGCTGTACACCTCACAGAGCAGAGAGCGCTGCTGTAAGGCTGAAGTCCCAGGGCTCAAACACTTACAGTGGAAGGCTCATCGTATAAGAGAAAACACATTTATTTTATTTTCTATCTTAAAAAAAACTAAGAAATAGAAAAGGCTGCACTGCATGCATGCATGTACTTCATTCTTTAGGAGAATTTATATCAGGTTTTATGAGATACACTTATCAATCCAGATATGTCAAATAAATACATTTATTCTTTATAGAGTAGGGCAGCGAGGGATCTTGAAACAGCGCTCTCAACTTTCTTTTAAATGCCCAGCAATGAGAACTGTACCAGTCTCCTACGAATTCAGAGGCAGCTGTTTATTTCTTTATGCTTCACTGTCTTTCTCCACCCTCTTGTCTCTTAAATCGTAAGCTTTGTGGCAGAAAAGTCTTTTGTTCATTGTTTCTTTTGGACAGTACAGAGCACAATGGGGAATTAAGTTCCTAAGCTTTACCATAATACTAAGCAACATATGCTCATCCATTTTTTATTTTTATACCAATATACATGACATTTTAGACTCCTTTTACCCAACACAGCCAAAATCCAGACAGTGCTCCATACGCATCTTCCCAAAGATAATGGATGCGGCTACAATGAGCAGCATATTGCTCCAAAATACTTTTACTTTTATGTTATCGTAACAGGAAACCAGACTTGCCTCCCCACTTTCACTCCATCTTCAAATATGTGTAATATAAACATTACCCAACATGTAATCTACAGATATAATCAGCTTTCTGAAGATAGACAGAGAAATAAAGAGGTGATCAAGTTATGGACTGCTACTGTGAGAGGGAGCAAAACTATTTTCATCAAAATGTTGGTCCACAAGTTTTTATCCAAAAACATTATAAAGTCAATCCAGGAAAACTATGACATTGTTCTTTGTGGGGTAGGAAGAGGGTTCTTACTAACTGCCACAAAAGAATTGGCATATTTGTAACTAAGTTTTTATACTAAGTTTTTATATTATGCACTTATGCCCAGAAAAAAGGCTTAATTTTTATGTCTAAAAGCTTTGGATCAGGACACTGTTTTGTTGTCAACCTTTCAATGATAAAAAGTCACGCAGAATCAGCTTCACCTTGAAATGAAACTAGACAGCCCCAAACAAGCATAGGTGCACGTTTCATGGAGAGTGAAGAATTCAGAAAAAGAGTCTGTCTCTAAAGGCTTCATTTTCTCATTCTATCTGTCTTCCTTTGCATGGCTCCGTACATTGCCCCTTCTACAATCCACTGATAAGCTGAGTTCCTTTCAAAGCTTAATCAATACTACCTAAAATGCCATCACTTGTTGGCACGGAACAACAAATTATGCTGTCTTGCCTCTGGAGATGATGTTACTCAGGTCAACACAGAGGTAGTCCAGAGAGGTAGTCTCTCCTTTCAGCCATGCGAATAAATCCCCTAGCAATTTTAAGCAACTGCAAAGCAAAAATCAACCTTTCTTTGAGCCTGGCTTATATGCTATCTTGTATTTTGTGTGTATTGTTCTTCTTGAGCGACTCTTACATGCTCTGAAACCTGGGTTTATGCCACATGGTTCTGTTAACATTTCAGCTTTTTAGGCTGTAAACCATTTGTATTAAAACCCAAATATGTTTTGTAATAAACTCCTGAAGCAAATTCACTGCATTCATTTTACATCATGCAATACTATCAAAGACTGAAGAACTAAGGAACCAGCATTAGGTTTGATGAGTAACTGTAAAGCTCTTCCAGCCTGCCTGCGCAACACATTTGAGGTCTGTCTCTCAGGCTTCCTCTTACTATTTAATAATTTGATTCCTAGTCTGCTAGATTTTCTAAGATGCTCATAATGACTACTTTACTTTTAGACACGAGCTCCTTTTACTTACTGCATCTGAAAAACTTAAAGAGCTAGATAATGAGCCCACTTTTAAGTGATCCTGCAAACAGTAAAGGATTCTTGTGCATCTTTTTACAAGGTTGACTTTTCTTCTTTGTTTTACATTGAGAATAGAACCATTCCCCTAGCTCTACTAGCTTGTAGTATTCTACATATAACTGAGGACTCACAAGGGGAAAGACTAATGAAGTGACTCCCTGAAGTATCCTACTTCTCTCCATCAGTATTGGCCACACCAGAACACTGTGTGACAGCAAGACCATGCTGCCTCTTCCCAGTCATCATCTAGTCCCTCAGAGGGATAAATCCAGTGAATCATCAGTGGAGTCAAGTCTCTTCATATGGATTAACAGAGTCTTTTAGTATATGGGGTATTTGCCTTTCCACATAAGCAGCTTTTCCAAGAGGGTCACTCAAAATCAACACTGAGTGCTGCAATCTCAGTGTTGTTCCTGTACCTACTGCAGGATGACAGCACTGATTTCCATGATACTGGTAAGTAATTTATGTTGCTCCCAATAATTCTGAATACATTTTTGAAGGGTACGTCCCAAAGGTATGGAAGTAAGTTATGAAGGAGGACCTAGTGCATGCCCTTCTAAATGAGAACACATTACATAAAATTCACACAACTTCAGAAGAGCCAAGTGTCCACCTCGTGTTACTTCAAAGCATTAATTCATGGAATTCTCTCCCCTCAGAGCTCTCCAAAGTATCAATCATATTGTAAATCCACGTGTCACCAAAATACCTGAGCTAGACTGAAATACAACGAAGTCAGTATCACTGGAAAGGCTGCACTCTGTCTCAGTGAAAAAGTGTTTGGATATTATCGTGCCAAAAGAGCAAGGCAGCAGTAATTCCAACTAGGAAGACACTTCTCAGAAGTGATAAATGAATTTCAAGTGAAACAACAATACAGAGGCAGACTCTATCTCCTATCAGACGAGAAACAAACGCTTGAAGGGACAAGAGAGTCATGAAGGATAATAACACTGCTTATACCGCCCATTTGAAGCTGGCACTTCAACCTGTCAGCAGTACTTGTGATGATATTTACCAAGAAAAAATTTAATACCATTTTTCAGAGTTACTGCTTTTCAAAAAATCATATATTTATTGAAGCATCCTTTGCTTACCCATGAGATGGCAGTAAGAAAAGATTAACAGCATTCTGGATGTTTTTCCTCAGTATAATGCCATCATATACTCATGAGTAGGGGCATCTAATAAAGGGAACTGGATGCTACTACTCTGACTCCTGACCCCTTGGTCAGGGAATCATGGCACAGAGAGCCAGACAAGCTGAACTATCCATGATACTTGTTGATCTACTCTGCCCGTACAAGGCCTTTGTCAGCTAGCCATCCAGTTGCCTGTATGCATATTGAAATAGAGGATTTTTGTGTAGATCATATTTCAAAACCCTTTTGATAGTATTCCCATAGATCAGGCGGCAAATAAGATTTCTCAGACTTGTGGGGTGGCAGGGGGAAATAAAAGAAACAAGTTTTATACAAGAGCTAGGTATCACAGAACTGCTGAGCACCAAAGTACTTGCATACAGACATTTGATAAACATCATGCAGTTGAATTATTCATCTGAATTCATGCAGATGACTAGGGCCTGGGATTCAAGAACATGTTGAGTTCTGCTCAAAATACTCAAGAACAACTGGACAGATCCAGCAAGCGGTGATCAGGTAGATGTCAGCCCGTGAAACTAATCTTGCCATATGTTCCTTACGAGCAGAGAAAAGATAGCTTCCAGAAAAACTGCCTTGAAAAAAGAAATGTGTTGGTCATATACCTAGTCACATGTTTACATGTTTTTGGATCTCATCTGAAAGAAAAGGATGCAGAGGTCTCAGGAAAAGCCATCTCAAGACAAAGGCTTATCTGGATCTGTGCTAACTGTTGCTCTAACATCCAGTTCTTTGTTCTGAGAAGAGAACCCTGCCACAATAGGTTCAATTTCAATAGATCATGATTTGGGGGGGGGAGGAGGGGGGGGCGGGGAGGAAAGGCAACTTTAGGAAAATGAGTAGCATAGAATGCAAGTCCTGCTAAAATGAACCCCAGGCCAGGGCAGTATTTTTGCTAGCAGAAGTCTGAGCCAAAGAATGAACAGTGCTAATAGTGATTTGCAAAGTTTGTGGAAAATGCCTGGTTATTAGCAATGCAAAAAGGTGCAAAATACTGGAATTGATGCTGTGATCAACACATATTGGGGCACAGCAATAAATTTTGCTGACAGATACAACACAGACTAACAAAAATGTTTCCTGAACACACCTGCAGATCACAATATGACAAAGGAATACATTATTGCATAGCTTCATCAATAAATTGCATTTTATCAAATATTTGACCAAAGAACAGGAGAAAAGATATTGCAAGTTATAAGCATGACAAAGTTATCTATAATAGGTGTTAATTCCTCTGCTTCAAGCTAGCCAAAGACCACTGCGAGGAAACCTAACTCCTCAAATTATCTGTAGAGGAGAGAGGTACTCCGGTTATTTTCTCTCAATAGGTAAAAATAAATCAGTAATTTCTGAAATCACAGATATCCCTGTACTGCACCCAGAGTTCAGCAATGAAATCTTCCATATTGTGCCAAAAGGGAGGGGTGGGGAGGATACCAAACCAAAGCGTTAATAAGAGAGTATGCTCCCTTGTGATTGATGTATGCAAAGCAGTGACTGGCCTTTGCAGGATGCCGTTTACAACATGCATCAACAACGTAAGGGAAATATAAACACCACAGTTTTTCCAAAGGGGTGAATTTATCAGTAGACCTCTTCAGAGCTTGAGTAAGTCTGGAGTTTTCCCAGCTCTGTTTCAGAATTTGCAGGAATTCACATGCCACCTATATGTTCCTAAAACTGCAGCAACTGCTACCAGTGAAAGCTATTAGTAATTCTGCTCCAAAAAGCTACTGTTTTAGTTCAGACAGCGCCTGCTGTGAAAAAGCTACCTACTCCAGCTTACACTCTATGCAAAAATGATTTTGGAGATTTCTGCAGCCTTGACCTACTGTTATCAGTTTCAAACAACCAACTGACGGCTTGCTCCGTATGACCTAGAATACAGAGCTGGCTAAGCTACAAACTTATATTGTTCATAAGAACAGCGAAGTAAAGGGTGCTAAAGATCATTTTGATGAGGATAGGTGGGAGGAGAACAAGTAGGCTGTCTCAAGTTTACATTTAATTAACTGCTGTAATTAATACATTGACTACATTTAATTAATACTGTAATTAACTTACAGTACATCTAGCAGCTTTTCTTCAAGGAGAAAGATACTGTGTTTATTTCTGAAACGATGAGTATATGTTATATTTCTTAGATTGCATTAAGAATCTCTTTTTAATCACTAAATAAGTAAGACTGAGCATTACAATTTGTGTTTACCAGTAGGTTGGAGGGTCATGTCATTAAGAATCAATGCTTCTATGTCATAGTTTACCAAAGGTGACCAGACCCTGAACACAGGCTGACCTTTTCAGAAAGCATCATTGGTATTTACGCTTCAGATGTTACCAATCGCTAATGTTTTTGATCCTACCTCATTTACTCATTGAGGCTGCACCCAGTCCAATATTTTCCATACAATCACCTTTCTGTTCTTTGCAGATTGATATCTGGAAGCTATCCTACTAGATGAAAAGAAGGCAAGTACAATATTCTTACTTCTCCATACTTTAAGATACTTTAAGAATTTGACCGATTATGAATCATTTGATTAGCTTTTCTATATTGTATTTTGTTATCTGTACTGCTCCAGTAAAAGGGATAGACATCGTCCCTTTCCTCATTTTGCAATGGTTTACCACCAGGAGGAGCTATCAGGTGCCTTGTAACAAGACAGAAAACTCCCAGATAATTTCTCTTTGAATAAACACCTAGCAAATATTTGTTCCAGGCTCAGTCACTACCGGAAATAAGTATTTTAGCCAACTGCTTACATTAACATTTATAATCAGGTACTTAGCATGGCTGAAAATCAAAGCATACATTAGACTCCTGACTCATAAAGTTATCCCATGCAATTTCTACTGTTTTAAAAAACACTTTCAAAGTTACCAATGACAAGAGATACTTATTATTCCTGGCTTTGACTTCTTCCCCTTATGCAGGAGGAGGGGATTCAGCTATTAGCACTGGCATTCACACATAGTTACCTGTGTGTGTGTGTGTATGCAGAGGTCCCTTCTGTATGAGAGCTTTTTCTCAAGCAGGCAAGTTTGGGACAAACCGAAGCCTATACTAAACTGGCTGAGTTGTCTCTAGAGAGGTAGGGAAAATGGATTAGCATACATTACATTCTAATGTCTTTTAAAAGCTTAGCGTAGGCATTATTTTTAAATCCTAGAGGAGAAATTAGTCAAGAATTCTGTCTGAAGCTTGTGGAGTTTTATGTTATTTTCTCTTCTCTTTTACAGAAGCTTTACTATTTAGTTACATAGATGTAAAGCACCAATAGCATACTGTGAACACCTTATTCAAAGCAACAGTCATAACCAATATTTTACAAGCCAATCATACTTTGAAGTCTTCTAACTTTTTTCCTAACTCAGATGAATGACACATTTCCTGATGAAATCAAGAAAAGGATGAGAAACTTACCACAAATATTTCACCAAGGAACAGGAAATAAGAATATAAATGAATTAATATCATTACATCCTTCTCTTTATCATCCTATTTTCTGTCTTTCAGCATCTAGTCTTCTCTATCCTGAATCACATACTTCATTGGTTTGTTGAAATTTCCTCCATCTCAACCTTCTCTTTCCCCAAGAGTATCAGTAGTAGAAATTAGGCCATTCTTCACATATATCCATCCTTTTGGTTCTCTGCTGTGATCATCAGCAGGCATGACAACTAGTGCTACTGACTGTTACGATTCGGACACCTATTTGCTAAGAATTAGAAGCAAGCTGCATCTAATTTCATCATATGCCTCGCTAGCACTGCATTTTACTCTGCAAAATAAATCTGTATTTCCAGACTTGACATGTTGTTCAAATGCATTATCCTAGGACACTGGGTCAATAATGAAGTTTGCTTCTAACTGTAGGAACTTTACAATTTTGCCTTCAGTGATATAATATATGGGATAATTTGGAGCACTGAGATGTTTTACTAATAGCATTCACCATTTACGCCTAGGGGCTCTAGGCCCTCATATGAATTGGGGCTCCACATAAAAATGCTGCTGTCATGAATATAACTCCATATACCACGTACTCTTAAAATAAACTAACATCCCATTGTCCTTGTGTATTGCCAAAACAAATTCAAACTCTACAACAGATATACTTAGGGCCTCCAAAGATAAATCAACTTAAATCTTCTGAGAGGAATATTACACCTCTGCCCCTTACAACAAAAGCACATTTTAGAGCTGGACAATGAAAGGATATCCACTGTACATTGGAGAGAGAATGCCATGATACTTTCCTAAACAAAGCATTACCATGGTGTCAGAGAGAGCAAAATTCTATTGACTTATTACAGCAGCGCCTTTTCAGGCTTAGCTTGCCCCTTTAAGAATGAGGCAATGGCTTACAGTTCACTGTGTTTACAGCACTGGTGGGATGCACAGAGTGAGTGCATATGTGCATGAAGTAGGCATTGTACTTTTCAGCAAACTTAACTCAGTTTATGAGAAAGACATACTTATTGGAACAAAACTAGTGACATTAGGACTTGACTGGATCTCAAGATGTAATTTAATCCAACATTTTGCCATTTTTAAAGCTGATCTCCCAAACAGTTGCCGACCACCTTCTGTTACCCAACAAGCCACAATGTAGCCCAGAGACCACTGACAGAGATACTGACTTATTCCACTCCCAGCTACGCCACATCCATTTCATGTAGCTTGGGTTTCCCGCTTGAGCAGAAGCAGTCTTGCCTTTCATTTCACCTATAACTCAAGCCATTGACAAGAGATGCTCACGTTCTTTCAGTGAGAAGCACAGTGCCCCAGGATTGCCCCAGTCCATTCTATAACCAACCAAGAGCCCAAGTTCTCACCTCATATATGCGCAATCCCTCTTGATTTCATTAGTGGCGCACTCAGGCAATGGAAAAGAAGGTAGCAACACGGAGTGCTAAATCATTGCCAAATGGACAAATAGGGTTAAAAGCCTCTGTTTCCACTACAACTACTTCATGATTTAAAGGTTTTCTCCACCATCTTAGCAGGCAAAGATCTGCATCCAAAACAAATGTTTCTAAAACATAATTGAGGAAAGGCCTTTACATAAACATTCCCCTCTAAGAAAAGCATCATACATCACACAGTTGGCAGCAAGCTCGTGCTGGCCTGGAGCCTGCAAGGTCATCTAAACCCACTGCTGTGGGAGGAAGCGAATTAGCAAGAGCCAGTCTCCAAATCACACTGGGTCCTAGCTGAATGTTCTGCCCCACTCACCTTCAACCCACTGTGCACCGATAATATCATTGTCATATTCCACCTGTGAATTACTGCTGAAATTCCTCCTTCCCCTAGGTTGCTGAGACACCTATCTTCTAGCTCTTAGCTATGAGAAGATTTTGATACATGGCTGTAGTCATGGGAAGACCAACTACCCCTATGCTAGAAGGTGATTCTGATACTGTTGGATAAACATATAAAAATGTAGATCTTAATATAAACAATGTCAATGAGAGAACATGACTGCAAAACAGCACTTAGATAAATCTGTACCAAGGCTGCTAGGCTGCCAGCACACGTGTATTTTATGTTGTTCAGCTGAACTGTCCCACTGAGATCAGCAAGAATAGAAAGCATATTAGAGTTCCATACTTTACAGAATTGATGGCTTAGGAAAATTAACCAGCTGGAGCTTTTGAGCACAGCTATAACCAAAGGGAAAAATTGGTGTCTCCCAATGAAAAAGGCTTAACTAAGATCTACTGAGGGTTGTTTGTTTTTTTTTTTTTCAAATGAACATCAAAATCCTTCCCTGGAAGAAAGGCAAGTATTAGCTGTCCTCTTTTGAGTGTATATCACAGGCCAAGACTGAACCAGCTATTACTGCCTCACAACTTGTTGCCATGGCCTCCAGCCAGCCCAGCTGTGGCTAATTTAATTTGTCACAGGTGCAGCAGTAACCACCCAGCAAGAGCCAGGGCTGCAGCCACGGGCATCCTGCAGAAACTAGCCACCTACTGCAGGCAGGGAGCTTTAGAATGTCAAGGCCAGGAGGACTGCTCAAAACACATCTGCAGCTCCCTAAAGAAATGAAGTTGCCCAGTTCTCTTTTCCGTCTGGCCTATGCTAACTTTGTTGCCATTAAAATCAATACAAGAGGGCAGCCTATACCTGACTGAAGTGCTGAGGAAAGAGCAGAACTACACTAGAACAATACTTAAATAAATTCAACACAATTTGTAGGAGCTGTGCGCTTGAACCCAAGTCTCTCAAGGCCTAGCTGCATGCTTTCACCTTTAGGCAATATGTAAAAGATGGGAAATACCTACTTTTCCTTCTCCATCTCTTTCCCTCTTATTTCCTCCAACGTCTGGAGAAACAAAGTTAGGTACGTACCCTTAGAAGAACCTTATGGACCCTGTTCGGAGGGTAGTCCTGTCTGGAGCACTGTGTGAGCTCTAAAGAGGAAGGGAACTGAAGGCATTCCCCTAAACTTCATATTTCATATGAGTGAGCTTTAGGTGGCTCCCCAAACAGTGGATGGATTTTCATGTCGTCTTTCTGAGGCTCTTTTCTCTTGCACAAGTACATGGAAAATTAGAAGTTGGGCAAAACTAGGAGACACCTCAATCCTTTTTTAGATCTAGATCTCTGACATAAAATTAAAGCAAGTTATATCCACTTTTGGAATGCTGATCCTATCAGCAACTGCATAGACTCCTATGCCAACGTGACTTTGATTATAGATGCTTCTACCCTGAGAATGCTTTAGAGGATCAGGGCCTGGAATGTATTTTGTTTTTTTTCCTTCTGGTTAAAAAATGGTGATAGTTCATGCATATCCACCACCACCTCCTCAGAGCCATTGTTTTACCAACCTTTCCTAATAACTTCACTGGCACGTCTCAGAATCAATCCAATTCCCAACGTTAAACAAATTGAAGCCACAAAACTTGAGAAAATATAAGCATTTTAATACTCTTTTTTGTGGTGACGCTTACAAAACCTGACAAATATGAAGCAGCTGATAGGCTGCGACCACTGCCTCCTATTTTGACCAGTGTGGTCACTGCTGTGTTCACTCATGCATATGTCTGTTGCCTCTTGATTTACAGTCTTATATTACACTGTAAACCTCGCTCTTTGTGATGTAGACTGTCTTCTTGCTTTGTGTCTGTTCAAAAGCTATCAGGCCTATGGCTAGTACTACCACAAGACAAGTGTTAAACAACAAAGAAACAAAACTTAGGCTTGACAACCCTCTGCAGAACAGGTAAATGCTACACATGGTCCCCTTGAGAAACTCAGAGCTGTTCTGTGCAAAATGCAGACTAAAGCGTATTAACTGTACAGGACGATTTACGTGTGGCCTTGTCACATCGAATAGTGCCCCGTATCAATTCCATTGTAAATAACAGAAGAAAAACATGGCAATGAAACCCAATGCACTGCCAGAAAGGAAATACCAAAAAATCAGGAACCCTATATTAAATCTGAAATGAAAAGACCCATTTCGGCTGTGGCATAAATATACAATACTATGATGTGATTTAAGTTTGTGACTGCTGATACGGAAACTTGTCTTCTGAATCAAGTAAAAAAATTGGCTGAATTCCAATAAGTTGCACTGCTGTGAGTGAATGCAAGAGATTATGACAAAAATTCTTTCTGAAAAAAATTCAAAATAATTCACAGGTTTTTCACAGACATTATCTGTAGTTATTTTGGTGGTCTGGTTTAACCCAAAAGCAGGAGAGATGCCATACAGGAGGATGAATGATAGATGATATTCTGGTCTGGACAAAAACAGAGAGAGTCCTTTAAGAGTTGTAGAGATGCAATACAGCAAACAACAAATAAATCATAGGAATATAGTAGGAAACCTGTTTATTGAAGTGACATTATTTTATAGCTTATAGTGGGAAAAAAAATTAAAATAAACTCTCTGTCTGAATGTATTATTCTAGCCTTATGGCAGGAAAAGTGAGAAACTGTGGGAAAGCATCATAACAGGTCCAGATGAGCAATTGCCTCTCCAGTTCCGGGGGAGAATAGGGGATAGAGATATAGACTAAAGGTCAAAGCAGCACAGAGGCTTTGCTAGACTCCAAACGAACAGCTTGAAAGAACACCAACAGTTAAACTTTTTTAGGAGACAATGTAATTATGTATGACCTACTAAAAGACAAAAGCTAATACAGAAAGAGATTGAAAGGGGTCTGCTCTCCCCGAAATGAGGAGCAGGAGGAGGAGGTTGTTATCTTAAAGACATCCAAGTGGGAAATTCTGAGGTGAATTTTGCCTTTACTGGAAGAGAATTGCCCCAGATGAAGAGGATATCTAACAGATCACAAATCCTCCCTTAGCAAGAGGATATATTAAGTACACGCTGAAATATTTTGGGAACATGCAGACAAAAAACATATTGAATTGCTAGCAATATAACTGAGGCCATCCTGAAAATCTTCTACCCTTGATGAGTAAACCAGTCCTGCACAACAGGCAGCCTGCAAAGCAAATTACGCACTGAGGCTGCCAAGAGGCAGTACATCCTACAGTCTGGGTGCTCATTTGGCCAAACAAACTGGAACTGGTGAAGTGTTGGAGTTGCAGGAGGTGCAGTCCAACACTGGTAAATCCAAGTCTTAAACGGTTTAACTCCTCTGAGTTTATGCTCTCCTTAACTCAGCAGCTCGCCAGGAGTCATGATATAACAGCTAACTTTGTCACAAATAATGTCACATTAATCATATCAGTTAGAGATCTACTCCAGGTAGACTGTGATCACACGTATGGGAAGTGAGATATACTAACCTAGTGAATGAACTAAGTTTTACCAGACGTAAGGATACAGTTCAAAGAGAAACGTTTCAGCAGCAGAGCCATCTTAAACAGTCACTGTCTTCCAAGCTGTGCAAGCTCCACTACTTTTGTAGTTACAGCAAACCAATTTGGGAATTTGGTCTAGCTGATGGATTTTCTTAGGGGGGTTATTTTTTAACTGGATCAGTTATCTGATCTGATTCACTGCATGCCCACACAAATCCTAGTGTCAGCACAGCACAAACAGCTATGCAATGATGGACACAAACGAGCAGAGGTAGAGATTGCTGTCACTGAGATATATCAAGGCCCGAGAGAATCCCACATATGAGAAATGTTCACTGGGACAACTGCTTGATGAGGTTGAAGCTCATGCTGCAGACTCTCTTGTTTACAGGGAGCATTAATAGTTTCACTTCTTTCTGTCAGCCAAAAAAACTTGTAGGGACTTAATATCTTTCCTTCCCCTACGTCTCTTTCAACTTCAGTTGTAACTGCTTAAGAGATGGAACATGTAACCATGGGTTTAAAACTCCCTTTCTAAAGGGACAAGCTAACATTTATGCTTACTTTAAGACACTTTCTGTGATATGAGAGTAAAATGTTTTATCAATATAAACAGACCAAGACAGAAAGCAAACTAAATCTCTTAGAGACTATGCTTTAATACGTCAGTGTCATAAGCTGATGTAACTCAGCACTGCTGCTGAAGAAGCAATCCTACTCCTTTCAGACTCCTGTGCGTCTCCCTCCCTTGCACTGATATAAGTGTGCGTTCTGTTATGTAATGAAACAAATCAAGGACTTGATCTGGGTTTTAACTAACCTGTATTTATTTACTTACTTGGTTCCGCCTGGTTAATTTTAACTCGATCAGTTCCCTGAACGGGTTCAATGCTTGGCCATGAACGCATCAGCAGAAGGCATGGGAGTGGACGGGAGGAAAACAGACAGACTGCTTCTTTCAGTGGCAATGTTTACTTACACCGGCTTAAAGTTTAAACTATAAAATGATGGCCCAAAATACTTTTTTGAAAAAGTGGAAGAAGCACAAAAAGTTCGAGTAGCAGTTCTTTGATAAAACGATTTGACAAGCTCACAGCCAACACCTGCATCATTTAATGATTCAGGAAACTATAAGGAACTCCAGCCTAGGAAGATTTAAATAAGACTCCTGTAACCACATCTCCTGATTGAACTTCTGCCAATGATGTTTCTTTCCCAGGTGTTCTTAGTGTGAAACACTGATGCAACACAACATAACACTTTAGATGCATTCAAAAATACTTTGTCATTTCCTGCATTTCACAGATTTTTTTTTAAGTGTGTATCTTAACTTTCCTGGAAAAGAGGATATGGCAGATAACCTTTCACAAATAACTGTAGTACTTCAGAAAAGCAGGCCAAGTACATACAAACGTCATAGATTGTTAATAGGAGCTGCAGGTCCATAAAACATTTAAAAACATATAGATCTTTTAAAAGCTAAATGTATAGATTTACTGGTTACCAGATGAACCTCTATAAAATCCCTTTGTGGTTGTTTTATATGGTATTTTCTCACAAAAAACCCATCATTTCTAACTGCACTTTTGTTTCTATTCTGATTAAATATCTCAAGGATAATATTCCTATACAGTCTAATAGTTTATTTAATACATTAGACTGCCTGCTGAGGAAGGTGTAGCAATTTCTGAACACCAACATACTAGTTACACAGAGAAGTCTGAAAATAGGATTACCAGATAGTTTATTTAAAGATGCAACAGCGATTTTTAAGAGCAGCTAAGTACTGATGATAAGAAGTAGAACAGTTAGTATGACTACAAAGCAGAGCCTTCTCCTGTGTCTGAATGCTGGAAGCCAGTGGTGAATGATCGAAGTAAACAGGAACCTGCCCATGTTCTAGTTAATGGAAATGTTGCTGATCTTACACAACACAGAAATCTCCTGTAGTTGTATTCGTAGGGAATTAGAAGGATATTTGGGGTTATCAGTGGATGCAAGGAAGCTTCCAGCTGAACTATTAAACCGTACATGTACTGCAAAGTGTGAAAAGACAAAGATAGCTCAAGGCATGTACCAGTTGGTCAGTGGAGGTGATTAATGAGAATTGTGAACTAAGAACCTGGTATTTTAGATCTGCACTGAGGAGAATGCTACAAAGAGAAGATTCCTCCACAAACACTGATTGCCTGAGAATAAACCAGAAATCCAGGCAAGAAAAGTGGAGTAGGGCACTGTACGATTTAGTCATCTGCTAATTCAGATCTTGTGTTTATAATTCTCTGTCAATAAAAATCTCTGCTTAAATAAATGGGTTGAAGTCTAATTTCTCCTTCGGAGCTGGGAACTGAGTATACCTTTCATTTTGTGATAGGAAGGTGGCTCACATCTTGCAAAACCAGGCTTACAATGATGGCAGTGATTTTTTTTTGGCTAACTTTGCTAACACGCTGCAGTTTTCTACACTATAGCAGCAAAACTGTGAAAATCCCTCTCCCACATTTCTAAATTAGCTTGTCATCATCAATGCAAAAAGCATGATAATATCACCATACAAGTAAGTCATGCAGGATTTATTGGACTGGTTTTCAATGGGGAGGTGAACAAATCAACAGGATAACATTCTGTTAAATATGTATTAAAGTTCCCTGTAGTGATAATGCAAATCTATTTGCCATGGAAATCAATTTCTGAATAATAAAGTACTCAACACATCTGCTTCCTGGATAAACAATTTCTGTCCAAGAGAGAACAGCTGCCTTATCATGGTAAAGGACGATGAGCATTCAACTCCTCAATCCTGAGTTCAGTTCAGTGACATTACAGAAAGTATATTTCAGAAAATCTGTGGGAAAAAACGGCAAGCACCCAATATAAAGATGACAGAACTGACTGCAAAGATGCAGAACTTACCATTACAGCAAATAAGATGCTTGTGCTGGTCAGATTGCAGGGTCTGTTCTGCAATCTTGAAGAAAACAGCGATGCCGCTGATGATACAGTGATCACCTCGATGTATCAGAATCAGCTCCCATGATGTCAGCAACGTTCCTCCCATCAGCCATGAAGTTACATGAAACACTTTTTGCTCAGGCTTGTATCAGCATGCCAAAGAATCTGCAATTATTTTGAAACATACAGGACATAGGTATAGGTTAGAGCAGCCAGACCACTCCACTCCTTCTGCAACCGTAACATCAGGATCTAGTGCTCTGAAAGTTTACTGAATGATTTTGCCTTGTATTCAAGAAAGCGCATCATAATAAGGGCATGGTAGTTTCTCTAGCATACATATAGCTTGTATATTATGATAAGACATATGTGGCAATTTTCACTCATGCACTTATATAGGACAACAGTCACATTTAAGCCACATTTAAATCCATGCTGTGAGGTATGTGACTTCTCTCTCCCCAAATCCCACTTCCACAATAATAAGAATACATTGCGAACACAAAACAGTTAAAAGCATGCTAAGAAAATAAGTAATATCATATGTGTAAGGAAAAGGTAGCAACACTAAGAGAATATGAAGATATTTATGTAACGTTATTTACAAATTTTTTTTTTTAATTTTACCTCACCTGAGCAGACAGATGAAATTAAGCAGCTAAGTAGTAGTAAAAAGGAAGATGAGAGAAGAAAAAAAAAAAGAGACGAAACAAGGAATGAGAATAACTAGAGATGTAGGTTTCTAGAGAAAGAAACAAACAGTAAGTTATACTTTTGCAGGCAAAACGTATAGACTGTGATACGCATCTTACAGAACTACTGGGAAGAAGTCACTGGGGTTACTGTTTCTCTCTGCCTCACTCTGATGAGCACTGAATAGTGCTGATGCCCTTTTTTCATTCCTACAGCACACAATCCATCTTTGACTGAACCCAAAGATGACATTTTGCTATCTTGAGGTTAGACTGGGAAACGGTCTTTCATTCCTGGAAATTCCAGTGGGATTGTTTTTAAAAAGCAAGCCTATTTAGACCTACATACATTCAATAGAATGCATTTAAGAAAAAAAATACAAGATATTTAAACTCTTTAAGTGAATGGTACTGGGTGAGAAAGAACCTTCCAAATAAAGCACAGCTGCTGTGTTTTGTGTAAAGCTGCATAAAGTCACTAGAAAACATATTGCAAGAGACAATTTTGCCTTGGAATTGAAATGGATGAGTTGATCAAATAAGGTCTCTTTCATTACTGTTAGTTATCTTTGACTAGGCAAATACATCAAGGGCTTTTATATTTTTAAAAGGGTAGAAGCATTTAGAAGCAAAGAGAATTAGGAAAAATGAAAATTTGCTTTTTTTCTCATGTAGGTTCTAGACAGTAGAACAACATGTGAAGCTGTACCATTTCAAATTAAACGAAAGAATGTAAGGAACTTATACAGGCATAAAAATAGGGCTAGGAAAACCCTTCAGTCTTACCATTAACAACAAAATGCTAGAGAGGGCATTGTCTTTAGGGACTTGTTTGTCAAACAGTAAATCTGAAGCAACTTACCAAATGAGTTCTCTAGGGAGTCCTCTCTAGCTTCATTACATTAGTGCTAACAATACGGCCGCAGTAAACTTCGAATTGGTGTTCATTATGTTACACTTCTGACATGATTTTTCTGGCCTTTGCAAACTATGCAAGACCAGAACAATGTGTGTTCAGTTGAAAAAAAAAAAAAAAAGCATTACTATTTGACAAGACAAATGCTGGTATTTTAGAGACAAATTTTCCTCTTTCGCATTCACCAAAAGCCTCATTCCTACATTCCAGAACAAAATTTAGCCCACGGTTTTGTTTCATGCATTCAAAAATGTGTTTCAGCCTAGCAAGGCACATACTTCAAGCCAGGAGTTTTGTGTGAATAAGGGCTAAGTAAGGATATAGACCAATGACACCATTTACTACAACACCTTCTAGTGAGTACTCTTGAAGTATTTTACAAATGTGAATTAATTTCACCTCACTGTCCTGTGCAGCAGACAGGGAAAGTCAGCTATGTGTGATTTGACGTGGGGCACACCATACGCCCATGGCAGTATGAGGGGGGAAAAAAAGTGATCTCCCGTTTTCTTGTCCTGTTTGTTAACATCCTAGATAAATGATCTAATGGTTATATACACTTTTGGGAAACTAGAATCAAACATTCAAGAAAAGAAAACCCTAGGGTTCATTAATGGCTTTGAAACATTTCTCCTTGAGGGAGAACTCAAAGTCTTTTCATTTACTTTTTAGGAAAAAAAAAAAGGTAAGACAAAAGATGATTTTACTGGACGGGTTTTGAAAGCAGATTGACAGAGTTGAATCTCCACATTGTGAAGATTTTGCAGGACCTGACAAAACACAGAAACATCTTCCACAGAGCAGATATACTGGTACAGGAAAGTTAAATACACCATCAGGAGCTGAAGCTGAAAGAACAAAAGCTTAGCATTTAATATTAATGTCTTTCCTCTTTAAGTTATTTGGGGCTGCCACTATCATTTAGTCCACTTTTATGCAACATCAATCATACTGAGGCATTGATGGCGGACTGAGCTTGTAAGCATCACTGTAATACAAGGAATTAGACAGATACAAGGTTGTTAAGCAATCTGCTCGATGATTCTTCTGGAAGAACAACATAAATGTTTTTAAGATATACCTAGGTGAGTATGCAAAGTAAAAATGAATTCAAGTCATGGCCTTGTTAAATAATGCGATCTATGTTATCTATGTTAAATAATGCGATCTATTTTTGACAGATTCGAGTCCATGACTTTTGTCCATCATGGAATTCTGTTTTTTACATTCATAATTGTTTAGTAAATCATTCCTAAGTTTTTTGCATCTCCTCCAGTGTTAGAAATAAGACAGCTGACAGGATGCATGCCAGTTACCACAGCGCTACACTTTAATCTTTTACCACATGAATTTTTCATGGGGGCCTGTTTCAATCTTTCTCAAAAGTACATTTTCTACACTCACCATTGGTACAGCCGCAGAGTCTTACAAAACAGCTCTGCAGAGCTGGAAACGCGTAAGTAAAAACTATGGTGCTGTGCTAGCATCATAGCTATGGTGCTGTGCTAGCTTGGGGGACTGACAGGAAGGGGAAGGATGTTCCCTAATTGCAGAAGTCACCTTTAGCCACACTCAGCTACCAAGACGCAGGGAAGAGCAGCTCGCGCTCGGTCACTCATCTCACGTGAAGCGGCGGAGGCCAGGGAAGGCTTTCCTTCTCTTAAAATTATTTCACTGTGAGCACATGGCTTAAAGGTGGAAAGTGATTTGAACACTGCTGCTGCTATTCATTTAGACGCGTTACTGCAAGAGAGGAAAGCGTATTAGAACACAGACAACTTACAAAACACATCTAATGATATTACCGATTTCAGCGGTGTCTTGCTCAGGCAGAGGCAGCAGCAAGTGCATTATACATTGGCCCACGGTACGCAGACACCTCAGGGAAGTGACAGTCGGCCCCGGAGCTCTGCGGAGCACCAGTCTCTTTCAACGCCCGTTAAGGTGAGCCAGGTGTCTTGTTTGTTTGTTTGTTTGTTTGTTTTTGTCCCGACGGCAGAGCGAATTTGCTGTCTGCACCCGCCAGCACCGACGGCCCGGCCGCGGCCCTGCCTCACCGCCGCCGGCCTCCAGCCAGGCCGCGCGCGGCCGCGGCCGTTTAACGGCTCTCTGGCGGGAGGGCGGGTGGCTGGGGGAGGCAGGCGAGGGCCAGCCACGCTCGTCCCCCGCAATGCTTGGTGCTACACGACGGAGGGGAGGGGGGGCGGGAACTGTTTCCTTCCAGGTCTAGGAGCTTCTTTCCTTTCCGCCCCGGACATCCGCGTCGTGCGGAGGCTCCGCCGGTGGCGAGAACCGCGGGGGCGAAGAGGGGCGCGGCTGATCGCGCCCGGCCGCCATGAAGCGAGGCAGAGGCTAACGGGCGCCCCCAAGGGCAGCGCCGCCCGCCGCGCAGGCAGGCAAGCAGGCAGGCGGCGGGCGGGCCAGCGCCGCGGCTGCGGCCGGGCGGGGCGGGGTTAGCCGGCGCCGCCCGCCCAGCCGCGGTGGCGCGGTTGTGATGGCGACAGCGGCCCTGACCTTCGCCCGGAGCCTGTGCGCCCGGCGGCTCTGCGACATAAGGTGAGACCCGAGGCCGGGCGCCGCCTTGGCCTGCCCTGCCCTGCCCTGCTCCCACAGGGGACCCGCTTCGACAGCGCCAGGCGGGAGCCTCTGCCTCGCCCCGAGAGGTGCTTTCGGCCCGCGGTGCGCGGCTGGTGACAGGCCCTCGGCAGCATCCCCACGGGGCGGCCCGCCTTGCCCCGGCTCCGGGCCCTGCCGGGTCAGCAGGGCCGGGGAGGAGGAAGGGGAGGAGGCCGGGGGCAGTGGGGAGGTGCCGGGGGGGCTGCGGCCCGGGTGCGAGCTGCGGCTGCTGGTGCCTGAGAGCAGCCTGGTGCGGCCATGCCGCTGTGGGCGACGGCCGCCCCGTGGGTAACGCTCCTGCGTGCCTGTCAAATCAGTGCCCGCTTCTTGCCTGCAACACCAGCCAGCCAGCCCCTTGTGCTTCCCAAAACACCTGTTGGTGGTGGTGTGGGGTTTTTTTCGTTTTTTTCCCCATCTACTCATTCTGTATAACCCTGCTCTGCTGGCTAAGTTGATTTTATTTGCTGAGAAGTCAGTCTGAAGTGTAAACATTTCTGCTGAACATGAAGGTATCCAGAGACTTGAAAGATGTTGCTGTACAAACCATCTATCAGTTTCTGTTTCCTTTTTTTTGTATTCCCAAAGGTAAAAGGAAGCGACTTCTCAGGACACAGCTGTGCATGTTTTCTGTGCAGTGATGAGGTTATTTACCAGTGATAAAGCAGAAAAAGGAGACATCTCACAGACTTCTTAAACTGGAAATGAATGCGTTAATGCTTGTCTCTATTTGTGTGCTTTAGCTTGAAAGCAGGGATAATCTATCTGAGGTGATAACTTTCTTGTTATGATTTGGAGATGCATTAATATTCCTAGGACTTGCAGATATATAAATCTCTTATTCAGATAGGAGCTAAACTTCCCTGTAAAGAGCCTGCGATTGCAAGAACCTGCCTCGGTGAAAGAAGCTTGTGACAGCCTTGAGCAAGACTAGCAAGTCTTGTTTTCATCTGAGACGAAAACTCTGCCAGTCAATACTAAAAATCAAATGTGCTCGTGTTGGTAAAGAGAATTTGTTTTATAAAAACAAATGGCATATGTTATAATCCAAAAGTGTTTTTTAAAATCCTGGTAAAAACATTAGATGGTACTAAGTAAGAATTGCAAAGTCAGCATGCTTTTATAAATTGTAAGACTTTCACGAGAGCTATAGTGTATTTCAGAATTTTCTAAGCTGAGTAACTCACTGGGTTAAACGCTTGTGTTCTTGAAAAGGCAATTTTAACACCATGACAAGAAGCAATTAAGAAAGCTGCTTTCCTCCAAAATACGGTTTATGTAGGCCTATAGACCAATCCTACCCCATTATTAGTGCCAAAATTTCTAGACTCATTTACAAGTGTTGCTTCTGTAATGAACAGTACATTAAGAAATAGGTACAGACAGAGGCTGCCGTGAACATATCTTGACCGACATTCCTGTAGAAATCTTGTAGAAAGTTCTCTTTGTCTTATTTTGGATATCAAAGCTAACTGGGAAGTTTGAAAGTAGGTTTGAAGTTTGCACCACTTATGTGCCTGACAGTAGATCCAGTAGTTACTGGGATGCTTCATCCTTAGACATGCTTACAACGTGAAAGTCTCCCTTAAATATTCGCGTACAAATCTAGCTATGGTAGCTGTAGATGCCCGCTTTTCAAAAACAAAACGCTGTTTAACACCAAAGTACAGTACTGTTGCAGTTGTGGGAGCTTGTTATCTGGCAGCTTGTCAGAAGATGTGAACTTTGGCTGTTTGTCACCTTTGACATAATCCGTTAGAGTTACAACACATCTTTGCTGGTAGTGCAAAAGGAGTGTCATGCTTATAGAGCACGACAGCTGCAGAAGTGGTAAGAAATCCAGACTCACCTTCTTTGGATCTTGTAGGAAGATTTGAGAGTTGATTAAACTAGAACTGCATGTACCTATGCATTGCTTACATTCGGTTGTGATAATGTGTTCTCTGTAACACTGAATCATCAGAGCACTCCTATGTCCTTCCTAACAATATTAATAATAATTTTATTCATTTATTTATTTTTTAGAACAAATTATCTCTCGGTGTTTATCCTCAGATCTGTCATGAAGCTCTCAGAGATGAGGCAACTTACCCTTTGAATTCCTTGGAATAGGAGATATTGGAGCTGGAATTTCTGAGGGAGGAAGTTCACTGTTTCAGTGGTTGTTTCTCCTTTGCTCATTTCTTATATGCTTTTCTTGTAAACTGCTTTGCTTTCCTAAGTATCTGTCTGCATATCAAAATATAGAAGTTAACTTTTGCCTCCGTTTAACTTTTTGAGGGTAGGAACAACACCTATCCTCACCCCTGGACACATACCTGGGTATTTTTGATCCAGATTTCTAATGTACAAATGCTAGGCTCAAACACAAAAGCAACAACACATGTACTTATTCCACCGAGAAAATTTGAATCAACTTAGGAAATACTTCATAAAAAGCATACGTCATGTTTCGCTGTATGTCTGGTGTTCTGTTAGAGCAGGGGTCTTTTTCATTTCCGCTTTATCCTTTCAGAAGTTGCTTCTTGTCAAGTTTGGTGCTGTCTCTTAGGTATGTTAGTTTAAAAAAAAAAAGCGTCAAGTGCCAATTATTGAGCAGCTGTGTTTTGCCAGACTTCTACTTTCAGAACAGAAGGGAGCGAAGGCTCTGAGAAATTGCCGAGTCTCTAGTGCAGGCAGTGTCAGTGAGCAATGCATGTGTAAACCACATGCAATATTTGCTTTAGTGAAGCTGAGAAAATAGTCATGACTCTTACCACAACTCAAGAAGAATTCTTTTATTCTTTTAGTTATTAATGTTTAAGGCGCAAATACCTTCAAACCAGAACAGGATTATGTAATTATATAATAAAGTTTTCTACAACTGTAAATAATTGTATAAAATATTCAGTACTATTTCCTAACAAATATAATATCGCAGTGCCAGAGAGGTTATGGAACCTCCAGGCTCAGGGGTGTTTAGAGCTCAGCGGAACGAGACCCTGAGCAACCTCATCTAATGTCAAAGCTGCCCTTGCTTTGAGCAGGGGAATGGAGTAGGTGACCTCCTGAGGTCCTTTCCCGTCTACATTAACCTATGATTCTGTGTCAGTTTCTGGGCTGAGAGGCTGAGTTGCATCTTCACCAACAGCAGAGCATTTTTATGAGAGGCAGCCAATAAAATTTTGATGAGGGGGTTGGTGTAAGTGTATGTGCTTTATATAGCCAGGTTGAAGGAGCAAGAGGAGGTCAAATTAAAAAAACCTGCTTTTGGATTTCCACTTCAGATTCTTCAAATATTGTAAACTGCAGTTAATAAAATGCTTAGGCACTCCAAAAGAGGTCTTAAACAGATGAGGGTGCATAAATCCAAATTTGTGATCTAGATGCCGGTATTAAACTGCTGTATACGCATGGAGGAGCCCAAACTCAAAGTACCTCCCATGATTGTTTGGAAGCTTAGTGAGTTGTCTCTTCAAAAGCCTGTATTTGCCCCAGTTCTGAGTGGTCTGATCCATCTCTCCTGCCAAGCCCGGGTATGGAAGCTAGGTACTCTGCCTGTGACACTTTTTTTCCCTCTCTCAGCCGCATGAAAAGGAGCATAATTCTGTGCCTTCTTAGATAAAGATTCTGTCTTAGACTGCAGGTATCTTAAAATGGCAATTCACAAATCACAGACCGTGCCCAGAATATAGGTGCCTAATTCTGGGTATGGAATCAACTTTGACCTGACATCATAAAATCAAGAGCATGCAGCTGCTTAACGTGTGGGTGCTGAAGTCCTTTTCTGATTTATTTCCTTATAAATATCTAAGTATTTTAATTAGGAATCAGTGCATCTTGACCAGGAGACTTTGGTGATTTATGCAATTTGACCATTGATTTGTAATATTGTTCTCCAAAAGCTTTGTGAGAAATTATTTGAAGTAGGTACATTTTAAGAAACTGGGAAAAACAAAGAGAATGCAAATTGTGAGATCAGCATGACTTCTGCTTTCATTTTAGAAGAGAACTCTCTAGGCAAGCTTTCTACAGATAAACAATATTAACTTACTGTCACTAAGTTAAAATGAGAAGGAGGGAAGGTGGCTCTCAATCGGAAAGCACATAGAAGACTGGACTACTGGACATCATTAGGCTAGTGGAGTTGTACAGAGTCGTGCCGTTTCAAACATATGTCTCTGAAATAACGTCATGTCATTAAACATAATGGATTAATGTTTTAGTATGTAATTAGATATATTGCACCATTTATCTGTGTTATATCTGGGCTGAAATACCAGAAAGGTAGGCTTTATTTTCTGTATCAGCAGCATACTGGCAGATTTATATCAAAAACACTGGCAGCCTTGCTGCCCACTGAACTTAGGAAGGTGGGGGGGGGGGTTATTTGTTTTTTTTTACGTCTAAACTAGAAAAAAAAGCATATCCTTGGAGCACTGGGAGAGGAAGTTTCTTACAATCTTAAGGGCAGAATGCAAGTGTTGGTCTTGCATTTTTTTTTTATACGCAAGACATTCGTAATTCTTTGAAATTTGGAGTTGTAAGTTCTACTGGCTCTTCTCCCAAGTGCCCACTTGTCTTCCTCCATTGTTACACATAATTATTCCACGTCTGAATTTGTCTAGGGAGGGCAGAAACTAATGCAGATGCACATCTAGAGTAGTCTTACTGAGTATGTGCTCATTCCACCATCTTCAGATTCTATTTGCTCCAGGTGGGAGGCTGCACTACTCTACTGCTGTGCCTCTAGCTGTACTCTGCCTTAGCAAATCAGGCCAGACCAGTAGGAGCAGAACATTTGTGGGTGGTAACCCTGCTTCACGCTATCCTTGTTTTGAGGTTTTACTTCAGACTAGTTGTAGCCTGATTAGTCTGATCCCAAGACCGAATGCCTGTTAGCAGCTGGAGCACATCTTCTAATTTGGTTTCATCCAGAAGGAAACTAACTCACGAGTGCTGAGACAGTTCTGCAACACAAAGCAGGAGAATGGAATCAGGAACAACTTAAGAGATTCACTTCGAAAGCACTCTCCCGATCCAAACTAAGACAGTAGCATACACATAGCACACCCTAACTTTCTAGTTTGTTTCTTGGTATGGTTCCCTTAGCAACTTCAAAGAAGATCAGATCCTATTGAATACTAGTCTTTCTAGGAGCTACTCTTAATGTTTCCCAGCAGCACTGAAGAGCCTTTTTCAAAGATGCCATTGCAAAAAGTAATGGTATTTGAACAAAGTGGATTGAAAAATAGTTAACTTTCTCTTAAGCTATTGATTTGTCCCTGCTTAAGGAGCCTTGCTAATCTTTGTCCAGGCCCAGAACACTTCCTGCTTACAATAAATGGGTCTTTACTACAGTTTCTGTTCTTCAGCTTGGAGGTAGCATTCTTAAGGTTTGGAATTCCCTTTGATCTTGGCTCTTGAACAGTGTCACAAATCTCTAATTCCCTTCCCGGCATCATCTCCTGACAAGACATCGGCATGTTTAAAGCCCACCTGCACAGCTGGAAGCTCAAGTGCTATCACATCATAGTACGATATACATCTGTCCTCATTGACTCTCTGCAGGCTATTTCCACTTCTGAGGGGTGGGAAATAACTGAACTTGTTTACTGAGTTGCTCAGCCTCGATTTGATAGCCCAATTCCAGTTCTTGATCATGATGTCCACTGCCCTCTGATAGATACATTTATGGCAAAGCAGATCATTACAACCCGGAAAAGCTATGCTTTCACCTGTGGCATAAGTGGCATCTCTTCCTTTTCCCATCTCTGACTGCACACCTTATAGCTCTTTCCTGTCCTCTCTCCCATCCTGTTAACTAAGCCATTCAGATGCAAGGTCCTAGAATAATCAGGTACAGCTGACTCCTCATTAGATTGGTGATCGCAAATCTATTTTACCACAGATAAAATGAACTACTTAAGCTTAGACAAAGATAAGTAGAGGAAAAGTCATTTTCCTATTTACATTTTTTCCCCTTCATAAACTCTTTCCTCTTTGGGCTCTTTTAAGAACCCTTTAACCCTATTGCCAAGAGAAGTGACCCCTCAAAGGCAAACCTGCAGAGGGCAATGCTGTAACACCAACCCCTTCCCTTTTGAAGCTCAACCGTTGAATTCCTTTTCCCCTCAATAGAGCATATCAGTTCGTATCTCAAACCTCACTCAGTGTGCATGTTCCCAGTTGTCATAAACCGTGAAGATGATTCCCTTTGCACCATGTAGTCTATGTTTATGTTTGCAGTGTCTTGTAACCTAAAACCTGTGGTGTGTGCTTGAAACCTGTTCTTGGCAGATTCCCCTATCTCTCTGAGAGAGGGTGAGGGCAGTGCTGAAACTCCATTCTGCAAGGCTTCTGCTACCCTCATTGCAGTTTGGTGTGTTGTTCTCACTTGGATGCTTATTCCCAGTGACTCCTAAAGTTGGGTTAAATGGAGAGTGTGCTGCAAAGCTGGATTCAACCCAGGAGTTAACTCTGGAGCTACAACGCTTGGCAAGGGAAGGGCTAAGGGCTTTCCTATCACTAGCCTAACTTCTTTAGGGTTTTGGCTTTACCCTGAAGCTGTCCATATTATGAGGAAACTCTTCCCCTGAGGACGGAGGAAGAACGCATTTTGCTCTTCCTGCTAAGAGAGATGCTCTTCTTGGCTTCTTCATCAAATGGGGTCTCTCTCATTGAAAAGAGGCCTGGTATGCCATGTCATTCTCTGAAAACACTCCTCTGTTACTGTTAATGGTCCATTGATTGCTTTACACTTCTCTGATTCTTTTTTTGTTATTAATATCTGAGGAGGATGGAAACAATTCTCCACTGCTACAGGCTATGCGATTAAGTTTCTTACATTTTTGGGCTAATTGCAAACATCAGCACACTCAGAGGGCAGGTGAGCCGCACCTTGGGGAAAATCTCTCTGAAGCTTTTGTCATCTTGGACAGGACCCATAAATTTGGTGATATCCCTTGTTCCTTGTATCTTTCCTTTGGTTTTGGCCACAGAGGGAGCTCAGAGGGAGTCTGCCTTGTATCACTGTAGTGTCCCATTCTCCCCGCCCCCCAAGGAAATGGGCAATTTCCAGCCCTTTTTGCCAATCCCGTTCAGATAGCTGTGGCTAGATACAGACATACAAAGTTTAACAGCTTTGTTCTTATATTTTCGTGTAGATGGAGCAAAAAGGATACTATTGCCTATTCACTTCTCACCCACTTTCCTACTGCCAAGCCCTACTTCTGTTTTGCAGCTGCTGTTTTCATTTTCTGTCTTGTCCACTGTCATTGCCTGATCCAATCCTCTTCACTTTTACAAGGAGGAGGACTAGATTTTTTGAGTGTTGCTTTCAAGTAATACATCAGAAACAATATATTCTCAAAAACCCAGTTTTCTAGCACTCCTGGCCCTTCTTTGAGTCCATGCCAACATCTCTGCTGCTGGCAGTAAAAGCTGCTTTTATGCCTGAAAATTTTTGACCAGATGTCAGTCCTTGTCTGTGTTTGATGTGGTTTCCCTCTAGATCTTTTGAAAGTAGCATGGACAGCAGGTGTCCTGAAGTCTCCTGGATGTCTCTCCACGAACTTTCACGCCTACTAGCAGTTGGATGGGAATGCATCATGATATATTGGCATGGGAGATGTGCCCAGGTACAGGGTTGGCTCTATTTTTTCCGCGGAGTGAAATGCATTCCTTGATCTTAGCGACTCCCTGTGGAGTTGGCTTTTTGTGGGGTGTCCCCAATGGCTGTGTTATATGGGCTCTGTATTTTGGTTTCTCTCTTAAGTTGGGGCTTTCAGTGCTGTGTTTCATGCTGTACTAGCCTGCTCCGCTGTCTTCTAATCCCTGTCAGCCAGCCAACAACTTTTCTGTGACAGATTTCTGTTTTTCAGCTTTCCTTGGCTTATGCTGGATCCTGGAGGTCTCAAATACTCTGCTCGGCTCTTCTTGCTCTAGATAGCTGTTTATCTTTTCAAACTTTCTTTAGGGAAGTCAGGCTTCTAGTTATTCTAAGTGATGCTTGTGAGCCAAATTGTCTTGCCTAGCCTTTGACTGACTGTTGACCACTGATCCTTGCCTGATTATCAGAAGAGCAAGGCAGATCAAGTAACTGCCTAGATTTTAAGTCTTTGTACAAGCTTAGCCTTTTCTGGCTTGGTGCAGATCTATAAGCCTCTTTTTAGAGAGCTTGTTGTATTTCCCTCCAATGATTTTCTTTTTGTCTACATACAAATCTAATCTGCTTTCCTTTCTTGGCAAACTTGCTTAATTTTACTGCTGGGGTAACTTTTTGCAAAATAATGTTACGGTCAGCATCCCCTAACGTCATGGGAAGCTCTATCTATAGAGCTCACTGTAAGGTAACCTTTGGAGTGTTTCAGAAAGGGTCCTCATTCTACTGATAAATCTTCAACTTCTGTTTTTCTTAAAGGGTCTGGATTCTGAAACATGACCCTTGGAGAAGACTCCTCCACTGTCTTTTGAATACTGAGCCTAATGAGTCAGTGCACAAGTCCATCCCCCAATGGGAAACTTTATGTGCAAATACTAAGGTTAATTTTATGAATTACTATGTCCTGTTTGCACTACTGGTTTACAAATATGGCTTAAAAGGCAAAAGGTAGTGGGGAAATGAATGAACAGTTGTTAACAAACTTAAGTCCTTTTCTAAGCAGCCTTTTAAACTGCTTTATATGGAAATATGCTCAGCAGTTAAAATCAACAGAACAAAATTCAGAGCAGCAAGCTCACTAACGCTGTATGTAATTGAGCCAGATTTTATAGTTCATGGTTAATACAAGACAAAGTGTCTCTTACAGAAGATGGATAGGATTGGAGCACAGCTTTCTGTTGTAGTTGATTTGCTTTGAAGCAGCTGTTCATTGAAGTCAGTATGACCTTGTCAGTGTTGTCTGTTTAGGCAATGATCACTAGGTGGTTCTGTAGCAGCTTTGCTCAATTCAAAGGAAGCTGGTAATGTCAATGCAAAGGAGGTGGCAGTTAGCTACATGTTTTGTTGTTGTTGTATTTTTGTAGGCTTCTATGATCATTCTCTCTAAGGTGGGCTCAAGTAGCTCCCATCTGACAGGAGGAACCACAGTTTCTTTCTACCCTTGCTTTTTAAGATTTCCATCCCTATCACAGCATAGCTGTGACACTCTTGAGGGGAATGTGAATTAAATTTCAAGTGAATGATTTTTTAATAGGGTGTTCGGCATTCATTTTGAGCTTTTGGTAGGATAGAAAATACTGTCATTGAATAGCACCATTTTGAGAAGCTACTTCTCTCTTCACTTCTTCTTCTCCCTCTATGCAAAATGTGTTCTGTCTTCATCTGGGATCTACCAGAGAGAGCCCAAGCAGTACTGCAAGCAGTACTTCATTCTTGCATAGCAGTCCTCATTAGCATGGTAATTGGTCTGTTTATTTCTAGCGAAATTGTTGGAACATTGCACATATTAAGAAATGAAAAATACTTGAATATCAAGAATTCAGAATGTCACAGTGCAAAATATGACACTCTAGCTGCGCTGAATGTGTAGACTTAATGCACTGTAACAAACCTTGTTTATAACTACCTCCCTTTATAACAATGCCAAAGTA
The DNA here is from genome assembly GCF_040807025.1 of Struthio camelus. Classification (NCBI taxonomy): domain Eukaryota; kingdom Metazoa; phylum Chordata; class Aves; order Struthioniformes; family Struthionidae; genus Struthio; species Struthio camelus. Next base: position 104,150,275 of record NC_090943.1, read on the forward strand.
AAAACCAGATGTTTCACTGGCAGCTGTCGTTGTTATAGTGAATGCGTACAGAAGATTGACCTGGTTATGTCAGTGTCTCTCATCTCTCTTTTTTTTTCCCCCCATACTTTATTGTTGTATTCTGCCTGTGAATCTTTAGGGGTTTTTTCCTATTTCTGGACTGTTCTATTTTAAAAGAAGCATTTAAATATTGATTTTATGAAGTAATTTCCCTAAAAGTACTGTATGTTGATATTCAGTTCAGACTGGATGTTTCTTCATTATTCTGATGTAGTAAATGATTGAGCCCTTCTATTTTGATGAGTACGCTGATTACAGTGCGCATTTTTTAGGTTCCCTGTGAGTTCATTATAATAAGATTTAGACTGTAATCAGTAAACTCCAGCAAAAACTCTGGACTAAGATTTTAAAGGTGTTATTGAACTATCCTGTATTTCAGGGAGAAACAGAAATCATTGCCAAGTAATTCAGTATTAGATGCTTCCAAACCTGCTTGCTTTCTGAATAGGGTAGTGTCCTTTTAATCTACTCGCCCTCTAGAGTGTCGCCCTCTTCTGACATCTGCCTCACCAGAAGGAAAGCATTCCCCCTACCCCCCGCCTTTTTTTTTAAATCTTGTTGCTCTGTAGAAAGTAAGCTTAGATTGGGGAAGGAAGCCATACAGAAACAGTGAGTTGTCCCTTGTAGGTCCTGATCTAATTCGTGATATTTCAAATAGTTTGTATATAGCTAGGATAGCTTGCAGATAAACCTCTTTCCTGAGAGCGTGCCTGTCCTCCTCCAATCCTACCCTCTTCTCTGATTGTCTGAAAAAGGCAGGCAAGAGAGCTTTGCCTTTAGCAAGTAGTATGATTTCATGGAGTTCACAGGGCATTTTGCTCTGTAAAAGATCTTTACTAATTTAGGCAGTTGGTGGTTTCAGATTTTTTTGTTTGCAGTCATGATCCTGCCAATTGATCCATGTGAATGGAACATCTTAGCTGCAAAGACTGGATATATACATTCATTCCACTACTATTTTAATCCTTGAATGTATATTGATTTGCTCAGTGAGCCTGCTGGTTGAGAATTTAAGAGTCGCAGTGTAGTCTTCCTAATTTCTGAGTATCCTAGAGTAGAACATTCTGATTCCTCTCCTGAAACAGAGTCTGGAGGCTTCTGCATGAAGACTAGAAAAGCTAACTTCAAAATATATTCTAGAGATGAACTGTTAATGGGTCAGGCTGTGTACTGCTTCAGTAGAGCTAGCAGGTTAAATGTGTTTGTTTTTCCATTCTTAACTGGGAGTAGAAAGGATTTCTTAGGATTAGATTGACTGTGAGTCGGGAATTCTTCACTGACTCTTTAATACTCCAAAGAAGTGGCTACTGTTTTTGCACTTCGGTGCTGTGATAATTATTCTGAAATACGGTCTGAGAGATTTATGACTTGTGAAATGCACAGTCATGCTTAAAGAATTTGAGCCTTAGAAGCTAGCCATTAACAAAAAATTTATTTCAGGCATGCTATCATTTTATACTCTGATGAATGTGCTTATAAAATGCTTATTGCTTCAAACACATCAGTGTAGCAACCCTGTCCCTGAAACAAAAGAATCTTGCTGGGTTTTTGTTTGCTTGTTTTTTAACTCATGGTAAGATGCCAGATGAAACACTAAGAGAGTGGTGCGAGACCACTCTCACTCCCTTTTGGTTGTCAGCCACTTCCCCAGACCAATAGGTTTTCATGATCTCCGTAATGATAGCGTAAGCCAGGGTGATTCTGTCTGTCGTATGTCTCCACCAATTACTGCCAAGATCCAGCTTGGAGTTCTGACCTCTATCTTGGGAGCTGCTACTGTTGGTTCAACGTTTTTAATGCTATGCTGTAAGCTTTTGAAAATCTTTTAGCGGAACACTAATTGAACTCATTTGGCATGTATAAAATTTTCATCTTGCTTAGTTTTAAAGAGGATATCTAAAGAGAAAAGTGTCAGTCAGAAACTGATAAGACTTTTCAATAACATTGTTATTCACAGAGCAGCTGTAAATTCATTTTTCACAAAAATATATGTGCACGTCTCTGCATTGCTAAGGTTATGCAGAATTACATATTTGAGAGAATTTTCTGATTCCAAGGCACCACTGGATTTTTATTGTGTAAATTGGTTTGAGTCTTCACAGGACACTTATCAGTTTGTCCGGTGTTGAGGAATGAATATGCTGAATACTAGAAGCAGTGCCGAAACCAAGAGCCATGCACTACTATGTGTTTAGGTCTAATTTGTTTAATTCTAATCATCTGAAAGCATTCTGAATTCAAACAGGATAAGCCATTGACAAATACTGACCATTATTGTTTTATATAGTTTGTCCAGTCTTTGTCCATCCCTATTGTATCTGGGTGTTAGAGAGATGTAAGCTTCAGACAAAGCGTTCATCTCTGTTTCCTTTCAGCTGAACTAGCAGTAGTGTCAGTGGGTTTCCTAATGCAGATGGGGCTCCAGAGACTGTCTGTGTCCTTGTGAGAAACCTAGCTACTTTGGCCAAAAGCCAGTAACACCAGTGGGTACACTTTCTTGCTCTGCACCGTCAGCAAGATCTGTCCCTGGATGCCAAATAAAAATGGCTTTTCCTCTCTCCGTTAGCAACAAAGTTATTTTGAGTGTTTGTTCAAGAGCACCTTGGATGAGGTTGTGTAAAGAACCTATTTAAGTTTGTGACTCTCCAGATACACGATAGAACTTTGATGAGTGATTCTCACCAAGTGTCCCATGTATGAGCATCACCGCATTATATTATTGTACTGGCATTCATGTTTATAACTTTCAAATGTGTTTCAGAGACTATCCGTCTGTAAATCTTTCTGCTTGCAGAGACGTCTTATATGCACTGAGCATGCACAAGAAATTCTCTCATGTTTTAATCATTCATCACGTTCCAGTTAAGTTTGAATTCTGCTGGAGAGAGCTCTTGTAGAGACCTCAGGAGATGATTCCAATTTCCCTCCCAACAGCTGTGATGAAAGAATATTAACTGTGCACGTATAGAGCATAAAGAACAGCCCATTTCAGATCTCAGTGAATGGTAATCTAGATCTTTGATTCTTAGCTATTCTTTAAGATTGAGAAAAACTATCAAGCACAGCTGAGCCACTTATACTGAACAACAGTGATTCAGCACTTCGATTTCCCAATAAACACATCATTCTTTGTATGTCAAAACAGTGTAGGAGTATAAAATATTAAAAGCTGATCAGGATTTGTACACCAAACTTGTGTTTAGAACAACTATTAAAAATCATCTAACGTAAAGGAGGAAATAATTTGACTTTCATTTTGTGCTGTTTATTAAAACAGCAATAAATGAATTGGTTATACAGTATGTGCACCAATCTTTTCTGCCAGCTAGATATATTGGTAATACCAGAACACTAGCAATATTTCCACTTTCTGATAGCAATACATTTTAGTTATTCCACACTAGCTACACTATAATGATTGTACTTGTAGAACAGGGAGGGATAGTCATCAATACCTCCATACCCTCCCTAATAATCCTGTGGTTAATAATACCCTGTATTTTTGGTTTCCAAGTAAACCAAATGTATTGATTGCTAGAGAATAAGCCATTTCTGCTGCATTCTGGCAACATGCCTTGATGTTGATGATAAGACTTTCTCAGGCTTTCTCAGGTTTTTGGTGTAAGAGGTGATGAGTTTGTACCAATAGATCTCAGCAGGATCCCTGTGAATAGCAGCATTCCTTTACCTAACAGGCCTGCACATTGGTTTTTGCTGCAGGAAAACGGCTCAGGCTGCTCATCTGCTGTGACCTGCTAACCTGCAGTACTACTAACCTACAGCTGTGGTGCATGTTAGCAGGTCATAGCAACGCGTGGTGTCACCTGAGGGTCACAAGGGGAGCCTGTGAACTTACCTGGAGAAATACAGACTCTGCATGTGGAGGTTAGTGCAAGTTAGTTTCTTTAGTTTTGTGAGCAAAATTTTTAAACAAGTATTTGTCATGAAAGGTGCGTTTGTTTCTTAACTCAAAGTACCAAACTCAGTTAACTATATTTCCTCCTTTTGTAGTTGCTAGAGGTTAGAAAATGTAGCAGTTAAGGAAATGTGAATGGGATTGTTAAAGGCAATCTGTGCTTCTCCATCTTCCGAATGAAGACTTATTTTCATGGGTCTTTCTTGCAGGCTATGTTCTGAAATGTTTTTATTTTAATTAATAACAAAATCTTGAAAGAGATTGACACACAAATGAGGGGAAGTGGAAGTTTTCAGATGAGATAGTTGGAAGCAAATGCAGGCTTTTTAAAGATGGCAGGAGTTGCAAAGGAAGATATTCATGTGTCAGATATGGTTACTCCACATTTCCTAGTGTAAGACACGAAACTTGAAAGGAGAGGACCAGAAAATAACAGCTGAAGCAGTGTGACTTGATTAGTGTAAAAACTGTCAAGCTGAGGTTTCTTTGGTATGACACCATGACTGTCTAGTACAGAACTCCTACTTGTAGGAACGTCTCTCTGTACAACTGAAAAGGCATACAGCTTTCCACCCTGACCCAGTCTGACAAGATTGTATAGCAGACATGGTATTCATTTGATAGAAGCTCTTATCATGAGATATATACATTTAGAAATAAAATAATTCTGCAGAAAAAAGAAAAAAAACCCTAGAAGGAGTATATGACAAGAAATAGTGTGCCTAGCCAAATGATCTGAAGTTCTTTAGGAGAAGCCTATAAGAGGATGGCATAAAGAAAAAGGGGGTTGCTTTGCTTCTACAACTAGAAGAACCTCCACCCACAACTCCTGCATTTGTTAACCAACCATCCATCCTCAGACACAGCACCCCTTTTTCCTCCAGCAGCAAAGGCGGCATGAGTGCCCCCACCGTGCCACAGGCCTCTCCTTTTGGTTTGGCACTATCATGGGCCGCTGCTTTTCCCAGCTCAATTCTAGGCAGGTTGTGTTGAGAGAGTGCTTAGAGGACTGGGAAATATAACAGAAATTTGGGATTAGCCCTGTCCACCTTCAGCTGTATGGGCAAAGAAAGCCACTGCTGTGAAAGAGCTGAGGCTATGTTGAAATTTATCAGTCCTAAATGCTACATTATTGTGTAGATAAGTATCCTTTTTGAATTGTTAGTAATAAGTAACCGATGGCATGATGAATGGTGGTTTGGAAAACCTTCAAATTTAAATTTGTAATAATTTTTATGTTAGAAACATAGACAGTAGCTTCCTCTTGCTCAGCAAAATAAAATGGCGTACAGTTTTAAATTTATTGCATGCAGAAAATACTGTAAATGAATATGGAGAGCAGTAGCATTATTTCCTAGTTACCAAGAAAGCTACAAAATAGTGATCAAGAAAGCTACAAAATAGTGATAAGGTTGATATTTTGCTTGTTGTCATTATGTAGGTATCAGCCTTTCTTTTTGTGTTTTTTTTTTAATGTTCTTTTTAGAGATTCAGATGAAGCCTTTGGGGAAAAATACAAAAGAAGTCAGTGTCTCAGACTGAATTTCTTTCTTTCTCCACATGGGCCACTTGTTTTATTACTGTTACAGTTTAAATACTGGTTTCTACTCCCATCACATGCCTCAGTTCCTAACAGGTGCTGCAGGTGGGCAGCCCTCCCAATAACCTTTCCCACCGACTCCGTGCTCTTGCATCTGTTAATGTAACTGAACTAATGATGGAAGGTTGCTATTTCTTCTCCACGTCCCTTTCTTTCACCTTCTCCTTACGCAGGATAATTTTGAGGGAGGGTCAGAGAGAAATGCTACTGAAAGCAGAGAAATTGAAGTCTGAGACTCTGCTTGGAGCTGGAATATTTCATTCCTAGGCACCAGCAAGCACAGATTTACCTCTGGTTGCTCTGCAGAGTCGAGCTCGTGGTTCCCACACTGTTGATGTGTGGGGTCCTGTCCTAACGGCAGGAGAACACTGAGCGTGGAAGTCTAACACAGATAATTGCTCCCTTTTTTGACTTCACAGCAGCTTCTCAGAGCAGCAGTCGCTCATGCTGCAGCAGACCTTTTTGAACACGCTCAGGATGAGTTTCAGACTCCTGAACCTTTCAGAACAATTGTGGCTTTGGTCAGCACTGGAGAAACAGTGGTGAGCTGGAGAATGTATGCTGTTTCCTCTTTGCAGGGACTCTGGAGAGACATGTAATCAGAAGCTCATTTTAGGTCATAACCAAACACTAATGCCTTGGGGGGTTGTGGGACTTGATTCTTTGATTCTATCCTAAGTAATAAAAAAAAAAAAATCTCACTGCAGTAGCAGCATCAAAACAGTATTTTGTTCAATGTTTACTACACACGGGAAGAAAAATTAACAGAAATATTGGCATTTTATGATGATGTAATACAAGGTGCATGTGAAACGGCGAGGAGCAGTTACTGTATTCTCAAGGCTAGATCTCTCTTCACTGCTCTGGATGAGGAGTGTGTGTAAAGAGGAATGTAAAAGATCACAGCACTCTGTGGCATTAATCATGGCAAAGCAGAGATAGCTTGTCATACACGTTATCTGAAGTATTATACATAATGTACTAAAGATATCCATATCTTATATTAAACATTTGTTCTAGGAGTCATCCAAGTGACAGCTTAATGTACTGCTTACTGCTATGTGATAACACTTCCTATTCTTTTTGTTCCTTCACTCTCTAAAGCTGGTAATAATAATGCAAAATGAACATTTCCAGTTCTGTCAAGAGTTTTAAACCCATGCGTTTCTAGCACCACCCACTACTTTTAATCCTAATAGGATTTTTAACTGTTTTTGTCTGTGCTTTTTTTCCCCAGGACTACTAAATTTTAAAAGAAAATCTTTCTTAAGTAAATGGAAGATGGAGTTCAGGTATATCCGTCCGTTTCTTTGTTGAACATACCTGGTATCTCCTATGCCAAGTGCTCTTTTTGCTTCTGTTTGGTGTCTTGAGCAAACTGCTAAGTTGCTTTAAAAGTTAGAAAGTGAGCAGCCAATATTTTACAAAAAGTTGTCATTTTTAACTTTATAAAAGTCCTTTACAGAAGTGACAGAATTACATTGTAATGAGGCGCTCTTTCTGAAAAAGCTTTTGCAGTTTCTGATAGTCCTTTCATGCCATAAATAATTTGCTAATCATTTAAACAGTGAGAAACTACTTTCAGTGGAGTTGGCTTTTGAAATCTTAATTAAGGGCTTTTTGTTTGAACGTTTGTGAGGATAAGAGACATTTACATGAGTAGGTACAGTGAATAGGACAAATGGCAGGCTTGCAGGATGTCGTGAATGACTGAATGGGAATGAACAGATGTCCAAGGCAAGAAAATAAATATGAAGTGATTGTCAGCCTGGATGTTTCAGGTTCTAGCAGTGATGCCCCAGGTTTTGCTTCTTTTTTCAGGGTATACAGCTGGCAAAGTACCGACTGAATGGCGTTGCAGAAGTGCACAGGCATTTGTAGTGAACTTTGTAGCTGCTGTGCCGGGTTGTGACTCCCCTAGTTTCTTTCTAGAGGGAGCTAGCTTGTTTGCCCGGCAGTGGGGAGGGTGCCTGGCCCTCACCACTCTTCCATGAGCGCCAGCCCAAGGACGGTAGCTTGTAGCAACAGGGGCAGCAACAGCTAATTGCCTGCAAGGTGCAGGGTTTGACACCAGTAATTTGTAAGTCAAGTTTCAGGCTCTCAGCCTTCCTTGTGTGGTTTCAGTGGAACCTCTAAGACAAGGCACGGATTTGCTCACTGAGTGAGTAAGAGGGATTTAGTGCCACCGCTGGGAAGCAGCAGATAAAGGGAGTAAGTTCTCCCCATAGCGTGCTAGAGCAGCCTCTCCCAGCCCTCTGCCTTTGAGATTAAGGCAGGGCCTCACCCTGCAGTCCCAGAGACAGCAGCACTGTTGGGTGCTGACAGGTGGTGAGTGATCTCCTCTTCACTCTTCGCGTGATATATTTGGGGACAAGGAGCTCTGTCCCTGCTATTCATGTATCCCTCTGAAGAGGGAGGTTCTGCCCACGATGAGCAAATGAGGGGGGAGAGGTGTAAAATGACTTGATTTTTTCCTTTGCTTTTTCATCCTCATTGTTTTAGTAGAGAAATAGTAATAGTCAGTTTAGCCTTAGCATCTTGAGAACTGGTAATCATCACTGATGTGTAGTAAATGCCTTCTGAGAACAGAAGGCATAGACAAGGGAGTGAATCATAGATTTCCTACTGAGAACTGAGCTACAAGCAGTAAGAAAGAACTGAAAGAAAAGAGGGTTCTTTTATAAACAGACTTTAATAAACCACTAAGTTTTGCAATCTCCTATAACAGGGAGAAAAAGAAGAAACAAAAAGAAAATTGTAAGATGGGCTAGTTGAGCTAGATAGATGACATATTTCTTAGCTGCAGGTCTGGACTTACTGAAAGATCATTCCACTTCTCCTCCGCCAAATATTTTTATTCGCCTAGTTGGGTTCTCTTCCTCTTCCAACTTGTCCACGTCGCATCCTTAGTAAGGAAGAGAGCTACTGACCTGCTAAATCGGATATTCTCTCTATGCACATATATGTGCACATACTTTTAGACTAGCTTTTATGCTTCTCCCCGCCATGTTCAAGTTTTGTTCATTTATGATCCCAGCTATCAAACTATATAAAAAACAGACCTGTAATCTTAAAGCCTATTTATACTATTTAAAGCATTGTGTGACCATAGTCAAGCTGTAGTCAAATCAGGGTTCTCAAACATGTTGTAAACCCAAATCTCCTTTTTTAAACTTCGAATCGAACTTTAGTATAGTCACTGCCTACTCCGTCAACAAAAATTCTGCCAGATAGATACACTGATCCTTTTGGGAACAGTGACATTCAAGTTCCTCTAAACATGGTTATCACAACGAAAAAAATCAGGCCTTGTTCCTTCACTCTCATTGGCACTTTAAAAACATGCTTGGGGATAGGCTCCAGGGCAAACTGAGCTAACAAATTCAGTACTTTTCAAAAACTTAATATCTGTACTGCTAGGGCCCACTTTTTCCTATTAAAACGCTGTAATTGATGGCTGGGTATGAAGTCCACAAGCCTTAACTGTGAGGTAAGTAGTGACTTGTTAAACTCTGACGCAGTCTTCTGAAGGCCTCAGTTTGCCTGAATGTTAGTTAAAGTGGCAGATAATTAACTCATGGTTTTTTTGAGTTCACTGCTACATTAATAAGGGCTTACAGCTGATCAGTTTATGTAAAGAGACTTTCTGTTCCTACTGCCTTACTTTAAGATAAGAACTTTCTGCTTTTCTGATAGCCTATTCCATTTTGTATTTTTCAGGTAGTTTTTTATCTAATAACATAGGATTTTGAAGCAGATTGTGGGATTCTTTCTCTTTAATCACTACTGGCATGGTTTTTATATTGTTGTTTTCTGTATATAACCGAATATATTATTTTCTTCCCTATATTTCAAACTCAGTGGGCCCAAAAAGTAAATACCAGGAACTTAGATTTCATTAATGCAGAAGGGCCGTAACAGGACATAAAACATAATAGGACATAAAACCAATAGATTTTACAAACATTTTTGCAAGGCAACTAAAACCTTGTGTCTGGATGGTTTTAAAAAGTAATAAAATTCATTGTACACTGTTTTCATTTTTTACTCTTATTGCCTGTAATTTTTAGGCTTACAATAGAAAATAAATTTTATTTAAGAAATAAGGATGAGGTTGTTTCTGAAACAGGCAGCATTTTCTTATTTCTCTAAAATTCTGACTAGGTGTGTAAAAAGGCAGTATTTTCATGATAGACATGAGTTAAAAATTATGGTTCTGTAACTCAAATGTTATCAGAGTAAATTAGTGATTAAGAATTAATGCTGGTCTGCATTTCAGATAATCTTTTTTTTTTAAACATGACTAGTGAACTATATTGTGCATGATATTCTTACATGGCAGCTGTGCCTCTGTGCAAATTAGAATGGGAAAAAGTCTTTTTTTCCCCAAAAGTCCAGAAGGAACATATTGAAACATAAAATGTTCACATATTAAAAATAGTAAGTATTCTTAAATATATTGGAATTTAAATGAAGAAAGTTGAAACAACATGCTTTTGCCCTATTGAAACAAGTCAAAACTATTAGGCTTCTTTTGGATTCCAAACTTTGGTGAAATAGGCCTGCTTTTACAAAGTGTTACCAGAGTTAGGCTTGTTGGTTTGTTTGATGGAATTACTTCTTTTCTGGTGGAAAGTTCTTTTCCCAGAATATTCTGACCAACTGTTATTTGAAGTATCTACAGGCTGTTTTACAGCCAGTCCTTTTCTTACCCCAAAGCAGATGTTGAAAGTAGTCTTATTTATGCTGCCCTGATAGCAGAACCAGGCCTCTAGGTTAAGATGCTTGGAATTAGAAGCACACAAAACTTGCAAAGATTCCGCAAACCAGACAGGCTACTACTCTGTTTAATTCATAGGCATATAAAGCTGTTAATATTGTATACACAGACGAAAACTTTTTTCTGTATTTGTTTGTCATGGATGGAACCTGTAGGACTATGATCTATTCTAGAAACAGTGAGACATTAGTTTACCACTACTGCCATTTAGTGGTCTGTAGATGATCAGCTGGTATATTACTGTGTAGTTTCTCCTCTATCATTTTACAGCACTCTAGCTAGTGCTTCGCTCCAGCATTGAATCCAGCATTTTACATGCTAGAGAGAGCTAACGTCATATTCTCCAAAGGTTAATTATGTTACTGCTGAACCCAACTTCTAAAGCAACTTTTGTGTAATTTCTTATATTTTGCTTTGCTATTGTTGTTTTGATCTGTGCAGGTACAGATATTTAAGGTTTTGCATTTTTGCTTCAGGTATCTTAAAAACAGCATATTTGTTTCTCCTCTAGTCTTCAAAAAAAAAAGCAATTAATGGCTTTTTTTTTCCCACTGTAGTAATAGGCGACGGCAAACTCTTTGCATTCCAGCAATTCATCTGCGCATGACTGCAGCCACCATGCAAGTCAGCCAGCAGGACTTTGAAAAGGCTCAAGAGCAGCTGAAGCTTTTGAAAAAGGATCCTGGGAATGAAGTTAAGTTGAAGCTCTACGCTTTGTTTAAGCAGGTGGGCTTGACTCGTTTTGTTTTTTAAGGGGCAATCATAATGTGAAGGGGTGGACCCATAAAGTATATATTTAAAACACGGGCTGTTCCAACATATTGTGTCCTAACAAGACTTTTCATTTCAAGTGGACCAATTCTGTTTTTGAAATGCCAGCCCCTCAAACTGCCTGAGTTCAGAAGGAAGCCAGACAGTTTCATTTTGTAAACTGTCCTTTGAATAGAAACCTTTATTCAAAGGAAGAGAGCCAAAATACCTCCGCTGTGTGACGCCTTCCATATAATATGCCGTATATTGATGCAGCACAGGAAAATTGTGCCCAGGAAAAAAAAAGAGAATGCCACATGCTTTCTCTTAACCTTGTTGTATCTGCAGACAGTCAGCTGGTCCTATAATCTAGCACTATTGACATTTGAAGGTTGACTTTGTAGGTGGGGGGGGGGTGTTTTTTTTTTGGTTTGTTTTTTGGTTTTTTTGAATTCAAGGAACTGTTCCTCCACACTTACTCTGAGGGAAGGTTATTCTTTACTATAGCGTGGAAAGAGACTATGTGGATACAGCTGCAAGTCCTTAGGGGATTTGTACTGGTATTTGGGGAAGTATTTGTGGATCAAGATTGTCCTACAGGGTCAGTGCAAGCTGTGGCTTATTACAGTGAAGAAGGCAGTCAATCATTCTTTAAATAAAACTTCTTAAAGACAATAGAATGTTTCAGGTAATTTCAGTAACTAACAATAATGAGCTCATACTTTTCTTTTTTTATCTGCCAACTCAAATATTTATATGATAGTGTACCTTTCTTCAGGAAAAATTGATCACAGAGTACTTTAGGATAGCTGGGACCTTTGCAGGTCATCTCGTCCAACCACCTTGCCCAAAGGAGGGCCATCTTGAAGTTATTTCCCACTTACTAGATCTTATGCCATGATTTATTTGTTCAAACAACTTACACTTTTTAAATTTTCTTTTTAAATATAAAGCTTTCACAATTTTGAGATAGGTTGCTGAGAACATGTATGCATGTGTTTTTTGAAATTGATGTCTCTTACTGGTTAGGCGTGTCTGAAAGCCCGGGATCAGCCATTAGGAAATGGCAGACAGAGGTTTCACGGTGTGCAGACTGTCTGAATATAGCCCAACAATTAGGTTTTCCTCCCCTTGGAACTGAATTTTGTATTCTGATCACATAAATCTTCTGAATGGTTGTTTTTCTTTTCTACCAAGGCACCTGAACTTTAATCAAGAGTTTAAAAAAGTTTGTTTCACTTTCTTCCCAGGCTACTGAGGGTCCCTGCAATTCTCCAAAACCAGGTATGCTGGACTTTGTCAAGAAGGCCAAATGGGATGCATGGAATTCTCTTGGCAATTTGTCTCAGGTGACAGTATCTAAAGTTTCACTTAGCTACTTTGTAAATTACTGTAGCGTCAAGTGTCTGGTTTGTAAATGAATGATGTCTAAGCATATTATGTGCCAGTTGAGCACCTCTGCTTCAGACACCAAAATGTTGTGTGCTGTATTTTCATATTTGTTTCGATACTTTAATATTTGGAGGTTTTTTTTTCTGAGTAAGCTTAGTTTTAAATTATTACTAACAGCTTGTACCAGTGTAAGAGATCTTATGTATGTGGTGACTTACAATAAAACTACAGTTTTTAACATTACATCATATTTTACTCTTTCCTTTAAAAGAGGTAGATTGAGCCTCACTCTTCTTACAGGTGTGTTCCTTGACCTGTGATCCTTCTCTCTGTTGTTCTCACAGATGCTACTATTATATGCCGGTAGATTTAAACCTCTGGATCGGGAGGGGGAGAAAACCTTCCATCTGTAGCAAGTCCTATGAGTCATTAAGGAAAGCAAAATTAGTCTTATACATTCTTTCTGTCAAATACCGAAGAACAGGAATTAGATGCCCTTGGAGGGAAGTTAAATAGTGACGATTCATACACCATTTTGCTTTAGCCAAAATGAAAATTATACCTTGAGAGCAGAAGTATGCCTCTCTTGTGATTCCACATACTATTAAACCTTGTCTGTCTGTCTCTTTCTCTCTCTCCCTATTTAGACAAAGAACAAATCCGTGAATCTAGCATGATATTGATAACTTTGTCACCTTAAAAAGTTGATCTCTAACTAAAGACTAGAAAAAAGTGGCAATATAAGAACGGTGTGTTGAGAGCCTCTTTTCATTCTTGCTCAGTTGATCTTGAGATCTTTTTTACCTTTTACAACCTTTTGAGAAGTCTTTACCTCAAGTGAAGTGAGCAGGCAGAATATAGAGTCAAAGGTACATAAGTATTCTATTTTCATGCAGTTTGTCATAAGTCTGACATTACACAGAGCTGTTACACAGAGCACAGTTTCCTCTGCTGGTAGTAAATGAAGGAAACATAAGCTTCACAAACCAGCTGTGTCACTAATGCATTAGGCCTGCTATTTGGGAATGGTTTTCGAAGTTAGTCTTAGATACTACTTAACACAATTTTTTTTTAATGTGCTTTAGGTTTTTTCATTTAACTAAGATACGTGTGCTGAAAGGAACTCTGAGATCAGGATGTCACTGTGAGGGAGCTCAGATGGCACTGTGCATCTTTTAGGAGTAGCCAAGAAACACTCAAGGAGAAGAATCTACTCTTGAAGTTATAGTGGAGAAGGAATAAATATTTTCATGTACTAGAGATTGTAGAAATTCTTGAAGTATAACATCATTTCGAGAAAATAGATTGCAACAACCTAGCATTTACAATTATTTTTAATCACTACTTACCCTGCCCCCCTTCTTCTACAGTATTTTAGGCCTTCACATGTCATGTTTGTGCTAAATGATAAGTAGTATCTGTAAGCAATTTTTAAATGCCATGGACCCATTTCAGTATTCTTGTTTCTAGTAAAACATATATTCTGAAATAACTTTTTTTTTTTGCTGTTGTTGGAGAAATGTCCAAGTGGAAAGCAGCAATAAAGGATCCATGAATTGAAGCTATGATTGTGACAGAGGGCTTTCGAGGACTCTCAGATATGGATGGAGGCATTTCTCCAAAAAAAAAAAAAAAAAGTTATTATCATCCCAGCATTTATTCGCTATATCTTGTGGATCTTTTGTTGCTGTTTTCCAGCTGGATTTAATCATGATCTGCAGTCAGTGTTTAAATACAGTATCTTCCTATTTTCACCTTAATTAGGATACTTTCTAATCGAGAGATTTTTTTCTTTTGTCCTGAGGGCACACTCCCCTTCTTTTTATGGCTTCCCATTTTGAGAATAGCAGAACAAACTGGTTTGGATTTCAGCATTTAATAATTCTGTGTGATTTTTCTCTTTGCAGGATAATGCCCAACAGAAATACACCGAGCTTGTCTCAAGTCTGGTCTCTGCAGAATCTTCTAGCCAGGTGAAGGATGCTGCTCCAGAAGAGAGCAGACATGATGGCTATGAAACAATAATAGTTACTATCAAAAACAACATCACAAAAATAATGTTTAACCGACCTGAAAGGAAGAATGCCATCAACCATAAGGTAAAGAAAATGACTTGGGAGGTTTAACCATTTTTTTTTCATGGGTAAATTACTTAAGCTTTTAAAGGAACATTGCTACAGGTTTAGCAGAACTAACTGTAGCATAGGGGTCTGAAGCTTATGAAGGTTTAGCGTCTTGACTCCAGTGACAACGTAAGGTATAGGGATGCAGTACAAAATCAAACACTTTGCTAAGATTTTACAGGCGTTTAAAAGGTTAGGGTTTTCTGTGTCTTTTTTTTTTTTTTAAACTTAGTATAGCAGTATGGTCAGCACTAAACTAAAACAGCAATGTGCAGGAAGACCAGTTTGCTTTTTGGAGACAAGATTTAACTGTAGACTTGCTTATTACAAAGAATGTGGACAGCCTGCTTTGGCTCAGCAGTATTGTATGTATGTCTAGATAGTTGTCCTGTTCCTATAGCTGTCTTCATAAGGAAATCCATCTTGTTGGAGAAGCCACCTAATCATCCTGTTACACTGCTGCAAAAATGCCAGAGCTGGGACTCCCCCTGCCCAGCGCTAATTCTTTAATATATTATTTTGCCCACTTGTCATACTACTTTTCAGGTTTTAAAATAAGCTATTTCCAGTTCATGTTTATTTCCCAAAGGACCTGATTTTAATCTTTAGATTTGCTTTGGAAGTCTGAATGTTGCAAGCTTGTGTCTTTGTGGTCAGAAATACCTCATGCAATACTTAACTTTCTGTGAGTGCACATTTTCTACATATTTAAAAGCACCATACTTAAACTATCTCTAAAAGTTCCTTGTTGTCAGTGTGGATCTCCTTTTTATGATCTCTTACAGCATCACAGTTGTTCTTTCTTGGTTTTCCTCTTGTGCAGATGTACAGAGAACTTATCAAAGCGCTTGAAGAAGCTGCCAAAGATGATTCTACCATAGCGGTTATTACTGGTACTGCATTTCCTAAGACTCTCTTACATTCATTTTATTTTATGCCCAAGTGCAGTCCTAACATGAGCTATCTACCTGTATTTAGGCTAAGACAGAATTGCGTATAAGTGAAGAAATTGCTTCCTTTAGAACAGACCAAAGATTTTCCAAAGTGTTTTGGCAAAATTCTGTTAAGACGATGTTTGAAATTCTTCGGCAGACTTGCTGTTATATCAAAACATCTTTCTGAGATGCTGAGATGGACATGGGATACTCTAAAGGCTATATTACTTTTAAGTAGCTGGTCCGTCTGCTCCACAGCTTCTTCGCTGTAGCTTTTGGAGTTCATTTGGATGGCTTTAGTCAATTTTGTCTACCTCTGTCATACATCAGAACATATTAAAAACAA